>NW_028234167.1:0-600000 GCF_037954235.1 Aulostomus chinensis
AACTCACTTTGAACAAAAGTTATGGCATTTTTGTATCACAGGTCACAAATAGTGTTTTCTCAGCGAGAGAAGGCCAAAATGAACACTTCATGCAGAACTCCTGTATTTTGATGAAAACTCACTGAAATCAAGCTGTAACTTCAAGTTTATGCATCTTTCTATGCTTTCAGGTTGAAACTTGACTGAAAACTCACTTTGTACAAAAGTTATGGCATTTTTGTATCACAGGTCACAAATAGTGTTTTCTCAGCGAGAGAAGGCCAAAATGAACACTTCATGCAGAACTCCTGTATTTTGATGAAAACTCACTGAAATCAAGCTGTAACTTCAAGTTTATGCATCTTTCTATGCTTTCAGGTTGAAACTTGACTGAAAACTCACTTTGAACAAAAGTTATGGCATTTTTGTATCACAGGTCACAAATAGCGTTTTCTCAGCGAGAGAAGGCCAAAATGAACACTTCATGCAGAACTCCTGTATTTTGATGAAAACTCACTGAAATCAAGCTGTAACTTCAAGTTTATGCATCTTTCTATGCTTTCAGGTTGAAACTTGACTGAAAACTCACTTTGAACAAAAGTTATGGCATTTTTGTATCACAGGTCACAAATAGTGTTTTCTCAGCGAGAGAAGGCCAAAATGAACACTTCATGCAGAACTCCTGTATTTTGATGAAAACTCACTGAAATCAAGCTGTAACTTCAAGTTTATGCATCTTTCTATGCTTTCAGGTTGAAACTTGACTGAAAACTCACTTTGAACAAAAGTTATGGCATTTTTGTTTCACAGGTCACAAATAGTGTTTTCTCAGCGAGAGAAGGCCAAAATGAACACTTCATGCAGAACTCCTGTATTTTGATGAAAACTGACTGAAATCAAGCTGTAACTTCAAGTTTATGCATCTTTCTATGCTTTCAGGTTGAAACTTGACTGAAAACTCACTTTGAACAAAAGTTATGGCATTTTTGTATCACAGGTCACAAATAGTGTTTTCTAAGCGAGAGAAGGCCAAAATGAACACTTCATGCAGAACTCCTGTATTTTGATGAAAACTCACTGAAATCAAGCTGTAACTTCAAGTTTATGCATCTTTCTATGCTTTCCGGTTGAAACTTGACTGAAAACTCACTTTGAACAAAAGTTATGGCATTTTTGTATCACAGGTCACAAATAGTGTTTTCTCAGCGAGAGAAGGCCAAAATGAACACTTCATGCAGAACTCCTGTATTTTGATGAAAACTCACTGAATTCAAGCTGTAACTTCAAGTTTATGCATCTTTCTATGCTTTCAGGTTGAAACTTGACTGAAAACTCACTTTGAACAAAAGTTATGGCATTTTTGTATCACAGGTCACAAATAGCGTTTTCTCACCGAGAGAAGGCCAAAATGAACACTTCATGCAGAACTCCTGTATTTTGATGAAAACTCAGTGAAATCAAGCTGTAACTTCAAGTTTATGCATCTTTCTATGCTTTCAGGTTGAAACTTGACTGAAAACTCACTTTGAACAAAAGTTATGGCATTTTTGTATCACAGGTCACAAATAGCGTTTTCTCAGCGAGAGAAGGCCAAAATGAACACTTCATGCAGAACTCCTGTATTTTGATGAAAACTCACTGAAATCAAGCTGTAACTTCAAGTTTATGCATCTTTCTATGCTTTCAGGTTGAAACTTGACTGAAAACTCACTTTGAACAAAAGTTATGGCATTTTTGTATCACAGGTCACAAATAGCGTTTTCTCAGCGAGAGAAGGCCAAAATGAACACTTCATGCAGAACTCCTGTATTTTGATGAAAACTCACTGAAATGAAGCTGTAACTTCAAGTTTATGCATCTTTCTATGCTTTCAGGTTGAAACTTGACTGAAAACTCACTTTGAACAAAAGTTATGGCATTTTTGTATCACAGGTCACAAATAGTGTTTTCTCAGCGAGAGAAGGCCAAAATGAACACTTCATGCAGAACTCCTGTATTTTGATGAAAACTCACTGAAATCAAGCTGTAACTTCAAGTTTATGCATCTTTCTATGCTTTCAGGTTGAAACTTGACTGAAAACTCACTTTGAACAAAAGTTATGGCATTTTTGTATCACAGGTCACAAATAGTGTTTTCTCAGCGAGAGAAGGCCAAAATGACACTTCATGCAGAACTCCTGTATTTTGATGAAAACTCACTGAAATCAAGCTGTAACTTCAAGTTTATGCATCTTTCTATGCTTTCAGGTTGAAACTTGACTGAAAAATCACTTTGAACAAAAGTTATGGCATTTTTGTATCACAGGTCACAAATAGCGTTTTCTCAGCGAGAGAAGGCCAAAATGAACACTTCATGCAGAACTCCTGTATTTTGATGAAAATTCACTGAAATCAAGCTGTAACTTCAAGTTTATGCATCTTTCTATGCTTTCAGGTTGAAACTTGACTGAAAACTCACTTTGAACAAAAGTTATGGCATTTTTGTATCACAGGTCACAAATAGCGTTTTCTCAGCGAGTGAAGGCCAAAATGAACACTTCATGCAGAACTCCTGTATTTTGATGAAAACTCACTGAAATCAAGCTGTAACTTTAAGTTTATGCATCTTTCTATGCTTTCAGGTTGAAACTTGACTGAAAACTCACTTTGAAAAAAGGTTATGGCATTTTTCTATCACAGGTCACAAATAGTGTTTTCTCAGCGAGAGAAGGACAAAATGAACACTTCATGCAGAACTCCTGTATTTTGATGAAAACTCACTGAAATCAAGTTGTAACTTCAAGTTTATGCATCTTTCTATGCTTTCAGGTTGAAACTTGACTGAAAACTCACTTTGAACAAAAGTTATGGCATTTTTGTATCACAGTTCACAAATAGAGTTTTCTCAGCGAGAGAAGGCCAAAATGAACACTTCATGCAGAACTCCTGTATTTTGATGAAAACTCACTGAAATCAAGCTGTAACTTCAAGTTTATGCATCTTACTATGCTTTCAGGTTGAAACATGACTGAAAACTCACTTTGAACAAAAGTTATGGCATTTTTGTATCACAGGTCACAAATAGTGTTTTCTCAGCGAGAGAAGGCCAAAATGAACACTTCATGCAGAACTCCTGTATTTTGATGAAAACTCACTGAAATCAAGCTGTAACTTCAAGTTTATGCATCTTTCTATGCTTTCAGGTTGAAACTTGACTGAAAACTCACTTTGAAAAAAGTTATGGCATTTTTGTATCACAGGTCACAAATAGCGTTTTCTCAGCGAGAGAAGGCCAAAATGAACACTTCATGCAGAACTCCTGTATTTTGATGAAAACTCACTGAAATCAAGCTGTAACTTCAAGTTTATGCATCTTTCTATGCTTTCAGGTTGAAACTTGACTGAAAACTCACTTTGAACAAAAGTTATGGCATTTTTGTATCACAGGTCACAAATAGTGTTTTCTAAGCGAGAGAAGGCCAAAATGAACACTTCATGCAGAACTCCTGTATTTTGATGAAAACTCACTGAAATCAAGCTGTAACTTCAAGTTTATGCATCTTTCTATGCTTTCAGGTTGAAACTTGACTGAAAACTCACTTTGAACAAAAGTTATGGCATTTTTGTATCACAGGTCACAAATAGCGTTTTCTCAGCGAGAGAAGGCCAAAATGAACACTTCATGCAGAACTCCTGTATTTTGATGAAAACTCACTGAAATCAAGCTGTAACTTCAAGTTTATGCATCTTTCTATGCTTTCAGGTTGAAACTTGACTGAAAACTCACTTTGAACAAAAGTTATGGCATTTTTGTATCACAGGTCACAAATAGCGTTTTCTCAGCGAGAGAAGGCCAAAATGAACACTTCATGCAGAACTCCTGTATTTTGATGAAAACTCACTGAAATCAAGCTGTAACTTCAAGTTTATGCATCTTTCTATGCTTTCAGGTTGAAACTTGACTGAAAACTCACTTTGAACAAAAGTTATGGCATTTTTGTATCACAGGTCACAAATAGTGTTTTCTCAGCGAGAGAAGGCCAAAATGAACACTTCATGCAGAACTCCTGTATTTTGATGAAAACTCACTGAAATCAAGCTGTAACTTCAAGTTTATGCATCTTTCTATGCTTTCAGGTTGAAACTTGACTGAAAACTCACTTTGAACAAAAGTTATGGCATTTTTGTATCACAGGTCACAAATAGTGTTTTCTCAGCGAGAGAAGGCCAAAATGACACTTCATGCAGAACTCCTGTATTTTGATGAAAACTCACTGAAATCAAGCTGTAACTTCAAGTTTATGCATCTTTCTATGCTTTCAGGTTGAAACTTGACTGAAAACTCACTTTGAACAAAAGTTATGGCATTTTTTTATCACAGGTCACAAATAGCGTTTTCTCAGCGAGAGAAGGCCAAAATGAACACTTCATGCAGAACTCCTGTATTTTGATGAAAACTCACTGAAATCAAGCTGTAACTTCAAGTTTATGCATCTTTCTATGCTTTCAGGTTGAAACTTGACTGAAAACTCACTTTGAACAAAAGTTATGGCATTTTTGTATCACAGGTCACAAATAGCGTTTTCTCAGCGAGAGAAGGCCAAAATGAACACTTCATGCAGAACTCCTGTATTTTGATGAAAACTCACTGAAATCAAGCTGTAACTTTAAGTTTATGCATCTTTCTATGCTTTCAGGTTGAAACTTGACTGAAAACTCACTTTGAACAAAAGTTATGGCATTTTTGTATCACAGGTCACAAATAGTGTTTTCTCAGCGAGAGAAGGCCAAAATGAACACTTCATGCAGAACTCCTGTATTTTGATGAAAACTCACTGAAATCAAGTTGTAACTTCAAGTTTATGCATCTTTCTATGCTTTCAGGTTGAAACTTGACTGAAAACTCACTTTGAACAAAAGTTATGGCATTTTTGTATCACAGGTCACAAATAGAGTTTTCTCAGCGAGAGAAGGCCAAAATGAACACTTCATGCAGAACTCCTGTATTTTGATGAAAACTCACTGAAATCAAGCTGTAACTTCAAGTTTATGCATCTTACTATGCTTTCAGGTTGAAACATGACTGAAAACTCACTTTGAACAAAAGTTATGGCATTTTTGTATCACAGGTCACAAATAGTGTTTTCTCAGCGAGAGAAGGCCAAAATGAACACTTCATGCAGAACTCCTGTATTTTGATGAAAACTCACTGAAATCAAGCTGTAACTTCAAGTTTATGCATCTTTCTATGCTTTCAGGTTGAAACTTGACTGAAAACTCACTTTGAACAAAAGTTATGGCATTTTTCTATCACAGGTCACAAATAGTGTTTTCTCAGCGAGAGAAGGCCAAAATGAACACTTCATGCAGAACTCCTGTATTTTGATGAAAACTCACTGAAATCAAGCTGTAACTTCAAGTTTATGCATCTTTCTATGCTTTCAGGTTAAAACTTGACTGAAAACTCACTTTGAACAAAAGTTATGGCTGTTCTGTGTCGCAGGTCACAAATAGCGTTTTCACAGCGAGAGAAGCCCAAAATGAACACTTCATGCAGAACTCCTGTATTTTGATGAAAACTCACTGAAATCAAGCTGTAACTTCAAGTTTATGCATCTTTCTATGCTTTCAGGTTGAAACTTGACTGAAAACTCACTTTGAACAAAAGTTATGGCATTTTTGTATCACAGGTCACAAATAGTGTTTTCTCAGCGAGAGAAGGCCAAAATGAACACTTCATGCAGAACTCCTGTATTTTGATGAAAACTCACTGAAATCAAGCTGTAACTTCAAGTTTATGCATCTTTCTATGCTTTCAGGTTGAAACTTGACTGAAAACTCACTTTGAACAAAAGTTATGGCATTTTTGTATCACAGGTCACAAATAGCGTTTTCTCAGCGAGAGAAGGCCAAAATGAACACTTCATGCAGAACTCCTGTATTTTGATGAAAACTCACTGAAATCAAGCTGTAACTTCAAGTTTATGCATCTTTCTATGCTTTCAGGTTGAAACTTGACTGAAAACTCACTTTGAACAAAAGTTATGGCATTTTTGTATCACAGGTCACAAATAGCGTTTTCTCAGCGAGTGAAGGCCAAAATGAACACTTCATGCAGAACTCCTGTATTTTGATGAAAACTCACTGAAATCAAGCTGTAACTTTAAGTTTATGCATCTTTCTATGCTTTCAGGTTGAAACTTGACTGAAAACTCACTTTGAACAAAAGTTATGGCATTTTTCTATCACAGGTCACAAATAGTGTTTTCTCAGCGAGAGAAGGCCAAAATGAACACTTCATGCAGAACTCCTGTATTTTGATGAAAACTCACTGAAATCAAGTTGTAACTTAAAGTTTATGCATCTTTCTATGCTTTCAGGTTGAAACTTGACTGAAAACTCACTTTGAACAAAAGTTATGGCATTTTTGTATCACAGGTCACAAATAGAGTTTTCTCAGCGAGAGAAGGCCAAAATGAACACTTCATGCAGAACTCCTGTATTTTGATGAAAACTCACTGAAATCAAGCTGTAACTTCAAGTTTATGCATCTTTCTATGCTTTCAGGTTGAAACTTGACTGAAAACTCACTTTGAACAAAAGTTATGGCATTTTTGTATCACAGGTCACAAATAGCGTTTTCTCAGCGAGTGAAGGCCAAAATGAACACTTCATGCAGAACTCCTGTATTTTGATGAAAACTCACTGAAATCAAGCTGTAACTTTAAGTTTATGCATCTTTCTATGCTTTCAGGTTGAAACTTGACTGAAAACTCACTTTGAACAAAAGTTATGGCATTTTTCTATCACAGGTCACAAATAGTGTTTTCTCAGCGAGAGAAGGCCAAAATGAACACTTCATGCAGAACTCCTGTATTTTGATGAAAACTCACTGAAATCAAGTTGTAACTTCAAGTTTATGCATCTTTCTATGCTTTCAGGTTGAAACTTGACTGAAAACTCACTTTGAACAAAAGTTATGGCATTTTTGTATCACAGGTCACAAATAGAGTTTTCTCAGCGAGAGAAGGCCAAAATGAACACTTCATGCAGAACTCCTGTATTTTGATGAAAACTCACTGAAATCAAGCTGTAACTTCAAGTTTATGCATCTTTCTATGCTTTCAGGTTGAAACTTGACTGAAAACTCACTTTGAACAAAAGTTATGGCATTTTTGTATCACAGGTCACAAATAGTGTTTTCTAAGCGAGAGAAGGCCAAAATGAACACTTCATGCAGAACTCCTGTATTTTGATGAAAACTCACTGAAATCAAGCTGTAACTTCAAGTTTATGCATCTTTCTATGCTTTCAGGTTGAAACTTGACTGAAAACTCACTTTGAACAAAATTTAAGGCAATTTTGTAACACAGGTCACAAATAGCGTTTTCTCAGCGAGAGAAGGCCAAAATGAACACTTCATGCAGAACTCCTGTATTTTGATGAAAACTCACTGAAATCAAGCTGTAACTTCAAGTTTATGCATCTTTCTATGCTTTCAGGTTGAAACTTGACTGAAAACTCACTTTGAACAAAAGTTATGGCATTTTTGTATCACAGGTCACAAATAGCGTTTTCTCAGCGAGAGAAGGCCAAAATGAACACTTCATGCAGAACTCCTGTATTTTGATGAAAACTCACTGAAATCAAGCTGTAACTTCAAGTTTATGCATCTTTCTATGCTTTCAGGTTGAAACTTGACTGAAAACTCACTTTGAACAAAAGTTATGGCATTTTTGTATCACAGGTCACAAATAGCGTTTTCTCAGCGAGAGAAGGCCAAAATGAACACTTCATGCAGAACTCCTGTATTTTGATGAAAACTCACTGAAATCAAGTTGTAACTTCAAGTTTATGCATCTTTCTATGCTTTCAGGTTGAAACTTGACTGAAAACTCACTTTGAACAAAAGTTATGGCATTTTTGTATCACAGGTCACAAATAGTGTTTTCTAAGCGAGAGAAGGCCAAAATGAACACTTCATGCAGAACTCCTGTATTTTGATGAAAACTCACTGAAATCAAGCTGTAACTTCAAGTTTATGCATCTTTCTATGCTTTCAGGTTGAAACTTGACTGAAAACTCACTTTGAACAAAAGTTATGGCAATTTTGTAACACAGGTCACAAATAGCGTTTTCTCAGCGAGAGAAGGCCAAAATGAACACTTCATGCAGAACTCCTGTATTTTGATGAAAACTCACTGAAATCAAGCTGTAACTTCAAGTTTATGCATCTTTCTATGCTTTCAGGTTGAAACTTGACTGAAAACTCACTTTGAACAAAAGTTATGGCATTTTTGTATCACAGGTCACAAATAGCGTTTTCTCAGCGAGAGAAGGCCAAAATGAACACTTCATGCAGAACTCCTGTATTTTGATGAAAACTCACTGAAATCAAGCTGTAACTTCAAGTTTATGCATCTTTCTATGCTTTCAGGTTGAAACTTGACTGAAAACTCACTTTGAACAAAAGTTATGGCATTTTTGTATCACAGGTCACAAATAGTGTTTTCTCAGCGAGAGAAGGCCAAAATGAACACTTCATGCAGAACTCCTGTATTTTGATGAAAACTCACTGAAATCAAGCTGTAACTTCAAGTTTATGCATCTTTCTATGCTTTCAGGTTGAAACTTGACTGAAAACTCACTTTGAACAAAAGTTATGGCATTTTTGTATCACAGGTCACAAATAGTGTTTTCTCAGCGAGAGAAGGCCAAAATGACACTTCATGCAGAACTCCTGTATTTTGATGAAAACTCACTGAAATCAAGCTGTAACTTCAAGTTTATGCATCTTTCTATGCTTTCAGGTTGAAACTTGACTGAAAACTCACTTTGAACAAAAGTTATGGCATTTTTGTATCACAGGTCACAAATAGCGTTTTCTCAGCGAGAGAAGGCCAAAATGAACACTTCATGCAGAACTCCTGTATTTTGATGAAAACTCACTGAAATCAAGCTGTAACTTCAAGTTTATGCATCTTTCTATGCTTTCAGGTTGAAACTTGACTGAAAACTCACTTTGAACAAAAGTTATGGCATTTTTGTATCACAGGTCACAAATAGCGTTTTCTCAGCGAGAGAAGGCCAAAATGAACACTTCATGCAGAACTCCTGTATTTTGATGAAAACTCACTGAAATCAAGCTGTAACTTTAAGTTTATGCATCTTTCTATGCTTTCAGGTTGAAACTTGACTGAAAACTCACTTTGAACAAAAGTTATGGCATTTTTGTATCACAGGTCACAAATAGTGTTTTCTCAGCGAGAGAAGGCCAAAATGAACACTTCATGCAGAACTCCTGTATTTTGATGAAAACTCACTGAAATCAAGTTGTAACTTCAAGTTTATGCATCTTTCTATGCTTTCAGGTTGAAACTTGACTGAAAACTCACTTTGAACAAAAGTTATGGCATTTTTGTATCACAGGTCACAAATAGAGTTTTCTCAGCGAGAGAAGGCCAAAATGAACACTTCATGCAGAACTCCTGTATTTTGATGAAAACTCACTGAAATCAAGCTGTAACTTCAAGTTTATGCATCTTACTATGCTTTCAGGTTGAAACATGACTGAAAACTCACTTTGAACAAAAGTTATGGCATTTTTGTATCACAGGTCACAAATAGTGTTTTCTCAGCGAGAGAAGGCCAAAATGAACACTTCATGCAGAACTCCTGTATTTTGATGAAAACTCACTGAAATCAAGCTGTAACTTCAAGTTTATGCATCTTTCTATGCTTTCAGGTTGAAACTTGACTGAAAACTCACTTTGAACAAAAGTTATGGCATTTTTCTATCACAGGTCACAAATAGTGTTTTCTCAGCGAGAGAAGGCCAAAATGAACACTTCATGCAGAACTCCTGTATTTTGATGAAAACTCACTGAAATCAAGCTGTAACTTCAAGTTTATGCATCTTTCTATGCTTTCAGGTTGAAACTTGACTGAAAACTCACTTTGAACAAAAGTTATGGCATTTTTGTATCACAGGTCACAAATAGCGTTTTCTCAGCGAGAGAAGGCCAAAATGAACACTTCATGCAGAACTCCTGTATTTTGATGAAAACTCACTGAAATCAAGCTGTAACTTTAAGTTTATGCATCTTTCTATGCTTTCAGGTTGAAACTTGACTGAAAACTCACTTTGAACAAAAGTTATGGCATTTTTGTATCACAGGTCACAAATAGTGTTTTCTCAGCGAGAGAAGGCCAAAATGAACACTTCATGCAGAACTCCTGTATTTTGATGAAAACTCACTGAAATCAAGCTGTAACTTCAAGTTTATGCATCTTTCTATGCTTTCAGGTTGAAACTTGACTGAAAACTCACTTTGAACAAAAGTTATGGCATTTTTCTATCACAGGTCACAAATAGTGTTTTCTCAGCGAGAGAAGGCCAAAATGAACACTTCATGCAGAACTCCTGTATTTTGATGAAAACTCACTGAAATCAAGCTGTAACTTCAAGTTTATGCATCTTTCTATGCTTTCAGGTTGAAACTTGACTGAAAACTCACTTTGAACAAAAGTTATGGCATTTTTGTATCACAGGTCACAAATAGCGTTTTCTCAGCGAGAGAAGGCCAAAATGAACACTTCATGCAGAACTCCTGTATTTTGATGAAAACTCACTGAAATCAAGCTGTAACTTTAAGTTTATGCATCTTTCTATGCTTTCAGGTTGAAACTTGACTGAAAACTCACTTTGAACAAAAGTTATGGCATTTTTGTATCACAGGTCACAAATAGTGTTTTCTCAGTGAGAGAAGGCCAAAATGAACACTTCATGCAGAACTCCTGTATTTTGATGAAAACTCACTGAAATCAAGTTGTAACTTCAAGTTTATGCATCTTTCTATGCTTTCAGGTTGAAACTTGACTGAAAACTCACTTTGAACAAAAGTTATGGCATTTTTGTATCACAGGTCACAAATAGTGTTTTCTCAGCGAGAGAAGGCCAAAATGAACACTTCATGCAGAACTCCTGTATTTTGATGAAAACTCACTGAAATCAAGCTGTAACTTCAAGTTTATGCATCTTTCTATGCTTTCAGGTTGAAACTTGACTGAAAACTCACTTTGAACAAAAGTTATGGCATTTTTGTATCACAGGTCACAAATAGTGTTTTCTCAGCGAGAGAAGGCCAAAATGAACACTTCATGCAGAACTCCTGTATTTTGATGAAAACTCACTGAAATCAAGCTGTAACTTCAAGTTTATGCATCTTTCTATGCTTTCAGGTTGAAACTTGACTGAAAACTCACTTTGAACAAAAGTTATGGCATTTTTGTATCACAGGTCACAAATAGCGTTTTCTCAGCGAGAGAAGGCCAAAATGAACACTTCATGCAGAACTCCTGTATTTTGATGAAAACTCACTGAAATCAAGCTGTAACTTCAAGTTTATGCATCTTTCTATGCTTTCAGGTTGAAACTTGACTGAAAACTCACTTTGAACAAAAGTTATGGCATTTTTGTATCACAGGTCACAAATAGTGTTTTCTCAGCGAGAGAAGGCCAAAATGAACACTTCATGCAGAACTCCTGTATTTTGATGAAAACTCACTGAAATCAAGCTGTAACTTCAAGTTTATGCATCTTTCTATGCTTTCAGGTTGAAACTTGACTGAAAACTCACTTTGAACCAAAGTTATGGCATTTTTGTATCACAGGTCACAAATAGTGTTTTCTCAGCGAGAGAAGGCCAAAATGAACACTTCATGCAGAACTCCTGTATTTTGATGAAAACTCACTGAAATCAAGCTGTAACTTCAAGGTTATGCATCTTTCTATGTTTTCAGGTTGAAACTTGACTGAAAACTCACTTTGAACAAAAGTTATGGCATTTTTGTATCACAGGTCACAAATAACGTTTTCTCAGCGAGAGAAGGCCAAAATGAACACTTCATGCAGAACTCCTGTATTTTGATGAAAACTCACTGAAATCAAGCTGTAACTTCAAGTTTATGCATCTTTCTATGCTTTCAGGTTGAAACTTGACTGAAAACTCACTTTGAACAAAAGTTATGGCTGTTCTGTGTCGCAGGTCACAAATAGCGTTTTCTCAGCGAGAGAAGGCCAAAATGAACACTTCATGCAGAACTCCTGTATTTTGATGAAAACTCACTGAAATCAAGCTGTAACTTCAAGTTTATGCATCTTTCTATGCTTTCAGGTTGAAACTTGACTGAAAACTCACTTTGAACAAAAGTTATGGCATTTTTGTTTCACAGGTCACAAATAGTGTTTTCTCAGCGAGAGAAGGCCAAAATGAACACTTCATGCAGAACTCCTGTATTTTGATGAAAACTCACTGAAATCAAGCTGTAACTTTAAGTTTATGCATCTTTCTATGCTTTCAGGTTGAAACTTGACTGAAAACTCACTTTGAACAAAAGTTATGGCATTTTTGTATCACAGGTCACAAATAGTGTTTTCTCAGCGAGAGAAGGCCAAAATGAACACTTCATGCAGAACTCCTGTATTTTGATGAAAACTCACTGAAATCAAGCTGTAACTTCAAGTTTATGCATCTTTCTATGCTTTCAGGTTGAAACTTGACTGAAAACTCACTTTGAACAAAAGTTATGGCATTTTTGTATCACAGGTCACAAATAGTGTTTTCTCAGCGAGAGAAGGCCAAAATGAACACTTCATGCAGAACTCCTGTATTTTGATGAAAACTCACTGAAATCAAGCTGTAACTTCAAGTTTATGCATCTTTCTATGCTTTCAGGTTGAAACATGACTGAAAACTCACTTTGAACAAAAGTTATGGCATTTTTGTATCACAGGTCACAAATAGTGTTTTCTCAGCGAGAGAAGGCCAAAATGAACACTTCATGCAGAACTCCTGTATTTTGATGAAAACTCACTGAAATCAAGCTGTAACTTCAAGTTTATGCATCTTTCTATGCTTTCAGGTTGAAACTTGACTGAAAACTCACTTTGAACAAAAGTTATGGCATTTTTCTATCACAGGTCACAAATAGTGTTTTCTCAGCGAGAGAAGGCCAAAATGAACACTTCATGCAGAACTCCTGTATTTTGATGAAAACTCACTGAAATCAAGCTGTAACTTCAAGTTTATGCATCTTTCTATGCTTTCAGGTTAAAACTTGACTGAAAACTCACTTTGAACAAAAGTTATGGCTGTTCTGTGTCGCAGGTCACAAATAGCGTTTTCTCAGCGAGAGAAGCCCAAAATGAACACTTCATGCAGAACTCCTGTATTTTGATGAAAACTCACTGAATTCAAGCTGTAACTTCAAGTTTATGCATCTTTCTATGCTTTCAGGTTGAAACTTGACTGAAAACTCACTTTGAACAAAAGTTATGGCATTTTTGTATCACAGGTCACAAATAGTGTTTTCTCAGCGAGAGAAGGCCAAAATGAACACTTCATGCAGAACTCCTGTATTTTGATGAAAACTCACTGAAATTAAGTTGTAACTTCAAGTTTATGCATCTTTCTATGCTTTCAGGTTGAAACTTGACTGAAAACTCACTTTGAACAAAAGTTATGGCATTTTTGTATCACAGGTCACAAATAGTGTTTTCTAAGCGAGAGAAGGCCAAAATGAACACTTCATGCAGAACTCCTGTATTTTGATGAAAACTCACTGAAATCAAGCTGTAACTTCAAGTTTATGCATCTTTCTATGCTTTCAGGTTGAAACTTGACTGAAAACTCACTTTGAACAAAAGTTATGGCATTTTTGTATCACAGGTCACAAATAGCGTTTTCTCAGCGAGAGAAGGCCAAAATGAACACTTCATGCAGAACTCCTGTATTTTGATGAAAACTCACTGAAATCAAGCTGTAACTTAAGTTTATGCATCTTTCTATGCTTTCAGGTTGAAACTTGACTGAAAACTCACTTTGAACAAAAGTTATGGCATTTTTGTATCACAGGTCACTAATAGCGTTTTCTCAGCGAGAGAA
Source organism: Aulostomus chinensis (assembly GCF_037954235.1). NCBI lineage: Eukaryota > Metazoa > Chordata > Actinopteri > Syngnathiformes > Aulostomidae > Aulostomus > Aulostomus chinensis. The sequence continues at coordinate 13,905 of NW_028234167.1, forward strand.
GGCCAAAATGAACACTTCATGTAGAACTCCTGTATTTTGATGAAAACTCACTGAAATCAAGCTGTAACTTCAAGTTTATGCATCTTTCTATGCTTTCAGGTTGAAACTTGACTGAAAAATCACTTTGAACAAAAGTTATGGCATTTTTGTATCACAGGTCACAAATAGTGTTTTCTCAGCGAGAGAAGGCCAAAATGAACACTTCATGCAGAACTCCTGTATTTTGATGAAAACTCACTGAAATCAAGCTGTAACTTCAAGTTTATGCATCTTTCTATGCTTTCAGGTTGAAACTTGACTGAAAACTCACTTTGAACAAAAGTTATGGCATTTTTGTATCACAGGTCACAAATAGTGTTTTCTCAGCGAGAGAAGGCCAAAATGAACACTTCATGCAGAACTCCTGTATTTTGATGAAAACTCACTGAAATCAAGTTGTAACTTCAAGTTTATGCATCTTTCTATGCTTTCAGGTTGAAACTTGACTGAAAACTCACTTTGAACAAAAGTTATGGCATTTTTGTATCACAGGTCACAAATAGAGTTTTCTCAGCGAGAGAAGGCCAAAATGAACACTTCATGCAGAACTCCTGTATTTTGATGAAAACTCACTGAAATCAAGCTGTAACTTCAAGTTTATGCATCTTTCTATGCTTTCAGGTTGAAACTTGACTGAAAACTCACTTTGAACAAAAGTAATGGCATTTTTGTATCACAGGTCACAAATAGCGTTTTCTCAGCGAGAGAAGGCCAAAATGAACACTTCATGCAGAACTCCTGTATTTTGATGAAAACTCACTGAAATCAAGTTGTAACTTCAAGTTTATGCATCTTTCTATGCTTTCAGGTTGAAACTTGACTGAAAACTCACTTTGAACAAAAGTTATGGCATTTTTGTATCACAGGTCACAAATAGTGTTTTCTCAGCGAGAGAAGGCCAAAATGAACACTTCATGCAGAACTCCTGTATTTTGATGAAAACTCACTGAAATCAAGCTGTAACTTCAAGTTTATGCATCTTTCTATGCTTTCAGGTTGAAACTTGACTGAAAACTCACTTTGAACAAAAGTTATGGCATCTTTGTATCACAGGTCACAAATAGTGTTTTCTCAGCGAGAGAAGGCCAAAATGAACACTTCATGCAGAACTCCTGTATTTTGATGAAAACTCACTGAAATCAAGCTGTAACTTCAAGTTTATGCATCTTTCTATGCTTTCAGGTTGAAACTTGACTGAAAACTCACTTTGAACAAAAGTTATGGCATTTTTGTATCACAGGTCACAAATAGCGTTTTCTCAGCGAGAGAAGGCCAAAATGAACACTTCATGCAGAACTCCTGTATTTTGATGAAAACTCACTGAAATCAAGCTGTAACTTCAAGTTTATGCATCTTTCTATGCTTTCAGGTTGAAACTTGACTGAAAACTCACTTTGAACAAAAGTTATGGCTGTTCTGTGTCGCAGGTCACAAATAGCGTTTTCTCAGCGAGAGAAGGCCAAAATGAACACTTCATGCTGAACTCCTGTATTTTGATGAAAACTCACTGAAATCAAGCTGTAACTTCAAGTTTATGCATCTTTCTATGCTTTCAGGTTGAAACTTGACTGAAAACTCACTTTGAACAAAAGTTATGGCATTTTTGTTTCACAGGTCACAAATAGTGTTTTCTCAGCGAGAGAAGGCCAAAATTAACACTTCATGCAGAACTCCTGTATTTTGATGAAAACTCACTGAAATCAAGCTGTAACTTCAAGTTTATGCATCTTTCTATGCTTTCAGGTTGAAACTTGACTGAAAACTCACTTTGAACAAAAGTTATGGCATTTTTGTATCACAGGTCACAAATAGCGTTTTCTCAGCGAGAGAAGGCCAAAATGAACACTTCATGCAGAACTCCTGTATTTTGATGAAAACTCACTGAAATCAAGCTGTAACTTCAAGTTTATGCATCTTTCTATGCTTTCAGGTTGAAACTTGACTGAAAACTCACTTTGAACAAAAGTTATGGCATTTTTGTATCACAGGTCACAAATAGCGTTTTCTCACCGAGAGAAGGCCAAAATGAACACTTCATGCAGAACTCCTGTATTTTGATGAAAACTCACTGAAATCAAGCTGTAACTTCAAGTTTATGCATCTTTCTATGCTTTCAGGTTGAAACTTGACTGAAAACTCACTTTGAACAAAAGTTATGGCATTTTTGTATCACAGGTCACAAATAGTGTTTTCTAAGCGAGAGAAGGCCAAAATGAACACTTCATGCAGAACTCCTGTATTTTGATGAAAACTCACTGAAATCAAGCTGTAACTTCAAGTTTATGCATCTTTCTATGCTTTCAGGTTGAAACTTGACTGAAAACTCACTTTGAACAAAAGTTATGGCATTTTTGTATCACAGGTCACAAATAGCGTTTTCTCAGCGAGAGAAGGCCAAAATGAACACTTCATGCAGAACTCCTGTATTTTGATGAAAACTCACTGAAATCAAGCTGTAACTTCAAGTTTATGCATCTTTCTATGCTTTCAGGTTGAAACTTGACTGAAAACTCACTTTGAACAAAAGTTATGGCATTTTTGTATCACAGGTCACAAATAGCGTTTTCTCAGCGAGAGAAGGCCAAAATGAACACTTCATGCAGAACTCCTGTATTTTGATGAAAACTCACTGAAATCAAGCTGTAACTTCAAGTTTATGCATCTTTCTATGCTTTCAGGTTGAAACTTGACTGAAAACTCACTTTGAACAAAAGTTATGGCATTTTTGTATCACAGGTCACAAATAGTGTTTTCTCAGCGAGAGAAGGCCAAAATGAACACTTCATGCAGAACTCCTGTATTTTGATGAAAACTCACTGAAATCAAGCTGTAACTTCAAGTTTATGCATCTTTCTATGCTTTCAGGTTGAAACTTGACTGAAAACTCACTTTGAACAAAAGTTATGGCATTTTTGTATCACAGGTCACAAATAGTGTTTTCTCAGCGAGAGAAGGCCAAAATGACACTTCATGCAGAACTCCTGTATTTTGATGAAAACTCACTGAAATCAAGCTGTAACTTCAAGTTTATGCATCTTTCTATGCTTTCAGGTTGAAACTTGACTGAAAACTCACTTTGAACAAAAGTTATGGCATTTTTGTATCACAGGTCACAAATAGCGTTTTCTCAGCGAGAGAAGGCCAAAATGAACACTTCATGCAGAACTCCTGTATTTTGATGAAAACTCACTGAAATCAAGCTGTAACTTCAAGTTTATGCATCTTTCTATGCTTTCAGGTTGAAACTTGACTGAAAACTCACTTTGAACAAAAGTTATGGCATTTTTGTATCACAGGTCACAAATAGCGTTTTCTCAGCGAGAGAAGGCCAAAATGAACACTTCATGCAGAACTCCTGTATTTTGATGAAAACTCACTGAAATCAAGCTGTAACTTTAAGTTTATGCATCTTTCTATGCTTTCAGGTTGAAACTTGACTGAAAACTCACTTTGAACAAAAGTTATGGCATTTTTCTATCACAGGTCACAAATAGTGTTTTCTCAGCGAGAGAAGGCCAAAATGAACACTTCATGCAGAACTCCTGTATTTTGATGAAAACTCACTGAAATCAAGTTGTAACTTCAAGTTTATGCATCTTTCTATGCTTTCAGGTTGAAACTTGACTGAAAACTCACTTTGAACAAAAGTTATGGCATTTTTGTATCACAGGTCACAAATAGCGTTTTCTCAGCGAGAGAAGGCCAAAATGAACACTTCATGCAGAACTCCTGTATTTTGATGAAAACTCACTGAAATCAAGCTGTAACTTCAAGTTTATGCATCTTACTATGCTTTCAGGTTGAAACATGACTGAAAACTCACTTTGAACAAAAGTTATGGCATTTTTGTATCACAGGTCACAAATAGTGTTTTCTCAGCGAGAGAAGGCCAAAATGAACACTTCATGCAGAACTCCTGTATTTTGATGAAAACTCACTGAAATCAAGCTGTAACTTCAAGTTTATGCATCTTTCTATGCTTTCAGGTTGAAACTAGACTGAAAACTCACTTTGAACAAAAGTTATGGCATTTTTGTATCACAGGTCACAAATAGCGTTTTCTCAGCGAGAGAAGGCCAAAATGAACACTTCATGCAGAACTCCTGTATTTTGATGAAAACTCACTGAAATCAAGCTGTAACTTCAAGTTTATGCATCTTTCTATGCTTTCAGGTTGAAACTTGACTGAAAACTCACTTTGAACAAAAGTTATGGCATTTTTCTATCACAGGTCACAAATAGTGTTTTCTCAGCGAAAGAAGGCCAAAATGAACACTTCATGCAGAACTCCTGTATTTTGATGAAATCTCAGTGAAATCAAGCTGTAACTTCAAGTTTATACATCTTTCTATGCTTTCAGGTTGAAACTTGACTGAAAACTCACTTTGAACAAAAGTTATGGCATTTTTGTATCACAGGTCACAAATAGTGTTTTCTAAGCGAGAGAAGGCCAAAATGAACACTTCATGCAGAACTCCTGTATTTTGATGAAAACTCACTGAAATCAAGCTGTAACTTCAAGTTTATGCATCTTTCTATGCTTTCAGGTTGAAACTTGACTGAAAACTCACTTTGAACAAAAGTTATGGCATTTTTGTATCACAGGTCACAAATAGCGTTTTCTCAGCGAGAGAAGGCCAAAATGAACACTTCATGCAGAACTCCTGTATTTGATGAAAACTCACTGAAATCAAGCTGTAACTTCAAGTTTATGCATCTTTCTATGCTTTCAGGTTGAAACTTGACTGAAAACTCACTTTGAACAAAAGTTATGGCATTTTTGTATCACAGGTCACAAATAGCGTTTTCTCAGCGAGAGAAGGCCAAAATGAACACTTCATGCAGAACTCCTGTATTTTGATGAAAACTCACTGAAATCAAGCTGTAACTTCAAGTTTATGCATCTTTCTATGCTTTCAGGTTGAAACTTGACTGAAAACTCACTTTGAACAAAAGTTATGGCATTTTTGTATCACAGGTCACAAATAGTGTTTTCTCAGCGAGAGAAGGCCAAAATGAACACTTCATGCAGAACTCCTGTATTTTGATGAAAACTCACTGAAATCAAGCTGTAACTTCAAGTTTATGCATCTTTCTATGCTTTCAGGTTGAAACTTGACTGAAAACTCACTTTGAACAAAAGTTATGGCATTTTTGTATCACAGGTCACAAATAGTGTTTTCTCAGCGAGAGAAGGCCAAAATGACACTTCATGCAGAACTCCTGTATTTTGATGAAAACTCACTGAAATCAAGCTGTAACTTCAAGTTTATGCATCTTTCTATGCTTTCAGGTTGAAACTTGACTGAAAACTCACTTTGAACAAAAGTTATGGCATTTTTGTATCACAGGTCACAAATAGCGTTTTCTCAGCGAGAGAAGGCCAAAATGAACACTTCATGTAGAACTCCTGTATTTTGATGAAAACTCACTGAAATCAAGCTGTAACTTCAAGTTTATGCATCTTTCTATGCTTTCAGGTTGAAACTTGACTGAAAACTCACTTTGAACAAAAGTTATGGCATTTTTGTATCACAGGTCACAAATAGCGTTTTCTCAGCGAGAGAAGGCCAAAATGAACACTTCATGCAGAACTCCTGTATTTTGATGAAAACTCACTGAAATCAAGCTGTAACTTTAAGTTTATGCATCTTTCTATGCTTTCAGGTTGAAACTTGACTGAAAACTCACTTTGAACAAAAGTTATGGCATTTTTGTATCACAAGTCACAAATAGTGTTTTCTCAGCGAGAGAAGGCCAAAATGAACACTTCATGCAGAACTCCTGTATTTTGATGAAAACTCACTGAAATCAAGTTGTAACTTCAAGTTTATGCATCTTTCTATGCTTTCAGGTTGAAACTTGACTGAAAACTCACTTTGAACAAAAGTTATGGCATTTTTGTATCACAGGTCACAAATAGAGTTTTCTCAGCGAGAGAAGGCCAAAATGAACACTTCATGCAGAACTCCTGTATTTTGATGAAAACTCACTGAAATCAAGCTGTAACTTCAAGTTTATGCATCTTACTATGCTTTCAGGTTGAAACATGACTGAAAACTCACTTTGAACAAAAGTTATGGCATTTTTGTATCACAGGTCACAAATAGTGTTTTCTCAGCGAGAGAAGGCCAAAATGAACACTTCATGCAGAACTCCTGTATTTTGATGAAAACTCACTGAAATCAAGCTGTAACTTCAAGTTTATGCATCTTTCTATGCTTTCAGGTTGAAACTTGACTGAAAACTCACTTTGAACAAAAGTTATGGCATTTTTCTATCACAGGTCACAAATAGTGTTTTCTCAGCGAGAGATGGCCAAAATGAACACTTCATGCAGAACTCCTGTATTTTGATGAAAACTCACTGAAATCAAGCTGTAACTTCAAGTTTATGCATCTTTCTATGCTTTCAGGTTAAAACTTGACTGAAAACTCACTTTGAACAAAAGTTATGGCTGTTCTGTGTCGCAGGTCACAAATAGCGTTTTCTCAGCGAGAGAAGCCCAAAATGAACACTTCATGCAGAACTCCTGTATTTTGATGAAACTCACTGAAATCAAGCTGTAACTTCAAGTTTATGCATCTTTCTATGCTTTCAGGTTGAAACTTGACTGAAAACTCACTTTGAACAAAAGTTATGGCATTTTTGTATCACAGGTCACAAATAGTGTTTTCTCAGCGAGAGAAGGCCAAAATGAACACTTCATGCAGAACTCCTGTATTTTGATGAAAACTCACTGAAATCAAGTTGTAACTTCAAGTTTATGCATCTTTCTATGCTTTCAGGTTGAAACTTGACTGAAAACTCACTTTGAACAAAAGTTATGGCATTTTTGTATCACAGGTCACAAATAGCGTTTTCTCAGCGAGAGAAGGCCAAAATGAACACTTCATGCAGAACTCCTGTATTTTGATGAAAACTCACTGAAATCAAGCTGTAACTTAAGTTTATGCATCTTTCTATGCTTTCAGGTTGAAACTTGACTGAAAACTCACTTTGAACAAAAGTTATGGCATTTTTGTATCACAGGTCACAAATAGCGTTTTCTCAGCGAGAGAAGGCCAAAATGAACACTTCATGCAGAACTCCTGTATTTTGATGAAAACTCACTGAAATCAAGCTGTAACTTCAAGTTTATGCATCTTTCTATGCTTTCAGGTTGAAACTTGACTGAAAAATCACTTTGAACAAAAGTTATGGCATTTTTGTATCACAGGTCACAAATAGTGTTTTCTCAGCGAGAGAAGGCCAAAATGAACACTTCATGCAGAACTCCTGTATTTTGATGAAAACTCACTGAAATCAAGCTGTAACTTCAAGTTTATGCATCTTTCTATGCTTTCAGGTTGAAACTTGACTGAAAACTCACTTTGAACAAAAGTTATGGCATTTTTGTATCACAGGTCACAAATAGTGTTTTCTCAGCGAGAGAAGGCCAAAATGAACACTTCATGCAGAACTCCTGTATTTTGATGAAAACTCACTGAAATCAAGCTGTAACTTCAAGTTTATGCATCTTTCTATGCTTTCAGGTTGAAACTTGACTGAAAACTCACTTTGAACAAAAGTAATGGCATTTTTGTATCACAGGTCACAAATAGCGTTTTCTCAGCGAGAGAAGGCCAAAATGAACACTTCATGCAGAACTCCTGTATTTTGATGAAAACTCACTGAAATCAAGCTGTAACTTCAAGTTTATGCATCTTTCTATGCTTTCAGGTTGAAACTTGACTGAAAACTCACTTTGAACAAAAGTTATGGCATTTTTGTATCACAGGTCACAAATAGTGTTTTCTCAGCGAGAGAAGGCCAAAATGAACACTTCATGCAGAACTCCTGTATTTTGATGAAAACTCACTGAAATCAAGCTGTAACTTCAAGTTTATGCATCTTTCTATGCTTTCAGGTTGAAACTTGACTGAAAACTCACTTTGAACAAAAGTAATGGCATTTTTGTATCACAGGTCACAAATAGCGTTTTCTCAGCGAGAGAAGGCCAAAATGAACACTTCATGCAGAACTCCTGTATTTTGATGAAAACTCACTGAAATCAAGCTGTAACTTCAAGTTTATGCATCTTTCTATGCTTTCAGGTTGAAACTTGACTGAAAACTCACTTTGAACAAAAGTTATGGCATTTTTGTATCACAGGTCACAAATAGTGTTTTCTCAGCGAGAGAAGGCCAAAATGAACACTTCATGCAGAACTCCTGTATTTTGATGAAAACTGACTGAAATCAAGCTGTAACTTCAAGTTTATGCATCTTTCTATGCTTTCAGGTTGAAACTTGACTGAAAACTCACTTTGAACAAAAGTTATGGCATTTTTGTATCACAGGTCACAAATAGCGTTTTCTCAGCGAGAGAAGGCCAAAATGAACACTTCATGCAGAACTCCTGTATTTTGATGAAAACTCACTGAAATCAAGCTGTAACTTTAAGTTTATGCATCTTTCTATGCTTTCAGGTTGAAACTTGACTGAAAACTCACTTTGAACAAAAGTTATGGCATTTTTGTATCACAGGTCACAAATAGCGTTTTCTCAGCGAGAGAAGGCCAAAATGAACACTTCATGCAGAACTCCTGTATTTTGATGAAAACTCACTGAAATCAAGCTGTAACTTTAAGTTTATGCATCTTTCTATGCTTTCAGGTTGAAACTTGACTGAAAACTCACTTTGAACAAAAGTTATGGCATTTTTGTATCACAGGTCACAAATAGTGTTTTCTCAGTGAGAGAAGGCCAAAATGAACACTTCATGCAGAACTCCTGTATTTTGATGAAAACTCACTGAAATCAAGTTGTAACTTCAAGTTTATGCATCTTTCTATGCTTTCAGGTTGAAACTTGACTGAAAACTCACTTTGAACAAAAGTTATGGCATTTTTGTATCACAGGTCACAAATACTGTTTTCTCAGCGAGAGAAGGCCAAAATGAACACTTCATGCAGAACTCCTGTATTTTGATGAAAACTCACTGAAATAAAGCTGTAACTTCAAGTTTATGCATCTTTCTATGCTTTCAGGTTGAAACTTGACTGAAAACTCACTTTTAACAAAAGTTATGGCATTTTTGTATCACAGGTCACAAATAGTGTTTTCTCAGCGAGAGAAGGCCAAAATGAACACTTCATGCAGAACTCCTGTATTTTGATGAAAACTCACTGAAATCAAGCTGTAACTTCAAGTTTATGCATCTTTCTATGCTTTCAGGTTGAAACTTGACTGAAAACTCACTTTGAAAAAAAGTTATGGCATTTTTGTATCACAGGTCACAAATAGCGTTTTCTCAGCGAGAGAAGGCCAAAATGAACACTTCATGCAGAACTCCTGTATTTTGATGAAAACTCACTGAAATCAAGCTGTAACTTCAAGTTTATGCATCTTTCTATGCTTTCAGGTTGAAACTTGACTGAAAACTCACTTTGAACAAAAGTTATGGCATTTTTGTATCACAGGTCACAAATAGCGTTTTCTCAGCGAGAGAAGGCCAAAATGAACACTTCATGCAGAACTCCTGTATTTTAATGAAAACTCACTGAAATCAAGCTGTAACTTCAAGTTTATGCATCTTTCTATGCTTTCAGGTTGAAACTTGACTGAAAACTCACTTTGAACAAAAGTTATGGCATTTTTGTATCACAGGTCACAAATAGCGTTTTCTCAGCGAGAGAAGGCCAAAATGAACACTTCATGCAGAACTCCTGTATTTTGATGAAAACTCACTGAAATCAAGCTGTAACTTCAAGTTTATGCATCTTTCTATGCTTTCAGGTTGAAACTTGACTGAAAACTCACTTTGAACAAAAGTTATGGCATTTTTGTATCACAGGTCACAAATAGTGTTTTCTCAGCGAGAGAAGGCCAAAATGAACACTTCATGCAGAACTCCTGTATTTTGATGAAAACTCACTGAAATCAAGCTGTAACTTCAAGGTTATGCATCTTTCTATGTTTTCAGGTTGAAACTTGACTGAAAACTCACTTTGAACAAAAGTTATGGCATTTTTGTATCACAGGTCACAAATAACGTTTTCTCAGCGAGAGAAGGCCAAAATGAACACTTCATGCAGAACTCCTGTATTTTGATGAAAACTCACTGAAATCAAGCTGTAACTTCAAGTTTATGCATCTTTCTATGCTTTCAGGTTGAAACTTGACTGAAAACTCACTTTGAACAAAAGTTATGGCTGTTCTGTATCACAGGTCACAAATAGCGTTTTCTCAGCGAGAGAAGGCCAAAATGAACACTTCATGCAGAACTCCTGTATTTTGATGAAAACTCACTGAAATCAAGCTGTAACTTCAAGTTTATGCATCTTTCTATGCTTTCAGGTTGAAACTTGACTGAAAACTCACTTTGAACAAAAGTTATGGCATTTTTGTATCACAGGTCACAAATAGTGTTTTCTCAGCGAGAGAAGGCCAAAATGAACACTTCATGCAGAACTCCTGTATTTTGATGAAAACTCACTGAAATCAAGCTGTAACTTCAAGTTTATGCATCTTTCTATGCTTTCAGGTTGAAACTTGACTGAAAACTCACTTTGAACAAAAGTTATGGCATTTTTTTATCACAGGTCACAAATACTGTTTTCTCAGCGAGAGAAGGCCAAAATGAACACTTCATGCAGAACTCCTGTATTTTGATGAAAACTCACTGAAATCAAGCTGTAACTTAGAGGTTATGCATCTTTCTATGTTTTCAGGTTGAAACTTGACTGAAAACTCACTTTGAACAAAAGTTATGGCATTTTTGTATCACAGGTCACAAATAACGTTTTCTCAGCGAGAGAAGGCCAAAATGAACACTTCATGCAGAACTCCTGTATTTTGATGAAAACTCACTGAAATCAAGCTGTAACTTCAAGTTTATGCATCTTTCTATTCTTTCAGGTTGAAACTTGACTGAAAACTCACTTTGAACAAAAGTTATGGCTGTTCTGTGTCGCAGGTCACAAATAGCGTTTTCTCAGCGAGAGAAGGCCAAAATGAACACTTCATGCAGAACTCCTGTATTTTGATGAAAACTCACTGAAATCAAGCTGTAACTTCAAGTTTATGCATCTTTCTATGCTTTCAGGTTGAAACTTGACTGAAAACTCACTTTGAACAAAAGTTATGGCTGTTCTGTGTCGCAGGTCACAAATAGCGTTTTCTCAGCGAGAGAAGGCCAAAATGAACACTTCATGCAGAACTCCTGTATTTTGATGAAAACTCACTGAAATCAAGCTGTAACTTCAAGTTTATGCATCTTTCTATGCTTTCAGGTTGAAACTTGACTGAAAACTCACTTTGAACAAAATTTATGGCATTTTTGTTTCACAGGTCAAAAATAGTGTTTTCTCAGCGAGAGAAGGCCAAAATGAACACTTCATGCAGAACTCCTGTATTTTGATGAAAACTGACTGAAATCAAGCTGTAACTTCAACTTTATGCATCTTTCTATGCTTTCAGGTTGAAACTTGACTGAAAACTCACTTTGAACAAAAGTTATGGCATTTTTGTATCACACGTCACAAATAGTGTTTTCTCAGCGAGAGAAGGCCAAAATGAACACTTCATGCAGAACTCCTGTATTTTGATGAAAACTCACTGAAATCAAGCTGTAACTTCAAGTTTATGCATCTTTCTATGCTTTCAGGTTGAAACTTGACTGAAAACTCACTTTGAACAAAAGTTATGGCTGTTCTGTGTCGCAGGTCACAAATAGCGTTTTCTCAGCGAGAGAAGGCCAAAACTAACACTTCATGCAGAACTCCTGTATTTTGATGAAAACTCACTGAAATCAAGCTGTAACTTCAAGTTTATGCATCTTTCTATGCTTTCAGGTTGAAACTTGACTGAAAACTCACTTTGAACAAAAGTTATGGCATTTTTGTTTCACAGGTCACAAATAGTGTTTTCTCAGCGAGAGAAGGCCAAAATGAACACTTCATGCAGAACTCCTGTTTTGATGAGAACTCACTGAAATCAAGCTGTAACTTCAAGTTTATGCATCTTTCTATGCTTTCAGGTTGAAACTTGACTGAAAACTCACTTTGAACAAAAGTTATGGCATTTTTGTATCACAGGTCACAAATAGTGTTTTCTCAGCGAGAGAAGGCCAAAATGAACACTTCATGCAGAACTCCTGTATTTTGATGAAAACTCACTGAAATCAAGCTGTAACTTCAAGTTTATGCATCTTTCTATGCTTTCAGGTTGAAACTTGACTGAAAACTCACTTTGAACAGAAGTTATGGCTGTTCTGTGTCGCAGGTCACAAATAGCGTTTTCTCAGCGAGAGAAGGCCAAAATGAACACTTCATGCAGAACTCCTGTATTTTGATGAAAACTCACTGAAATCAAGCTGTAACTTCAAGTTTATGCATCTTTCTATGCTTTTAGGTTGAAACTTGACTGAAAACTCACTTTGAACAAAAGTTATGGCATTTTTGGTTCACAGGTCACAAATAGTGTTTTCTCAGCGAGAGAAGGCCAAAATGAACACTTCATGCAGAACTCCTGTATTTTGATGAAAACTCACTGAAATCAAGCTGTAACTTTAAGTTTATGCATCTTTCTATGCTTTCAGGTTGAAACTTGACTGAAAACTCACTTTGAACAAAAGTTATGGCATTTTTGTATCACAGGTCACAAATAGTGTTTTCTCAGCGAGAGAAGGCCAAAATGAACACTTCATGCAGAACTCCTGTATTTTGATGAAAACTCACTGAAATCAAGCTGTAACTTCAAGTTTATGCATCTTTCTATGCTTTCAGGTTGAAACTTGACTGAAAACTCACTTTGAACAAAAGTTATGGCATTTTTGTATCACAGGTCACAAATAGTGTTTTCTCAGCGAGAGAAGGCCAAAATGAACACTTCATGCAGAACTCCTGTATTTTGATGAAAACTCACTGAAATCAAGCTGTAACTTCAAGTTTATGCATCTTTCTATGCTTTCAGGTTGAAACTTGACTGAAAACTCACTTTGAACAAAAGTTATGGCATTTTTGTATAACAGGTCACAAATAGCGTTTTCTCAGCGAGAGAAGGCCAAAATGAACACTTCATGCAGAACTCCTGTATTTTGATGAAAACTCACTGAAATCAAGCTGTAACTTCAAGTTTATGCATCTTTCTATGCTTTCAGGTTGAAACTTGACTGAAAACTCACTTTGAACAAAAGTTATGGCATTTTTGTATCACAGGTCACAAATAGTGTTTTCTCAGCGAGAGAAGGCCAAAATGAACACTTCATGCAGAACTCCTGTATTTTGATGAAAACTCACTGAAATCAAGCTGTAACTTCAAGTTTATGCATCTTTCTATGCTTTCAGGTTGAAACTTGACTGAAAACTCACTTTGAACAAAAGTTATGGCATTTTTGTTTCACAGGTCACAAATAGTGTTTTCTCAGCGAGAGAAGGCCAAAATGAACACTTCATGCAGAACTCCTGTATTTTGATTAAAACTGACTGAAATCAAGCTGTAACTTCAAGTTTATGCATCTTTCTATGCTTTCAGGTTGAAACTTGACTGAAAAATCACTTTGAACAAAAGTTATGGCATTTTTGTATCACAGGTCACAAATAGTGTTTTCTAAGCGAGAGAAGGCCAAAATGAACACTTCATGCAGAACTCCTGTATTTTGATGAAAACTCACTGAAATCAAGCTGTAACTTCAAGTTTATGCATCTTTCTATGCTTTCCGGTTGAAACTTGACTGAAAACTCACTTTGAACAAAAGTTATGGCATTTTTGTATCACAGGTCACAAATAGTGTTTTCTCAGCGAGAGAAGGCCAAAATGAACACTTCATGCAGAACTCCTGTATTTTGATGAAAACTCACTGAAATCAAGCTGTAACTTCAAGTTTATGCATCTTTCTATGCTTTCAGGTTGAAACTTGACTGAAAACTCACTTTGAACAAAAGTTATGGCATTTTTGTATCACAGGTCACAAATAGTGTTTTCTAAGCGAGAGAAGGCCAAAATGAACACTTCATGCAGAACTCCTGTATTTTGATGAAAACTCACTGAAATCAAGCTGTAACTTCAAGTTTATGCATCTTTCTATGCTTTCAGGTTGAAACTTGACTGAAAACTCACTTTGAACAAAAGTTATGGCATTTTTGTTTCACAGGTCACAAATAGTGTTTTCTCAGCGAGAGAAGGCCAAAATGAACACTTCATGCAGAACTCCTGTATTTTGATGAAAACTGACTGAAATCAAGCTGTAACTTCAAGTTTATGCATCTTTCTATGCTTTCAGGTTGAAACATGACTGAAAACTCACTTTGAACAAAAGTTATGGCATTTTTGTATCACAGGTCACAAATAGTGTTTTCTCAGCGAGAGAAGGCCAAAATGAAAACTTCATGCAGAACTCCTGTATTTTGATGAAAACTCACTGAAATCAAGCTGTAACTTCAAGTTTATGCATCTTTCTATGCTTTCAGGTTGAAACTTGACTGAAAACTCACTTTGAACAAAAGTTATGGCATTTTTGTATCACAGGTCACAAATAGCGTTTTCTCAGCGAGAGAAGGCCAAAATGAACACTTCATGCAGAACTCCTGTATTTTGATGAAAACTCACTGAAATCAAGCTGTAACTTCAAGTTTATGCATCTTTCTATGCTTTCAGGTTGAAACTTGACTGAAAACTCACTTTGAACAAAAGTTATGGCATTTTTGTATCACAGGTCACAAATAGTGTTTTCTCAGCGAGAGAAGGCCAAAATGAACACTTCATGCAGAACTCCTGTATTTTGATGAAAACTCACTGAAATCAAGCTGTAACTTCAAGTTTATGCATCTTTCTATGCTTTCAGGTTGAAACTTGACTGAAAACTCACTTTGAACAGAAGTTATGGCTGTTCTGTGTCGCAGGTCACAAATAGCGTTTTCTCAGCGAGAGAAGGCCAAAATGAACACTTCATGCAGAACTCCTGTATTTTGATGAAAACTCACTGAAATCAAGCTGTAACTTCAAGTTTATGCATCTTTCTATGCTTTTAGGTTGAAACTTGACTGAAAACTCACTTTGAACAAAAGTTATGGCATTTTTGTTTCACAGGTCACAAATAGTGTTTTCTCAGCGAGAGAAGGCCAAAATGAACACTTCATGCAGAACTCCTGTATTTTGATGAAAACTCACTGAAATCAAGCTGTAACTTTAAGTTTATGCATCTTTCTATGCTTTCAGGTTGAAACTTGACTGAAAACTCACTTTGAACAAAAGTTATGGCATTTTTGTATCACAGGTCACAAATAGTGTTTTCTCAGCGAGAGAAGGCCAAAATGAACACTTCATGCAGAACTCCTGTATTTTGATGAAAACTCACTGAAATCAAGCTGTAACTTCAAGTTTATGCATCTTTCTATGCTTTCAGGTTGAAACTTGACTGAAAACTCACTTTGAACAAAAGTTATGGCATTTTTGTATCACAGGTCACAAATAGTGTTTTCTCAGCGAGAGAAGGCCAAAATGAACACTTCATGCAGAACTCCTGTATTTTGATGAAAACTCACTGAAATCAAGCTGTAACTTCAAGTTTATGCATCTTTCTATGCTTTCAGGTTGAAACTTGACTGAAAACTCACTTTGAACAAAAGTTATGGCATTTTTGTATCACAGGTCACAAATAGTGTTTTCTTCTCAGCGAGAGAAGGCCAAAATGAACACTTCATGCAGAACTCCTGTATTTTGATGAAAACTCACTGAAATCAAGCTGTAACTTCAAGTTTATGCATCTTTCTATGCTTTCAGGTTGAAACTTGACTGAAAACTCACTTTGAACAAAAGTTATGGCATTTTTGTATCACAGGTCACAAATAGTGTTTTCTCAGCGAGAGAAGGCCAAAATGAACACTTCATGAAGAACTCCTGTATTTTGATGAAAACTCACTGAAATCAAGCTGTAACTTCAAGTTTATGCATCTTTCTATGCTTTCAGGTTGAAACTTGACTGAAAACTCACTTTGAACAAAAGTTATGGCATTTTTGTATCACAGGTCACAAATAGTGTTTTCTCAGCGAGAGAAGGCCAAAATGAACACTTCATGCAGAACTCCTGTATTTTGATGAAAACTCACTGAAATCAAGCTGTAACTTCAAGTTTATGCATCTTTCTATGCTTTCAGGTTGAAACTTGACTGAAAACTCACTTTGAACAAAAGTTATGGCATTTTTGGATCACAGGTCACAAATAGTGTTTTCTCAGCGAGAGAAGGCCAAAATGAACACTTCATGCAGAACTCCTGTATTTTGATGAAAACTCACTGAAATCAAGCTGTAACTTCAAGTTTATGCATCTTTCTATGCTTTCAGGTTGAAACTTGACTGAAAACTCACTTTGAACAAAAGTTATGGCATTTTTGTATCACAGGTCACAAATAGTGTTTTCTCAGCGAGAGAAGGCCAAAATGAACACTTCATGCAGAACTCCTGTATTTTGATGAAAACTCACTGAAATCAAGCTGTAACTTCAAGTTTATGCATCTTTCTATGCTTTCAGGTTGAAACTTGACTGAAAACTCACTTTGAACAAAAGTTATGGCATTTTTGGATCACAGGTCACAAATAGTGTTTTCTCAGCGAGAGAAGGCCAAAATGAACACTTCATGCAGAACTCCTGTATTTTGATGAAAACTCACTGAAATCAAGCTGTAACTTCAAGTTTATGCATCTTTCTATGCTTTCAGGTTGAAACTTGACTGAAAACTCACTTTGAACAAAAGTTATGGCTGTTCTGTGTCGCAGGTCACAAATAGCGTTTTCTCAGCGAGAGAAGGCCAAAATGAACACTTCATGCAGAACTCCTGTATTTTGATGAAAACTCACTGAAATCAAGCTGTAACTTCAAGTTTATGCATCTTTCTATGCTTTCAGGTTGAAACTTGACTGAAAACTCACTTTGAACAAAAGTTATGGCATTTTTGTATCACAGGTCACAAATAGTGTTTTCTCAGCGAGAGAAGGCCAAAATGAACACTTCATGCAGAACTCCTGTATTTTGATGAAAACTCACTGAAATCAAGCTGTAACTTCAAGTTTATGCATCTTTCTATGCTTTAAGGTTGAAACTTGACTGAAAACTCACTTTGAACAAAAGTTATGGCTGTTTTGTATCACAGGTCACAAATAGTGTTTTCTCAGCGAGAGAAGGCCAAAATGAACACTTCATGCAGAACTCCTGTATTTTGATGAAAACTCACTGAAATCAAGCTGTAACTTCAAGTTTATGCATCTTTCTATGCTTTCAGGTTGAAACTTGACTGAAAACTCACTTTGAACAAAAGTTATGGCTGTTCTGTGTCGCAGGTCACAAATAGCGTTTTCTCAGCGAGAGTAGGCCAAAATGAACACTTCATGGAGAACTCCTGTATTTTGATGAAAACTCACTGAAATTAAGCTGTAACTTCAACTTTATGCATCTTTCTATGCTTTCAGGTTGAAACTTGACTGAAAACTCACTTTGAAGAAAAGTTATGGCATTTTTGGATCACAGGTCACAAATAGTGTTTTCTCAGCGAGAGAAGGCCAAAATGAACACTTCATGCAGAACTCCTGTATTTTGATGAAAACTCACTGAAATCAAGCTGTAACTTCAAGTTTATGCATCTTTCTATGCTTTCAGGTTGAAACTTGACTGAAAACTCACTTTGAACAAAAGTTATGGCATTTTTGTATCACAGGTCACAAATAGTGTTTTCTCAGCGAGAGAAGGCCAAAATGAACACTTCATGCAGAACTCCTGTATTTTGATGAAAACTCACTGAAATCAAGCTGTAACTTCAAGTTTATGCATCTGTCTATGCTTTCAGGTTGAAACTTGACTGAAAACTCACTTTGAACAAAAGTTATGGCATTTTTGTATCACAGGTCACAAATAGTGTTTTCTCAGCGAGAGAAGGCCAAAATGAACACTTCATGCAGAACTCCTGTATTTTGATGAAAACTCACTGAAATCAAGCTGTAACTTCAAGTATATGCATCTTTCTATGCTTTCAGGTTGAAACTTGACTGAAAACTCACTTTGAACAAAAGTTATGGCATTTTTGTATCACAGGTCACAAATAGTGTTTTCTCAGCGAGAGAAGGCCAAAATGAACACTTCATGCAGAACTCCTGTATTTTGATGAAAACTCACTGAAATCAAGCTGTAACTTCAAGTTTATGCATCTTTCTATGCTTTCAGGTTGAAACTTGACTGAAAACTCACTTTGAACAAAAGTTATGGCTGTTTTGTATCACAGGTCACAAATAGTGTTTTCTCAGCGAGAGAAGGCCAAAATGAACACTTCATGCAGAACTCCTGTATTTTGATGAAAACTCACTGAAATCAAGCTGTAACTTCAAGTTTATGCATCTTTCTATGCTTTCAGGTTGAAACTTGACTGAAAACTCACTTTGAACAAAAGTTATGGCTGTTTTGTATCACAGGTCACAAATAGTGTTTTCTCAGCGAGAGAAGGCCAAAATGAACACTTCATGCAGAACTCCTGTATTTTGATGAAAACTCACTGAAATCAAGCTGTAACGTCAAGTTTATGCATCTTTCAATGCTTTCAGGTTGAAACTTGACTGAAAACTCACTTTTAAAAAAAGTTATGGCATTTTTGTATCACAGGTCACAAATAGTGTTTTCTCAGCGAGAGAAGGCCAAAATGAACACTTCATGCAGAACTCCTGTATTTTGATGAAAACTCACTGAAATCAAGCTGTAACTTCAAGTTTATGCATCTTTCTATGCTTTCAGGTTGAAACTTGACTGAAAACTCACTTTGAACAAAAGTTATGGCATTTTTGTATCACAGGTCACAAATAGTGTTTTCTCAGCGAGAGAAGGCCAAAATGAACACTTCATGCAGAACTCCTGTATTTTGATGAAAACTCACTGAAATCAAGCTGTAACTTCAACTTTATGCATCTTTCTATGCTTTCAGGTTGAAACTTGACTGAAAACTCACTTTGAACAAAAGTTATGGCATTTTTGGATCACAGGTCACAAATAGTGTTTTCTCAGCGAGAGAAGGCCAAAATGAACACTTCATGCAGAACTCCTGTATTTTGATGAAAACTCACTGAAATCAAGCTGTAACTTCAAGTTTATGCATCTTTCTATGCTTTCAGGTTGAAACTTGACTGAAAACTCACTTTGAACAAAAGTTATGGCATTTTTGTATCACAGGTCACAAATAGTGTTTTCTCAGCGAGAGAAGGCCAAAATGAACACTTCATGCAGAACTCCTGTATTTTGATGAAAACTCACTGAAATCAAGCTGTAACTTCAAGTTTATGCATCTTTCTATGCTTTCAGGTTGAAACTTGACTGAAAACTCACTTTGAACAAAAGTTATGGCTGTTTTGTATCACAGGTCACAAATAGTGTTTTCTCAGCGAGAGAAGGCCAAAATGAACACTTCATGCAGAACTCCTGTATTTTGATGAAAACTCACTGAAATCAAGCTGTAACTTCAAGTTTATGCATCTTTCTATGCTTTCAGGTTGAAACTTGACTGAAAACTCACTTTGAACAAAAGTTATGGCTGTTCTGTGTCGCAGGTCACAAATAGCGTTTTCTCAGCGAGAGAAGGCCAAAATGAACACTTCATGCAGAACTCCTGTATTTTGATGAAAACTCACTGAAATCAAGCTGTAACTTCAAGTTTATGCATCTTTCTATGCTTTCAGGTTGAAACTTGAGTGAAAAATCACTTTGAACAAAAGTTATGGCATTTTTGTATCACAGGTCACAAATAGTGTTTTCTCAGCGAGAGAAGGCCAAAATGAACACTTCATGCAGAACTCCTGTATTTTGATGAAAACTCACTGAAATCAAGCTGTAACTTCAAGTTTATGCATCTTTCTATGCTTTAAGGTTGAAACTTGACTGAAAACTCACTTTGAACAAAAGTTATGGCTGTTTTGTATCACAGGTCACAAATAGTGTTTTCTCAGCGAGAGAAGGCCAAAATGAACACTTCATGCAGAACTCCTGTATTTTGATGAAAACTCACTGAAATCAAGCTGTAACGTCAAGTTTATGCATCTTTCTATGCTTTCAGGTTGAAACTTGACTGAAAACTCACTTTGAACAAAAGTTATGGCTGTTCTGTGTCGCAGGTCACAAATAGCGTTTTCTCAGCGAGAGAAGGCCAAAATGAACACTTCATGCAGAACTCCTGTATTTTGATGAAAACTCACTGAAATCAAGCTGTAACTTCAAGTTTATGCATCTTTCTATGCTTTCAGGTTGAAACTTGACTGAAAACTCACTTTGAACAAAAGTTATGGCATTTTTGTATCACAGGTCACAAATAGTGTTTTCTCAGCGAGAGAAGGCCAAAATGAACACTTCATGAAGAACTCCTGTATTTTGATGAAAACTCACTGAAATCAAGCTGTAACTTCAAGTTTATGCATCTTTCTATGCTTTCAGGTTGAAACTTGACTGAAAACTCACTTTGAACAAAAGTTATGGCATTTTTGTATCACAGGTCACAAATAGTGTTTTCTCAGCGAGAGAAGGCCAAAATGAACACTTCATGCAGAACTCCTGTATTTTGATGAAAACTCACTGAAATCAAGCTGTAACTTCAAGTTTATGCATCTTTCTATGCTTTCAGGTTGAAACTTGACTGAAAACTCACTTTGAACAAAAGTTATGGCATTTTTGGATCACAGGTCACAAATAGTGTTTTCTCAGCGAGAGAAGGCCAAAATGAACACTTCATGCAGAACTCCTGTATTTTGATGAAAACTCACTGAAATCAAGCTGTAACTTCAAGTTTATGCATCTTTCTATGCTTTCAGGTTGAAACTTGACTGAAAACTCACTTTGAACAAAAGTTATGGCTGTTCTGTGTCGCAGGTCACAAATAGCGTTTTCTCAGCGAGAGAAGGCCAAAATGAACACTTCATGCAGAACTCCTGTATTTTGATGAAAACTCACTGAAATCAAGCTGTAACTTCAAGTTTATGCATCTTTCTATGCTTTCAGGTTGAAACTTGAGTGAAAAATCACTTTGAACAAAAGTTATGGCATTTTTGTATCACAGGTCACAAATAGTGTTTTCTCAGCGAGAGAAGGCCAAAATGAACACTTCATGCAGAACTCCTGTATTTTGATGAAAACTCACTGAAATCAAGCTGTAACTTCAAGTTTATGCATCTTTCTATGCTTTAAGGTTGAAACTTGACTGAAAACTCACTTTGAACAAAAGTTATGGCTGTTTTGTATCACAGGTCACAAATAGTGTTTTCTCAGCGAGAGAAGGCCAAAATGAACACTTCATGCAGAACTCCTGTATTTTGATGAAAACTCACTGAAATCAAGCTGTAACGTCAAGTTTATGCATCTTTCTATGCTTTCAGGTTGAAACTTGACTGAAAACTCACTTTGAACAAAAGTTATGGCTGTTCTGTGTCGCAGGTCACAAATAGCGTTTTCTCAGCGAGAGAAGGCCAAAATGAACACTTCATGCAGAACTCCTGTATTTTGATGAAAACTCACTGAAATCAAGCTGTAACTTCAAGTTTATGCATCTTTCTATGCTTTCAGGTTGAAACTTGACTGAAAACTCACTTTGAACAAAAGTTATGGCATTTTTGTATCACAGGTCACAAATAGTGTTTTCTCAGCGAGAGAAGGCCAAAATGAACACTTCATGAAGAACTCCTGTATTTTGATGAAAACTCACTGAAATCAAGCTGTAACTTCAAGTTTATGCATCTTTCTATGCTTTCAGGTTGAAACTTGACTGAAAACTCACTTTGAACAAAAGTTATGGCATTTTTGTATCACAGGTCACAAATAGTGTTTTCTCAGCGAGAGAAGGCCAAAATGAACACTTCATGCAGAACTCCTGTATTTTGATGAAAACTCACTGAAATCAAGCTGTAACTTCAAGTTTATGCATCTTTCTATGCTTTCAGGTTGAAACTTGACTGAAAACTCACTTTGAACAAAAGTTATGGCATTTTTGGATCACAGGTCACAAATAGTGTTTTCTCAGCGAGAGAAGGCCAAAATGAACACTTCATGCAGAACTCCTGTATTTTGATGAAAACTCACTGAAATCAAGCTGTAACTTCAAGTTTATGCATCTTTCTATGCTTTCAGGTTGAAACTTGACTGAAAACTCACTTTGAACAAAAGTTATGGCATTTTTGTATCACAGGTCACAAATAGTGTTTTCTCAGCGAGAGAAGGCCAAAATGAACACTTCATGCAGAACTCCTGTATTTTGATGAAAACTCACTGAAATCAAGCTGTAACTTCAAGTTTATGCATCTTTCTATGCTTTCAGGTTGAAACTTGACTGAAAACTCACTTTGAACAAAAGTTATGGCATTTTTGGATCACAGGTCACAAATAGTGTTTTCTCAGCGAGAGAAGGCCAAAATGAACACTTCATGCAGAACTCCTGTATTTTGATGAAAACTCACTGAAATCAAGCTGTAACTTCAAGTTTATGCATCTTTCTATGCTTTCAGGTTGAAACTTGACTGAAAACTCACTTTGAACAAAAGTTATGGCATTTCTGTGTCACAGGTCACAAATAGTGTTTTCTCAGCGAGAGAAGGCCAAAATGAACACTTCATGCAGAACTCCTGTATTTTGATGAAAACTCACTGAAATCAAGCTGTAACTTCAAGTTTATGCATCTTTCTATGCTTTCAGGTTGAAACTTGACTGAAAACTCACTTTGAACAAAAGTTATGGCATTTTTGTATCACAGGTCACAAATAGTGTTTTCTCAGCGAGAAAAGGCCAAAATGAACACTTCATGCAGAACTCCTGTATTTTGATGAAAACTCACTGAAATCAAGCTGTAACTTCAAGTTTATGCATCTTTCTATGCTTTAAGGTTGAAACTTGACTGAAAACTCACTTTGAACAAAAGTTATGGCTGTTTTGTATCACAGGTCACAAATAGTGTTTTCTCAGCGAGAGAAGGCCAAAATGAACACTTCATGCAGTACTCCTGTATTTTGATGAAAACTCACTGAAATCAAGCTGTAACTTCAAGTTTATGCATCTTTCTATGCTTTCAGGTTGAAACTTGACTGAAAACTCACTTTGAACAAAAGTTATGGCATTTTTGTATCACAGGACACAAATAGTGTTTTCTCAGCGAGAGAAGGCCAAAATGAACACTTCATGCAGAACTCCTGTATTTTGATGAAAACTCACTGAAATCAAGCTGTAACTTCAAGTTTATGCATCTTTCTATGCTTTCAGGTTGAAACTTGACTGAAAACTCACTTTGAACAAAAGTTATGGCTGTTCTGTTTCGCAGTTCACAAATAGTGTTTTCTCAGCGAGAGAAGGCCAAAATGAACACTTCATGCAGAACTCCTGTATTTTGATGAAAACTCACTGAAATCAAGCTGTAACTTCAAGTTTATGCATCTTTCTATGCTTTCAGGTTGAAACTTGACTGAAAACTCACTTTGAACAAAAGTTATGGCATTTTTGTATCACAGGTCACAAATAGTGTTTTCTCAGCGAGAGAAGGCCAAAATGAACACTTCATGCAGAACTCCTGTATTTTGATGAAAACTCACTGAAATCAAGCTGTAACTTCAACTTTATGCATCTTTCTATGCTTTCAGGTTGAAACTTGACTGAAAACTCACTTTGAACAAAAGTTATGGCATTTTTGTATCACAGGTCACAAATAGTGTTTTCTCAGCGAGAGAAGGCCAAAATGAACACTTCATGCAGAACTCCTGTATTTTGATGAAAACTCACTGAAATCAAGCTGTAACTTCAACTTTATGCATCTTTCTATGCTTTAAGGTTGAAACTTGACTGAAAACTCACTTTGAACAAAAGTTATGGCTGTTTTGTATCACAGGTCACAAATAGTGTTTTCTCAGCGAGAGAAGGCCAAAATGAACACTTCATGCAGAACTCCTGTATTTTGATGAAAACTCACTGAAATCAAGCTGTAACTTCAAGTTTATGCATCTTTCTATGCTTTAAGGTTGAAATTTGACTGAAAACTCACTTTGAACAAAAGTTATGGCTGTTCTGTGTCGCAGGTCACAAATAGCGTTTACTCAACAAGAGAAGGCCAAAATAAACACTTCATGCAGAACTCCTGTATTTTGATGAAAACTCACTGAAATCAAGCTGTAACTTCAACTTTATGCATCTTTCTATGCTTTCAGGTTGAAACTTGAATGAAAACTCACTTTGAACAAAAGTTATGGCATTTTTGTATCACCGGTCACAAATAGTGTTTTCTCAGCGAGAGAAGGCCAAAATGAACACTTCATGCAGAACTCCTGTATTTTGATGAAAACTCACTGAAATCAAGCTGTAACTTCAAGTTTATGCATCTTTCTATGCTTTCAGGTTGACACTTGACTGAAAACTCACTTTGAACAAAAGTTATGGCATTTTTGTATCACAGGACACAAATAGTGTTTTCTCAGCGAGAGAAGGCCAAAATGAACACTTCATGCAGAACTCCTGTATTTTGATGAAAACTCACTGAAATCAAGCTGTAACTTCAAGTTTATGCATCTTTCTATGCTTTCAGGTTGAAACTTGACTGAAAACTCACTTTGAACAAAAGTTATGGCTGTTCTGTGTCGCAGTTCACAAATAGCGTTTTCTCAGCGAGAGAAGGCCAAAATGAACACTTCATGCAGAACTCCTGTATTTTGATGAAAACTCACTGAAATCAAGCTGTAACTTCAAGTTTATGCATCTTTCTATGCTTTCAGGTTGAAACTTGACTGAAAACTCACTTTGAATAAAAGTTATGGCATTTCTGTATCACAGGTCACAAATAGTGTTTTCTCAGCGAGAGAAGGCCAAAATGAACACTTCATGCAGAACTCCTGTATTTTGATGAAAACTCACTGAAATCAAGCTGTAACTTCAAGTTTATGCATCTTTCTATGCTTTCAGGTTGAAACTTGACTGAAAACTCACTTTGAACAAAAGTTATGGCATTTTTGTATCACAGGTCACAAATAGTGTTTTCTCAGCGAGAGAAGGCCAAAATGAACACTTCATGCAGAACTCCTGTATTTTGATGAAAACTCACTGAAATCAAGCTGTAACTTCAAGTTTATGCATCTTTCTATGCTTTAAGGTTGAAACTTGACTGAAAACTCACTTTGAACAAAAGTTATGGCTGTTTTGAATCACAGGTCACAAATAGTGTTTTCTCAGCGAGAGAAGGCCAAAATGAACACTTCATGCAGAACTCCTGTATTTTGATGAAAACTCACTGAAATCAAGCTGTAACTTCAAGTTTATGCATCTTTCTATGCTTTCAGGTTGAAACTTGAACTGAAAACTCACTTTGAACAAAAGTTATGGCTGTTCTGTGTCGCAGTTCACAAATAGCGTTTTCTCAGCGAGAGAAGGCCAAAATGAACACTTCATGCAGAACTCCTGTATTTTGATGAAAACTCACTGAAATCAAGCTGTAACTTCAAGTTTATGCATCTTTCTATGCTTTCAGGTTGAAACTTGACTGAAAACTCACTTTGAACAAAAGTTATGGCATTTTTGTATCACAGGTCACAAATAGTGTTTTCTCAGCGAGAGAAGGCCAAAATGAACACTTCATGCAGAACTCCTGTATTTTGATGAAAACTCACTGAAATCAAGCTGTAACTTCAAGTTTATGCATCTTTCAATGCTTTAAGGTTGAAACTTGACTGAAAACTCACTTTGAACAAAAGTTATGACTGTTTTGTATCACAGGTCACAAATAGTGTTTTCTCAGCGAGAGAAGGCCAAAATGAACACTTCATGCAGAACTCCTGTATTTTGATGAAAACTCACTGAAATCAAGCTGTAACTTCAAGTTTATGCATCTTTCTATGCTTTCAGGTTGAAACTTGACTGAAAACTCACTTTGAACAAAAGTTTTGGAATTTTTGTATCACAGGTCACAAATAGTGTTTTCTCAGCGAGAGAAGGCCAAAATGAACACTTCAAGCAGAACTCCTGTATTTTGATGAAAACTCACTGAAATCAAGCTGTAACTTCAAGTTTATGCATCTTTCTATGCTTTCAGGTTGAAACTTGACTGAAAACTCACTTTGAACAAAAGTTATGGCTGTTCTGTGTCGCAGTTCACAAATAGCGTTTTCTCAGCGAGAGAAGGCCAAAATGAACACTTCATGCAGAACTCCTGTATTTTGATGAAAACTCACTGAAATCAAGCTGTAACTTCAAGTTTATGCATCTTTCTATGCTTTCAGGTTGAAACTTGACTGAAAACTCACTTTGAACAAAAGTTATGGCATTTTTGTATCACAGGTCACAAATAGTGTTTTCTCAGCGAGAGAAGGCCAAAATGAACACTTCATGCAGAACTCCTGTATTTTGATGAAAACTCACTGAAATCAAGCTGTAACTTCAACTTTATGCATCTTTCTATGCTTTCAGGGTGAAACTTGACTGAAAACTCACTTTGAACAAAAGTTATGGCATTTTTGTATCACAGGTCACAAATAGTGTTTTCTCAGCGAGAGAAGGCCAAAATGAACACTTTGTGCAGAACTCCTGTATTTTGAAGAAAACTCACTGAAATCAAGCTGTAACTTCAAGTTTATGCATCTTTCTATGCTTTCAGGTTGAAACTTGACTGAAAACTCACTTTGAACAAAAGTTATGGCATTTCTGTATCACAGGTCACAAATAGTGTTTTCTCAGCGAGAGAAGGCCAAAATGAACACTTCATGCAGAACTCCTGTATTTTGATGAAAACTCACTGAAATCAAGCTGTAACTTCAAGTTTATGCATCTGTCTATGCTTTCAGGTTGAAACTTGACTGACAACTCACTTTGAACAAAAGTTATGGCATTTTTGTATCACAGGTCACAAATAGTGTTTTCTCAGCGAGAGAAGGCCAAAATGAACACTTCATGCAGAACTCCTGTATTTTGATGAAAACTCACTGAAATCAAGCTGTAACTTCAAGTTTATGCATCTTTCTATGCTTTCAGGTTGAAACTTGACTGAAAACTCACCTTGAACAAAAGTTATGGCTGTTCTGTGTCGCAGGTCACAAATAGTGTTTTCTCAGCGAGAGAAGGCCAAAATGAACACTTCATGCAGAACTCCTGTATTTTGATGAAAACTCACTGAAATCAAGCTGTAACTTCAAGTTTATGCATCTTTCTATGCTTTCAGGTTGAAACTTGAATGAAAACTCACTTTGAACAAAAGTTATGGCATTTCTGTATCACAGGTCACAAATAGTGTTTTCTCAGCGAGAGAAGGCCAAAATGAACACTTCATGCAGAACTCCTGTATTTTGATGAAAACTCACTGAAATCAAGCTGTAACTTCAAGTTTATGCATCTTTCTATGCTTTCAGGTTGAAACTTGACTGAAAACTCACTTTGAACAAAAGTTATGGCATTTTTGTATCACAGGTCACAAATAGTGTTTTCTCAGCGAGAGAAGGCCAAAATGAACACTTCATGCAGAACTCCTGTATTTTGATGAAAACTCACTGAAATCAAGCTGTAACTTCAAGTTTATGCATCTTTCTATGCTTTCAGGTTGAAACTTGACTGAAAACTCACTTTTAAAAAAAGTTATGGCATTTTTGTATCACAGGTCACAAATAGTGTTTTCTCAGCGAGAGAAGGCCAAAATGAACACTTTGTGCAGAACTCCTGTATTTTGAAGAAAACTCACTGAAATCAAGCTGTAACTTCAAGTTTATGCATCTTTCTATGCTTTCAGGTTTAAACTTGACTGAAAACTCACTTTGAACAAAAGTTATGGCATTTCTGTGTCACAGGTCACAAATAGTGTTTTCTCAGCGAGAGAAGGCCAAAATGAACACTTCATGCAGAACTCCTGTATTTTGATGAAAACTCACTGAAATCAAGCTGTAACTTCAAGTTTATGCATCTTTCTATGCTTTCAGGTTGAAACTTGACTGAAAACTCACTTTGAACAAAAGTTATGGCATTTTTGGATCACAGGTCACAAATAGTGTTTTCTCAGCGAGAGAAGGCCAAAATGAACACTTCATGCAGAACTCCTGTATTTTGATGAAAACTCACTGAAATCAAGCTGTAACTTCAAGTTTATGCATCTTTCTATGCTTTCAGGTTGAAACTTGACTGAAAACTCACTTTGAACAAAAGTTATGGCATTTTTGTATCACAGGTCACAAATAGTGTTTTCTCAGCGAGAGAAGGCCAAAATGAACACTTCATGCAGAACTCCTGTATTTTGATGAAAACTCACTGAAATCAAGCTGTAACTTCAACTTTATGCATCTTTCTATGCTTTCAGGTTGAAACTTGACTGAAAACTCACTTTGAACAAAAGTTATGGCATTTTTGTATCACAGGTCACAAATAGTGTTTTCTCAGCGAGAGAAGGCCAAAATGAACACTTCATGCAGAACTCCTGTATTTTGAAGAAAACTCACTGAAATCAAGCTGTAACTTCAAGTTTATGCATCTTTCTATGCTTTCAGGTTGAAACTTGACTGAAAACTCACTTTGAACAAAAGTTATGGCTGTTTTGTATCACAGGTCACAAATAGTGTTTTCTCAGCGAGAGAAGGCCAAAATGAACACTTCATGCAGAACTCCTGTATTTTGATGAAAACTCACTGAAATCAAGCTGTAACTTCAAGTTTATGCATCTTTCTATGCTTTCAGGTTGAAACTTGACTAAAAACTCACTTTGAACAAAAGTTATGGCTGTTCTGTGTCGCAGGTCACAAATAGCGTTTTCTCAGCGAGAGAAGGCCAAAATGAACACTTCATGCAGAACTCCTGTATTTTGATGAAAACTCACTGAAATCAAGCTGTAACTTCAAGTTTATGCATCTTTCTATGCTTTCAGGTTGAAACTTGACTGAAAACTCACTTTGAACAAAAGTTATGGCATTTTTGTATCACAGGTCACAAATAGTGTTTTCTCAGCGAGAGAAGGCCAAAATGAACACTTCATGCAGAACTCCTGTATTTTGATGAAAACTCACTGAAATCAAGCTGTAACTTCAAGTTTATGCATCTTTCTATGCTTTCAGGTTGAAACTTGACTGAAAACTCACTTTGAACAAAAGTTATGGCTGTTTTGTATCACAGGTCACAAATAGTGTTTTCTCAGCGAGAGAAGGCCAAAATGAACACTTCATGCAGAACTCCTGTATTTTGATGGAAACTCACTGAAATCAAGCTGTAACTTCAAGTTTATGCATCTTTCTATGCTTTCAGGTTGAAACTTGACTGAAAACTCACTTTGAACAAAAGTTATGGCATTTTTGTATCACAGGTCACAAATAGTGTTTTCTCAGCGAGAGAAGGCCAAAATGAACACTTCATGCAGAACTCCTGTATTTTGATGAAAACTCACTGAAATCAAGCTGTAACTTCAAGTTTATGCATCTTTCTATGCTTTCAGGTTGAAACTTGACTGAAAACTCACTTTGAACAAAAGTTATGGCTGTTCTGTGTCGCAGGTCACAAATAGCGTTTTCTCAGCGAGAGAAGGCCAAAATGAACACTTCATGCAGAACTCCTGTATTTTGATGAAAACTCACTGAAATAAAGCTGTAACTTCAACTTTATGCATCTTTCTATGCTTTCAGGTTGAAACTTGACTGAAAACTCACTTTGAACAAAAGTTATGGCATTTTTGTATCACAGGTCACAAATATCGTTTTCTCAGCGAGAGAAGGCCAAAATGAACACTTCATGCAGATCTCCTGTATTTTGATGAAAACTCACTGAAATCAAGCTGTAACTTCAAGTTTATGCATCTTTCTATGCTTTCAGGTTGAAACTTGACTGAAAACTCACTTTGAATAAAAGTTATGGCATTTCTGTATCACAGGTCACAAATAGTGTTTTTTCTCTGCGAGAGAAGGCCAAAATGAACACTTCATGCAGAACTCCTGTATTTTGATGAAAACTCACTGAAATCAAGCTGTAACTTCAAGTTTATGCATCTTTCTATGCTTTCAGGTTGAAACTTGACTGAAAACTCACTTTGAACAAAAGTTATGGCATTTTTGTATCACAGGTCACAAATAGTGTTTTCTCAGCGAGAGAAGGCCAAAATGAACACTTCATGCAGAACTCCTGTATTTTGATGAAAACTCACTGAAATCAAGCTGTAACTTCAAGTTTATGCATCTTTCTATGCTTTCAGGTTGAAACTTGACTGAAAACTCACTTTGAACAAAAGTTATGGCTGTTCTGTGTCGCAGTTCACAAATAGCGTTTTCTCAGCGAGAGAAGGCCAAAATGAACACTTCATGCAGAACTCCTGTATTTTGATGAAAACTCACTGAAATCAAGCTGTAACTTCAAGTTTATGCATCTTTCTATGCTTTCAGGTTGAAACTTGACTGAAAACTCACTTTGAACAAAAGTTATGGATGTTCTGTGTCGCAGGTCACAAATAGCGTTTTCTCAGCGAGAGAAGGCCAAAATGAACACTTCATGCAGAACTCCTGTATTTTGATGAAAACTCACTGAAATCAAGCTGTAACTTCAAGTTTATGCATCTTTCTATGCTTTCAGGTTGAAACTTGACTGAAAACTCACTTTGAACAAAAGTTATGGCATTTTTGTATCACAGGTCACAAATAGTGTTTTCTCAGCGAAAGAAGGCCAAAATGAACACTTCATGCAGAACTCCTGTATTTTGATGAAAACTCACTGAAATCAAGCTGTAACTTCAAGTTTATGCATCTTTCTATGCTTTCAGGTTGAAACTTGACTGAAAACTCACTTTGAACAAAAGTTATGGCATTTTTGTATCACAGGTCACAAATAGTGTTTTCTCAGCGAGAGAAGGCCAAAATGAACACTTCATGCAGAACTCCTGTATTTTGATGAAAACTCACTGAAATCAAGCTGTAACTTCATGTTTATGCATCTTTCTATGCTTTCAGGTTGAAACTTGACTGAAAACTCACTTTGAACAAAAGTTATGGCATTTTTGGATCACAGGTCACAAATAGTGTTTTCTCAGCGAGAGAAGGCCAAAATGAACACTTTGTGCAGAACTCCTGTATTTTGAAGAAAACTCACTGAAATCAAGCTGTAACTTCAAGTTTATGCATCTTTCTATGCTTTCAGGTTGAAACTTGACTGAAAACTCACTTTGAACAAAAGTTATGGCATTTCTGTATCACAGGTCACAAATAGTGTTTTCTCAGCGAGAGAAGGCCAAAATGAACACTTCATGCAGAACTCCTGTATTTTGATGAAAACTCACTGAAATCAAGCTGTAACTTCAAGTTTATGCATCTTTCTATGCTTTCAGGTTGAAACTTGACTGAAAACTCACTTTGAACAAAAGTTATGGCATTTTTGTATCACAGGTCACAAATAGTGTTTTCTCAGCGAGAGAAGGCCAAAATGAACACTTCATGCAGAACTCCTGTATTTTGATGAAAACTCACTGAAATCAAGCTGTAACTTCAAGTTTATGCATCTTTCTATGCTTTCAGGTTGAAACTTGACTGAAAACTCACTTTGAACAAAAGTTATGGCTGTTCTGTGTCGCAGGTCACAAATAGCGTTTTCTCAGCGAGAGAAGGCCAAAATGAACACTTCATGCAGAACTCCTGTATTTTGATGAAAACTCACTGAAATCAAGCTGTAACTTCAAGTTTATGCATCTTTCTATGCTTTCAGGTTGAAACTTGACTGAAAACTCACTTTGAACAAAAGTTATGGCATTTTTGTATCACAGGTCACAAATAGTGTTTTCTCAGCGAGAGAAGGCCAAAATGAACACTTCATGCAGAACTCCTGTATTTTGATGAAAACTCACTGAAATCAAGCTGTAACTTCAAGTTTATGCATCTTTCTATGCTTTCAGGTTAAAACTTGACTGAAAACTCACTTTGAACAAAAGTTATGGCTGTTCTGTGTCGCAGGTCACAAATAGCGTTTTCTCAGCGAGAGAAGGCCAAAATGAACACTTCATGCAGAACTCCTGTATTTTGATGAAAACTCACTGAAATAAAGCTGTAACTTCAACTTTATGCATCTTTCTATGCTTTCAGGTTGAAACTTGACTGAAAACTCACTTTGAAAAAAAGTTATGGCATTTTTGTATCACAGGTCACAAATAGCGTTTTCTCAGCGAGAGAAGGCCAAAATGAACACTTCATGCAGAACTCCTGTATTTTGATGAAAACTCACTGAAATCAAGCTGTAACTTCAAGTTTATGCATCTTTCTATGCTTTCAGGTTGAAACTTGACTGAAAACTCACTTTGAACAAAAGTTATGGCATTTTTGTATCACAGGTCACAAATATCGTTTTCTCAGCGAGAGAAGGCCAAAATGAACACTTCATGCAGAACTCCTGTATTTTGAAGAAAACTCACTGAAATCAAGCTGTAACTTCAAGTTTTTGCATCTTTCTATGCTTTCAGGTTGAAACTTGACTGAAAACTCACTTTGGAAAAAAGTTATGGCATTTCTGTATCACTGGTCACAAATAGTGTTTTCTCAGCGAGAGAAGGCCAAAATGAACACTTCATGCAGAACTCCTGTATTTTGAAGAAAACTCACTGAAATCAAGCTGTAACTTCAAGTTTATGCATCTTTCTATGCTTTCAGGTTGAAACTTGACTGAAAACTCACTTTGAACAAAAGTTATGGCATTTTTGTATCACAGGTCACAAATAGTGTTTTCTCAGCGAGAGAAGGCCAAAATGAACACTTCATGCAGAACTCCTGTATTTTGATGAAAACTCACTGAAATCAAGCTGTAACTTCAAGTTTATGCATCTTTCTATGCTTTCAGTTTGAAACTTGACCGAAAACTCACTTTGAAAAAAAGTTATGGCATTTTTGTATCACAGGTCACAAATAGTGTTTTCTCAGCGAGAGAAGGCCAAAATGAACACTTCATGCAGAACTCCTGTATTTTGATGAAAACTCACTGAAATCAAGCTGTAACTTCAAGTTTATGCATCTTTCTATGCTTTCAGGTTGAAACTTGACTGAAAACTCACTTTGAACAAAAGTTATGGCTGTTCTGTATCACAGGTCACAAATAGTGTTTTCTCAGCGAGAGAAGGCCAAAATGAACACTTCATGCAGAACTCCTGTATTTTGATGAAAACTCACTGAAATCAAGCTGTAACTTCAAGTTTATGCATCTTTCTATGCTTTCAGGTTAAAACTTGACTGAAAACTCACTTTGAACAAAAGTTATGGCTGTTCTGTGTCGCAGGTCACAAATAGCGTTTTCTCAGCGAGAGAAGGCCAAAATGAACACTTCATGCAGAACTCCTGTATTTTGATGAAAACTCACTGAAATCAAGCTGTAACTTCAAGTTTATGCATCTTTCTATGCTTTCAGGTTGAAACTTGACTGAAAACTCACTTTGAACAAAAGTTATGGCATTTTTGTATCACAGGTCACAAATATCGTTTTCTCAGCGAGAGAAGGCCAAAATGAACACTTCATGCAGAACTCCTGTATTTTGAAGAAAACTCACTGAAATCAAGCTGTAACTTCAAGTTTTTGCATCTTTCTATGCTTTCAGGTTGAAACTTGACTGAAAACTCACTTTGGAAAAAAGTTATGGCATTTCTGTATCACTGGTCACAAATAGTGTTTTCTCAGCGAGAGAAGGCCAAAATGAACACTTCATGCAGAACTCCTGTATTTTGAAGAAAACTCACTGAAATCAAGCTGTAACTTCAAGTTTATGCATCTTTCTATGCTTTCAGGTTGAAACTTGACTGAAAACTCACTTTGAACAAAAGTTATGGCATTTTTGTATCACAGGTCACAAATAGTGTTTTCTCAGCGAGAGAAGGCCAAAATGAACACTTCATGCAGAACTCCTGTATTTTGATGAAAACTCACTGAAATCAAGCTGTAACTTCAAGTTTATGCATCTTTCTATGCTTTCAGTTTGAAACTTGACCGAAAACTCACTTTGAAAAAAAGTTATGGCATTTTTGTATCACAGGTCACAAATAGTGTTTTCTCAGCGAGAGAAGGCCAAAATGAACACTTCATGCAGAACTCCTGTATTTTGATGAAAACTCACTGAAATCAAGCTGTAACTTCAAGTTTATGCATCTTTCTATGCTTTCAGGTTGAAACTTGACTGAAAACTCACTTTGAACAAAAGTTATGGCTGTTCTGTATCACAGGTCACAAATAGTGTTTTCTCAGCGAGAGAAGGCCAAAATGAACACTTCATGCAGAACTCCTGTATTTTGATGAAAACTCACTGAAATCAAGCTGTAACTTCAAGTTTATGCATCTTTCTATGCTTTCAGGTTAAAACTTGACTGAAAACTCACTTTGAACAAAAGTTATGGCTGTTCTGTGTCGCAGGTCACAAATAGCGTTTTCTCAGCGAGAGAAGGCCAAAATGAACACTTCATGCAGAACTCCTGTATTTTGATGAAAACTCACTGAAATCAAGCTGTAACTTCAAGTTTATGCATCTTTCTATGCTTTCAGGTTGAAACTTGACTGAAAACTCACTTTGAAAAAAAGTTATGGCATTTTTGTATCACAGGTCACAAATAGCGTTTTCTCAGCGAGAGAAGGCCAAAATGAACACTTCATGCAGAACTCCTGTATTTTGATGAAAACTCACTGAAATCAAGCTGTAACTTCAAGTTTATGCATCTTTCTATGCTTTCAGGTTGAAACTTGACTGAAAACTCACTTTGAACAAAAGTTATGGCATTTTTGTATCACAGGTCACAAATAGTGTTTTCTCAGCGAGAGAAGGCCAAAATGAACACTTCATGCAGAACTCCTGTATTTTGATGAAAACTCACTGAAATCAAGCTGTAACTTCAAGTTTATGCATCTTTCTATGCTTTCAGGTTGAAACTTGACTGAAAACTCACTTTGAACAAAAGTTATGGCATTTTTGTATCACAGGTCACAAATAGTGTTTTCTCAGCGAGAGAAGGCCAAAATGAACACTTCATGCAGAACTCCTGTATTTTGATGAAAACTCACTGAAATCAAGCTGTAACTTCAAGTTTATGCATCTTTCTATGCTTTCAGGTTGAAACTTGACTGAAAACTCACTTTGAACAAAAGTTATGGCTGTTCTGTGTCGCAGGTCACAAATAGCGTTTTCTCATCGAGAGAAGGCCAAAATGAACACTTCATGCAGAACTCCTGTATTTTGATGAAAACTCACTGAAATCAAGCTGTAACTTCAAGTTTATGCATCTTTCTATGCTTTCAGGTTGAAACTTGACTGAAAACTCACTTTGATCAAAAGTTATGGTTATTTTGGATCACAGGTCACAAATAGTGTTTTCTCAGCGAGAGAAGGCCAAAATGAACACTTCATGCAGAACTCCTGTATTTTGATGAAAACTCACTGAAATCAAGCTGTAACTTCAAGTTTATGCATCTTTCTATGCTTTCAGGTTGAAACTTGACTGAAAACTCACTTTGAACAAAAGTTGTGGCATTTTTGTATCACAGGTCACAAATAGTGTTTTCTCAGCGAGAGAAGGCCAAAATGAACACTTCATGCAGAACTCCTGTATTTTGATGAAAACTCACTGAAATCAAGCTGTAACTTCAAGTTTATGCATCTTTCTATGCTTTCAGGTTGAAACTTGACTGAAAACTCACTTTGAACAAAAGTTATGGCATTTCTGTATCACAGGTCACAAATAGTGTTTTCTCAGCGAGAGAAGGCCAAAATGAACACTTCATGCAGAACTCCTGTATTTTGATGAAAACTCACTGAAATCAAGCTGTAACTTCAAGTTTATGCATCTTTCTATGCTTTCAGGTTGAAACTTGACTGAAAACTCACTTTGAACAAAAGTTATGGCATTTTTGTATCACAGGTCACAAATAGTGTTTTCTCAGCGAGAGAAGGCCAAAATGAACACTTCATGCAGAACTCCTGTATTTTGATGAAAACTCACTGAAATCAAGCTGTAACTTCAAGTTTATGCATCTTTCTATGCTTTCAGGTTGAAACTTGACTGAAAACTCACTTTGAACAAAAGTTATGGCATTTTTGTATCACAGGTCACAAATAGTGTTTTCTCAGCGAGAGAAGGCCAAAATGAACACTTCATGCAGAACTCCTGTATTTTGAAGAAAACTCACTGAAATCAAGCTGTAACTTCAAGTTTATGCATCTTTCTATGCTTTCAGGTTGAAACTTGACTGAAAACTCACTTTGAACAAAAGTTATGGCATTTTTGTATCACAGGTCACAAATAGTGTTTTCTCAGCGAGAGAAGGCCAAAATGAACACTTCATGCAGAACTCCTGTATTTTGATGAAAACTCACTGAAATAAAGCTGTAACTTCAACTTTATGCATCTTTCTATGCTTTCAGGTTGAAACTTGACTGAAAACTCACTTTGAAAAAAAGTTATGGCATTTTTGTATCACAGGTCACAAATAGCGTTTTCTCAGCGAGAGAAGGCCAAAATGAACACTTCATGCAGAACTCCTGTATTTTGATGAAAACTCACTGAAATCAAGCTGTAACTTCAAGTTTATGCATCTTTCTATGCTTTCAGGTTGAAACTTGACTGAAAACTCACTTTGAACAAAAGTTATGGCATTTTTGTATCACAGGTCACAAATAGTGTTTTCTCAGCGAGAGAAGGCCAAAATGAACACTTCATGCAGAACTCCTGTATTTTGAAGAAAACTCACTGAAATCAAGCTGTAACTTCAAGTTTATGCATCTTTCTATGCTTTCAGGTTGAAACTTGACTGAAAACTCACTTTGAACAAAAGTTATGGCTGTTTTGTATCACAGGTCACAAATAGTGTTTTCTTAGCGAGAGAAGGCCAAAATGAACACTTCATGCAGAACTCCTGTATTTTGATGAAAACTCAATGAAATCAAGCTGTAACTTCAAGTTTATGCATCTTTCTATGCTTTCAGGTTGAAACTTGACTGAAAACTCACTTTGAACAAAAGTTATGGCTGTTCTGTGTCGCAGGTCACAAATAGCGTTTTCTCAGCGAGAGAAGGCCAAAATGAACACTTCATGCAGAACTCCTGTATTTTGATGAAAACTCACTGAAATCAAGCTGTAACTTCAAGTTTATGCATCTTTCTATGCTTTAAGGTTGAAACTTGACTGAAAACTCACTTTGAACAAAAGTTATGGCTGTTTTGTATCACAGGTCACAAATAGTGTTTTCTCAGCGAGAGAAGGCCAAAATGAACACTTCATGCAGAACTCCTGTATTTTGATGAAAACTCACTGAAATCAAGCTGTAACTTCAAGTTTATGCATCTTTCTATGCTTTCAGGTTGAAACTTGACTGAAAAGTCACTTTGAACAAAAGTTATGGCATTTTTGTATCACAGGTCACAAATAGTGTTTTCTCAGCGAGAGAAGGCCAAAATGAACACTTCATGCAGAACTCCTGTATTTTGATGAAAACTCACTGAAATCAAGCTGTAACTTCAAGTTTATGCATCTTTCTATGCTTTCAGGTTGAAACTTGACTGAAAACTCACTTTGAACAAAAGTTATGGCATTTTTGTATCACAGGTCACAAATAGTGTTTTCTCAGCGAGAGAAGGCCAAAATGAACACTTCATGCAGAACTCCTGTATTTTGATGAAAACTCACTGAAATCAAGCTGTAACTTCAAGTTTATGCATCTTTCTATGCTTTCAGGTTGAAACTTGACTGAAAACTCACTTTGAACAAAAGTTATGGCATTTTTGTATCACAGGTCACAAATAGTGTTTTCTCAGCGAG
This sequence comes from Aulostomus chinensis, assembly GCF_037954235.1. Classification (NCBI taxonomy): domain Eukaryota; kingdom Metazoa; phylum Chordata; class Actinopteri; order Syngnathiformes; family Aulostomidae; genus Aulostomus; species Aulostomus chinensis. The sequence continues at coordinate 51,674 of NW_028234167.1, forward strand.
AGAAGGCTAAAATGAACACTTCATGCAGAACTCCTGTATTTTGATGAAAACTCACTGAAATCAAGCTGTAACTTCAAGTTTATGCATCTTTCTATGCTTTCAGGTTGAAACTTGACTGAAAACTCACTTTGAACAAAAGTTATGGCATTTTTGTATCACAGGTCACAAATAGTGTTTTCTCAGCGAGAGAAGGCCAAAATGAACACTTCATGCAGAACTCCTGTATTTTGATGAAAACTCACTGAAATCAAGCTGTAACTTCAAGTTTATGCATCTTTCTATGCTTTCAGGTTGAAACTTGACTGAAAACTCACTTTGAACAAAAGTTATGGCATTTTTGTATCACAGGTCACAAATAGTGTTTTCTCAGCGAGAGAAGGCCAAAATGAACACTTCATGCAGAACTCCTGTATTTTGAAGAAAACTCACTGAAATCAAGCTGTAACTTCAAGTTTATACATCTTTCTATGCTTTCAGGTTGAAACTTGACTGAAAACTCACTTTGAACAAAAGTTATGGCATTTCTGTATCACAGGTCACAAATAGTGTTTTCTCAGCGAGAGAAGGCCAAAATGAACACTTCATGCAGAACTCCTGTATTTTGAAGAAAACTCACTGAAATCAAGCTGTAACTTCAAGTTTATGCATCTTTCTATGCTTTCAGGTTGAAACTTGACTGAAAACTCACTTTGAACAAAAGTTATGGCTGTTTTGTATCACAGGTCACAAATAGTGTTTTCTCAGCGAGAGAAGGCCAAAATGAACACTTCATGCAGAACTCCTGTATTTTGATGAAAACTCACTGAAATCAAGCTGTAACTTCAAGTTTATGCATCTTTCTATGCTTTCAGGTTGAAACTTGACTGAAAACTAACTTTGAACAAAAGTTATGGCTGTTCTGTGTCGCAGGTCACAAATAGCGTTTTCTCAGCGAGAGAAGGCCAAAATGAACACTTCATGCAGAACTCCTGTATTTTGATGAAAACTCACTGAAATCAAGCTGTAACTTCAAGTTTATGCATCTTTCTATGCTTTCAGGTTGAAACTTGACTGAAAACTCACTTTGAACAAAAGTTATGGCATTTTTGTATCACAGGTCACAAATAGTGTTTTCTCAGCGAGAGAAGGCCAAAATGAACACTTCATGCAGAACTCCTGTATTTTGATGAAAACTCACTGAAATCAAGCTGTAACTTCAAGTTTATGCATCTTTCTATGCTTTCAGGTTGAAACTTGACTGAAAACTCACTTTGAACAAAAGTTATGGCATTTTTGTATCACAGGTCACAAATAGTGTTTTCTCAGCGAGAGAAGGCCAAAATGAACACTTCATGCAGAACTCCTGTATTTTGATGAAAACTCACTGAAATTAAGCTGTAACTTCAAGTTTATGCATCTTTCTATGCTTTCAGGTTGAAACTTGACTGAAAACTCACTTTGAACAAAAGTTATGGCTGTTCTGTGTCGCAGGTCACAAATAGCGTTTTCTCAGCGAGAGAAGGCCAAAATGAACACTTCATGCAGAACTCCTGTATTTTGATGAAAACTCACTGAAATCAAGCTGTAACTTCAAGTTTATGCATCTTTCTATGCTTTAAGGTTGAAACTTGACTGAAAACTCACTTTGAACAAAAGTTATGGCTGTTTTGTATCACAGGTCACAAATAGTGTTTTCTCAGCGAGAGAAGGCCAAAATGAACACTTCATGCAGAACTCCTGTATTTTGATGAAAACTCACTGAAATCAAGCTGTAACTTCAAGTTTTTGCATCTTTCTATGCTTTCAGGTTGAAACTTGACTGAAAACTCACTTTGAACAAAAGTTATGGCATTTTTGTATCACAGGTCACAAATAGTGTTTTCTCAGCGAGAGAAGGCCAAAATGAACACTTCATGCAGAACTCCTGTATTTTGAAGAAAACTCACTGAAATCAAGCTGTAACTTCAAGTTTATGCATCTTTCTATGCTTTCAGGTTGAAACTTGACTGAAAACTCACTTTGAACAAAAGTTATGGCTGTTTTGTATCACAGGTCACAAATAGTGTTTTCTCAGCGAGAGAAGGCCAAAATGAACACTTCATGCAGAACTCCTGTATTTTGATGAAAACTCACTGAAATCAAGCTGTAACTTCAAGTTTATGCATCTTTCTATGCTTTCAGGTTGAAACTTGACTGAAAACTCACTTTGAACAAAAGTTATGGCTGTTCTGTGTCGCAGGTCACAAATAGCGTTTTCTCAGCGAGAGAAAGCCAAAATGAACACTTCATGCAGAACTCCTGTATTTTGATGAAAACTCACTGAAATCAAGCTGTAACTTCAAGTTTATGCATCTTTCTATGCTTTAAGGTTGAAACTTGACTGAAAACTCACTTTGAACAAAAGTTATGGCTGTTTTGTATCACAGGTCACAAATAGTGTTTTCTCAGCGAGAGAAGGCCAAAATGAACACTTCATGCAGAACTCCTGTATTTTGATGAAAACTCACTGAAATCAAGCTGTAACTTCAAGTTTATGCATCTTTCTATGCTTTCAGGTTGAAACTTGACTGAAAAGTCACTTTGAACAAAAGTTATGGCTGTTTTGTATCACAGGTCACAAATAGTGTTTTCTCAGCGAGAGAAGGCCAAAATGAACACTTCATGCAGAACTCCTGTATTTTGATGAAAACTCACTGAAATCAAGCTGTAACTTCAAGTTTATGCATCTTTCTATGCTTTCAGGTTGAAACTTGACTGAAAACTCACTTTGAACAAAAGTTATGGCATTTTTGTATCACAGGTCACAAATAGTGTTTTCTCAGCGAGAGAAGGCCAAAATGAACACTTCATGCAGAACTCCTGTATTTTGATGAAAACTCACTGAAATCAAGCTGTAACTTCAAGTTTATGCATCTTTCTATGCTTTCAGGTTGAAACTTGACTGAAAACTCACTTTGAACAAAAGTTATGGCATTTTTGTATCACAGGTCACAAATAGTGTTTTCTCAGCGAGAGAAGGCTAAAATGAACACTTCATGCAGAACTCCTGTATTTTGATGAAAACTCACTGAAATCAAGCTGTAACTTCAAGTTTATGCATCTTTCTATGCTTTCAGGTTGAAACTTGACTGAAAACTCACTTTGAACAAAAGTTATGGCATTTTTGTATCACAGGTCACAAATAGTGTTTTCTCAGCGAGAGAAGGCCAAAATGAACACTTCATGCAGAACTCCTGTATTTTGATGAAAACTCACTGAAATCAAGCTGTAACTTCAAGTTTATGCATCTTTCTATGCTTTCAGGTTGAAACTTGACTGAAAACTCACTTTGAACAAAAGTTATGGCATTTTTGTATCACAGGTCACAAATAGTGTTTTCTCAGCGAGAGAAGGCCAAAATGAACACTTCATGCAGAACTCCTGTATTTTGAAGAAAACTCACTGAAATCAAGCTGTAACTTCAAGTTTATGCATCTTTCTATGCTTTCAGGTTGAAACTTGACTGAAAACTCACTTTGAACAAAAGTTATGGCATTTCTGTATCACAGGTCACAAATAGTGTTTTCTCAGCGAGAGAAGGCCAAAATGAACACTTCATGCAGAACTCCTGTATTTTGAAGAAAACTCACTGAAATCAAGCTGTAACTTCAAGTTTATGCATCTTTCTATGCTTTCAGGTTGAAACTTGACTGAAAACTCACTTTGAACAAAAGTTATGGCTGTTTTGTATCACAGGTCACAAATAGTGTTTTCTCAGCGAGAGAAGGCCAAAATGAACACTTCATGCAGAACTCCTGTATTTTGATGAAAACTCACTGAAATCAAGCTGTAACTTCAAGTTTATGCATCTTTCTATGCTTTCAGGTTGAAACTTGACTGAAAACTAACTTTGAACAAAAGTTATGGCTGTTCTGTGTCGCAGGTCACAAATAGCGTTTTCTCAGCGAGAGAAGGCCAAAATGAACACTTCATGCAGAACTCCTGTATTTTGATGAAAACTCACTGAAATCAAGCTGTAACTTCAAGTTTATGCATCTTTCTATGCTTTCAGGTGAAACTTGACTGAAAACTCACTTTGAACAAAAGTTATGGCATTTTTGTATCACAGGTCACAAATAGTGTTTTCTCAGCGAGAGAAGGCCAAAATGAACACTTCATGCAGAACTCCTGTATTTTGATGAAAACTCACTGAAATCAAGCTGTAACTTCAAGTTTATGCATCTTTCTATGCTTTCAGGTTGAAACTTGACTGAAAACTCACTTTGAACAAAAGTTATGGCATTTTTGTATCACAGGTCACAAATAGTGTTTTCTCAGCGAGAGAAGGCCAAAATGAACACTTCATGCAGAACTCCTGTATTTTGATGAAAACTCACTGAAATTAAGCTGTAACTTCAAGTTTATGCATCTTTCTATGCTTTCAGGTTGAAACTTGACTGAAAACTCACTTTGAACAAAAGTTATGGCTGTTCTGTGTCGCAGGTCACAAATAGCGTTTTCTCAGCGAGAGAAGGCCAAAATGAACACTTCATGCAGAACTCCTGTATTTTGATGAAAACTCACTGAAATCAAGCTGTAACTTCAAGTTTATGCATCTTTCTATGCTTTAAGGTTGAAACTTGACTGAAAACTCACTTTGAACAAAAGTTATGGCTGTTTTGTATCACAGGTCACAAATAGTGTTTTCTCAGCGAGAGAAGGCCAAAATGAACACTTCATGCAGAACTCCTGTATTTTGATGAAAACTCACTGAAATCAAGCTGTAACTTCAAGTTTATGCATCTTTCTATGCTTTAAGGTTGAAACTTGACTGAAAACTCACTTTGAACAAAAGTTATGGCTGTTTTGTATCACAGGTCACAAATAGTGTTTTCTCAGCGAGAGAAGGCCAAAATGAACACTTCATGCAGAACTCCTGTATTTTGATGAAAACTCACTGAAATCAAGCTGTAACTTCAAGTTTATGCATCTTTCTATGCTTTCAGGTTGAAACTTGACTGAAAACTCACTTTGAAAAAAAGTTATGGCATTTTTGTATCACAGGTCACAAATAGCGTTTTCTCAGCGAGAGAAGGCCAAAATGAACACTTCATGCAGAACTCCTGTATTTTGATGAAAACTCACTGAAATCAAGCTGTAACTTCAAGTTTTTGCATCTTTCTATGCTTTCAGGTTGAAACTTGACTGAAAACTCACTTTGAACAAAAGTTATGGCATTTTTGTATCACAGGTCACAAATAGTGTTTTCTCAGCGAGAGAAGGCCAAAATGAACACTTCATGCAGAACTCCTGTATTTTGAAGAAAACTCACTGAAATCAAGCTGTAACTTCAAGTTTATGCATCTTTCTATGCTTTCAGGTTGAAACTTGACTGAAAACTCACTTTGAACAAAAGTTATGGCTGTTTTGTATCACAGGTCACAAATAGTGTTTTCTCAGCGAGAGAAGGCCAAAATGAACACTTCATGCAGAACTCCTGTATTTTGATGAAAACTCACTGAAATCAAGCTGTAACTTCAAGTTTATGCATCTTTCTATGCTTTCAGGTTGAAACTTGACTGAAAACTCACTTTGAACAAAAGTTATGGCTGTTCTGTGTCGCAGGTCACAAATAGCGTTTTCTCAGCGAGAGAAAGCCAAAATGAACACTTCATGCAGAACTCCTGTATTTTGATGAAAACTCACTGAAATCAAGCTGTAACTTCAAGTTTATGCATCTTTCTATGCTTTAAGGTTGAAACTTGACTGAAAACTCACTTTTGAACAAAAGTTATGGCTGTTTTGTATCACAGGTCACAAATAGTGTTTTCTCAGCGAGAGAAGGCCAAAATGAACACTTCATGCAGAACTCCTGTATTTTGATGAAAACTCACTGAAATCAAGCTGTAACTTCAAGTTTATGCATCTTTCTATGCTTTCAGGTTGAAACTTGACTGAAAACTCACTTTGAACAAAAGTTATGGCATTTTTGTATCACAGGTCACAAATAGTGGTTTTCTCAGCGAGAGAAGGCCAAATGAACACTTCATGCAGAACTCCTGTATTTTGATGAAAACTCACTGAAATCAAGCTGTAACTTCAAGTTTATGCATCTTCTATGCTTTCAGGTTGAAACTTGACTGAAAACTCACTTTGAACAAAAGTTATGGCTGTTCTGTGTCGCAGGTCACAAATAGCGTTTTCTCAGCGAGAGAAGGCCAAAATGAACACTTCATGCAGAACTCCTGTATTTTGATGAAAACTCACTGAAATCAAGCTGTAACTTCAAGTTTATGCATCTTTCTATGCTTTCAGGTTGAAACTTGACTGAAAAGTCACTTTGAACAAAAGTTATGGCATTTTTGTATCACAGGTCACAAATAGTGTTTTCTCAGCGAGAGAAGGCCAAAATGAACACTTCATGCAGAACTCCTGTATTTTGATGAAAACTCACTGAAATCAAGCTGTAACTTCAAGTTTATGCATCTTTCTATGCTTTCAGGTTGAAACTTGACTGAAAACTCACTTTGAACAAAAGTTATGGCATTTTTGTATCACAGGTCACAAATAGTGTTTTCTCAGCGAGAGAAGGCCAAAATGAACACTTCATGCAGAACTCCTGTATTTTGATGAAAACTCACTGAAATCAAGCTGTAACTTCAAGTTTATGCATCTTTCTATGCTTTCAGGTTGAAACTTGACTGAAAACTCACTTTGAACAAAAGTTATGGCATTTTTGTATCACAGGTCACAAATAGTGTTTTCTCAGCGAGAGAAGGCTAAAATGAACACTTCATGCAGAACTCCTGTATTTTGATGAAAACTCACTGAAATCAAGCTGTAACTTCAAGTTTATGCATCTTTCTATGCTTTCAGGTTGAAACTTGACTGAAAACTCACTTTGAACAAAAGTTATGGCTGTTTTGTATCACAGGTCACAAATAGTGTTTTCTCAGCGAGAGAAGGCCAAAATGAACACTTTGTGCAGAACTCCTGTATTTTGAAGAAAACTCACTGAAATCAAGCTGTAACTTCAAGTTTATGCATCTTTCTATGCTTTCAGGTTGAAACTTGACTGAAAACTCACTTTGAACAAAAGTTATGGCATTTCTGTATCACAGGTCACAAATAGTGTTTTCTCAGCGAGAGAAGGCCAAAATGAACACTTCATGCAGAACTCCTGTATTTTGATGAAAACTCACTGAAATCAAGCTGTAACTTCAAGTTTATGCATCTTTCTATGCTTTCAGGTTGAAACTTGACTGAAAACTCACTTTGAACAAAAGTTATGGCATTTTTGTATCACAGGTCACAAATAGTGTTTTCTCAGCGAGAGAAGGCCAAAATGAACACTTCTTGCAGAACTCCTGTATTTTGATGAAAACTCACTGAAATTAAGCTGTAACTTCAAGTTTATGCATCTTTCTATGCTTTCAGGTTGAAACTTGACTGAAAACTCACTTTGAACAAAAGTTATGGCATTTTTGTATCACAGGTCACAAATAGTGTTTTCTCAGCGAGAGAAGGCCAAAATGAACACTTCATGCAGAACTCCTGTATTTTGAAGAAAACTCACTGAAATCAAGCTGTAACTTCAAGTTTATGCATCTTTCTATGCTTTCAGGTTGAAACTTGCCTGAAAACTCACTTTGAACAAAAGTTATGGCTGTTTTGTATCACAGGTCACAAATAGTGTTTTCTCAGCGAGAGAAGGCCAAAATGAACACTTCATGCAGAACTCCTGTATTTTGATGAAAACTCACTGAAATCAAGCTGTAACTTCAAGTTTATGCATCTTTCTATGCTTTCAGGTTGAAACTTGACTGAAAACTCACTTTGAACAAAAGTTATGGCTGTTCTGTGTCGCAGGTCACAAATAGCGTTTTCTCAGCGAGAGAAGGCCAAAATGAACACTTCATGCAGAACTCCTGTATTTTGATGAAAACTCACTGAAATCAAGCTGTAACTTCAAGTTTATGCATCTTTCTATGCTTTCAGGTTGAAACTTGACTGAAAACTCACTTTGAACAAAAGTTATGGCATTTTTGTATCACAGGTCACAAATAGTGTTTTCTCAGCGAGAGAAGGCCAAAATGAACACTTCATGCAGAACTCCTGTATTTTGATGAAAACTCACTGAAATCAAGCTGTAACTTCAAGTTTATGCATCTTTCTATGCTTTAAGGTTGAAACTTGACTGAAAACTCACTTTGAACAAAAGTTATGGCTGTTTTGTATCACAGGTCACAAATAGTGTTTTCTCAGCGAGAGAAGGCCAAAATGAACACTTCATGCAGAACTCCTGTATTTTGATGAAAACTCACTGAAATCAAGCTGTAACTTCAAGTTTATGCATCTTTCTATGCTTTCAGGTTGAAACTTGACTGAAAACTCACTTTGAACAAAAGTTATGGCATTTTTGTATCACAGGTCACAAATAGTGTTTTCTCAGCGAGAGAAGGCCAAAATGAACACTTCATGCAGAACTCCTGTATTTTGATGAAAACTCACTGAAATCAAGCTGTAACTTCAAGTTTATGCATCTTTCTATGCTTTCAGGTTGAAACTTGACTGAAAACTCACTTTGAACAAAAGTTATGGCTGTTCTGTGTCGCAGGTCACAAATAGCGTTTTCTCAGCGAGAGAAGGCCAAAATGAACACTTCATGCAGAACTCCTGTATTTTGATGAAAACTCACTGAAATCAAGCTGTAACTTCAAGTTTATGCATCTTTCTATGCTTTCAGGTTGAAACTTGACTGAAAACTCACTTTGAACAAAAGTTATGGCATTTTTGTATCACAGGTCACAAATAGTGTTTTCTCAGCGAGAGAAGGCCAAAATGAACACTTCATGCAGAACTCCTGTATTTTGATGAAAACTCACTGAAATCAAGCTGTAACTTCAAGTTTATGCATCTTTCTATGCTTTCAGGTTGAAACTTGACTGAAAACTCACTTTGAACAAAAGTTATGGCATTTTTGTATCACAGGTCACAAATAGTGTTTTCTCAGCGATGAGAAGGCCAAAATGAACACTTCATGCAGAACTCCTGTATTTTGATGAAAACTCACTGAAATCAAGCTGTAACTTCAAGTTTATGCATCTTTCTATGCTTTCAGGTTGAAACTTGACTGAAAACTCACTTTGAACAAAAGTTATGGCATTTTTGTATCACAGGTCACAAATAGTGTTTTCTCAGCGAGAGAAGGCTAAAATGAACACTTCATGCAGAACTCCTGTATTTTGATGAAAACTCACTGAAATCAAGCTGTAACTTCAAGTTTATGCATCTTTCTATGCTTTCAGGTTGAAACTTGACTGAAAACTCACTTTGAACAAAAGTTATGGCTGTTTTGTATCACAGGTCACAAATAGTGTTTTCTCAGCGAGAGAAGGCTAAAATGAACACTTCATGCAGAACTCCTGTATTTTGATGAAAACTCACTGAAATCAAGCTGTAACTTCAAGTTTATGCATCTTTCTATGCTTTCAGGTTGAAACTTGACTGAAAACTCACTTTGAACAAAAGTTATGGCATTTTTGTATCACAGGTCACAAATAGTGTTTTCTCAGCGAGAGAAGGCCAAAATGAACACTTCATGCAGAACTCCTGTATTTTGATGAAAACTCACTGAAATCAAGCTGTAACTTCAAGTTTATGCATCTTTCTATGCTTTAAGGTTGAAACTTGACTGAAAACTCACTTTGAACAAAAGTTATGGCTGTTTTGTATCACAGGTCACAAATAGTGTTTTCTCAGCGAGAGAAGGCCAAAATGAACACTTCATGCAGAACTCCTGTATTTTGATGAAAACTCACTGAAATCAAGCTGTAACTTCAAGTTTATGCATCTTTCTATGCTTTCAGGTTGAAACTTGACTGAAAACTCACTTTGAACAAAAGTTATGGCATTTTTGTATCACAGGTCACAAATAGTGTTTTCTCAGCGAGAGAAGGCCAAAATGAACACTTCATGCAGAACTCCTGTATTTTGATGAAAACTCACTGAAATCAAGCTGTAACTTCAAGTTTATGCATCTTTCTATGCTTTCAGGTTGAAACTTGACTGAAAACTCACTTTGAACAAAAGTTATGGCTGTTCTGTGTCGCAGTTCACAAATAGCGTTTTCTCAGCGAGAGAAGGCCAAAATGAACACTTCATGCAGAACTCCTGTATTTTGATGAAAACTCACTGAAATCAAGCTGTAACTTCAAGTTTATGCATCTTTCTATGCTTTCAGGTTGAAACTTGACTGAAAACTCACTTTGAACAAAAGTTATGGCATTTTTGTATCACAGGTCACAAATAGTGTTTTCTCAGCGAGAGAAGGCCAAAATGAACACTTCATGCAGAACTCCTGTATTTTGATGAAAACTCACTGAAATCAAGCTGTAACTTCAAGTTTATGCATCTTTCTATGCTTTCAGGTTGAAACTTGACTGAAAACTCACTTTGAACAAAAGTTATGGCATTTTTGTATCACAGGTCACAAATAGTGTTTTCTCAGCGAGAGAAGGCCAAAATGAACACTTCATGCAGAACTCCTGTATTTTGATGAAAACTCACTGAAATCAAGCTGTAACTTCAAGTTTATGCATCTTTCTATGCTTTCAGGTTGAAACTTGACTGAAAACTCACTTTGAACAAAAGTTATGGCTGTTTCTGTGTCGCAGTTCACAAATAGCGTTTCTCAGCGAGAGAAGGCCAAAATGAACACTTCATGCAGAACTCCTGTATTTTGATGAAAACTCACTGAAATCAAGCTGTAACTTCAAGTTTATGCATCTTTCTATGCTTTCAGGTTGAAACTTGACTGAAAACTCACTTTGAACAAAAGTTATGGCTGTTTTGTATCACAGGTCACAAATAGTGTTTTCTCAGCGAGAGAAGGCCAAAATGAACACTTCATGCAGAACTCCTGTATTTTGAAGAAAACTCACTGAAATCAAGCTGTAACTTCAAGTTTATGCATCTTTCTATGCTTTCAGGTTGAAACTTGACTGAAAACTCACTTTGAACAAAAGTTATGGCATTTTTGTATCACAGGTCACAAATAGTGTTTTCTCAGCGAGAGAAGGCCAAAATGAACACTTCATGCAGAACTCCTGTATTTTGATGAAAACTCACTGAAATCAAGCTGTAACTTCAAGTTTATGCATCTTTCTATGCTTTCAGGTTGAAACTTGACTGAAAACTCACTTTGAACAAAAGTTATGGCTGTTCTGTGTCGCAGGTCACAAATAGTGTTTTCTCAGCGAGAGAAGGCCAAAATGAACACTTCATGCAGAACTCCTGTATTTTGAAGAAAACTCACTGAAATCAAGCTGTAACTTCAAGTTTATGCATCTTTCTATGCTTTCAGGTTGAAACTTGACTGAAAACTCACTTTGAACAAAAGTTATGGCTGTTTTGTATCACAGGTCACAAATAGTGTTTTCTCAGCGAGAGAAGGCCAAAATGAACACTTCATGCAGAACTCCTGTATTTTGATGAAAACTCACTGAAATCAAGCTGTAACTTCAAGTTTATGCATCTTTCTATGCTTTCAGGTTGAAACTTGACTGAAAACTCACTTTGAACAAAAGTTATGGCTGTTCTGTGTCGCAGTTCACAAATAGCGTTTTCTCAGCGAGAGAAGGCCAAAATGAACACTTCATGCAGAACTCCTGTATTTTGATGAAAACTCACTGAAATCAAGCTGTAACTTCAAGTTTATGCATCTTTCTATGCTTTCAGGTTGAAACTTGACTGAAAACTCACTTTGAACAAAAGTTATGGCATTTTTGTATCACAGGTCACAAATAGTGTTTTCTCAGCGAGAGAAGGCCAAAATGAACACTTCATGCAGAACTCCTGTATTTTGATGAAAACTCACTGAAATCAAGCTGTAACTTCAAGTTTATGCATCTTTCTATGCTTTCAGGTTGAAACTTGACTGAAAACTCACTTTGAACAAAAGTTATGGCATTTTTGTATCACAGGTCACAAATAGTGTTTTCTCAGCGAGAGAAGGCCAAAATGAACACTTCATGCAGAACTCCTGTATTTTGATGAAAACTCACTGAAATCAAGCTGTAACTTCAAGTTTATGCATCTTTCTATGCTTTCAGGTTGAAACTTGACTGAAAACTCACTTTGAACAAAAGTTATGGCATTTTTGTATCACAGGTCACAAATAGTGTTTTCTCAGCGAGAGAAGGCTAAAATGAACACTTCATGCAGAACTCCTGTATTTTGATGAAAACTCACTGAAATCAAGCTGTAACTTCAAGTTTATGCATCTTTCTATGCTTTCAGGTTGAAACTTGACTGAAAACTCACTTTGAACAAAAGTTATGGCTGTTTTGTATCACAGGTCACAAATAGTGTTTTCTCAGCGAGAGAAGGCTAAAATGAACACTTCATGCAGAACTCCTGTATTTTGAAGAAAACTCACTGAAATCAAGCTGTAACTTCAAGTTTATGCATCTTTCTATGCTTTCAGGTTGAAACTTGACTGAAAACTCACTTTGAACAAAAGTTATGGCATTTCTGTATCACAGGTCACAAATAGTGTTTTCTCAGCGAGAGAAGGCCAAAATGAACACTTCATGCAGAACTCCTGTATTTTGATGAAAACTCACTGAAATCAAGCTGTAACTTCAAGTTTATGCATCTTTCTATGCTTTCAGGTTGAAACTTGACTGAAAACTCACTTTGAACAAAAGTTATGGCATTTTTGTATCACAGGTCACAAATAGTGTTTTCTCAGCGAGAGAAGGCCAAAATGAACACTTCATGCAGAACTCCTGTATTTTGATGAAAACTCACTGAAATCAAGCTGTAACTTCAAGTTTATGCATCTTTCTATGCTTTCAGGTTGAAACTTGACTGAAAACTCACTTTGAACAAAAGTTATGGCATTTTTGTATCACAGGTCACAAATAGTGTTTTCTCAGCGAGAGAAGGCCAAAATGAACACTTCATGCAGAACTCCTGTATTTTGATGAAAACTCACTGAAATCAAGCTGTAACTTCAAGTTTATGCATCTTTCTATGCTTTCAGGTTGAAACTTGACTGAAAACTCACTTTGAACAAAAGTTATGGCTGTTCTGTGTCGCAGGTCACAAATAGTGTTTTCTCAGCGAGAGAAGGCCAAAATGAACACTTCATGCAGAACTCCTGTATTTTGATGAAAACTCACTGAAATCAAGCTGTAACTTCAAGTTTATGCATCTTTCTATGCTTTCAGGTTGAAACTTGACTGAAAACTCACTTTGAACAAAAGTTATGGCATTTTTGTATCACAGGTCACAAATAGTGTTTTCTCAGCGAGAGAAGGCTAAAATGAACACTTCATGCAGAACTCCTGTATTTTGATGAAAACTCACTGAAATCAAGCTGTAACTTCAAGTTTATGCATCTTTCTATGCTTTCAGGTTGAAACTTGACTGAAAACTCACTTTGAACAAAAGTTATGGCTGTTTTGTATCACAGGTCACAAATAGTGTTTTCTCAGCGAGAGAAGGCTAAAATGAACACTTCATGCAGAACTCCTGTATTTTGAAGAAAACTCACTGAAATCAAGCTGTAACTTCAAGTTTATGCATCTTTCTATGCTTTCAGGTTGAAACTTGACTGAAAACTCACTTTGAACAAAAGTTATGGCATTTCTGTATCACAGGTCACAAATAGTGTTTTCTCAGCGAGAGAAGGCCAAAATGAACACTTCATGCAGAACTCCTGTATTTTGATGAAAACTCACTGAAATCAAGCTGTAACTTCAAGTTTATGCATCTTTCTATGCTTTCAGGTTGAAACTTGACTGAAAACTCACTTTGAACAAAAGTTATGGCATTTTTGTATCACAGGTCACAAATAGTGTTTTCTCAGCGAGAGAAGGCCAAAATGAACACTTCATGCAGAACTCCTGTATTTTGATGAAAACTCACTGAAATCAAGCTGTAACTTCAAGTTTATGCATCTTTCTATGCTTTCAGGTTGAAACTTGACTGAAAACTCACTTTGAACAAAAGTTATGGCATTTTTGTATCACAGGTCACAAATAGTGTTTTCTCAGCGAGAGAAGGCCAAAATGAACACTTCATGCAGAACTCCTGTATTTTGATGAAAACTCACTGAAATCAAGCTGTAACTTCAAGTTTATGCATCTTTCTATGCTTTCAGGTTGAAACTTGACTGAAAACTCACTTTGAACAAAAGTTATGGCATTTTTGTAGCACAGGTCACAAATAGTGTTTTCTCAGCGAGAGAAGGCCAAAATGAACACTTCATGCAGAACTCCTGTATTTTGAAGAAAACTCACTGAAATCAAGCTGTAACTTCAAGTTTATGCATCTTTCTATGCTTTCAGGTTGAAACTTGACTGAAAACTCACTTTGAACAAAAGTTATGGCATTTTTGTATCACAGGTCACAAATAGTGTTTTCTCAGCGAGAGAAGGCCAAAATGAACACTTCATGCAGAACTCCTGTATTTTGATGAAAACTCACTGAAATCAAGCTGTAACTTCAAGTTTATGCATCTTTCTATGCTTTCAGGTTGAAACTTGACTGAAAACTCACTTTGAACAAAAGTTATGGCTGTTCTGTGTCGCAGGTCACAAATAGCGTTTTCTCAACGAGAGAAGGCCAAAATGAACACTTCATGCAGAACTCCTGTATTTTGATGAAAACTCACTGAAATCAAGCTGTAACTTCAAGTTTATGCATCTTTCTATTCTTTCAGGTTGAAACTTGACTGAAAACTCACTTTGAACAAAAGTTATGGCATTTTTGTATCACAGGTCACAAATAGTGTTTTCTCAGCGAGAGAAGGCCAAAATGAACACTTCATGCAGAACTCCTGTATTTTGATGAAAACTCACTGAAATCAAGCTGTAACTTCAAGTTTATGCATCTTTCTATGCTTTAAGGTTGAAACTTGACTGAAAACTCACTTTGAACAAAAGTTATGGCTGTTTTGTATCACAGGTCACAAATAGTGTTTTCTCAGCGAGAGAAGGCCAAAATGAACACTTCATGCAGAACTCCTGTATTTTGATGAAAACTCACTGAAATCAAGCTGTAACTTCAAGTTTATGCATCTTTCTATGCTTTCAGGTTGAAACTTGACTGAAAACTCACTTTGAACAAAAGTTATGGCTGTTCTGTGTCGCAGGTCACAAATAGCGTTTTCTCAGCGAGAGAAGGCCAAAATGAACACTTCATGCAGAACTCCTGTATTTTGATGAAAACTCACTGAAATCAAGCTGTAACTTCAAGTTTATGCATCTTTCTATGCTTTCAGGTTGAAACTTGACTGAAAACTCACTTTGATCAAAAGTTATGGCATTTTTGGATCACAGGTCACAAATAGTGTTTTCTCAGCGAGAGAAGGCCAAAATGAACACTTCATGCAGAACTCCTGTATTTTGATGAAAACTCACTGAAATCAAGCTGTAACTTCAAGTTTATGCATCTTTCTATGCTTTCAGGTTAAAACTTGACTGAAAACTCACTTTGAACAAAAGTTGTGGCATTTTTGTATCACAGGTCACAAATAGTGTTTTCTCAGCGAGAGAAGGCCAAAATGAACACTTCATGCAGAACTCCTGTATTTTGATGAAAACTCACTGAAATCAAGCTGTAACTTCAAGTTTATGCATCTTTCTATGCTTTCAGGTTGAAACTTGACTGAAAACTCACTTTGAACAAAAGTTATGGCTGTTTTCTATCACAGGTCACAAATAGTGTTTTCTCAGCGAGAGAAGGCCAAAATGAACACTTCATGCAGAACTCCTGTATTTTGATGAAAACTCACTGAAATCAAGCTGTAACTTCAAGTTTATGCATCTTTCTATGCTTTCAGGTTGAAACTTGACTGAAAACTCACTTTGAACAAAAGTTATGGCATTTTTGTATCACAGGTCACAAATAGTGTTTTCTCAGCGAGAGAAGGCCAAAATGAACACTTCATGCAGAACTCCTGTATTTTGATGAAAACTCACTGAAATCAAGCTGTAACTTCAAGTTTATGCATCTTTCTATGCTTTCAGGTTGAAACTTGACTGAAAACTCACTTTGAACAAAAGTTATGGCATTTTTGTATCACAGGTCACAAATAGTGTTTTCTCAGCGAGAGAAGGCTAAAATGAACACTTCATGCAGAACTCCTGTATTTTGATGAAAACTCACTGAAATCAAGCTGTAACTTCAAGTTTATGCATCTTTCTATGCTTTCAGGTTGAAACTTGACTGAAAACTCACTTTGAACAAAAGTTATGGCTGTTTTGTATCACAGGTCACAAATAGTGTTTTCTCAGCGAGAGAAGGCTAAAATGAACACTTCATGCAGAACTCCTGTATTTTGAAGAAAACTCACTGAAATCAAGCTGTAACTTCAAGTTTATGCATCTTTCTATGCTTTCAGGTTGAAACTTGACTGAAAACTCACTTTGAACAAAAGTTATGGCATTTCTGTATCACAGGTCACAAATAGTGTTTTCTCAGCGAGAGAAGGCCAAAATGAACACTTCATGCAGAACTCCTGTATTTTGATGAAAACTCACTGAAATCAAGCTGTAACTTCAAGTTTATGCATCTTTCTATGCTTTCAGGTTGAAACTTGACTGAAAACTCACTTTGAACAAAAGTTATGGCATTTTTGTATCACAGGTCACAAATAGTGTTTTCTCAGCGAGAGAAGGCCAAAATGAACACTTCATGCAGAACTCCTGTATTTTGATGAAAACTCACTGAAATCAAGCTGTAACTTCAAGTTTATGCATCTTTCTATGCTTTCAGGTTGAAACTTGACTGAAAACTCACTTTGAACAAAAGTTATGGCATTTTTGTATCACAGGTCACAAATAGTGTTTTCTCAGCGAGAGAAGGCCAAAATGAACACTTCATGCAGAACTCCTGTATTTTGATGAAAACTCACTGAAATCAAGCTGTAACTTCAAGTTTATGCATCTTTCTATGCTTTCAGGTTGAAACTTGACTGAAAACTCACTTTGAACAAAAGTTATGGCATTTTTGTAGCACAGGTCACAAATAGTGTTTTCTCAGCGAGAGAAAGCCAAAATGAACACTTCATGCAGAACTCCTGTATTTTGAAGAAAACTCACTGAAATCAAGCTGTAACTTCAAGTTTATGCATCTTTCTATGCTTTCAGGTTGAAACTTGACTGAAAACTCACTTTGAACAAAAGTTATGGCTGTTTTGTATCACAGGTCACAAATAGTGTTTTCTCAGCGAGAGAAGGCCAAAATGAACACTTCATGCAGAACTCCTGTATTTTGATGAAAACTCACTGAAATCAAGCTGTAACTTCAAGTTTATGCATCTTTCTATGCTTTCAGGTTGAAACTTGACTGAAAACTCACTTTGAACAAAAGTTATGGCTGTTCTGTGTCGCAGGTCACAAATAGTGTTTTCTCAGCGAGAGAAGGCCAAAATGAACACTTCATGCAGAACTCCTGTATTTTGATGAAAACTCACTGAAATCAAGCTGTAACTTCAAGTTTATGCATCTTTCTATGCTTTCAGGTTGAAACTTGACTGAAAACTCACTTTGAACAAAAGTTATGGCATTTTTGTATCACAGGTCACAAATAGTGTTTTCTCAGCGAGAGAAGGCTAAAATGAACACTTCATGCAGAACTCCTGTATTTTGATGAAAACTCACTGAAATCAAGCTGTAACTTCAAGTTTATGCATCTTTCTATGCTTTCAGGTTGAAACTTGACTGAAAACTCACTTTGAACAAAAGTTATGGCTGTTTTGTATCACAGGTCACAAATAGTGTTTTCTCAGCGAGAGAAGGCTAAAATGAACACTTCATGCAGAACTCCTGTATTTTGAAGAAAACTCACTGAAATCAAGCTGTAACTTCAAGTTTATGCATCTTTCTATGCTTTCAGGTTGAAACTTGACTGAAAACTCACTTTGAACAAAAGTTATGGCATTTCTGTATCACAGGTCACAAATAGTGTTTTCTCAGCGAGAGAAGGCCAAAATGAACACTTCATGCAGAACTCCTGTATTTTGATGAAAACTCACTGAAATCAAGCTGTAACTTCAAGTTTATGCATCTTTCTATGCTTTCAGGTTGAAACTTGACTGAAAACTCACTTTGAACAAAAGTTATGGCATTTTTGTATCACAGGTCACAAATAGTGTTTTCTCAGCGAGAGAAGGCCAAAATGAACACTTCATGCAGAACTCCTGTATTTTGATGAAAACTCACTGAAATCAAGCTGTAACTTCAAGTTTATGCATCTTTCTATGCTTTCAGGTTGAAACTTGACTGAAAACTCACTTTGAACAAAAGTTATGGCATTTTTGTATCACAGGTCACAAATAGTGTTTTCTCAGCGAGAGAAGGCCAAAATGAACACTTCATGCAGAACTCCTGTATTTTGATGAAAACTCACTGAAATCAAGCTGTAACTTCAAGTTTATGCATCTTTCTATGCTTTCAGGTTGAAACTTGACTGAAAACTCACTTTGAACAAAAGTTATGGCATTTTTGTAGCACAGGTCACAAATAGTGTTTTCTCAGCGAGAGAAGGCCAAAATGAACACTTCATGCAGAACTCCTGTATTTTGAAGAAAACTCACTGAAATCAAGCTGTAACTTCAAGTTTATGCATCTTTCTATGCTTTCAGGTTGAAACTTGACTGAAAACTCACTTTGAACAAAAGTTATGGCATTTTTGTATCACAGGTCACAAATAGTGTTTTCTCAGCGAGAGAAGGCCAAAATGAACACTTCATGCAGAACTCCTGTATTTTGATGAAAACTCACTGAAATCAAGCTGTAACTTCAAGTTTATGCATCTTTCTATGCTTTCAGGTTGAAACTTGACTGAAAACTCACTTTGAACAAAAGTTATGGCTGTTCTGTGTCGCAGGTCACAAATAGCGTTTTCTCAACGAGAGAAGGCCAAAATGAACACTTCATGCAGAACTCCTGTATTTTGATGAAAACTCACTGAAATCAAGCTGTAACTTCAAGTTTATGCATCTTTCTATTCTTTCAGGTTGAAACTTGACTGAAAACTCACTTTGAACAAAAGTTATGGCATTTTTGTATCACAGGTCACAAATAGTGTTTTCTCAGCGAGAGAAGGCCAAAATGAACACTTCATGCAGAACTCCTGTATTTTGATGAAAACTCACTGAAATCAAGCTGTAACTTCAAGTTTATGCATCTTTCTATGCTTTAAGGTTGAAACTTGACTGAAAACTCACTTTGAACAAAAGTTATGGCTGTTTTGTATCACAGGTCACAAATAGTGTTTTCTCAGCGAGAGAAGGCCAAAATGAACACTTCATGCAGAACTCCTGTATTTTGATGAAAACTCACTGAAATCAAGCTGTAACTTCAAGTTTATGCATCTTTCTATGCTTTCAGGTTGAAACTTGACTGAAAACTCACTTTGAACAAAAGTTATGGCTGTTCTGTGTCGCAGGTCACAAATAGCGTTTTCTCAGCGAGAGAAGGCCAAAATGAACACTTCATGCAGAACTCCTGTATTTTGATGAAAACTCACTGAAATCAAGCTGTAACTTCAAGTTTATGCATCTTTCTATGCTTTCAGGTTGAAACTTGACTGAAAACTCACTTTGATCAAAAGTTATGGCATTTTTGGATCACAGGTCACAAATAGTGTTTTCTCAGCGAGAGAAGGCCAAAATGAACACTTCATGCAGAACTCCTGTATTTTGATGAAAACTCACTGAAATCAAGCTGTAACTTCAAGTTTATGCATCTTTCTATGCTTTCAGGTTAAAACTTGACTGAAAACTCACTTTGAACAAAAGTTGTGGCATTTTTGTATCACAGGTCACAAATAGTGTTTTCTCAGCGAGAGAAGGCCAAAATGAACACTTCATGCAGAACTCCTGTATTTTGATGAAAACTCACTGAAATCAAGCTGTAACTTCAAGTTTATGCATCTTTCTATGCTTTCAGGTTGAAACTTGACTGAAAACTCACTTTGAACAAAAGTTATGGCTGTTTTCTATCACAGGTCACAAATAGTGTTTTCTCAGCGAGAGAAGGCCAAAATGAACACTTCATGCAGAACTCCTGTATTTTGATGAAAACTCACTGAAATCAAGCTGTAACTTCAAGTTTATGCATCTTTCTATGCTTTCAGGTTGAAACTTGACTGAAAACTCACTTTGAACAAAAGTTATGGCATTTTTGTATCACAGGTCACAAATAGTGTTTTCTCAGCGAGAGAAGGCCAAAATGAACACTTCATGCAGAACTCCTGTATTTTGATGAAAACTCACTGAAATCAAGCTGTAACTTCAAGTTTATGCATCTTTCTATGCTTTCAGGTTGAAACTTGACTGAAAACTCACTTTGAACAAAAGATATGGTTGTTCTGTGTCGCAGTTCACAAATAGCGTTTTCTCAGCGAGAGAAGGCCAAAATGAACACTTCATGCAGAACTCCTGTATTTTGATGAAAACTCACTGAAATCAAGCTGTAACTTCAAGTTTATGCATCTTTCTATGCTTTCAGGTTGAAACTTGACTGAAAACTCACTTTGAACAAAAGTTATGGCATTTTTGTATCACAGGTCACAAATAGTGTTTTCTCAGCGAGAGAAGGCCAAAATGAACACTTCATGCAGAACTCCTGTATTTTGATGAAAACTCACTGAAATCAAGCTGTAACTTCAAGTTTATGCATCTTTCTATGCTTTCAGGTTGAAACTTGACTGAAAACTCACTTTGAACAAAAGTTATGGCTGTTTTCTATCACAGGTCACAAATAGTGTTTTCTCAGCGAGAGAAGGCCAAAATGAACACTTCATGCAGAACTCCTGTATTTTGATGAAAACTCACTGAAATCAACCTGTAACTTCAAGTTTATGCATCTTTCTATGCTTTCAGGTTGAAACTTGACTGAAAACTCACTTTGAACAAAAGTTATGGCATTTTTGTATCACAGGTCACAAATAGTGTTTTCTCAGCGAGAGAAGGCCAAAATGAACACTTCATGCAGAACTCCTGTATTTTGAAGAAAACTCACTGAAATCAAGCTGTAACTTCAAGTTTATGCATCTTTCTATGCTTTCAGGTTGAAACTTGACTGAAAACTCACTTTGAACAAACGTTATGGCATTTCTGTATCACAGGTCACAAATAGGGTTTTCTCAGCGAGAGAAGGCCAAAATGAACACTTCATGCAGAACTCCTGTATTTTGATGAAAACTCACTGAAATCAAGCTGTAACTTCAAGTTTATGCATCTTTCTATGCTTTCAGGTTGAAACTTGACTGAAAACTCACTTTGAACAAAAGATATGGCTGTTCTGTGTCGCAGTTCACAAATAGCGTTTTCTCAGCGAGAGAAGGCCAAAATGAACACTTCATGAAGAACTCCTGTATTTTGATGAAAACTCACTGAAATCAAGCTGTAACTTCAACTTTATGCATCTTTCTATGCTTTCAGGTTGAAACTTGACTGAAAACTCACTTTGAACAAAAGTTATGGCATTTTTGTATCACAGGTCACAAATAGTGTTTTCTCAGCGAGAGAAGGCCAAAATGAACACTTCATGCAGAACTCCTGTATTTTGATGAAAACTCACTGAAATCAAGCTGTAACTTCAAGTTTATGCATCTTTCTATGCTTTCAGGTTGAAACTTGACTGAAAACTCACTTTGAACAAAAGTTATGGCATTTTTGTATCACAGGTCACAAATAGTGTTTTCTCAGCGAGAGAAGGCCAAAATGAACACTTCATGCAGAACTCCTGTATTTTGATGAAAACTCACTGAAATCAAGCTGTAACTTCAAGTTTATGCATCTTTCTATGCTTTCAGGTTTAAACTTGACTGAAAACTCACTTTGAACAAAAGTTATGGCATTTTTGTAGCACAGGTCACAAATAGTGTTTTCTCAGCGAGAGAAGGCCAAAATGAACACTTCATGCAGAACTCCTGTATTTTGAAGAAAACTCACTGAAATCAAGCTGTAACTTCAAGTTTATGCATCTTTCTATGCTTTCAGGTTGAAACTTGACTGAAAACTCACTTTGAACAAAAGTTATGGCTGTTTTGTATCACAGGTCACAAATAGTGTTTTCTCAGCGAGAGAAGGCCAAAATGAACACTTCATGCAGAACTCCTGTATTTTGATGAAAACTCACTGAAATCAAGCTGTAACTTCAAGTTTATGCATCTTTCTATGCTTTCAGGTTGAAACTTGACTGAAAACTCACTTTGAACAAAAGTTATGGCTGTTCTGTGTCGCAGGTCACAAATAGCGTTTTCTCAGCGAGAGAAGGCCAAAATGAACACTTCATGCAGAACTCCTGTATTTTGATGAAAACTCACTGAAATCAAGCTGTAACTTCAAGTTTATGCATCTTTCTATGCTTTCAGGTTGAAACTTGACTGAAAACTCACTTTGAACAAAAGTTATGGCATTTTTGTATCACAGGTCACAAATAGTGTTTTCTCAGCGAGAGAAGGCCAAAATGAACACTTCATGCAGAACTCCTGTATTTTGATGAAAACTCACTGAAATCAAGCTGTAACTTCAAGTTTATGCATCTTTCTATGCTTTCAGGTTGAAACTTGACTGAAAACTCACTTTGAACAAAAGTTATGGCATTTTTGTATCACAGGTCACAAATAGTGTTTTCTCAGCGAGAGAAGGCCAAAATGAACACTTCATGCAGAACTCCTGTATTTTGATGAAAACTCACTGAAATCAAGCTGTAACTTCAAGTTTATGCATCTTTCTATGCTTTCAGGTTGAAACTTGACTGAAAACTCACTTTGAACAAAAGTTATGGCATTTTTGTATCACAGGTCACAAATAGTGTTTTCTCAGCGAGAGAAGGCCAAAATGAACACTTCATGCAGAACTCCTGTATTTTGATGAAAACTCACTGAAATCAAGCTGTAACTTCAAGTTTATGCATCTTTCTATGCTTTCAGGTTGAAACTTGACTGAAAACTCACTTTGAACAAAAGTTATGGCATTTTTGTATCACAGGTCACAAATAGTGTTTTCTCAGCGAGAGAAGGCCAAAATGAACACTTCATGCAGAACTCCTGTATTTTGAAGAAAACTCACTGAAATCAAGCTGTAACTTCAAGTTTATGCATCTTTCTATGCTTTCAGGTTGAAACTTGACTGAAAACTCACTTTGAACAAAAGTTATGGCATTTTTGTATCACAGGTCACAAATAGTGTTTTCTCAGCGAGAGAAGGCCAAAATGAACACTTCATGCAGAACTCCTGTATTTTGATGAAAACTCACTGAAATCAAGCTGTAACTTCAAGTTTATGCATCTTTCTATGCTTTCAGGTTGAAACTTGACTGAAAACTCACTTTGAACAAAAGTTATGGCATTTTTGTATCACAGGTCACAAATAGTGTTTTCTCAGCGAGAGAAGGCCAAAATGAACACTTCATGCAGAACTCCTGTATTTTGATGAAAACTCACTGAAATCAAGCTGTAACTTCAAGTTTATGCATCTTTCGATGCTTTCAGGTTGAAACTTGACTGAAAACTCACTTTGAACAAAAGTTATGGCATTTTTGTAGCACAGGTCACAAATAGTGTTTTCTCAGCGAGAGAAGGCCAAAATGAACACTTCATGCAGAACTCCTGTATTTTGATGAAAACTCACTGAAATCAAGCTGTAACTTCAAGTTTATACATCTTTCTATGCTTTAAGGTTGAAACTTGACTGAAAACTCACTTTGAACAAAAGTTATGGCTGTTTTGTATCACAGGTCACAAATAGTGTTTTCTCAGCGAGAGAAGGCCAAAATGAACACTTCATGCAGAACTCCTGTATTTTGATGAAAACTCACTGAAATCAAGCTGTAACTTCAAGTTTATGCATCTTTCTATGCTTTCAGGTTGAAACTTGACTGAAAACTCACTTTGAACAAAAGTTATGGCTGTTTTGTATCACAGGTCACAAATAGTGTTTTCTCAGCGAGAGAAGGCCAAAATGAACACTTCATGCAGAACTCCTGTATTTTGATGAAAACTCACTGAAATCAAGCTGTAACTTCAAGTTTATGCATCTTTCTATGCTTTCAGGTTGAAACTTGACTGAAAACTCACTTTGAACAAAAGTTATGGCATTTTTGTATCACAGGTCACAAATAGTGTTTTCTCAGCGAGAGAAGGCCAATATGAACACTTCATGCAGAACTCCTGTATTTTGATGAAAACTCACTGAAATCAAGCTGTAACTTCAAGTTTATGCATCTTTCTATGCTTTCAGGTTGAAACTTGACTGAAAACTCACTTTGATCAAAAGTTATGGCATTTTTGGATCACAGGTCACAAATAGTGTTTTCTCAGCGAGAGAAGGCCAAAATGAACACTTCATGCAGAACTCCTGTATTTTGATGAAAACTCACTGAAATCAAGCTGTAACTTCAAGTTTATGCATCTTTCTATGCTTTCAGGTTGAAACTTGACTGAAAACTCACTTTGAACAAAAGTTGTGGCATTTTTGTATCACAGGTCACAAATAGTGTTTTCTCAGCGAGAGAAGGCCAAAATGAACACTTCATGCAGAACTCCTGTATTTTGATGAAAACTCACTGAAATCAAGCTGTAACTTCAAGTTTATGCATCTTTCTATGCTTTCAGGTTGAAACTTGACTGAAAACTCACTTTGAACAAAAGTTATGGCTGTTTTCTATCACAGGTCACAAATAGTGTTTTCTCAGCGAGAGAAGGCCAAAATGAACACTTCATGCAGAACTCCTGTATTTTGATGAAAACTCACTGAAATCAAGCTGTAACTTCAAGTTTATGCATCTTTCTATGCTTTCAGGTTGAAACTTGACTGAAAACTCACTTTGAACAAAAGTTATGGCATTTTTGTATCACAGGTCACAAATAGTGTTTTCTCAGCGAGAGAAGGCCAAAATGAACACTTCATGCAGAACTCCTGTATTTTGATGAAAACTCACTGAAATCAAGCTGTAACTTCAAGTTTATGCATCTTTCTATGCTTTCAGGTTGAAACTTGACTGAAAACTCACTTTGAACAAAAGATATGGCAGTTCTGTGTCGCAGTTCACAAATAGCGTTTTCTCAGCGAGAGAAGGCCAAAATGAACACTTCATGCAGAACTCCTGTATTTTGATGAAAACTCACTGAAATCAAGCTGTAACTTCAAGTTTATGCATCTTTCTATGCTTTCAGGTTGAAACTTGACTGAAAACTCACTTTGAACAAAAGTTATGGCATTTTTGTATCACAGGTCACAAATAGTGTTTTCTCAGCGAGAGAAGGCCAAAATGAACACTTCATGCAGAACTCCTGTATTTTGATGAAAACTCACTGAAATCAAGCTGTAACTTCAAGTTTATGCATCTTTCTATGCTTTCAGGTTGAAACTTGACTGAAAACTCACTTTGAACAAAAGTTATGGCATTTTTGTATCACAGGTCACAAATAGTGTTTTCTCAGCGAGAGAAGGCTAAAATGAACACTTCATGCAGAACTCCTGTATTTTGATGAAAACTCACTGAAATCAAGCTGTAACTTCAAGTTTATGCATCTGTCTATGCTTTCAGGTTGAAACTTGACTGAAAACTCACTTTGAACAAAAGTTATGGCATTTTTGTATCACAGGTCACAAATAGTGTTTTCTCAGCGAGAGAAGGCCAAAATGAACACTTCATGCAGAACTCCTGTATTTTGAAGAAAACTCACTGAAATCAAGCTGTAACTTCAAGTTTATGCATCTTTCTATGCTTTCAGGTTGAAACTTGACTGAAAACTCACTTTGAACAAAAGTTATGGCATTTCTGTATCACAGGTCACAAATAGGGTTTTCTCAGCGAGAGAAGGCCAAAATGAACACTTCATGCAGAACTCCTGTATTTTGATGAAAACTCACTGAAATCAAGCTGTAACTTCAAGTTTATGCATCTTTCTATGCTTTCAGGTTGAAACTTGACTGAAAACTCACTTTGAACAAAAGATATGGCTGTTCTGTGTCGCAGTTCACAAATAGCGTTTTCTCAGCGAGAGAAGGCCAAAATGAACACTTCATGAAGAACTCCTGTATTTTGATGAAAACTCACTGAAATCAAGCTGTAACTTCAAGTTTATGCATCTTTCTATGCTTTCAGGTTGAAACTTGACTGAAAACTCACTTTGAACAAAAGTTATGGCATTTTTTTATCACAGGTCACAAATAGTGTTTTCTCAGCGAGAGAAGGCCAAAATGAACACTTCATGCAGAACTCCTGTATTTTGATGAAAACTCACTGAAATCAAGCTGTAACTTCAAGTTTATGCATCTTTCTATGCTTTCAGGTTGAAACTTGACTGAAAACTCACTTTGAACAAAAGTTATGGCTGTTCTGTGTCGCAGGTCACAAATAGCGTTTTCTCAGCGAGAGAAGGCCAAAATGAACACTTCATGCAGAACTCCTGTATTTTGATGAAAACTCACTGAAATCAAGCTGTAACTTCAAGTTTATGCATCTTTCTATGCTTTCAGGTTGAAACTTGACTGAAAACTCACTTTGATCAAAAGTTATGGCATTTTTGGATCACAGGTCACAAATAGTGTTTTCTCAGCGAGAGAAGGCCAAAATGAACACTTCATGCAGAACTCCTGTATTTTGATGAAAACTCACTGAAATCAAGCTGTAACTTCAAGTTTATGCATCTTTCTATGCTTTCAGGTTGAAACTTGACTGAAAACTCACTTTGAACAAAAGTTGTGGCATTTTTGTATCACAGGTCACAAATAGTGTTTTCTCAGCGAGAGAAGGCCAAAATGAACACTTCATGCAGAACTCCTGTATTTTGATGAAAACTCACTGAAATCAAGCTGTAACTTCAAGTTTATGCATCTTTCTATGCTTTCAGGTTGAAACTTGACTGAAAACTCACTTTGAACAAAAGTTATGGCTGTTTTCTATCACAGGTCACAAATAGTGTTTTCTCAGCGAGAGAAGGCCAAAATGAACACTTCATGCAGAACTCCTGTATTTTGATGAAAACTCACTGAAATCAAGCTGTAACTTCAAGTTTATGCATCTTTCTATGCTTTCAGGTTGAAACTTGACTGAAAACTCACTTTGAACAAAAGTTATGGCATTTTTGTATCACAGGTCACAAATAGTGTTTTCTCAGCGAGAGAAGGCCAAAATGAACACTTCATGCAGAACTCCTGTATTTTGATGAAAACTCACTGAAATCAAGCTGTAACTTCAAGTTTATGCATCTTTCTATGCTTTCAGGTTGAAACTTGACTGAAAACTCACTTTGAACAAAAGTTATGGCATTTTTGTATCACAGGTCACAAATAGTGTTTTCTCAGCGAGAGAAGGCCAAAATGAACACTTCATGCAGAACTCCTGTATTTTGATGAAAACTCACTGAAATCAAGCTGTAACTTCAAGTTTATGCATCTTTCTATGCTTTCAGGTTGAAACTTGACTGAAAACTCACTTTGAACAAAAGTTATGGCATTTTTGTATCACAGGTCACAAATAGTGTTTTCTCAGCGAGAGAAGGCCAAAATGAACACTTCATGCAGAACTCCTGTATTTTGAAGAAAACTCACTGAAATCAAGCTGTAACTTCAAGTTTATGCATCTTTCTATGCTTTCAGGTTGAAACTTGACTGAAAACTCACTTTGAACAAAAGTTGTGGCATTTTTGTATCACAGGTCACAAATAGTGTTTTCTCAGCGAGAGAAGGCCAAAATGAACACTTCATGCAGAACTCCTGTATTTTGATGAAAACTCACTGAAATCAAGCTGTAACTTCAAGTTTATGCATCTTTCTATGCTTTCAGGTTGAAACTTGACTGAAAACTCACTTTGAACAAAAGTTATGGCATTTTTGTATCACACGTCACAAATAGTGTTTTCTCAGCGAGAGAAGGCCAAAATGAACACTTCATGCAGAACTCCTGTATTTTGATGAAAACTCACTGAAATCAAGCTGTAACTTCAAGTTTATGCATCTTTCGATGCTTTCAGGTTGAAACTTGACTGAAAACTCACTTTGAACAAAAGTTATGGCATTTTTGTAGCACAGGTCACAAATAGTGTTTTCTCAGCGAGAGAAGGCCAAAATGAACACTTCATGCAGAACTCCTGTATTTTGATGAAAACTCACTGAAATCAAGCTGTAACTTCAAGTTTATACATCTTTCTATGCTTTAAGGTTGAAACTTGACTGAAAACTCACTTTGAACAAAAGTTATGGCTGTTTTGTATCACAGGTCACAAATAGTGTTTTCTCAGCGAGAGAAGGCCAAAATGAACACTTCATGCAGAACTCCTGTATTTTGATGAAAACTCACTGAAATCAAGCTGTAACTTCAAGTTTATGCATCTTTCTATGCTTTCAGGTTGAAACTTGACTGAAAACTCACTTTGAACAAAAGTTATGGCTGTTTTGTATCACAGGTCACAAATAGTGTTTTCTCAGCGAGAGAAGGCCAAAATGAACACTTCATGCAGAACTCCTGTATTTTGATGAAAACTCACTGAAATCAAGCTGTAACTTCAAGTTTATGCATCTTTCTATGCTTTCAGGTTGAAACTTGACTGAAAACTCACTTTGAACAAAAGTTATGGCATTTTTGTATCACAGGTCACAAATAGTGTTTTCTCAGCGAGAGAAGGCCAATATGAACACTTCATGCAGAACTCCTGTATTTTGATGAAAACTCACTGAAATCAAGCTGTAACTTCAAGTTTATGCATCTTTCTATGCTTTCAGGTTGAAACTTGACTGAAAACTCACTTTGATCAAAAGTTATGGCATTTTTGGATCACAGGTCACAAATAGTGTTTTCTCAGCGAGAGAAGGCCAAAATGAACACTTCATGCAGAACTCCTGTATTTTGATGAAAACTCACTGAAATCAAGCTGTAACTTCAAGTTTATGCATCTTTCTATGCTTTCAGGTTGAAACTTGACTGAAAACTCACTTTGAACAAAAGTTGTGGCATTTTTGTATCACAGGTCACAAATAGTGTTTTCTCAGCGAGAGAAGGCCAAAATGAACACTTCATGCAGAACTCCTGTATTTTGATGAAAACTCACTGAAATCAAGCTGTAACTTCAAGTTTATGCATCTTTCTATGCTTTCAGGTTGAAACTTGACTGAAAACTCACTTTGAACAAAAGTTATGGCTGTTTTCTATCACAGGTCACAAATAGTGTTTTCTCAGCGAGAGAAGGCCAAAATGAACACTTCATGCAGAACTCCTGTATTTTGATGAAAACTCACTGAAATCAAGCTGTAACTTCAAGTTTATGCATCTTTCTATGCTTTCAGGTTGAAACTTGACTGAAAACTCACTTTGAACAAAAGTTATGGCATTTTTGTATCACAGGTCACAAATAGTGTTTTCTCAGCGAGAGAAGGCCAAAATGAACACTTCATGCAGAACTCCTGTATTTTGATGAAAACTCACTGAAATCAAGCTGTAACTTCAAGTTTATGCATCTTTCTATGCTTTCAGGTTGAAACTTGACTGAAAACTCACTTTGAACAAAAGATATGGCAGTTCTGTGTCGCAGTTCACAAATAGCGTTTTCTCAGCGAGAGAAGGCCAAAATGAACACTTCATGCAGAACTCCTGTATTTTGATGAAAACTCACTGAAATCAAGCTGTAACTTCAAGTTTATGCATCTTTCTATGCTTTCAGGTTGAAACTTGACTGAAAACTCACTTTGAACAAAAGTTATGGCATTTTTGTATCACAGGTCACAAATAGTGTTTTCTCAGCGAGAGAAGGCCAAAATGAACACTTCATGCAGAACTCCTGTATTTTGATGAAAACTCACTGAAATCAAGCTGTAACTTCAAGTTTATGCATCTTTCTATGCTTTCAGGTTGAAACTTGACTGAAAACTCACTTTGAACAAAAGTTATGGCATTTTTGTATCACAGGTCACAAATAGTGTTTTCTCAGCGAGAGAAGGCTAAAATGAACACTTCATGCAGAACTCCTGTATTTTGATGAAAACTCACTGAAATCAAGCTGTAACTTCAAGTTTATGCATCTGTCTATGCTTTCAGGTTGAAACTTGACTGAAAACTCACTTTGAACAAAAGTTATGGCATTTTTGTATCACAGGTCACAAATAGTGTTTTCTCAGCGAGAGAAGGCCAAAATGAACACTTCATGCAGAACTCCTGTATTTTGATGAAAACTCACTGAAATCAAGCTGTAACTTCAAGTTCATGCATCTTTCTATGCTTTCAGGTTGAAACTTGACTGAAAACTCACTTTGAACAAAAGTTATGGCATTTTTGTATCACAGGTCACAAATAGTGTTTTCTCAGCGAGAGAAGGCCAAAATGAACACTTCATGCAGAACTCCTGTATTTTGAAGAAAACTCACTGAAATCAAGCTGTAACTTCAAGTTTATGCATCTTTCTATGCTTTCAGGTTGAAACTTGACTGAAAACTCACTTTGAACAAAAGTTATGGCATTTCTGTATCACAGGTCACAAATAGGGTTTTCTCAGCGAGAGAAGGCCAAAATGAACACTTCATGCAGAACTCCTGTATTTTGATGAAAACTCACTGAAATCAAGCTGTAACTTCAAGTTTATGCATCTTTCTATGCTTTCAGGTTGAAACTTGACTGAAAACTCACTTTGAACAAAAGATATGGCTGTTCTGTGTCGCAGTTCACAAATAGCGTTTTCTCAGCGAGAGAAGGCCAAAATGAACACTTCATGAAGAACTCCTGTATTTTGATGAAAACTCACTGAAATCAAGCTGTAACTTCAAGTTTATGCATCTTTCTATGCTTTCAGGTTGAAACTTGACTGAAAACTCACTTTGAACAAAAGTTATGGCATTTTTTTATCACAGGTCACAAATAGTGTTTTCTCAGCGAGAGAAGGCCAAAATGAACACTTCATGCAGAACTCCTGTATTTTGATGAAAACTCACTGAAATCAAGCTGTAACTTCAAGTTTATGCATCTTTCTATGCTTTCAGGTTGAAACTTGACTGAAAACTCACTTTGAACAAAAGTTATGGCTGTTCTGTGTCGCAGGTCACAAATAGCGTTTTCTCAGCGAGAGAAGGCCAAAATGAACACTTCATGCAGAACTCCTGTATTTTGATGAAAACTCACTGAAATCAAGCTGTAACTTCAAGTTTATGCATCTTTCTATGCTTTCAGGTTGAAACTTGACTGAAAACTCACTTTGATCAAAAGTTATGGCATTTTTGGATCACAGGTCACAAATAGTGTTTTCTCAGCGAGAGAAGGCCAAAATGAACACTTCATGCAGAACTCCTGTATTTTGATGAAAACTCACTGAAATCAAGCTGTAACTTCAAGTTTATGCATCTTTCTATGCTTTCAGGTTGAAACTTGACTGAAAACTCACTTTGAACAAAAGTTGTGGCATTTTTGTATCACAGGTCACAAATAGTGTTTTCTCAGCGAGAGAAGGCCAAAATGAACACTTCATGCAGAACTCCTGTATTTTGATGAAAACTCACTGAAATCAAGCTGTAACTTCAAGTTTATGCATCTTTCTATGCTTTCAGGTTGAAACTTGACTGAAAACTCACTTTGAACAAAAGTTATGGCTGTTTTCTATCACAGGTCACAAATAGTGTTTTCTCAGCGAGAGAAGGCCAAAATGAACACTTCATGCAGAACTCCTGTATTTTGATGAAAACTCACTGAAATCAAGCTGTAACTTCAAGTTTATGCATCTTTCTATGCTTTCAGGTTGAAACTTGACTGAAAACTCACTTTGAACAAAAGTTATGGCATTTTTGTATCACAGGTCACAAATAGTGTTTTCTCAGCGAGAGAAGGCCAAAATGAACACTTCATGCAGAACTCCTGTATTTTGATGAAAACTCACTGAAATCAAGCTGTAACTTCAAGTTTATGCATCTTTCTATGCTTTCAGGTTGAAACTTGACTGAAAACTCACTTTGAACAAAAGATATGGCTGTTCTGTGTCGCAGTTCACAAATAGCGTTTTCTCAGCGAGAGAAGGCCAAAATGAACACTTCATGCAGAACTCCTGTATTTTGATGAAAACTCACTGAAATCAAGCTGTAACTTCAAGTTTATGCATCTTTCTATGCTTTCAGGTTGAAACTTGACTGAAAACTCACTTTGAACAAAAGTTATGGCATTTTTGTATCACAGGTCACAAATAGTGTTTTCTCAGCGAGAGAAGGCCAAAATGAACACTTCATGCAGAACTCCTGTATTTTGATGAAAACTCACTGAAATCAAGCTGTAACTTCAAGTTTATGCATCTTTCTATGCTTTCAGGTTGAAACTTGACTGAAAACTCACTTTGAACAAAAGTTATGGCATTTTTGTATCACAGGTCACAAATAGTGTTTTCTCAGCGAGAGAAGGCTAAAATGAACACTTCATGCAGAACTCCTGTATTTTGATGAAAACTCACTGAAATCAAGCTGTAACTTCAAGTTTATGCATCTGTCTATGCTTTCAGGTTGAAACTTGACTGAAAACTCACTTTGAACAAAAGTTATGGCATTTTTGTATCACAGGTCACAAATAGTGTTTTCTCAGCGAGAGAAGGCCAAAATGAACACTTCATGCAGAACTCCTGTATTTTGATGAAAACTCACTGAAATCAAGCTGTAACTTCAAGTTTATGCATCTTTCTATGCTTTCAGGTTGAAACTTGACTGAAAACTCACTTTGAACAAAAGTTATGGCATTTTTGTATCACAGGTCACAAATAGTGTTTTCTCAGCGAGAGAAGGCCAAAATGAACACTTCATGCAGAACTCCTGTATTTTGATGAAAACTCACTGAAATCAAGCTGTAACTTCAAGTTTATGCATCTTTCTATGCTTTCAGGTTGAAACTTGACTGAAAACTCACTTTGAACAAAAGTTATGGCATTTTTGTATCACAGGTCACATATAGTGTTTTCTCAGCGAGAGAAGGCCAAAATGAACACTTCATGCAGAACTCCTGTATTTTGAAGAAAACTCACTGAAATCAAGCTGTAACTTCAAGTTTATGCATCTTTCTATGCTTTCAGGTTGAAACTTGACTGAAAACTCACTTTGAACAAAAGTTATGGCATTTTTGTATCACAGGTCACAAATAGTGTTTTCTCAGCGAGAGAAGGCCAAAATGAACACTTCATGCAGAACTCCTGTATTTTGATGAAAACTCACTGAAATCAAGCTGTAACTTCAAGTTTATGCATCTTTCTATGCTTTCAGGTTGAAACTTGACTGAAAACTCACTTTGAACAAAAGTTATGGCATTTTTGTATCACAGGTCACAAATAGTGTTTTCTCAGCGAGAGAAGGCCAAAATGAACACTTCATGCAGAACTCCTGTATTTTGATGAAAACTCACTGAAATCCACCTTTAACTTCTCTTTTATGCATCTTTCTATGCTTTCAGGTTGAAACTTGACTGAAAACTCACTTTGAACAAAAGTTATGGCATTTTTGTATCACAGGTCACAAATAGTGTTTTCTCAGCGAGACAAGGCCAAAATGAACACTTCATGCAGAACTCCTGTATTTTGATGAAAACTCACTGAAATCAAGCTGTAACTTCAAGTTTATGCATCTTTCTATGCTTTCAGGTTGAAATTTGACTGAAAACTCACTTTGAAACAAAGTTATGGCATTTTTGTATCACAGGTCACAAATAGTGTTTTCTCAGCGAGAGAAGGCCAAAATGAACACTTCATGCAGAACTCCTGTATTTTGATGAAAACTCACTGAAATCAAGCTGTAACTTCAAGTTTATGCATCTTTCTTTGCTTTCAGGTTGAAACTTGACTGAAAACTCACTTTGAACAAAAGTTATGGCATTTTTGTATCACAGGTCACAAATAGTGTTTTCTCAGCGAGAGAAGGCCAAAATGAACACTTCATGCATAACTCCTGTATTTTGATGAAAACTCACTGAAATCAAGCTGTAACTTCAAGTTTATGCATCTTTCTATGCTTTCAGGTTGAAACTTGACTGAAAACTCACTTTGAACAAAAGTTATGGCATTTTTGTATCACAGGTCACAAATAGTGTTTTCTCAGCGAGAGAAGGCCAAAATGAACACTTCATGCATAACTCCTGTATTTTGATGAAAACTCACTGAAATCAATCTGTAACTTCAAGTTTATGCATCTTTCTATGCTTTCAGGTTGAAACTTGACTGAAAACTCACTTTGAACAAAAGTTATGGTATTTTTGTATCACAGGTCACAAATAGTGTTTTCTCAGCGAGAGAAGGCCAAAATGAACACTTCATGCAGAACTCCTGTATTTTGATGAAAACTCACTGAAATCCACCTGTAACTTCAAGTTTATGCATCTTTCTATGCTTTCAGGTTGAAACTTGACTGAAAACTCACTTTGAACAAAAGTTATGGCATTTTTGTATCACTGGTCACAAATAGTGTTTTCTCAGCGAGAGAAGGCCAAAATGAACACTTCATGCAGAACTCCTGTATTTTGATGAAAACTCACTGAAATCAAGCTGTAACTTCAAGTTTATGCATCTTTCTATGCTTTCAGGTTGAAATTTGACTGAAAACTCACTTTGAAACAAAGTTATGGCATTTTTGTATCACAGGTCACAAATAGTGTTTTCTCAGCGAGAGAAGGCCAAAATGAACACTTCATGCAGAACTCCTGTATTTTGATGAAAACTCACTGAAATCAAGCTGTAACTTCAAGTTTATGCATCTTTCTATGCTTTCAGGTTGAAACTTGACTGAAAACTCACTTTGAACAAAAGTTATGGCATTTTTGTATCACAGGTCACAAATAGTGTTTTCTCAGCGAGAGAAGGCCAAAATGAACACTTCATGCATAACTCCTGTATTTTGATGAAAACTCACTGAAATCAAGCTGTAACTTCAAGTTTATGCATCTTTCTATGCTTTCAGGTTGAAACTTGACTGAAAACTCACTTTGAACAAAAGTTATGGCATTTTTGTATCACAGGTCACAAATAGTGTTTTCTCAGCGAGAGAAGGCCAAAATGAACACTTCATGCATAACTCCTGTATTTTGATGAAAACTCACTGAAATCAATCTGTAACTTCAAGTTTATGCATCTTTCTATGCTTTCAGGTTGAAACTTGACTGAAAACTCACTTTGAACAAAAGTTATGGTATTTTTGTATCACAGGTCACAAATAGTGTTTTCTCAGCGAGAGAAGGCCAAAATGAACACTTCATGCAGAACTCCTGTATTTTGATGAAAACTCACTGAAATCCACCTGTAACTTCAAGTTTATGCATCTTTCTATACTTTCAGGTTGAAACTTGACTGAAAACTCACTTTGAACAAAAGTTATGGCATTTTTGTATCACTGGTCACAAATAGTGTTTTCTGAGCGAGAGAAGGCCAAAATGAACACTTCATGCAGAACTCCTGTATTTTGATGAAAACTCACTGAAATCAAGCTGTAACTTCAAGTTTATGCATCTTTCTATGCTTTCAGGTTGAAACTTGACTGAAAACTCACTTTGAACAAAAGTTATGGCATTTTTGTATCACAGGTCACAAATAGTGTTTTCTCAGCGAGAGAAGGCCAAAATGAACACTTCATGCAGAACTCCTGTATTTTGATGAAAACTCACTGAAATCAAGCTGTAACTTCAAGTTTTTGCATCTTTCTATGCTTTCAGGTTGAAACTTGACTGAAAACTCACTTTGAACAAAAGTTATGGCATTTTTGTATCACAGGTCACAAATAGTGTTTTCTCAGCGAGAGAAGGCCAAAATGAACACTTCATGCAGAACTCCTGTATTTTGATGAAAACTCACTGAAATCAAGCTGTAACTTCAAGTTTATGCATCTTTCTATGCTTTCAGGTTGAAACTTGACTGAAAACTCACTTTGAACAAAAGTTATGGCATTTTTGTATCACAGGTCACAAATAGTGTTTTCTCAGCGAGAGAAGGCCAAAATGAACACTTCATGCAGAACTCCTGTATTTTGATGAAAACTCACTGAAATCAAGCTGTAACTTCAAGTTTATGCATCTTTCTATGCTTTCAGGTTGAAACTTGACTGAAAACTCACTTTGAACAAAAGTTATGGCATTTTTGTATCACAGGTCACAAATAGTGTTTTCTCAGCGAGAGAAGGCCAAAATGAACACTTCATGCAGAACTCCTGTATTTTGATGAAAACTCACTGAAATCAAGCTGTAACTTCAAGTTTATGCATCTTTCTATGCTTTCAGGTTGAAACTTGAGAGAAAACTCACTTTGAACAAAAGTTATGGCTGTTTTCTGTATCGCAGGTCACAAATAGTGTTTTCTCAGCGAGAGAAGGCCAAAATGAACACTTCATGCAGAACTCCTGTATTTTGATGAAAACTCACTGAAATCAAGCTGTAACTTCAAGTTTATGCATCTTTCTATGCTTTCAGGTTGAAACTTGACTGAAAACTCACTTTGAAAAAAAGTTATGGCATTTTTGTATCACAGGTCACAAATAGTGTTTTCTCAGCGAGAGAAGGCCAAAATGAACACTTCATGCAGAACTCCTGTATTTTGATGAAAACTCACTGAAATCAAGCTGTAACTTCAAGCTTATGCATCTTTCTATGCTTTCAGGTTGAAACTTGACTGAAAACTCACTTTGAACAAAAGTTATGGCTGTTCTGTGTCGCAGGTCACAAATAGTGTTTTCTGAGCGAGAGAAGGCCAAAATGAACACTTCATGCAGAACTCCTGTATTTTGATGAAAACTCACTGAAATCAAGCTGTAACTTCAAGTTTATGCATCTTTCTATGCTTTCAGGTTGAAACTTGACTGAAAACTCACTTTGAACAAAAGTTATGGCATTTTTGTATCACAGGTCACAAATAGTGTTTTCTCAGCGAGAGAAGGCCAAAATGAACACTTCATGCAGAACTCCTGTATTTTGATGAAAACTCACTGAAATCAAGCTGTAACTTCAAGTTTTTGCATCTTTCTATGCTTTCAGGTTGAAACTTGACTGAAAACTCACTTTGAACAAAAGTTATGGCATTTTTGTATCACAGGTCACAAATAGTGTTTTCTCAGCGAGAGAAGGCCAAAATGAACACTTCATGCAGAACTCCTGTATTTTGATGAAAACTCACTGAAATCAAGCTGTAACTTCAAGTTTATGCATCTTTCTATGCTTTCAGGTTGAAACTTGACTGAAAACTCACTTTGAACAAAAGTTATGGCATTTTTGTATCACAGGTCACAAATAGTGTTTTCTCAGCGAGAGAAGGCCAAAATGAACACTTCATGCAGAACTCCTGTATTTTGATGAAAACTCACTGAAATCAAGCTGTAACTTCAAGTTTATGCATCTTTCTATGCTTTCAGGTTGAAACTTGACTGAAAACTCACTTTGAACAAAAGTTATGGCATTTTTGTATCACAGGTCACAAATAGTGTTTTCTCAGCGAGAGAAGGCCAAAATGAACACTTCATGCAGAACTCCTGTATTTTGATGAAAACTCACTGAAATCAAGCTGTAACTTCAAGTTTATGCATCTTTCTATGCTTTCAGGTTGAAACTTGAGAGAAAACTCACTTTGAACAAAAGTTATGGCTGTTTTCTGTATCGCAGGTCACAAATAGTGTTTTCTCAGCGAGAGAAGGCCAAAATGAACACTTCATGCAGAACTCCTGTATTTTGATGAAAACTCACTGAAATCAAGCTGTAACTTCAAGTTTATGCATCTTTCTATGCTTTCAGGTTGAAACTTGACTGAAAACTCACTTTGAAAAAAAGTTATGGCATTTTTGTATCACAGGTCACAAATAGTGTTTTCTCAGCGAGAGAAGGCCAAAATGAACACTTCATGCAGAACTCCTGTATTTTGATGAAAACTCACTGAAATCAAGCTGTAACTTCAAGCTTATGCATCTTTCTATGCTTTCAGGTTGAAACTTGACTGAAAACTCACTTTGAACAAAAGTTATGGCTGTTCTGTGTCGCAGGTCACAAATAGTGTTTTCTCAGCGAGAGAAGGCCAAAATGAACACTTCATGCAGAACTCCTGTATTTTGATGAAAACTCACTGAAATCAAGCTGTAACTTCAAGTTTATGCATCTTTCTATGCTTTCAGGTTGAAACTTGACTGAAAACTCACTTTGAACAAAAGTTATGGCATTTTTGTATCACAGGTCACAAATAGTGTTTTCTCAGCGAGAGAAGGCCAAAATGAACACTTCATGCAGAACTCCTGTATTTTGATGAAAACTCACTGAAATCAAGCTGTAACTTCAAGTTTATGCATCTTTCTATGCTTTCAGGTTGAAACTTGACTGAAAACTCACTTTGAACAAAAGTTATGGCATTGTTGTATCACAGGTCACAAATAGTGTTTTCTCAGCGAGAGAAGGCCAAAATGAACACTTCATGCAGAACTCCTGTATTTTGATGAAAACTCACTGAAATCAAGCTGTAACTTCAAGTTTATGCATCTTTCTATGCTTTCAGGTTTAAACTTGACTGAAAACTCACTTTGAACAAAAGTTACGGCATTTTTGTATCACAGGTCACAAATAGTGTTTTCTCAGCGAGAGAAGGCCAAAATGAACACTTCATGCAGAACTCCTGTATTTTGATGAAAACTCACTGAAATCAAGCTGTAACTTCAAGTTTATGCATCTTTCTATGCTTTCAGGTTGAAACTTGACTGAAAACTCACTTTGAACAAAAGTTATGGCATTTTTGTATCACAGGTCACAAATAGTGTTTTCTCAGCGAGAGAAGGCCAAAATGAACACTTCATGCAGAACTCCTGTATTTTGATGAAAACTCACTGAAATCAAGCTGTAACTTCAAGTTTATGCATCTTTCTATGCTTTCAGGTTGAAACTTGACTGAAAACTCACTTTGAACAAAAGTTATGGCATTTTTGTATCACAGGTCACAAATAGTGTTTTCTCAGCGAGAGAAGGCCAAAATGAACACTTCATGCATAACTCCTGTATTTTGATGAAAACTCACTGAAATCAATCTGTAACTTCAAGTTTATGCATCTTTCTATGCTTTCAGGTTGAAACTTGACTGAAAACTCACTTTGAACAAAAGTTATGGTATTTTTGTATCACAGGTCACAAATAGTGTTTTCTCAGCGAGAGAAGGCCAAAATGAACACTTCATGCAGAACTCCTGTATTTTGATGAAAACTCACTGAAATCCACCTGTAACTTCAAGTTTATGCATCTTTCTATGCTTTCAGGTTGAAACTTGACTGAAAACTCACTTTGAACAAAAGTTATGGCATTTTTGTATCACTGGTCACAAATAGTGTTTTCTCAGCGAGAGAAGGCCAAAATGAACACTTCATGCAGAACTCCTGTATTTTGATGAAAACTCACTGAAATCAAGCTGTAACTTCAAGTTTATGCATCTTTCTATGCTTTCAGGTTGAAACTTGACTGAAAACTCACTTTGAACAAAAGTTATGGCATTTTTGTATCACAGGTCACAAATAGTGTTTTCTCAGCGAGAGAAGGCCAAAATGAACACTTCATGCAGAACTCCTGTATTTTGATGAAAACTCACTGAAATCAAGCTGTAACTTCAAGTTTTTGCATCTTTCTATGCTTTCAGGTTGAAACTTGACTGAAAACTCACTTTTAACAAAAGTTATGGCATTTTTGTATCACAGGTCACAAATAGTGTTTTCTCAGCGAGAGAAGGCCAAAAAGAACACTTCATGCAGAACTCCTGTATTTTGATGAAAACTCACTGAAATCAAGCTGTAACTTCAAGTTTATGCATCTTTCTATGCTTTCAGGTTGAAACTTGACTGAAAACTCACTTTGAACAAAAGTTATGGCATTTTTGTATCACAGGTCACAAATAGTGTTTTCTCAGCGAGAGAAGGCCAAAATGAACACTTCATGCAGAACTCCTGTATTTTGATGAAAACTCACTGAAATCAAGCTGTAACTTCAAGTTTATGCATCTTTCTATGCTTTCAGGTTGAAACTTGACTGAAAACTCACTTTGAACAAAAGTTATGGCATTTTTGTATCACAGGTCACAAATAGTGTTTTCTCAGCGAGAGAAGGCCAAAATGAACACTTCATGCAGAACTCCTGTATTTTGATGAAAACTCACTGAAATCAAGCTGTAACTTCAAGTTTATGCATCTTTCTATGCTTTCAGGTTGAAACTTGAGAGAAAACTCACTTTGAACAAAAGTTATGGCTGTTTTCTGTATCGCAGGTCACAAATAGTGTTTTCTCAGCGAGAGAAGGCCAAAATGAACACTTCATGCAGAACTCCTGTATTTTGATGAAAACTCACTGAAATCAAGCTGTAACTTCAAGTTTATGCATCTTTCTATGCTTTCAGGTTGAAACTTGACTGAAAACTCACTTTGAAAAAAAGTTATGGCATTTTTGTATCACAGGTCACAAATAGTGTTTTCTCAGCGAGAGAAGGCCAAAATGAACACTTCATGCAGAACTCCTGTATTTTGATGAAAACTCACTGAAATCAAGCTGTAACTTCAAGCTTATGCATCTTTCTATGCTTTCAGGTTGAAACTTGACAGAAAACTCACTTTGAACAAAAGTTATGGCTGTTCTGTGTCGCAGGTCACAAATAGTGTTTTCTCAGCGAGAGAAGGCCAAAATGAACACTTCATGCAGAACTCCTGTATTTTGATGAAAACTCACTGAAATCAAGCTGTAACTTCAAGTTTATGCATCTTTCTATGCTTTCAGGTTGAAACTTGACTGAAAACTCACTTTGAACAAAAGTTATGGCATTTTTGTATCACAGGTCACAAATAGTGTTTTCTCAGCGAGAGAAGGCCAAAATGAACACTTCATGCAGAACTCCTGTATTTTGATGAAAACTCACTGAAATCAAGCTGTAACTTCAAGTTTATGCATCTTTCTATGCTTTCAGGTTGAAACTTGACTGAAAACTCACTTTGAACAAAAGTTATGGCATTGTTGTATCACAGGTCACAAATAGTGTTTTCTCAGCGAGAGAAGGCCAAAATGAACACTTCATGCAGAACTCCTGTATTTTGATGAAAACTCACTGAAATCAAGCTGTAACTTCAAGTTTATGCATCTTTCTATGCTTTCAGGTTTAAACTTGACTGAAAACTCACTTTGAACAAAAGTTATGGCATTTTTGTATCACAGGTCACAAATAGTGTTTTCTCAGCGAGAGAATGCCAAAATGAACACTTCATGCAGAACTCCTGTATTTTGATGAAAACTCACTGAAATCAAGCTGTAACTTCAAGTTAATGCATCTTTCTATGCTTTCAGGTTGAAACTTGACAGAAAACTCACTTTGAACAAAAGTTTTGGCTGTTCTGTGTCGCAGGTCACAAATAGCGTTTTCTCAGCGAGAGAAGGCCAAAATGAACACTTCATGCAGAACTCCTGTATTTTGATGAAAACTCACTGAAATCAAGCTGTTACTTCAAGTTTATGCATCTTTCTATGCTTTCAGGTTGAAACTTGACTGAAAACTCACTTTGAACAAAAGTTATGGCATTTTTGTATCACAGGTCACAAATAGTGTTTTCTCAGCGAGAGAAGGCCAAAATGAACACTTCATGCAAAACTCCTGTATTTTGATGAAAACTCACTGAAATCAAGCTGTAACTTCAAGTTTTTGCATCTTTCTATGCTTTCAGGTTGAAACTTGACTAAAAACTCACTTTGAACAAAAGTTATGGCATTTTTGTATCACAGGTCACAAATAGTGTTTTCTCAGCGAGAGAAGGCCAAAATGAACACTTCATGCAGAACTCCTGTATTTTGATGAAAACTCACTGAAATCAAGCTGTAACTTCAAGTTTATGCATCTTTCTATGCTTTCAGGTTGAAACTTGACAGAAAACTCACTTTGAACAAAAGTTATGGCTGTTCTGTGTCGCAGGTCACAAATAGCGTTTTCTCAGCGAGAGAAGGCCAAAATGAACACTTCATGCAGAACTCCTGTATTTTGATGAAAACTCACGGAAATCAAGCTGTAACTTCAAGTTTATGCATCTTTCTATGCTTTCAGGTTGAAACTTGACTGAAAACTCACTTTGAACAAAACTTATGGCATTTTTGTATCACAGGTCACAAATAGTGTTTTCTCAGCGAGAGAAGGCCAAAATGAACACTTCATGCAGAACTCCTGTATTTTGATGAAAACTCACGGAAATCAAGCTGTAACTTCAAGTTTATGCATCTTTCTATGCTTTCAGGTTGAAACTTGACTGAAAACTCACTTTGAACAAAAGTTATGGCTGTTCTGTGTCGCATGTCACAAATAGCGTTTTCTCAGCGAGAGAAGGCCAAAATGAACACTTCATGCAGAACTCCTGTATTTTGATGAAAACTCACTGAAATCAAGCTGTAACTTCAAGTTTATGCATCTTTCTATGCTTTCAGGTTGAAACTTGACTGAAAACTCACTTGGAACAAAAGTTATGGCATTTTTGTATCACAGGTCACAAATAGTGTTTTCTCAGCGAGAGAAGGCCAAAATGAACACTTCATGCAGAACTCCTGTATTTTGATGAAAACTCACTGAAATCAAGCTGTAACTTCAAGTTTATGCATCTTTCTATGCTTTCAGGTTGAAACTTGACTGAAAACTCACTTTGAACAAAAGTTTTGGCATTTTTGTATCACAGGTCACAAATAGTTTTCTCAGCGAGAGAAGGCCAAAATGAACACTTCATGCAGAACTCCTGTATTTTGATGAAAACTCACTGAAATCAAGCTGTAACTTCAAGTTTATGCATCTTTCTATGCTTTCAGGTTGAAACTTGACTGAAAACTCACTTTGAACAAAAGTTATGGCATTTTTGTATCACAGGTCACAAATAGTGTTTTCTCAGCGAGATAAGGCCAGAATGAACACTTCATGCAGAACTCCTGTATTTTGATGAAAACTCACTGAAATCAAGCTGTAACTTCAAGTTTATGCATCTTTCTATGCTTTCAGGTTGAAACTTGACTGAAAACTCACTTGGAACAAAAGTTATGGCTGTTCTGTGTCGCAGGTCACAAATAGCGTTTTCTCAGCGAGAGAAGGCCAAAATGAACACTTCATGCAGAACTCCTGTATTTTGATGAAAACTCACTGAAATCAAGCTGTAACTTCAAGTTTATGCATCTTTCTATGCTTTCAGGTTGAAACTTGACTGAAAACTCACTTTGAACAAAAGTTATGGCATTGTTGTATCACAGGTCACAAATAGTGTTTTCTCAGCGAGAGAAGGCCAAAATGAACACTTCATGCAGAACTCCTGTATTTTGATGAAAACTCACTGAAATCAAGCTGTAACTTCAAGTTTATGCATCTTTCTATGCTTTCAGGTTTAAACTTGACAGAAAACTCACTTTGAACAAAAGTTATGGCTGTTCTGTGTCGCAAGTCACAAATAGTGTTTTCTCAGCGAGAGAAGGCCAAAATGAAAACTTCATGCAGAACTCCTGTATTTTGATGAAAACTCACTGAAATCAAGCTGTAACTTCAAGTTTATGCATCTTTCTATGCTTTCAGGTTGAAACTTGACTGAAAACTCACTTTGAACAAAAGTTATGGCATTGTTGTATCACAGGTCACAAATAGTGTTTTCTCAGCGAGAGAAGGCCAAAATGAACACTTCATGCAGAACTCCTGTATTTTGATGAAAACTCACTGAAATCAAGCTGTAACTTCAAGTTTATGCATCTTTCTATGCTTTCAGGTTGAAACTTGACTGAAAA
This sequence comes from Aulostomus chinensis, assembly GCF_037954235.1. Taxonomy (NCBI): domain Eukaryota; kingdom Metazoa; phylum Chordata; class Actinopteri; order Syngnathiformes; family Aulostomidae; genus Aulostomus; species Aulostomus chinensis. Next base: position 95,371 of record NW_028234167.1, read on the forward strand.
CTCACTTTGAACAAAAGTTATGGCATTTTTGTATCACAGGTCACAAATAGTGTTTTCTCAGCGAGAGAAGGCCAAAATGAACACTTCATGCAGAACTCCTGTATTTTGATGAAAACTCACTGAAATCAAGCTGTAACTTCAAGTTCATGCATCTTTCTATGCTTTCAGGTTGAAACTTGACTGAAAACTCACTTTGAACAAAAGTTATGGCATTTTTGTATCACAGGTCACAAATAGTGTTTTCTCAGCGAGAGAAGGCCAAAATGAACACTTCATGCAGAACTCCTGTATTTTGATGAAAACTCACTGAAATCAAGCTGTAACTTCAAGTTTATGCATCTTTCTATGCTTTCAGGTTGAAACTTGACTGAAAACTCACTTTGAACAAAAGTTATGGCATTTTTGTATCACAGGTCACAAATAGTGTTTTCTCAGCGAGAGAAGGCCAAAATGAACACTTCATGCAGAACTCCTGTATTTTGATGAAAACTCACTGAAATCAAGCTGTAACTTCAAGTTCATGCATCTTTCTATGCTTTCAGGTTGAAACTTGACTGAAAACTCACTTTGAACAAAAGTTATGGCATTTTTGTATCACAGGTCACAAATAGTGTTTTCTCAGCGAGAGAAGGCCAAAATGAACACTTCATGCAGAACTCCTGTATTTTGATGAAAACTCACTGAAATCAAGCTGTAACTTCAAGTTTATGCATCTTTCTATGCTTTCAGGTTGAAACTTGACTGAAAACTCACTTTGAACAAAAGTTATGGCATTTTTGTATCACAGGTCACAAATAGTGTTTTCTCAGCGAGAGAAGGCCAAAATGAACACTTCATGCAGAACTCCTGTATTTTGATGAAAACTCACTGAAATCAAGCTGTAACTTCAAGTTTATGCATCTTTCTATGCTTTCAGGTTGAAACTTGACTGAAAACTCACTTTGAACAAAAGTTATGGCATTTTTGTATCACAGGTCACAAATAGTGTTTTTTCAGCGAGAGAAGGCCAAAATGAACACTTCATGCAGAACTCCTGTATTTTGATGAAAACTCACTGAAATCAAGCTGTAACTTCAAGTTTATGTATCTTTCTATGCTTTCAGGTTGAAACTTGACAGAAAACTCACTTTTAACAAAAGTTATGGCTGTTCTGTGTCGCATGTCACAAATAGCGTTTTCTCAGCGAGAGAAGGCCAAAATGAACACTTCATGCAGAACTCCTGTATTTTGATGAAAACTCACTGAAATCAAGCTGTAACTTCAAGTTTATGCATCTTTCTATGCTTTCAGGTTGAAACTTGACTGAAAACTCACTTTGAACAAAAGTTATGGCATTTTTGTATCACAGGTCACAAATAGTGTTTTCTCAGCGAGAGAAGGCCAAAATGAACACTTCATGCAGAACTCCTGTATTTTGATGAAAACTCACTGAAATCAAGCTGTAACTTCAAGTTTATGCATCTTTCTATGCTTTCAGGTTGAAACTTGACTGAAAACTCACTTTGAACAAAAATTATGGCATTTTTGTATCACAGGTCACAAATAGTGTTTTCTCAGCGAGAGAAGGCCAAAATGAACACTTCATGCAGAACTCCTGTATTTTGATGAAAACTCACTGAAATCAAGCTGTAACTTCAAGTTTATGCATCTTTCTATGCTTTCAGGTTGAAACTTGACTGAAAACTCACTTTGAACAAAAGTTATGGCATTTTTGTATCACAGGTCACAAATAGTGTTTTCTCAGCGAGAGAAGGCCAAAATGAACACTTCATGCAGAACTCCTGTATTTTGATGAAAACTCACTGAAATCAAGCTGTAACTTCAAGTTTATGCATCTTTCTATGCTTTCAGGTTGAAACTTGACAGAAAACTCACTTGGAACAAAAGTTATGGCTGTTCTGTGTCGCAGGTCACAAATAGTGTTTTCTCAGCGAGAGAAGGCCAAAATGAACACTTCATGCAGAACTCCTGTATTTTGATGAAAACTCACTGAAATCAAGCTGTAACTTCAAGTTTATGCATCTTTCTATGCTTTCAGGTTGAAACTTGACAGAAAACTCACTTTGAACAAAAGTTATGGCTGTTCTGTGTCGCAGGTCACAAATAGCGTTTTCTCAGCGAGAGAAGGCCAAAATGAACACTTCATGCAGAACTCCTGTATTTTGATGAAAACTCACTGAAATCAAGCTGTAACTTCAAGTTTATGCATCTTTCTATGCTTTCAGGTTGAAACTTGACTGAAAACTCACTTGGAACAAAAGTTATGGCATTTTTGTATCACAGGTCACAAATAGTGTTTTCTCAGCGAGAGAAGGCCAAAATGAACACTTCATGCAGAACTCCTGTATTTTGATGAAAACTCACTGAAATCAAGCTGTAACTTCAAGTTTATGCATCTTTCTATGCTTTCAGGTTGAAACTTGACTGAAAACTCACTTTGAACAAAAGTTATGGCATTTTTGTATCACAGGTCACAAATAGTGTTTTCTCAGCGAGAGAAGGCCAAAATGAACACTTCATGCAGAACTCCTGTATTTTGATGAAAACTCACTGAAATCAAGCTGTAACTTAAAGTTTATGCATCTTTCTATGCTTTCAGGTTGAAACTTGACTGAAAACTCACTTTGAAGAAAAGTTATGGCATTTTTGTGTCACAGGTCACAAATAGTGTTTTCTCAGCGAGAGAAGGCCAGAATGAACACTTCATGCAGAACTCCTGTATTTTGATGAAAACTCACTGAAATCAAGCTGTAACTTCAAGTTTATGCATCTTTCTATGCTTTCAGGTTGAAACTTGACTGAAAACTCACTTTGAACAAAAGTTATGGCTGTTCTGTGTCGCAGGTCACAAATAGCGTTTTCTCAGCGAGAGAAGGCCAAAATGAACACTTCATGCAGAACTCCTGTATTTTGATGAAAACTCACTGAAATCAAGCTGTAACTTCAAGTTTATGCATCTTTCTATGCTTTCAGGTTGAAACTTGACTGAAAACTCACTTTGAACAAAAGTTATGGCATTTTTGTATCACAGGTCACAAATAGTGTTTTCTCAGCGAGAGAAGGCCAAAATGAACACTTCATGCAGAACTCCTGTATTTTGATGAAAACTCACTGAAATCAAGCTGTAACTTCAAGTTTATGCATCTTTCTATGCTTTCAGGTTGAAACTTGACAGAAAACTCACTTTGAAAAAAGTTATGGCTGTTCTGTGTCGCAGGTCACAAATAGTGTTTTCTCAGCGAGAGAAGGCCAAAATGAACACTTCATGCAGAACTCCTGTATTTTGATGAAAACTCACTGAAATCAAGCTGTAACTTCAAGTTTATGCATCTTTCTATGCTTTCAGGTTGAAACTTGACTGAAAACTCACTTTGAACAAAAGTTATGGCATTTTTGTATCACAGGTCACAAATAGTGTTTTCTCAGCGAGAGAAGGCCAAAATGAACACTTCATGCAGAACTCCTGTATTTTGATGAAAACTCACTGAAATCAAGCTGTAACTTCAAGTTTATGCATCTTTCTATGCTTTCAGGTTGAAATTTGACTGAAAACTCACTTGGTACAAAAGTTATGGCTGTTCTGTGTCGCAAGTCACAAATAGTGTTTTCTCAGCGAGAGAAGGCCAAAATGAACACTTCATGCAGAACTCCTGTATTTTGATGAAAACTCACTGAAATCAAGCTGTAACTTCAAGTTTATGCATCTTTCTATGCTTTCAGGTTTAAACTTGACAGAAAACTCACTTTGAACAAAAGTTATGGCTGTTCTGTGTCGCAGGTCACAAATAGTGTTTTCTCAGCGAGAGAAGGCCAAAATGAACACTTCATGCAGAACTCCTGTATTTTGATGAAAACTCACTGAAATCAAGCTGTAACTTCAAGTTTATGCATCTTTCTATGCTTTCAGGTTGAAACTTGACTGAAAAGTCACTTTGAACAAAAGTTATGGCATTTTTGTATCACAGGTCACAAATAGTGTTTTCTCAGCGAGAGAAGGCCAAAATGAACACTTCATGCAGAACTCCTGTATTTTGATGAAAACTCACTGAAATCAAGCTGTAACTTCAAGTTTATGCATCTTTCTATGCTTTCAGGTTTAAACTTGACAGAAAACTCACTTTGAACAAAAGTTATGGCTGTTCTGTGTCGCAGGTCACAAATAGTGTTTTCTCAGCGAGAGAAGGCCAAAATGAACACTTCATGCAGAACTCCTGTATTTTGATGAAAACTCACTGAAATCAAGCTGTAACTTCAAGTTTATGCATCTTTCTATGCTTTCAGGTTGAAACTTGACTGAAAACTCACTTTGAACAAAAGTTATGGCATTTTTGTATCACAGGTCACAAATAGTGTTTTCTCAGCGAGAGAAGGCCAAAATGAACACTTCATGCAGAACTCCTGTATTTTGATGAAAACTCACTGAAATCAAGCTGTAACTTCAAGTTTATGCATCTTTCTATGCTTTCAGGTTGAAATTTGACTGAAAACTCACTTGGTACAAAAGTTATGGCTGTTCTGTGTCGCAGGTCACAAATAGTGTTTTCTCAGCGAGAGAAGGCCAAAATGAACACTTCATGCAGAACTCCTGTATTTTGATGAAAACTCACTGAAATCAAGCTGTAACTTCAAGTTTATGCATCTTTCTATGCTTTCAGGTTGAAACTTGACTGAAAACTCACTTTGAACAAAAGTTATGGCATTGTTGTATCACAGGTCACAAATAGTGTTTTCTCAGCGAGAGAAGGCCAAAATGAACACTTCATGCAGAACTCCTGTATTTTGATGAAAATTCACTGAACTCAAGCTGTAACTTCAAGTTTATGCATTTTTCTATGCTTTCAGGTTGAAACTTGACTGAAAACATCACTTTGAACAAAAGTTATGGCTGTTTTGTGTCACAGGTCACAAATAGTGTTTTCTCAGCGAGAGAAGGCCAAAATGAACTATTCATGCAGAACTCCTGTATTTTGATGAAAACTCACTGAAATCCACCTGTAACTTCAAGTTTATGAATCTTTCTATGCTTTCAAGTTGAAACTTGACTGAAAACTCACTTTGAAGAAAAGTTATGGCTGTTTTGTGTCACAGGTCACAAAAAGCGTTTTCTCAGCGAGAGAAGGCCAAAATGAACACTTCATGCAGAACTCCTGTATTTTGATGAAAACTCACTGAAATCAAGCTGTAACTTCAAGTTTATGCATCTTTCTATGCTTTCAAGTTGAAACTTGACTGAAAACTCACTTTGAACAAAAGTTATGGCATTGTTGTATCACAGGTCACAAATAGTGTTTTCTCAGCGAGAGAAGGCCAAAATGAACACTTCATGCAGAACTCCTGTATTTTGATGAAAACTCACTGAAATCAAGCTGTAACTTCAAGTTTATGCATCTTTCTATGCTTTCAGGTTTAAACTTGACAGAAAACTCACTTTGAACAAAAGTTATGGCTGTTCTGTGTCGCAAGTCACAAATAGTGTTTTCTCAGCGAGAGAAGGCCAAAATGAAAACTTCATGCAGAACTCCTGTATTTTGATGAAAACTCACTGAAATCAAGCTGTAACTTCAAGTTTATGCATCTTTCTATGCTTTCAGGTTGAAACTTGACTGAAAACTCACTTTGAACAAAAGTTATGGCATTGTTGTATCACAGGTCACAAATAGTGTTTTCTCAGCGAGAGAAGGCCAAAATGAACACTTCATGCAGAACTCCTGTATTTTGATGAAAACTCACTGAAATCAAGCTGTAACTTCAAGTTTATGCATCTTTCTATGCTTTCAGGTTCAAACTTGACAGAAAACTCACTTTGAACAAAAGTTATGGCTGTTCTGTGTCGCAGGTCACAAATAGTGTTTTCTCAGCGAGAGAAGGCCAAAATGAACACTTCATGCAGAACTCCTGTATTTTGATGAAAACTCACTGAAATCAAGCTGTAACTTCAAGTTTATGCATCTTTCTATGCTTTCAGGTTGAAACTTGACAGAAAACTCACTTTGAACAAAAGTTATTGGTGTTCTGTGTCGCAAGTCACAAATAGCGTTTTCTCAGCGAGAGAAGGCCAAAATGAACACTTCATGCAGAACTCCTGTATTTTGATGAAAACTCACTGAAATCAAGCTGTAACTTCAAGTTTATGCATCTTTCTATGCTTTCAGGTTGAAACTTGACTGAAAACTCACTTGGAACAAAAGTTATGGCATTTTTGTATCACAGGTCACAAATAGTGTTTTCTCAGCGAGAGAAGGCCAAAATGAACACTTCATGCAGAACTCCTGTATTTTGATGAAAACTCACTGAAATAAAGCTGTAACTTCAAGTTTATGCATCTTTCTATGCTTTCAGGTTGAAACTTGACTGAAAACTCACTTTGAACAAAAGTTATGGCATTTTTGTATCACAGGTCACAAATAGTGTTTTCTCAGCGAGAGAAGGCCAAAATGAACACTTCATGCAGAACTCCTGTATTTTGATGAAAACTCACTGAAATCAAGCTGTAACTTCAAGTTTATGCATCTTTCTATGCTTTCAGGTTGAAACTTGACTGAAAACTCACTTTGAACAAAAGTTATGGCTGTTTTGTGTCACAGGTCACAAATAGCGTTTTCTCAGCGAGAGAAGGCCAAAATGAACACTTCATGCATAACTCCTGTATTTTGATGAAAACTCACTGAAATCCACCTGTAACTTCAAGTTTATGCATCTTTCTATGCTTTCAGGTTGAAACTTGACTGAAAACTCACTTTGAACAAAAGTTATTGCATTTTTGTATCACAGGTCACAAATAGTGTTTTCTCAGCGAGAGAAGGCCAAAATGAACACTTCATGCAGAACTCCTGTATTTTGATGAAAACTCACTGAAATCAAGCTGTAACTTCAAGTTTATGCATCTTTCTATGCTTTCAGGTTGAAACTTGACCGAAAACTCACTTTGAACAAAAGTTATAGCATTTTTGTATCACAGGTCACAAATAGTGTTTTCTCAGCGAGAGAAGGCCAAAATGAACACTTCATGCAGAACTCCTGTATTTTGATGAAAACTCACTGAAATCAAGCTATAACTTCAAGTTTATGCATCTTTCTATGCTTTCAGGTTGAAACTTGACAGAAAACTCACGTTGAACAAAAGTTATGGCTTTTCTGTGTCGCAGGTCACAAATAGTCTTTTCTCAGCGAGAGAAGGCCAAAATGAACACTTCATGCAGAACTCCAGTATTTTGATGAAAACTCACTGAAATCCACCTGTAACTTCAAGTTTATGCATCTTTCTATGCTTTCAGGTTGAAACTTGACTGAAAACTCACTTTGAACAAAAGTTATGGCATTTTTGTATCACAGGTCACAAATAGTGTTTTCTCAGCGAGAGTAGGCCAAAATGATCACTTCATGCAGAACTCCTGTACTTTGAGGAAAACTCACTGAAATCAAGCTGTAACTTCAAGTTTATGCATCTTTCTATGCTTTCAGGTTGAAACTTGACTGAAAACTCACTTTGAACAAAAGTTATGGCATTTTTGTATCACAGGTCACAAATAGTGTTTTCTCAGCAAGAGAAAGCCAAAATGAACACTTCATGCAGAACTCCTGTATTTTGATTAAAATTCACTGAACTCAAGCTGTAACTTCAAGTTTATGCATTTTTCTATGCTTTCAGGTTGAAACTTGACTGAAAACTCACTTTGAACAAAAGTTATGGCTGTTTTGTGTCACAGGTCACAAATAGCGTTTTCTCAGCGAGAGAAGGCCAAAATGAACTATTCATGCAGAACTCCTGTATTTTGATGAAAACTCACTGAAATCCACCTGTAACTTCAAGTTTATGAATCTTTCTATGCTTTCAGGTTGAAACTTGACTGAAAACTCACTTTGAAGAAAAGTTATGGCTGTTTTGTGTCACAGGTCACAAAAAGCGTTTTCTCAGCGAGAGAAGGCCAAAATGAACACTTCATGCAGAACTCCAGTATTTTGATGAAAACTCACTGAAATCAAGCTGTAACTTCAACTTTATGCATCTTTCTATGCTTTCAGGTTGAAACTTGACTGAAAACTCACTTTTAAAAAAAGTTATGGCATTTTTGTATCACAGGTCACAAATAGTGTTTTCTCAGCGAGAGAAGGCCAAAATGATCACTTCATGCAGAAATCCTGTACTTTGAGGAAAACTCACTGAAATCAAGCTGTAACTTCAAGTTTATGCATCTTTCTATGCTTTCAGGTTGAAACTTGACTGAAAACTCACTTTGAACAAAAGTTATGGCTGTTTTGTGTCACAGGTCACAAATAGCGTTTTCTCAGCGAGAGAAGGCCAAAATGAACACTTCATGCATAACTCCTGTATTTTGATGAAAACTCACTGAAATCCACCTGTAACTTCAAGTTTATGCATCTTTCTATGCTTTCAGGTTGAAACTTGACTGAAAACTCACTTTGAACAAAAGTTATGGCATTTTTGTATCACAGGTCACAAATAGTGTTTTCTCAGCGAGAGAAGGCCAAAATGAACACTTCATGCAAAACTCCTGTATTTTGATGAAAACTCACTGCAATAAAGCTGTAACTTCAAGTTTTTGCATCTTTCTATGCTTTCAGGTTGAAACTTGACTGAAAACTCACTTTGAACAAAAGTTAGGGCATTTTTGTATCACAGGTCACAAATAGTGTTTTCTCAGCGAGAGAAGGCCAAAATGAACACTTCATGCAGAACTCCTGTATTTTGATGAAAACTCACTGAAATCAAGCTGTAACTTCAAGTTTATGCATCTTTCTATGCTTTCAGGTTGAAACTTGACTGAAAACTCACTTTGAAAAAAAGTTATGGCTGTTTTGTGTCACAGGTCACAAAAAGTGTTTTCTCAGCGAGAGAAGGCCAAAATGAACACTTCATGCAGAACTCCAGTATTTTGATGAAAACTTACTGAAATCCACCTGTAACTTCAAGTTTATGCATCTTTCTATGCTTTCAGGTTGAAACTTGACTGAAAACTCACTTTGAACAAAAGTTATGGCATTTTTGTATCACAGGTCACAAATAGTGTTTTCTCAGCGAGAGAAGGCCAAAATGATCACTTCATGCAGAACTCCTGTACTTTGAGGAAAACTCACTGAAATCAAGCTGTAACTTCAAGTTTATGCATCTTTCTATGCTTTCAGGTTGAAACTTGACTGAAAACTCACTTTGAACAAAAGTTATGGCATTTTTGTGTCACAGGTCACAAATAGCGTTTTCTCAGCGATAGAAGGCCAAAATGAACACTTCATGCAGAACTCCTGTATTTTGATGAAAACTCACTGAAATCAAGCTGTAACTTCAAGTTTATGCATCTTTCTATGCTTTCAGGTTGGAACTTGACTGAAAACTCACTTTGAAGAAAGTTATGGCATTTTTGTATCACAGGTCACAAATAGTGTTTTCTCAGCGAGAGAAGGCCAAAATGAACACTTCATGCATAACTCCTGTATTTTGATGAAAACTCACTGAAATCAAGCTGTAACTTCAAGTTTATGCATCTTTCTATGCTTTCAGGTTGAAACTTGACTGAAAACTCACTTTGAACAAAAGTTATGGCATTTTTGTATCACAGGTCACAAATAGTGTTTTCTCAGCGAGAGAAAGCCAAAATGAACACTTCATGCAGAACTCCTGTATTTTGATGAAAATTCACTGAACTCAAGCTGTAACTTCAAGTTTATGCATTTTTCTATGCTTTCAGGTTGAAACTTGACTGAAAACATCACTTTGAACAAAAGTTATGGCTGTTTTGTGTCACAGGTCACAAATAGTGTTTTCTCAGCGAGAGAAGGCCAAAATGAACTATTCATGCAGAACTCCTGTATTTTGATGAAAACTCACTGAAATCCACCTGTAACTTCAAGTTTATGAATCTTTCTATGCTTTCAAGTTGAAACTTGACTGAAAACTCACTTTGAAGAAAAGTTATGGCTGTTTTGTGTCACAGGTCACAAAAAGCGTTTTCTCAGCGAGAGAAGGCCAAAATGAACACTTCATGCAGAACTCCAGTATTTTGATGAAAACTCACTGAAATCCACCTGTAACTTCAACTTTATGCATCTTTCTATGCTTTCAGGTTGAAACTTGACTGAAAACTCACTTTTAAAAAAAGTTATGGCATTTTTGTATCACAGGTCACAAATAGTGTTTTCTCAGCGAGAGAAGGCCAAAATGAACACTTCATGCAGAACTCCTGTATTTTGATTTAAAATCACTGAAATCAAGCTGTAACTTCAAGTTTATGCATCTTTCTATGCTTTCAGGTTGAAACTTGACTGAAAACTCACTTTGAACAAAAGTTATGGCTGTTCTGTGTCACAGGTCACAAATAGCGTTTTCTCAGCGAGAGAAGGCCAAAATGAACACTTCATGCAGAACTCCTGTATTTTGATGAAAACTCACTGAAATCAAGCTGTAACTTCAAGTTTATGCATCTTTCTATGCTTTCAGGTTGAAACTTGACTGAAAACTCACTTTGAACAAAAGTTATGGCATTTTTGTATCACAGGTCACAAATAGTGTTTTCTCAGCGAGAGAAGGCAAAAATGAACACTTCATGCATAACTCCTGTATTTTGATGAAAACTCACTGAAATCAAGCTGTAACTTCAAGTTTTTGCATCTTTCTATGCTTTCAGGTTGAAACTTGACTGAAAACTCACTTTGAACAAAAGTTATGGCATTTTTGTATCACAGGTCACAAATAGTGTTTTCTCAGCGAGAGAAGGCCAAAATGAACACTTCATGCAGAACTCCTGTATTTTGATGAAAACTCACTGAAATCAAGCTGTAACTTCAAGTTTATGCATCTTTCTATGCTTTCAGGTTGAAACTTGACCGAAAACTCACTTTGAACAAAAGTTATGGCATTTTTGTATCACAGGTCACAAATAGTGTTTTCTCAGCGAGAGAAGGCCAAAATGAACACTTCATGCAGAACTCCTGTATTTTGATGAAAACTCACTGAAATCAAGCTATAACTTCAAGTTTATGCATCTTTCTATGCTTTCAGGTTGAAACTTGACAGAAAACTCACTTTGAACAAAAGTTATGGCTGTTCTGTGTCGCAGGTCACAAATAGTGTTTTCTCAGCGAGAGAAGGCCAAAATGAACACTTCATGCAGAACTCCTGTATTTTGATGAAAACTCACTGAAATCAAGCTATAACTTCAAGTTTATGCATCTTTCTATGCTTTCATGTTGAATCTTGACTGAAAACTCACTTTGAACAAAAGTTTTGGCATTTTTGTATCACAGGTCACAAATAGTGTTTTCTCAGCGAGAGAAGGCCAACATGAAATCTTCATGCATAACTCCTGGATTTTGATGAAAACTCACTGAAATCAAGCTGTAACTTCAAGTTTATGCATCTTTCTATGCTTTCAGGTTGAAATTTGACTGAAAACTCACTTGGTACAAAAGTTATGGCTGTTCTGTGTCGCAGGTCACAAATAGCGTTTTCTCAGCGAGAGAAGGCCAAAATGAACACTTCATGCAGAACTCCTGTATTTTGATGAAAACTCACTGAAATCAAGCTGTAACTTCAAGTTTATGCATCTTTCTATGCTTTCAGGTTGAAACTTGACTGAAAACTCACTTTGAACAAAAGTTATGGCATTGTTGTATCACAGGTCACAAATAGTGTTTTCTCAGCGAGAGAAGGCCAAAATGAACACTTCATGCAGAACTCCTGTATTTTGATGAAAACTCACTGAAATCAAGCTGTAACTTCAAGTTTATGCATCTTTCTATGCTTTCAGGTTGAAACTTGACTGAAAACTCACTTTGAACAAAAGTTATGGCATTGTTGTATCACAGGTCACAAATAGTGTTTTCTCAGCGAGAGAAGGCCAAAATGAACACTTCATGCAGAACTCCTGTATTTTGATGAAAACTCACTGAAATCAAGCTGTAACTTCAAGTTTATGCATCTTTCTATGCTTTCAGGTTTAAACTTGACAGAAAACTCACTTTGAACAAAAGTTATGGCTGTTCTGTGTCGCAAGTCACAAATAGTGTTTTCTCAGCGAGAGAAGGCCAAAATGAACACTTCATGCAGAACTCCTGTATTTTGATGAAAACTCACTGAAATCAAGCTGTAACTTCAAGTTTATGCATCTTTCTATGCTTTCAGGTTGAAACTTGACAGAAAACTCACTTTGAACAAAAGTTATTGGTGTTCTTTGTCGCAAGTCACAAATAGCGTTTTCTCAGCGAGAGAAGGCCAAAATGAACACTTCATGCAGAACTCCTGTATTTTGATGAAAACTCACTGAAATCAAGCTGTAACTTCAAGTTTATGCATCTTTCTATGCTTTCAGGTTGAAACTTGACTGAAAACTCACTTGGAACAAAAGTTATGGCATTTTTGTATCACAGGTAACAAATAGTGTTTTCTCAGCGAGAGAAGGCCAAAATGAACACTTCATGCAGAACTCCTGTATTTTGAGGAAAACTCAATGAAATCCACCTGTAACTTCAAGTTTATGCATCTTTCTATGCTTTCAGGTTGAAACTTGACTGAAAACTCACTTTGAACAAAAGTTATGGCATTTTTGTATCACAGGTCACAAATAGTGTTTTCTCAGCGAGAGAAGGCCAAAATGAACACTTCATGCAGAACTCCTGTATTTTGATGAAAACTCACTGAAATCAAGCTGTAACTTCAAGTTTATGCATCTTTCTATGCTTTCAGGTTGAAACTTGACTGAAAACTCACTTTGAACAAAAGTTATGGCTGTTTTGTGTCACAGGTCACAAATAGCGTTTTCTCAGCGAGAGAAGGCCAAAATGAACACTTCATGCATAACTCCTGTATTTTGATGAAAACTCACTGAAATCCACCTGTAACTTCAAGTTTATGCATCTTTCTATGCTTTCAGGTTGAAACTTGACTGAAAACTCACTTTGAACAAAAGTTATTGCATTTTTGTATCACAGGTCACAAATAGTGTTTTCTCAGCGAGAGAAGGCCAAAATGAACACTTCATGCAGAACTCCTGTATTTTGATGAAAACTCACTGAAATCAAGCTGTAACTTCAAGTTTATGCATCTTTCTATGCTTTCAGGTTGAAACTTGACCGAAAACTCACTTTGAACAAAAGTTATGGCATTTTTGTATCACAGGTCACAAATAGTGTTTTCTCAGCGAGAGAAGGCCAAAATGAACACTTCATGCAGAACTCCTGTATTTTGATGAAAACTCACTGAAATCAAGCTATAACTTCAAGTTTATGCATCTTTCTATGCTTTCAGGTTGAAACTTGACAGAAAACTCACGTTGAACAAAAGTTATGGCTTTTCTGTGTCGCAGGTCACAAATAGCGTTTTCTCAGCGAGAGAAGGCCAAAATGAACACTTCATGCAGAACTCCTGTATTTTGATGAAAACTCACTGAAATCAAGCTGTAACTTCAAGTTTATGCATCTTTCTATGCTTTCAGGTTGAAACTTGACAGAAAACTCACGTTGAACAAAAGTTATGGCTTTTCTGTGTCGCAGGTCACAAATAGCGTTTTCTCAGCGAGAGAAGGCCAAAATGAACACTTCATGCAGAACTCCTGTATTTTGATGAAAACTCACTGAAATCAAGCTGTAACTTCAAGTTTATGCATCTTTCTATGCTTTCAGGTTGCAACTTGACTGAAAACTCACTTTGAACAAAAGTTATGGCATTTTTGTATCACAGGTCACAAATAGTGTTTTCTCAGCGAGAGAAAGCCAAAATGAACACTTCATGCAGAACTCCTGTATTTTGATTAAAATTCACTGAACTCAAGCTGTAACTTCAAGTTTATACATTTTTCTATGCTTTCAGGTTGAAACTTGACTGAAAACTCACTTTGAACAAAAGTTATGGCTGTTTTGTGTCACAGGTCACAAATAGCGTTTTCTCAGCAAGAGAAGGCCAAAATGATCACTTCATGCAGAAATCCTGTACTTTGAGGAAAACTCACTGAAATCAAGCTGTAACTTCAAGTTTATGCATCTTTCTATGCTTTCAGGTTGAAACTTGACTGAAAACTCACTTTGAACAAAAGTTATGGCTGTTTTGTGTCACAGGTCACAAATAGTGTTTTCTCAGCGAGAGAAGGCCAAAATGAACACTTCATGCAGAACTCCTGTATTTTGATGAAAACTCACTGAAATCAAGCTGTAACTTCAAGTTTATGCATCTTTCTATGCTTTCAGGTGGAAACTTGACTGAAAACTCACTTTGAACAAAAGTTATGGCATTTTTGTATCACAGATCACAAATAGTGTTTTCTCAGCAAGAGAAAGCCAAAATGAACACTTCATGCAGAACTCCTGTATTTTGATTAAAATTCACTGAACTCAAGCTGTAACTTCAAGTTTATGCATTTTTCTATGCTTTCAGGTTGAAACTTGACTGAAAACTCACTTTGAACAAAAGTTATGGCTGTTTTGTGTCACAGGTCACAAATAGCGTTTTCTCAGCGAGAGAAGGCCAAAATGAACTATTCATGCAGAACTCCTGTATTTTGATGAAAACTCACTGAAATCCACCTGTAACTTCAAGTTTATGAATCTTTCTATGCTTTCAGGTTGAAACTTGACTGAAAACTCACTTTGAAAAAAAGTTATGGCTGTTTTGTGTCACAGGTCACAAAAAGCGTTTTCTCAGCGAGAGAAGGCCAAAATGAACACTTCATGCAGAACTCCAGTATTTTGATGAAAACTCACTGAAATCAAGCTGTAACTTCAACTTTATGCATCTTTCTATGCTTTCAGGTTGAAACTTGACTGAAAACTCACTTTTAAAAAAAGTTATGGCATTTTTGTATCACAGGTCACAAATAGTGTTTTCTCAGCGAGAGAAGGCCAAAATGATCACTTCATGCAGAAATCCTGTACTTTGAGGAAAACTCACTGAAATCAAGCTGTAACTTCAAGTTTATGCATCTTTCTATGCTTTCAGGTTGAAACTTGACTGAAAACTCACTTTGAACAAAAGTTATGGCTGTTTTGTGTCACAGGTCACAAATAGCCTTTTCTCAGCGAGAGAAGGCCAAAATGAACACTTCATGCATAACTCCTGTATTTTGATGAAAACTCACTGAAATCCACCTGTAACTTCAAGTTTATGCATCTTTCTATGCTTTCAGGTTGAAACTTGACTGAAAACTCACTTTGAACAAAAGTTATGGCATTTTTGTATCACAGGTCACAAATAGTGTTTTCTCAGCGAGAGAAGGCCAAAATGAACACTTCATGCAAAACTCCTGTATTTTGATGAAAACTCACTGCAATAAAGCTGTAACTTCAAGTTTATGCATCTTTCTATGCTTTCAGGTTGAAACTTGACTGAAAACTCACTTTGAAAAAAAGTTATGGCTGTTTTGTGTCACAGGTCACAAAAAGTGTTTTCTCAGCGAGAGAAGGCCAAAATGAACACTTCATGCAGAACTCCAGTATTTTGATGAAAACTCACTGAAATCCACCTGTAACTTCAAGTTTATGCATCTTTCTATGCTTTCAGGTTGAAACTTGACTGAAAACTCACTTTGAACAAAAGTTATGGCATTTTTGTATCACAGGTCACAAATAGTGTTTTCTCAGCGAGAGAAGGCCAAAATGATCACTTCATGCAGAACTCCTGTACTTTGAGGAAAACTCACTGAAATCAAGCTTTAACTTCAAGTTTATGCATCTTTCTATGCTTTCAGGTTGAAACTTGACTGAAAACTCACTTTGAACAAAAGTTATGGCATTTTTGTGTCACAGGTCACAAATAGCGTTTTCTCAGCGAGAGAAGGCCAAAATGAACACTTCATGCAGAACTCCTGTATTTTGATGAAAACTCACTGAAATCAAGCTGTAACTTCAAGTTTATGCATCTTTCTATGCTTTCAGGTTGGAACTTGACTGAAAACTCACTTTGAAGAAAGTTATGGCATTTTTGTATCACAGGTCACAAATAGTGTTTTCTCAGATAGAGAAGGCCAAAATGAACACTTCATGCATAACTCCTGTATTTTGATGAAAACTCACTGAAATCAAGCTGTAACTTCAAGTTTATGCATCTTTCTATGCTTTCAGGTTGAAACTTGACTGAAAACTCACTTTGAACAAAAGTTATGGCATTTTTGTATCACAGGTCACAAATAGTGTTTTCTCAGCGAGAGAAAGCCAAAATGAACACTTCATGCAGAACTCCTGTATTTTGATGAAAATTCACTGAACTCAAGCTGTAACTTCAAGTTTATGCATTTTTCTATGCTTTCAGGTTGAAACTTGACTGAAAACATCACTTTGAACAAAAGTTATGGCTGTTTTGTGTCACAGGTCACAAATAGTGTTTTCTCAGCGAGAGAAGGCCAAAATGAACTATTCATGCAGAACTCCTGTATTTTGATGAAAACTCACTGAAATCCACCTGTAACTTCAAGTTTATGAATCTTTCTATGCTTTCAAGTTGAAACTTGACTGAAAACTCACTTTGAAGAAAAGTTATGGCTGTTTTGTGTCACAGGTCACAAAAAGCGTTTTCTCAGCGAGAGAAGGCCAAAATGAACACTTCATGCAGAACTCCAGTATTTTGATGAAAACTCACTGAAATCCACCTGTAACTTCAACTTTATGCATCTTTCTATGCTTTCAGGTTGAAACTTGACTGAAAACTCACTTTTAAAAAAAGTTATGGCATTTTTGTATCACAGGTCACAAATAGTGTTTTCTCAGCGAGAGAAGGCCAAAATGAACACTTCATGCAGAACTCCTGTATTTTGATTTAAAATCACTGAAATCAAGCTGTAACTTCAAGTTTATGCATCTTTCTATGCTTTCAGGTTGAAACTTGACTGAAAACTCACTTTGAACAAAAGTTATGGCTGTTCTGTGTCACAGGTCACAAATAGCGTTTTCTCAGCGAGAGAAGGCCAAAATGAACACTTCATGCAGAACTCCTGTATTTTGATGAAAACTCACTGAAATCAAGCTGTAACTTCAAGTTTATGCATCTTTCTATGCTTTCAGGTTGAAACTTGACTGAAAACTCACTTTGAACAAAAGTTATGGCATTTTTGTATCACAGGTCACAAATAGTGTTTTCTCAGCGAGAGAAGGCAAAAATGAACACTTCATGCATAACTCCTGTATTTTGATGAAAACTCACTGAAATCAAGCTGTAACTTCAAGTTTTTGCATCTTTCTATGCTTTCAGGTTGAAACTTGACTGAAAACTCACTTTGAACAAAAGTTATGGCATTTTTGTATCACAGGTCACAAATAGTGTTTTCTCAGCGAGAGAAGGCCAAAATGAACACTTCATGCAGAACTCCTGTATTTTGATGAAAACTCACTGAAATCAAGCTGTAACTTCAAGTTTATGCATCTTTCTATGCTTTCAGGTTGAAACTTGACCGAAAACTCACTTTGAACAAAAGTTATGGCATTTTTGTATCACAGGTCACAAATAGTGTTTTCTCAGCGAGAGAAGGCCAAAATGAACACTTCATGCAGAACTCCTGTATTTTGATGAAAACTCACTGAAATCAAGCTATAACTTCAAGTTTATGCATCTTTCTATGCTTTCAGGTTGAAACTTGACAGAAAACTCACTTTGAACAAAAGTTATGGCTGTTCTGTGTCGCAGGTCACAAATAGTGTTTTCTCAGCGAGAGAAGGCCAAAATGAACACTTCATGCAGAACTCCTGTATTTTGATGAAAACTCACTGAAATCAAGCTATAACTTCAAGTTTATGCATCTTTCTATGCTTTCATGTTGAATCTTGACTGAAAACTCACTTTGAACAAAAGTTTTGGCATTTTTGTATCACAGGTCACAAATAGTGTTTTCTCAGCGAGAGAAGGCCAACATGAAATCTTCATGCATAACTCCTGGATTTTGATGAAAACTCACTCAAATCAAGCTGTAACTTCAAGTTTATGCATCTTTCTATGCTTTCAGGTTAAAACTTGACTGAAAACTCACTTTGAACAAAAGTTATGGCATTTTTGTATCACAGGTCACAAATAGTGTTTTCTCAGCGAGAGAAAGCCAAAATGAACACTTCATGCAGAACTCCGGTATTTTGATTAAAATTCACTGAACTCAAGCTGTAACTTCAAGTTTATGCATTTTTCTATGCTTTCAGGTTGAAACTAGACTGAAAACTCACTTTGAACAAAAGTTATGGCTCTTTTGTGTCACAGGTCACAAATAGCGTTTTCTCAGCGAGAGAAGGCCAAAATGAACACTTCATGCAGAACTCCAGTATTTTGATGAAAACTCACTCAAATTCACCTGTAACTTCAAGTTTATGCATCTTTCTATGCTTTCAGGTTGAAACTTGACTGAAAACTCACTTTTAAAAAAAGTTATGGCATTTTTGTATCACAGGTCACAAATAGTGTTTTCTCAGCGAGAGAAGGCCAAAATGATCACTTCATGCAGAACTCCTGTACTTTGAGGAAAACTCACTGAAATCAAGCTGTAACTTCAAGTTTATGCATCTTTCTATGCTTTCAGGTTGAAACTTGACTGAAAACTCACTTTGAAGAAAAGTTATGGCTGTTTTGTGTCGCAGGTCACAAATAGCGTTTTCTCAGCGAGAGAAGGCCAAAATGAACACTTCATGCATAACTCCTGTATTTTGATGAAAACTCACTGAAATCAAGCTGTAACTTCAAGTTTATGCATCTTTCTATGCTTTCAGGTTGAAACTTGACTGAAAACTCACTTTGAACAAAACTTATGGCTGTCTTGTGTCACAGGTCACAAATAGTGTTATCTCAGCGAGAGAAGGCCAAAATGAACACTTCATGCAGAACTCCTGTATTTTGATGAAAACTCACTGAAATCAAGCTGTAACTTCAAGTTTATGCATCTTTCTATGCTTTCAGGTTGAAACTTGACTGAAAAATCACTTGGAACAAAAGTTATGGCATTTTTTATCACAGGTCACAAATAGTGTTTTCTCAGCGAGAGAAAGCCAAAATGAACACCTCATGCAGAACTCCTGTATTTTGATGAAAACTCACTGAAATCAAGCTATAACTTCAAGTTTATGCATCTTTCTATGCTTTCAGGTTGAATCTTGACTGAAAACTCACTTTGAACAAAAGTTATGGCATTTTTGTTTCACAGGTCACAAATAGTGTTTTCTCAGCGAGAGAAGGCCAACATGAAATCTTCATGCATTACTCCTGTATTTTGATGAAAACTCACTGAAATCAAGCTGTAACTTCAAGTTTATGCATCTTTCTATGCTTTCAGGTTGAAACTTGACTGAAAACTCACTTTGAACAAAAGTTATGGCATTTTTGTGTCACAGGTCACAAATAGTGTTTTCTCAGCGAGAGAAAGCCAAAATGAACACTTCATGCAGAACTCCTGTATTTTGATTAAAATTCACTGAACTCAAGCTGTAACTTCAAGTTTATGCATTTTTCTATGCTTTCAGGTTGAAACTTGACTGAAAACTCACTTTGAACAAAAGTTATGGCTGTTTTGTATCACAGGTCACAAATAGCGTTTTCTCAGCGAGAGAAGGCCAAAATGAACTATTCATGCAGAACTCCTGTATTTTGATGAAAACTCAATGAAATCCACCTGTAACTTCAAGTTTATGCATCTTTCTATGCTTTCAGGTTGAAACTTGACTGAAATCTCACTTTGAACAAAACTTATGGCTGTTTTGTTTCACAGGTCACAAAAAGTGTTTTCTCAGTGAGAGAAGGCCAAAATGAACACTTCATGCAGAACTCCAGTATTTTGATGAAAACTCACTGAAATCCACCTGTAACTTCAAGTTTATGCATCTTTCTATGCTTTCAGGTTGAAACTTGACTGAAAACTCACTTTTAAAAAAAGTTATGGCATTTTTGTATCACAGGTCACAAATAGTGTTTTCTCAGCGAGAGAAGGCCAAAATGATCACTTCATGCAGAACTCCTGTACTTTGAGGAAAACTCACTGAAATCAAGCTGTAACTTCAAGTTTATGCATCTTTCTATGCTTTCAGGTTGAAACTTGACTGAAAACTCACTTTGAAGAAAAGTTATGGCTGTTTCGTGTCACAGGTCACAAATAGCGTTTTCTCAGTGAGAGAAGGCCAAAATGAACACTATATGCATAACTCCTGTATTTTGATGAAAACTCACTGAAATCCACCTGTAACTTCAAGTTTATGCATCTTTCTATGCTTTCAGGTTGAAACTTGACTGAAAAATCACTTTGAACAAAAGTTATGGCTGTTTTGTATCACAGGTCACAAATCGTGTTTTCTCAGCGAGAGAAAGCCAAAATGAACACTTCATGCACAACTCCTGTATTTTGATTAAAACTCACTGAAATCAAGCTGTAACTTCAAGTTTATGCATCTTTCTATGCTTTCAGGTTGAAACTTGAATGAAAACTCACTTTTAAAAAAAGTTATGGCATTTTTTACACAGGTCACAAATAGTGTTTTCTCAGCGAGAGAAGGCCAAAATGAACACTTCATGCAGAACTCCTGTATTTTGAGGAAAACTCACTGAAATCCACCTGTAACTTCAAGTTTATGCATCTTTCTATGCTTTCAGGTTGAAACTTGACTGAAAACTCACTTTGAAAAAAAGTTATGGCTGTTTTGTGTCACACGTCACAAATAGCGTTTTCTCAGCGAGAGAAGGCCAAAATGAACACTTCATGCAGAACTCTTGTATTTTGAGGAAAACTCACTGAAATCAAGCTGTAACTTCAAGTTTATGCATCTTTCTATGCCTTCAGGTTGAAACTTGACTGAAAATTCATTTTGAACAAAAGTTATGGCTGTTTTGTGTCACAGGTCACAAATAGCGTTTTCTCAGCGAGAGAAGGCCAAAATGAACACTTCTTGCAGAACTCCTGTATTTTGATGAAAACTCACTGAAATCCACCTGTAACTTCAAGTTTATGCATCTTTCTATGCTTTCAGGTTGAAACTTGACTGAAAATCCATTTTGAAAAAAAGTTATGGCTGTTTTGTGTCATAGGTCACAAATCGCGTTTTCTCAGCGAGAGAAGGCCAAAATGAACACTTCTTGCAGAACTCCTGTATTTTGATGAAAACTTACTGAAATCCACCTGTAACTTCAAGTTTATGCATCTTTCTATGCTTTCAGGTTGAAACTTGACTGAAAAATCACTTTGAACAAAAGTTATGGCATTTTTGTATCACAGGTCACAAATAGCGTTTACTCAGCGAGAGAAGGCGAAAATGAACACTTCATGCAGAACGCCTGTATTTTGATGAAAACTCACTGAAATCAAGCTGTAACTTCAAGTTTATGCATCTTTCAATGCCTTCAGGTTGAAACTTGACTGAAAATTCATTTTGAACAAAAGTTATGGCTGTTTTGTGTCACAGGTCACAAATAGCGTTTTCTCAGCGAGAGAAGGCCAAAATGAACACTTCTTGCAGAACTCCTTTATTTTGATGAAAACTCACTGAAATCAAGCTGTAACTTCAAGTTTATGCATCTTTCTATGCTTTCAGGTTGAAACTTGACTGAAAATCCATTTTGAAAAAAAGTTATGGCTGTTTTGTGTCATAGGTCACAAATAGCGTTTTCTCAGCGAGAGAAGGCCAAAATGAACACTTCTTGCAGAACTCCTGTATTTTGATGAAAACTTACTGAAATCCACCTGTAACTTCAAGTTTATGCATCTTTCTATGCTTTCAGGTTGAAACTTGACTGAAAAATAACTTTGAACAAAAGTTATGGCTGTTTTGTATCACAGGTCACAAATAGCGTTTTCTCAGCGAGAGAAGGCCAAAATGAACACTTCTTGCAAAACTCCTGTATTTTGATGAAAACTCACTGAAATCCACCTGTAACTTCAAGTTTATGCATCTTTCTATGCTTTCAGGTTGAAACTTGACTGAAAAATCACTTTGAACAAAAGTTATGGCTGTTTTGTATCACAGGTCACAAAAAGTGTTTTCTCAGCGAGAGAAAGCCAAAATGAACACTTCATGCACAACTCCTGTATTTTGATTAAAACTCACTGAAATCAAGCTGTAACTTCAAGTTTATGCATCTTTCTATGCTTTCAGGTTGAAACTTGAATGAAAACTCACTTTTAAAAAAAGTTATGGCATTTTTTTAACACAGGTCACAAATAGTGTTTTCTCAGCGAGAGAAGGCCAAAATGAACACTTCATGCAGAACTCCTGTATTTTGAGGAAAACTCACTGAAATCCACCTGTAACTTCAAGTTTATGCATCTTTCTATGCTTTCAGGTTGAAACTTGACTGAAAACTCACTTTGAACAAAAGTTATGGCATTTTTGTATCACAGGTCACAAATAGTGTTTTCTCAGCGAGAGAAGGCCAAAATGAACACTTCATGCAGAACTCCTGTATTTTGATTAAAACTCACTGAAATCCACCTGTAACGTCAAGTTTATGCATCTTTCTATGCTTTCAGGTTGAAACTTGACTGAAAACTCACTTTTAAAAAAAGTTATGGCATTTTTGTATCACAGGTCACAAATAGTGTTTTCTCAGCGAGAGAAGGCCAAAATGAACACTTCATGCAGAACTCTTGTATTTTGAGGAAAACTCACTGAAATCAAGCTGTAACTTCAAGTTTATGCATCTTTCAATGCCTTCAGGTTGAAACTTGACTGAAAATTCATTTTGAACAAAAGTTATGGCTGTTTTGTGTCACAGGTCACAAATAGCGTTTTCTCAGCGAGAGAAGGCCAAAATGAACACTTCTTGCAGAACTCCTGTATTTTGATGAAAACTCACTGAAATCCACCTGTAACTTCAAGTTTATGCATCTTTCTATGCTTTCAGGTTGAAACTTGACTGAAAATCCATTTTGAAAAAAAGTTATGGCTGTTTTGTGTCATAGGTCACAAATAGCGTTTTCTCAGCGAGAGAAGGCCAAAATGAACACTTCTTGCAGAACTCCTGTATTTTGATGAAAACTTACTGAAATCCACCTGTAACTTCAAGTTTATGCATCTTTCTATGCTTTCAGGTTGAAACTTGACTGAAAAATCACTTCGAACAAAAGTTATGGCATTTTTGTATCACAGGTCACAAATAGCGTTTTCTCAGCGAGAGAAGGCCAAAATGAACACTTTTTGCAAAACTCCTGTATTTTGATGAAAACTCACTGAAATCCACCTGTAACTTCAAGTTTATGCATCTTTCTATGCTTTCAGGTTGAAACTTGACTGAAAAATCACTTTGAACAAAAGTTATGGCATTTTTGTGTCACAGGTCACAAATAGAGTTTTCTCAGTGAGAGAAGGCCAAAATGAACACTTCATGCAGAACTCCTGTATTTTGATGAAAATTACTGAAATCAAGCTGTAACTTCAAGTTTATTCATCTTTCTATGCTTTCAGGTTGAAACTTGACTGAAAACACACTTTGAAGAAAAGTTATGGCATTTTTGTATCACAGGTCACAAATAGCGTTTTCTCAGCGAGAGAAGGCCAAAATGAACACTTCATGCAGAATTCCTGTATTTTGATGAAAACTCACTGAAATCAAGCTGTAACTTCAAGTTTATGCATCTTTCTATGCTTTCAGGTTAAAACTTGACTGAAAACTCACTTTGAACAAAAGTTATGGCTGTTTTGTGTCACAGGTCACAAATAGCGTTTTCTCAGCGAGAGAAGGCCAAAATGAACACTTCTTGCAGAACTCCTGTATTTTGATGAAAACTCACTGAAATCCACCTGTAACTTCAAGTTTATGCATCTTTCTATGCTTTCAGGTTGAAACTTGACTGAAAAATCACTTTGAACAAAAGTTATGGCATTTTTGTATCACAGGTCACAAATAGTGTTTTCTCAGCGAGAGAAGGCCAAAATGAACACTTCTTGCAGAACTCCTGTATTTTTATGAAAACTCACTGAAATCCACCTGTAACTTCAAGTTTATGCATCTTTCTATGCTTTCAGGTTGGAACGTGACTGAAAACTAACTTTTAAAAAAAGTTATGGCATTTTTGTATCACAGGTCACAAAAAGTGTTTTCTCAGCGAGAGAAGGCCAAAATGAACACTTCATGCAGAACTCCTGTATTTTGATGAAAACTCACTGAAATCAAGCTGTAACTTCAATTTTATGCATCTTTCTATGCTTTCAGGTTGAAACTTGACAGAAAACTCACTTTTAAAAAAAGTTATGGCATTTTTGTATCACAGGTCACAAATAGTGTTTTCTTAGCGAGAGAAGGCCAAAATGAACACTTCATGCATAACTCTTGTATTTTGAGGAAAACTCACTGAAATCAAGCTGTAACTTCAAGTTTATGCATCTTTCTATGCTTTCAGGTTGAAACTTGACTGAAAATCCATTTTGAACAAAAGTTATGGCTGTTTTGTGTCACAGGTCACAAATAGCGTTTTCTCAGCGAGAGAAGGCCAAAATGAACACTTCTTGCAGAACTCCTGTATTATGATGAAAACTCACTGAAATCCACCTGTAACTTCAAGTTTATGCATCTTTCTATGCTTTCAGGTTGAAACTTGACTGAAAAATCACTTTGAACAAAAGTTATGGCATTTTTTAATCACAGGTCACAAATAGTGTTTTCTCACAGACAGAAGGCCAAAATGAACACTTCTTGCAGAACTCCTGTATTTTGATGAAAACTCACTGAAATTGACCTGTAACTTCAAGTTTATGCATCTTTCTATGCTTTCAGGTTGAAACTTGACTGAAAAATCACTTTGAACAAAAGTTATGGCATTTTTGTGTCACAGGTCACAAATAGCGTTTTCTCAGCGAGAGAAGGCCAAAATGAA
This sequence comes from Aulostomus chinensis, assembly GCF_037954235.1. NCBI lineage: Eukaryota > Metazoa > Chordata > Actinopteri > Syngnathiformes > Aulostomidae > Aulostomus > Aulostomus chinensis. The sequence continues at coordinate 120,132 of NW_028234167.1, forward strand.
CACTTCTTGCAGAACTCCTGTATTTTTATGAAAACTCACTGAAATCCACCTGTAACTTCAAGTTTATGCATCTTTCTATGCTTTCAGGTTGAAACTTGACTGAAAAATCACTTTGAACAAAAGTTATGGCATTTTTGTATCACAGGTCACAAATAGCGTTTTCTCAGCGAGAGAAGGCCAAAATGAACACTTCATGCATAACTCCTGTATTTTGATGAAAACTCACTGAAATCAAGCTGTAATTTCAAGTTTATGCATCTTTCTATGCTTTCAGGTTGAAACTCTACTGAAAAATCACTTTGAACAAAAGTTATGGCATTTTTGTGTCACAGGTCACAAATAGCGTTTTCTCAGCGAGAGAAGGCCAAAATGAACACTTCATGCAGAACTCCTGTATTTTCATGAAAACTCACTGAAATCAAGCTGTAACTTCAAGTTTATTCATCTTTCTATGCTTTCAGGTTGAAACTTGACTGAAAACTCACTTTTAAAAAAAGTTATGGCATTTTTGTATCACAGGTCACAAATAGTGTTTTCTCAGCGAGAGAAGGCCAAAATGATCACTTCATGCAGAACTCCTGTACTTTGAGGAAAACTCACTGAAATCAAGCTGTAACTTCAAGTTTATGCATCTTTCTATGCTTTCAGGTTGAAACTTGACTGAAAACTCACTTTGAAGAAAAGTTATGGCTGTTTTGTGTCGCAGGTCACAAATAGCGTTTTCTCAGCGAGAGAAGGCCAAAATGAACACTTCATGCATAACTCCTGTATTTTGATGAAAACTCACTGAAATCCACCTGTAACTTCAAGTTTATGCATCTTTCTATGCTTTCAGGTTGAAACTTGACTGAAAACTCACTTTGAACAAAACTTATGGCTGTCTTGTGTCACAGGTCACAAATAGTGTTATCTCAGCGAGAGAAGGCCAAAATGAACACTTCATGCAGAACTCCTGTATTTTGATGAAAACTCACTGAAATCAAGCTGTAACTTCAACTTTATGCATCTTTCTATGCTTTCAGGTTGAAACTTGACTGAAAAATCACTTTGAACAAAAGTTATGGCATTTTTGTATCACAGGTCACAAATAGTGTTTTCTCAGCGAGAGAAAGCCAAAATGAACACCTCATGCAGAACTCCTGTATTTTGATGAAAACTCACTGAAATCAAGCTATAACTTCAAGTTTATGCATCTTTCTATGCTTTCAGGTTGAATCTTGACTGAAAACTCACTTTGAACAAAAGTTATGGCATTTTTGTTTCACAGGTCACAAATAGTGTTTTCTCAGCGAGAGAAGGCCAACATGAAATCTTCATGCATTACTCCTGTATTTTGATGAAAACTCACTGAAATCAAGCTGTAACTTCAAGTTTATGCATCTTTCTATGCTTTCAGGTTGAAACTCTACTGAAAAATCACTTTGAACAAAAGTTATGGCATTTTTGTATCACAGGTCACAAATAGTGTTTTCTCAGCGAGAGAAAGCCAAAATGAACACTTCATGCAGAACTCCTGTATTTTGATTAAAATTCACTGAACTCAAGCTGTAACTTCAAGTTTATGCATTTTTCTATGCTTTCAGGTTGAAACTTGACTGAAAACTCACTTTGAACAAAACTTATGGCTGTTTTGTTTCACAGGTCACAAAAAGTGTTTTCTCAGTGAGAGAAGGCCAAAATGAACACTTCATGCAGAACTCCAGTATTTTGATGAAAACTCACTGAAATCCACCTGTAACTTCAAGTTTATGCATCTTTCTATGCTTTCAGGTTGAAACTTGACTGAAAACTCACTTTTAAAAAAAGTTATGGCATTTTTGTATCACAGGTCACAAATAGCGTTTTCTCAGCGAGAGAAGGCCAAAATGAACACTTCATGCATAACTCCTGTATTTTGATGAAAACTCACTGAAATCCACCTGTAACTTCAAGTTTATGCATCTTTCTATGCTTTCAGGTTGAAACTTGACTGAAAACTCACTTTGAACAAAACTTATGGCTGTCTTGTGTCACAGGTCACAAATAGTGTTATCTCAGCGAGAGAAGGCCAAAATGAACACTTCATGCAGAACTCCTGTATTTTGATGAAAACTCACTGAAATCAAGCTGTAACTTCAAGTTTATGCATCTTTCTATGCTTTCAGGTTGAAACTTGACTGAAAAATCACTTTGAACAAAAGTTATGGCATTTTTGTATCACAGGTCACAAATAGTGTTTTCTCAGCGAGAGAAAGCCAAAATGAACACCTCATGCAGAACTCCTGTATTTTGATGAAAACTCACTGAAATCAAGCTATAACTTCAAGTTTATGCATCTTTCTATGCTTTCAGGTTGAATCTTGACTGAAAACTCACTTTGAACAAAAGTTATGGCATATTTGTTTCACAGGTCACAAATAGTGTTTTCTCAGCGAGAGAAGGCCAACATGAAATCTTCATGCATTACTCCTGTATTTTGATGAAAACTCACTGAAATCAAGCTGTAACTTCAAGTTTATGCATCTTTCTATGCTTTCAGGTTGAAACTTGACTGAAAACTCACTTTGAACAAAAGTTATGGCATTTTTGTATCACAGGTCACAAATAGTGTTTTCTCAGCGAGAGAAAGCCAAAATGAACACTTCATGCAGAACTCCTGTATTTTGATTAAAATTCACTGAACTCAAGCTGTAACTTCAAGTTTATGCATTTTTCTATGCTTTTCAGGTTGAAACTTGACTGAAAACTCACTTTGAACAAAACTTATGGCTGTTTTGTTTCACAGGTCACAAAAAGTGTTTTCTCAGTGAGAGAAGGCCAAAATGAACACTTCATGCAGAACTCCAGTATTTTGATGAAAACTCACTGAAATCCACCTGTAACTTCAAGTTTATGCATCTTTCTATGCTTTCAGGTTGAAACTTGACTGAAAACTCACTTTTAAAAAAAGTTATGGCATTTTTGTATCACAGGTCACAAATAGTGTTTTCTCAGCGAGAGAAGGCCAAAATGATCACTTCATGCAGAACTCCTGTACTTTGAGGAAAACTCACTGAAATCAAGCTGTAACTTCAAGTTTATGCATCTTTCTATGCTTTCAGGTTGAAACTTGACTGAAAACTCACTTTGAAGAAAAGTTATGGCTGTTTTGTGTCACAGGTCACAAATAGCGTTTTCTCAGTGAGAGAAGGCCAAAATGAACACTATATGCATAACTCCTGTATTTTGATGAAAACTCACTGAAATCCACCTGTAACTTCAAGTTTATGCATCTTTCTATGCTTTCAGGTTGGAACTTGACTGAAAACTCACTTTGAAGAAAGTTATGGCATTTTTGTATCACAGGTCACAAATAGTGTTTTCTCAGCGAGAGAAGGCCAAAATGAACACTTCATGCATAACTCCTGTATTTTGAGGAAAACTCACTGAAATCCACCTGTAACTTCAAGTTTATGCATCTTTCTATGCTTTCAGGTTTGAAACTTGACTGAAAACTCACTTTGAACAAAAGTTATGGCTGTTTTGTGTCACAGGTCACAAATAGCGTTTTTTCAGCGAGAGAAGGCCAAAATGAACACTTCATGCATAACTCCTGTATTTTGAGGAAAACTCAATGAAATCCACCTGTAACTTCAAGTTTATGCATCTTTCTATGCTTTCAGGTTGAAACTTGACTGAAATCTCACTTTGAAAAAAACTTATGGCTGTCTTGTGTCGCAGGTCACAAATAGTGTTTTCTCAGCGAGAGAAGGCCAAAATGAACACTTCATGCATAACTCCTGTATTTTGATGAAAACTCACTGAAATCAAGCTGTAACTTCAAGTTTATGCATCTTTCTATGCTTTCAGGTTGAAACTTGACTAAAAACTCACTTTGAACAAAAGTTATGGCATTTTTGTATCACAGGTCACAAATAGTGTTTTCTCAGCGAGAGAAAGCCAAAATGAACACTTCATGCAGAACTCCTGTATTTTGATGAAAATTCACTGAACTCAAGCTGTAACTTCAAGTTTATGCATTTTTCTATGCTTTCAGGTTGAAACTTGACTGAAAACATCACTTTGAACAAAAGTTATGGCTGTTTTGTGTCACAGGTCACAAATAGTGTTTTCTCAGCGAGAGAAGGCCAAAATGAACTATTCATGCAGAACTCCTGTATTTTGATGAAAACTCACTGAAATCCACCTGTAACTTCAAGTTTATGAATCTTTCTATGCTTTCAAGTTGAAACTTGACTGAAAACTCACTTTGAAGAAAAGTTATGGCTGTTTTGTGTCACAGGTCACAAAAAGCGTTTTCTCAGCGAGAGAAGGCCAAAATGAACACTTCATGCAGAACTCCAGTATTTTGATGAAAACTCACTGAAATCCACCTGTAACTTCAACTTTATGCATCTTTCTATGCTTTCAGGTTGAAACTTGACTGAAAACTCACTTTTAAAAAAAGTTATGGCATTTTTGTATCACAGGTCACAAATAGTGTTTTCTCAGCGAGAGAAGGCCAAAATGAACACTTCATGCAGAACTCCTGTATTTTGATTTAAAATCACTGAAATCAAGCTGTAACTTCAAGTTTATGCATCTTTCTATGCTTTCAGGTTGAAACTTGACTGAAAACTCACTTTGAACAAAAGTTATGGCTGTTCTGTGTCACAGGTCACAAATAGCGTTTTCTCAGCGAGAGAAGGCCAAAATGAACACTTCATGCAGAACTCCTGTATTTTGATGAAAACTCACTGAAATCAAGCTGTAACTTCAAGTTTATGCATCTTTCTATGCTTTCAGGTTGAAACTTGACTGAAAACTCACTTTGAACAAAAGTTATGGCATTTTTGTATCACAGGTCAAAAATAGTGTTTTCTCAGCGAGAGAAGGCAAAAATGAACACTTCATGCATAACTCCTGTATTTTGATGAAAACTCACTGAAATCAAGCTGTAACTTCAAGTTTTTGCATCTTTCTATGCTTTCAGGTTGAAACATGACTGAAAACTCACTTTGAACAAAAGTTATGGCATTTTTGTATCACAGGTCACAAATAGTGTTTTCTCAGCGAGAGAAGGCCAAAATGAACACTTCATGCAGAACTCCTGTATTTTGATGAAAACTCACTGAAATCAAGCTGTAACTTCAAGTTTATGCATCTTTCTATGCTTTCAGGTTAAAACTTGACTGAAAACTCACTTTTAAAAAAAGTTATGGCATTTTTGTATCACAGGTCACAAATAGTGTTTTCTCAGCGAGAGAAGGCCAAAATGATCACTTCATGCAGAACTCCTGTACTTTGAGGAAAACTCACTGAAATCAAGCTGTAACTTCAAGTTTATGCATCTTTCTATGCTTTCAGGTTGAAACTTGACTGAAAACTCACTTTGAAGAAAAGTTATGGCTGTTTTGTGTCGCAGGTCACAAATAGCGTTTTCTCAGCGAGAGAAGGCCAAAATGAACACTTCATGCATAACTCCTGTATTTTGATGAAAACTCACTGAAATCCACCTGTAACTTCAAGTTTATGCATCTTTCTATGCTTTCAGGTTGAAACTTGACTGAAAACTCACTTTGAACAAAACTTATGGCTGTCTTGTGTCACAGGTCACAAATAGTGTTATCTCAGCGAGAGAAGGCCAAAATGAACACTTCATGCAGAACTCCTGTATTTTGATGAAAACTCACTGAAATCAAGCTGTAACTTCAAGTTTATGCATCTTTCTATGCTTTCAGGTTGAAACTTGACTGAAAAATCACTTTGAACAAAAGTTATGGCATTTTTGTATCACAGGTCACAAATAGTGTTTTCTCAGCGAGAGAAAGCCAAAATGAACACCTCATGCAGAACTCCTGTATTTTGATGAAAACTCACTGAAATCAAGCTATAACTTCAAGTTTATGCATCTTTCTATGCTTTCAGGTTGAATCTTGACTGAAAACTCACTTTGAACAAAAGTTATGGCATATTTGTTTCACAGGTCACAAATAGTGTTTTCTCAGCGAGAGAAGGCCAACATGAAATCTTCATGCATTACTCCTGTATTTTGATGAAAACTCACTGAAATCAAGCTGTAACTTCAAGTTTATGCATCTTTCTATGCTTTCAGGTTGAAACTTGACTGAAAACTCACTTTGAACAAAAGTTATGGCATTTTTGTATCACAGGTCACAAATAGTGTTTTCTCAGCGAGAGAAAGCCAAAATGAACACTTCATGCAGAACTCCTGTATTTTGATTAAAATTCACTGAACTCAAGCTGTAACTTCAAGTTTATGCATTTTTCTATGCTTTCAGGTTGAAACTTGACTGAAAACTCACTTTGAACAAAACTTATGGCTGTTTTGTTTCACAGGTCACAAAAAGTGTTTTCTCAGTGAGAGAAGGCCAAAATGAACACTTCATGCAGAACTCCAGTATTTTGATGAAAACTCACTGAAATCCACCTGTAACTTCAAGTTTATGCATCTTTCTATGCTTTCAGGTTGAAACTTGACTGAAAACTCACTTTTAAAAAAAGTTATGGCATTTTTGTATCACAGGTCACAAATAGTGTTTTCTCAGCGAGAGAAGGCCAAAATGATCACTTCATGCAGAACTCCTGTACTTTGAGGAAAACTCACTGAAATCAAGCTGTAACTTCAAGTTTATGCATCTTTCTATGCTTTCAGGTTGAAACTTGACTGAAAACTCACTTTGAAGAAAAGTTATGGCTGTTTTGTGTCACAGGTCACAAATAGCGTTTTCTCAGTGAGAGAAGGCCAAAATGAACACTATATGCATAACTCCTGTATTTTGATGAAAACTCACTGAAATCCACCTGTAACTTCAAGTTTATGCATCTTTCTATGCTTTCAGGTTGGAACTTGACTGAAAACTCACTTTGAAGAAAGTTATGGCATTTTTGTATCACAGGTCACAAATAGTGTTTTCTCAGCGAGAGAAGGCCAAAATGAACACTTCATGCATAACTCCTGTATTTTGAGGAAAACTCACTGAAATCCACCTGTAACTTCAAGTTTATGCATCTTTCTATGCTTTCAGGTTTGAAACTTGACTGAAAACTCACTTTGAACAAAAGTTATGGCTGTTTTGTGTCACAGGTCACAAATAGCGTTTTTTCAGCGAGAGAAGGCCAAAATGAACACTTCATGCATAACTCCTGTATTTTGAGGAAAACTCAATGAAATCCACCTGTAACTTCAAGTTTATGCATCTTTCTATGCTTTCAGGTTGAAACTTGACTGAAATCTCACTTTGAACAAAACTTATGGCTGTCTTGTGTCGCAGGTCACAAATAGTGTTTTCTCAGCGAGAGAAGGCCAAAATGAACACTTCATGCATAACTCCTGTATTTTGATGAAAACTCACTGAAATCCACCTGTAACTTCAAGTTTATGCATCTTTCTATGCTTTCAGGTTGAAACTTGACTGAAAAATCACTTTGAACAAAAGTTATGGCTGTTTTGTATCACAGGTCACAAATCGTGTTTTCTCAGCGAGAGAAAGCCAAAATGAACACTTCATGCACAACTCCTGTATTTTGATTAAAACTCACTGAAATCAAGCTGTAACTTCAAGTTTATGCATCTTTCTATGCTTTCAGGTTGGAACTTGACTGAAAACTCACTTTTAAAAAAAGTTATGGCATTTTTGTATCACAGGTCACAAATAGTGTTTTCTCAGCGAGAGAAGGCCAAAATGATCACTTCATGCAGAACTCCTGTACTTTGAGGAAAACTCACTGAAATCAAACTGTAACTTCAAGTTTATGCATCTTTCTATGCTTTCAGGTTGAAACTTGACTGAAAACTCACTTTGAAGAAAAGTTATGGCTGTTTTGTGTCACAGGTCACAAATAGCGTTTTCTCAGTGAGAGAAGGCCAAAATGAACACTATATGCATAACTCCTGTATTTTGATGAAAACTCACTGAAATCCACCTGTAACTTCAAGTTTATGCATCTTTCTATGCTTTCAGGTTGGAACTTGACTGAAAACTCACTTTGAAGAAAGTTATGGCATTTTTGTATCACAGGTCACAAATAGTGTTTTCTCAGCGAGAGAAGGCCAAAATGAACACTTCATGCATAACTCCTGTATTTTGAGGAAAACTCACTGAAATCCACCTGTAACTTCAAGTTTATGCATCTTTCTATGCTTTCAGGTTTGAAACTTGACTGAAAACTCACTTTGAACAAAAGTTATGGCTGTTTTGTGTCACAGGTCACAAATAGCGTTTTTTCAGCGAGAGAAGGCCAAAATGAACACTTCATGCATAACTCCTGTATTTTGAGGAAAACTCAATGAAATCCACCTGTAACTTCAAGTTTATGCATCTTTCTATGCTTTCAGGTTGAAACTTGACTGAAATCTCACTTTGAACAAAACTTATGGCTGTCTTGTGTCGCAGGTCACAAATAGTGTTTTCTCAGCGAGAGAAGGCCAAAATGAACACTTCATGCAGAACTCCTGTATTTTGATGAAAACTCACTGAAATCCACCTGTAACTTCAAGTTTATGCATCTTTCTATGCTTTCAGGTTGAAACTTGACTGAAAAATCACTTTGAACAAAAGTTATGGCTGTTTTGTATCACAGGTCACAAATCGTGTTTTCTCAGCGAGAGAAGGCCAAAATGAACACTTCATGCAGAACTCCTGTATTTTGAGGAAAACTCAATGAAATCCACCTGTAACTTCAAGTTTATGCATCTTTCTATGCTTTCAGGTTGGAACTTGACTGAAAACTCACTTTGAAGAAAGTTATGGCATTTTTGTATCACAGGTCACAAATAGTGTTTTCTCAGCGAGAGAAGGCCAAAATGAACACTTCATGCATAACTCCTGTATTTTGATGAAAACTCACTGAAATCAAGCTGTAACTTCAAGTTTATGCATCTTTCTATGCTTTCAGGTTGAAACTTGACTGAAAACTCACTTTGAACAAAAGTTATGGCATTTTTGTATCACAGGTCACAAATAGTGTTTTCTCAGCGAGAGAAAGCCAAAATGAACACTTCATGCAGAACTCCTGTATTTTGATGAAAATTCACTGAACTCAAGCTGTAACTTCAAGTTTATGCATTTTTCTATGCTTTCAGGTTGAAACTTGACTGAAAACATCACTTTGAACAAAAGTTATGGCTGTTTTGTGTCACAGGTCACAAATAGTGTTTTCTCAGCGAGAGAAGGCCAAAATGAACTATTCATGCAGAACTCCTGTATTTTGATGAAAACTCACTGAAATCCACCTGTAACTTCAAGTTTATGAATCTTTCTATGCTTTCAAGTTGAAACTTGACTGAAAACTCACTTTGAAGAAAAGTTATGGCTGTTTTGTGTCACAGGTCACAAAAAGCGTTTTCTCAGCGAGAGAAGGCCAAAATGAACACTTCATGCAGAACTCCAGTATTTTGATGAAAACTCACTGAAATCCACCTGTAACTTCAACTTTATGCATCTTTCTATGCTTTCAGGTTGAAACTTGACTGAAAACTCACTTTTAAAAAAAGTTATGGCATTTTTGTATCACAGGTCACAAATAGTGTTTTCTCAGCGAGAGAAGGCCAAAATGAACACTTCATGCAGAACTCCTGTATTTTGATTTAAAATCACTGAAATCAAGCTGTAACTTCAAGTTTATGCATCTTTCTATGCTTTCAGGTTGAAACTTGACTGAAAACTCACTTTGAACAAAAGTTATGGCTGTTCTGTGTCACAGGTCACAAATAGCGTTTTCTCAGCGAGAGAAGGCCAAAATGAACACTTCATGCAGAACTCCTGTATTTTGATGAAAACTCACTGAAATCAAGCTGTAACTTCAAGTTTATGCATCTTTCTATGCTTTCAGGTTGAAACTTGACTGAAAACTCACTTTGAACAAAAGTTATGGCATTTTTGTATCACAGGTCACAAATAGTGTTTTCTCAGCGAGAGAAGGCAAAAATGAACACTTCATGCATAACTCCTGTATTTTGATGAAAACTCACTGAAATCAAGCTGTAACTTCAAGTTTTTGCATCTTTCTATGCTTTCAGGTTGAAACATGACTGAAAACTCACTTTGAACAAAAGTTATGGCATTTTTGTATCACAGGTCACAAATAGTGTTTTCTCAGCGAGAGAAGGCCAAAATGAACACTTCATGCAGAACTCCTGTATTTTGATGAAAACTCACTGAAATCAAGCTGTAACTTCAAGTTTATGCATCTTTCTATGCTTTCAGGTTGAAATTTGACTGAAAACTCACTTGGTACAAAAGTTATGGCTGTTCTGTGTCGCAGGTCACAAATAGCGTTTTCTCAGCGAGAGAAGGCCAAAATGAACACTTCATGCAGAACTCCTGTATTTTGATGAAAACTCACTGAAATCAAGCTGTAACTTCAAGTTTATGCATCTTTCAATGCTTTCAGGTTGAAACTTGACTGAAAACTCACTTTGAACAAAAGTTATGGCATTGTTGTATCACAGGTCACAAATAGTGTTTTCTCAGCGAGAGAAGGCCAAAATGAACACTTCATGCAGAACTCCTGTATTTTGATGAAAACTCACTGAAATCAAGCTGTAACTTCAAGTTTATGCATCTTTCTATGCTTTCAGGTTGAAACTTGACTGAAAACTCACTTTGAACAAAAGTTATGGCATTGTTGTATCACAGGTCACAAATAGTGTTTTCTCAGCGAGAGAAGGCCAAAATGAACACTTCATGCAGAACTCCTGTATTTTGATGAAAACTCAATGAAATCAAGCTGTAACTTCAAGTTTATGCATCTTTCTATGCTTTCAGGTTTAAACTTGACAGAAAACTCACTTTGAACAAAAGTTATGGCTGTTCTGTGTCGCAAGTCACAAATAGTGTTTTCTCAGCGAGAGAAGGCCAAAATGAACACTTCATGCAGAACTCCTGTATTTTGATGAAAACTCACTGAAATCAAGCTGTAACTTCAAGTTTATGCATCTTTCTATGCTTTCAGGTTGAAACTTGACTGAAAACTCACTTTGAACAAAAGTTATGGCATTGTTGTATCACAGGTCACAAATAGTGTTTTCTCAGCGAGAGAAGGCCAAAATGAACACTTCATGCAGAACTCCTGTATTTTGATGAAAACTCACTGAAATCAAGCTGTAACTTCAAGTTTATGCATCTTTCTATGCTTTCAGGTTCAAACTTGACTGAAATCTCACTTTGAACAAAACTTATGGCTGTTTTGTGTCACAGGTCACAAATAGCGTTTTCTCAGCGAGAGAAGGCCAAAATGAACACTTCATGCAGAACTCCTGTATTTTGATGAAAACTCACTGAAATCCACCTGTAACTTCAAGTTTATGAATCTTTCTATGCTTTCAGGTTGAAACTTGACTGAAAACTCACTTTGAAGAAAAGTTATGGCTGTTTTGTGTCACAGGTCACAAAAAGCGTTTTCTCAGCGAGAGAAGGCCAAAATGAACACTTCATGCAGAACTCCAGTATTTTGATGAAAACTCACTGAAATCAAGCTGTAACTTCAACTTTATGCATCTTTCTATGCTTTCAGGTTGGACCTTGACTGAAAACTCACTTTGAAGAAAGTTATGGCATTTTTGTATCACAGGTCACAAATAGTGTTTTCTCAGCGAGAGAAGGCCAAAATGAACACTTCATGCAGAACTCCTGTATTTTGATGAAAACTCACTGAAATCAAGCTGTAACTTCAAGTTTATGCATCTTTCTATGCTTTCAGGTGGAAACTTGACTGAAAACTCACTTTGAACAAAAGTTATGGCATTTTTGTATCACAGGTCACAAATAGTGTTTTCTCAGCAAGAGAAAGCCAAAATGAACACTTCATGCAGAACTCCTGTATTTTGATTAAAATTCACTGAACTCAAGCTGTAACTTCAAGTTTATGCATTTTTCTATGCTTTCAGGTTGAAACTTGACCGAAAACTCACTTTGAACAAAAGTTATGGCTGTTTTGTGTCACAGGTCACAAATAGCGTTTTCTCAGCGAGAGAAGGCCAAAATGAACTATTCATGCAGAACTCCTGTATTTTGATGAAAACTCACTGAAATCCACCTGTAACTTCAAGTTTATGAATCTTTCTATGCTTTCAGGTTGAAACTTGACTGAAAACTCACTTTGAACAAAAGTTATGGCTGTTTTGTGTCACAGGTCACAAAAAGCGTTTTCTCAGCGAGAGAAGGCCAAAATGAACACTTCATGCAGAACTCCAGTATTTTGATGAAAACTCACTGAAATCAAGCTGTAACTTCAACTTTATGCATCTTTCTATGCTTTCAGGTTGAAACTTGACTGAAAACTCACTTTTAAAAAAAGTTATGGCATTTTTGTATCACAGGTCACAAATAGTGTTTTCTCAGCGAGAGAAGGCCAAAATGATCACTTCATGCAGAAATCCTGTACTTTGAGGAAAACTCACTGAAATCAAGCTGTAACTTCAAGTTTATGCATCTTTCTATGCTTTCAGGTTGAAACTTGACTGAAAACTCACTTTGAACAAAAGTTATGGCTGTTTTGTGTCACAGGTCACAAATAGCCTTTTCTCAGCGAGAGAAGGCCAAAATGAACACTTCATGCATAACTCCTGTATTTTGATGAAAACTCACTGAAATCCACCTGTAACTTCAAGTTTATGCATCTTTCTATGCTTTCAGGTTGAAACTTGACTGAAAACTCACTTTGAACAAAAGTTAGGGCATTTTTGTATCACAGGTCACAAATAGTGTTTTCTCAGCGAGAGAAGGCCAAAATGAACACTTCATGCAGACACTCCTGTATTTTGATGAAAACTCACTAAAATCAAGCTGTAACTTCAAGTTTATGCATCTTTCTATGCTTTCAGGTTGAAACTTGACTGAAAACTCACTTTGAAAAAAAGTTATGGCTGTTTTGTGTCACAGGTCACAAAAAGTGTTTTCTCAGCGAGAGAAGGCCAAAATGAACACTTCATGCAGAACTCCAGTATTTTGATGAAAACTCACTGAAATCCACCTGTAACTTCAAGTTTATGCATCTTTCTATGCTTTCAGGTTGAAACTTGACTGAAAACTCACTTTGAACAAAAGTTATGGCATTTTTGTATCACAGGTCACAAATAGTGTTTTCTCAGCGAGAGAAGGCCAAAATGATCACTTCATGCAGAACTCCTGTACTTTGAGGAAAACTCACTGAAATCAAGCTTTAACTTCAAGTTTATGCATCTTTCTATGCTTTCAGGTTGAAACTTGACTGAAAACTCACTTTGAACAAAAGTTATGGCATTTTTGTGTCACAGGTCACAAATAGCGTTTTCTCAGCGAGAGAAGGCCAAAATGAACACTTCATGCAGAACTCCTGTATTTTGATGAAAACTCACTGAAATCAAGCTGTAACTTCAAGTTTATGCATCTTTCTATGCTTTCAGGTTGGAACTTGACTGAAAACTCACTTTGAAGAAAGTTATGGCATTTTTGTATCACAGGTCACAAATAGTGTTTTCTCAGATAGAGAAGGCCAAAATGAACACTTCATGCATAACTCCTGTATTTTGATGAAAACTCACTGAAATCAAGCTGTAACTTCAAGTTTATGCATCTTTCTATGCTTTCAGGTTGAAACTTGACTGAAAACTCACTTTGAACAAAAGTTATGGCATTTTTGTATCACAGGTCACAAATAGTGTTTTCTCAGCGAGAGAAAGCCAAAATGAACACTTCATGCAGAACTCCTGTATTTTGATGAAAATTCACTGAACTCAAGCTGTAACTTCAAGTTTATGCATTTTTCTATGCTTTCAGGTTGAAACTTGACTGAAAACATCACTTTGAACAAAAGTTATGGCTGTTTTGTGTCACAGGTCACAAATAGTGTTTTCTCAGCGAGAGAAGGCCAAAATGAACTATTCATGCAGAACTCCTGTATTTTGATGAAAACTCACTGAAATCCACCTGTAACTTCAAGTTTATGAATCTTTCTATGCTTTCAAGTTGAAACTTGACTGAAAACTCACTTTGAAGAAAAGTTATGGCTGTTTTGTGTCACAGGTCACAAAAAGCGTTTTCTCAGCGAGAGAAGGCCAAAATGAACACTTCATGAAGAACTCCAGTATTTTGATGAAAACTCACTGAAATCCACCTGTAACTTCAACTTTATGCATCTTTCTATGCTTTCAGGTTGAAACTTGACTGAAAACTCACTTTTAAAAAAAGTTATGGCATTTTTGTATCACAGGTCACAAATAGTGTTTTCTCAGCGAGAGAAGGCCAAAATGAACACTTCATGCAGAACTCCTGTATTTTGATTTAAAATCACTGAAATCAAGCTGTAACTTCAAGTTTATGCATCTTTCTATGCTTTCAGGTTGAAACTTGACTGAAAACTCACTTTGAACAAAAGTTATGGCTGTTCTGTGTCACAGGTCACAAATAGCGTTTTCTCAGCGAGAGAAGGCCAAAATGAACACTTCATGCAGAACTCCTGTATTTTGATGAAAACTCACTGAAATCAAGCTGTAACTTCAAGTTTATGCATCTTTCTATGCTTTCAGGTTGAAACTTGACTGAAAACTCACTTTGAACAAAAGTTATGGCATTTTTGTATCACAGGTCACAAATAGTGTTTTCTCAGCGAGAGAAGGCAAAAATGAACACTTCATGCATAACTCCTGTATTTTGATGAAAACTCACTGAAATCAAGCTGTAACTTCAAGTTTTTGCATCTTTCTATGCTTTCAGGTTGAAACTTGACTGAAAACTCACTTTGAACAAAAGTTATGGCATTTTTGTATCACAGGTCACAAATAGTGTTTTCTCAGCGAGAGAAGGCCAAAATGAACACTTCATGCAGAACTCCTGTATTTTGATGAAAACTGACTGAAATCAAGCTATAACTTCAAGTTTATGCATCTTTCTATGCTTTCAGGTTGAAACTTGACAGAAAACTCACTTTGAACAAAAGTTATGGCTGTTCTGTGTCGCAGGTCACAAATAGTGTTTTCTCAGCGAGAGAAGGCCAAAATGAACACTTCATGCAGAACTCCTGTATTTTGATGAAAACTCACTGAAATCAAGCTATAACTTCAAGTTTATGCATCTTTCTATGCTTTCATGTTGAATCTTGACTGAAAACTCACTTTGAACAAAAGTTTTGGCATTTTTGTATCACAGGTCACAAATAGTGTTTTCTCAGCGAGAGAAGGCCAACATGAAATCTTCATGCATAACTCCTGGATTTTGATGAAAACTCACTCAAATCAAGCTGTAACTTCAAGTTTATGCATCTTTCTATGCTTTCAGGTTAAAACTTGACTGAAAACTCACTTTGAACAAAAGTTATGGCATTTTTGTATCACAGGTCACAAATAGTGTTTTCTCAGCGAGAGAAAGCCAAAATGAACACTTCATGCAGAACTCCGGTATTTTGATTAAAATTCACTGAACTCAAGCTGTAACTTCAAGTTTATGCATTTTTCTATGCTTTCAGGTTGAAACTAGACTGAAAACTCACTTTGAACAAAAGTTATGGCTCTTTTGTGTCACAGGTCACAAATAGCGTTTTCTCAGCGAGAGAAGGCCAAAATGAACTATTCATGCAGAACTCCTGTATTTTGATGAAAACTCACTGAAATCCACCTGTAACTTCAAGTTTATGAATCTTTCTATGCTTTCAGGTTGAAACTTGACTGAAAACTCACTTTGAAGAAAAGTAATGGCTGTTTTGTGTCACAGGTCACAAAAAGCGTTTTCTCAGCGAGAGAAGGCCAAAATGAACACTTCATGCAGAACTCCAGTATTTTGATGAAAACTCACTCAAATTCACCTGTAACTTCAAATTTATGCATCTTTCTATGCTTTCAGGTTGAAACTTGACTGAAAACTCACTTTTAAAAAAAGTTATGGCATTTTTGTATCACAGGTCACAAATAGTGTTTTCTCAGCGAGAGAAGGCCAAAATGATCACTTCATGCAGAACTCCTGTACTTTGAGGAAAACTCACTGAAATCAAGCTGTAACTTCAAGTTTATGCATCTTTCTATGCTTTCAGGTTGAAACTTGACTGAAAACTCACTTTGAAGAAAAGTTATGGCTGTTTTGTGTCGCAGGTCACAAATAGCGTTTTCTCAGCGAGAGAAGGCCAAAATGAACACTTCATGCATAACTCCTGTATTTTGAGGAAAACTCAATGAAATCCACCAGTAACTTCAAGTTTATGCATCTTTCTATGCTTTCAGGTTGAAACTTGACTGAAATCTCACTTTGAACAAAACTTATGGCTGTCTTGTGTCGCAGGTCACAAATAGTGTTTTCTCAGCGAGAGAAGGCCAAAATGAACACTTCATGCATAACTCCTGTATTTTGATGAAAACTCACTGAAATCCACCTGTAACTTCAAGTTTATGCATCTTTCTATGCTTTCAGGTTGAAACTTGACTGAAAAATCACTTTGAACAAAAGTTATGGCTGTTTTGTATCACAGGTCACAAATCGTGTTTTCTCAGCGAGAGAAAGCCAAAATGAACACTTCATGCACAACTCCTGTATTTTGATTAAAACTCACTGAAATCAAGCTGTAACTTCAAGTTTATGCATCTTTCTATGCTTTCAGGTTGAAACTTGAATGAAAACTCACTTTTAAAAAAAGTTATGGCATTTTTTACACAGGTCACAAATAGTGTTTTCTCAGCGAGAGAAGGCCAAAATGAACACTTCATGCATAACTCCTGTATTTTGATGAAAACTTACTGAAATCCACCTGTAACTTCAAGTTTATGCATCTTTCTATGCTTTCAGGTTGAAACTTGACTGAAAAATCACTTTGAACAAAACTTATGGCATTTTTGTATCACAGGTCACAAATAGCGTTTTCTCAGCGAGAGAAGGCCAAAATGAACACTTCATGCAGAACGCCTGTATTTTGATGAAAACTCACTGAAATCAAGCTGTAACTTCAAGTTTATGCATCTTTCTATGCCTTCAGGTTGAAACTTGACTGAAAATTCATTTTGAACAAAAGTTATGGCTGTTTTGTGTCACAGGTCACAAATAGCGTTTTCTCAGCGAGAGAAGGCCAAAATGAACACTTCTTGCAGAACTCCTGTATTTTGATGAAAACTCACTGAAATCCACCTGTAACTTCAAGTTTATGCATCTTTCTATGCTTTCAGGTTGAAACTTGACTGAAAATCCATTTAAAAAAAAGTTATGGCTGTTTTGTGTCATAGGTCACAAATAGCGTTTTCTCAGCGAGAGAAGGCCAAAATGAACACTTCTTGCAGAACTCCTGTATTTTGATGAAAACTTACTGAAATCCACCTGTAACTTCAAGTTTATGCATCTTTCTATGCTTTCAGGTTGAAACTTGACTGAAAAATCACTTTGAACAAAAGTTATGGCATTTTTGTATCACAGGTCACAAATAGCGTTTTCTCAGCGAGAGAAGGCCAAAATGAACACTTCTTGCAAAACTCCTGTATTTTGATGAAAACTCACTGAAATCCACCTGTAACTTCAAGTTTATGCATCTTTCTATGCTTTCAGGTTGAAACTTGACTGAAAAATCACTTTGAACAAAAGTTATGGCTGTTTTGTATCACAGGTCACAAAAAGTGTTTTCTCAGCGAGAGAAAGCCAAAATGAACACTTCATGCACAACTCCTGTATTTTGATTAAAACTCACTGAAATCAAGCTGTAACTTCAAGTTTATGCATCTTTCTATGCTTTCAGTTTGAAACTTGAATGAAAACTCACTTTTAAAAAAAGTTATGGCATTTTTTTAACACAGGTCACAAATAGTGTTTTCTCAGCGAGAGAAGGCCAAAATGAACACTTCATGCAGAACTCCTGTATTTTGAGGAAAACTCACTGAAATCCACCTGTAACTTCAAGTTTATGCATCTTTCTATGCTTTCAGGTTGAAACTTGACTGAAAACTCACTTTGAACAAAAGTTATGGCATTTTTGTATCACAGGTCACAAATAGTGTTTTCTCAGCGAGAGAAGGCCAAAATGAACACTTCATGCAGAACTCCTGTATTTTGATTAAAACTCACTGAAATCCACCTGTAACGTCAAGTTTATGCATCTTTCTATGCTTTCAGGTTGAAACTTGACTGAAAACTCACTTTTAAAAAAAGTTATGGCATTTTTGTATCACAGGTCACAAATAGTGTTTTCTCAGCGAGAGAAGGCCAAAATGAACACTTCATGCAGAACTCTTGTATTTTGAGGAAAACTCACTGAAATCAAGCTGTAACTTCAAGTTTATGCATCTTTCAATGCCTTCAGGTTGAAACTTGACTGAAAATTCATTTTGAACAAAAGTTATGGCTGTTTTGTGTCACAGGTCACAAATAGCGTTTTCTCAGCGAGAGAAGGCCAAAATGAACACTTCTTGCAGAACTCCTGTATTTTGATGAAAACTCACTGAAATCCACCTGTAACTTCAAGTTTATGCATCTTTCTATGCTTTCAGGTTGAAACTTGACTGAAAATCCATTTTGAAAAAAAGTTATGGCTGTTTTGTGTCATAGGTCACAAATAGCGTTTTCTCAGCGAGAGAAGGCCAAAATGAACACTTCTTGCAGAACTCCTGTATTTTGATGAAAACTTACTGAAATCCACCTGTAACTTCAAGTTTATGCATCTTTCTATGCTTTCAGGTTGAAACTTGACTGAAAAATCACTTCGAACAAAAGTTATGGCATTTTTGTATCACAGGTCACAAATAGCGTTTTCTCAGCGAGAGAAGGCCAAAATGAACACTTTTTGCAAAACTCCTGTATTTTGATGAAAACTCACTGAAATCCACCTGTAACTTCAAGTTTATGCATCTTTCTATGCTTTCAGGTTGAAACTTGACTGAAAAATCACTTTGAACAAAAGTTATGGCATTTTTGTGTCACAGGTCACAAATAGTGTTTTCTCAGTGAGAGAAGGCCAAAATGAACACTTCATGCAGAACTCCTGTATTTTGATGAAAATTACTGAAATCAAGCTGTAACTTCAAGTTTATTCATCTTTCTATGCTTTCAGGTTGAAACTTGACTGAAAACACACTTTGAAGAAAAGTTATGGCATTTTTGTATCACAGGTCACAAATAGCGTTTTCTCAGCGAGAGAAGGCCAAAATGAACACTTCATGCAGAATTCCTGTATTTTGATGAAAACTCACTGAAATCAAGCTGTAACTTCAAGTTTATGCATCTTTCTATGCTTTCAGGTTAAAACTTGACTGAAAACTCACTTTGAAAAAAAGTTATGGCTGTTTTGTGTCACAGGTCACAAATAGCGTTTTCTCAGCGAGAGAAGGCCAAAATGAACACTTCTTGCAGAACTCCTGTATTTTGATGAAAACTCACTGAAATCCACCTGTAACTTCAAGTTTATGCATCTTTCTATGCTTTCAGGTTGAAACTTGACTGAAAAATCACTTTGAACAAAAGTTATGGCATTTTTGTATCACAGGTCACAAATAGTGTTTTCTCAGCGAGAGAAGGCCAAAATGAACACTTCATGCAGAACTCCTGTATTTTGATGAAAACTCACTGAAATCAAGCTGTAACTTCAAGTTTATGCATCTTTCTATGCTTTCAGGTTGGAACGTGACTGAAAACTAACTTTTAAAAAAAGTTATGGCATTTTTGTATCACAGGTCACAAAAAGTGTTTTCTCAGCGAGAGAAGGCCAAAATGAACACTTCATGCAGAACTCCTGTATTTTGATGAAAACTCACTGAAATCAAGCTGTAACTTCAATTTTATGCATCTTTCTATGCTTTCAGGTTGAAACTTGACAGAAAACTCACTTTTAAAAAAAGTTATGGCATTTTTGTATCACAGGTCACAAATAGTGTTTTCTTAGCGAGAGAAGGCCAAAATGAACACTTCATGCATAACTCTTGTATTTTGAGGAAAACTCACTGAAATCAAGCTGTAACTTCAAGTTTATGCATCTTTCTATGCTTTCAGGTTGAAACTTGACTGAAAATCCATTTTGAACAAAAGTTATGGCTGTTTTGTGTCACAGGTCACAAATAGCGTTTTCTCAGCGAGAGAAGGCCAAAATGAACACTTCTTGCAGAACTCCTGTATTATGATGAAAACTCACTGAAATCCACCTGTAACTTCAAGTTTATGCATCTTTCTATGCTTTCAGGTTGAAACTTGACTGAAAAATCACTTTGAACAAAAGTTATGGCATTTTTTAATCACAGGTCACAAATAGTGTTTTCTCACAGACAGAAGGCCAAAATGAACACTTCTTGCAGAACTCCTGTATTTTGATGAAAACTCACTGAAATCGACCTGGAACTTCAAGTTTATGCATCTTTCTATGCTTTCAGGTTGAAACTTGACTGAAAAATCACTTTGAACAAAAGTTATGGCATTTTTGTGTCACAGGTCACAAATAGCGTTTTCTCAGCGAGAGAAGGCCAAAATGAACACTTCTTGCAGAACTCCTGTATTTTTATGAAAACTCACTGAAATCCACCTGTAACTTCAAGTTTATGCATCTTTCTATGCTTTCAGGTTGAAACTTGACTGAAAAATCACTTTGAACAAAAGTTATGGCATTTTTGTATCACAGGTCACAAATAGCGTTTTCTCAGCGAGAGAAGGCCAAAATGAACACTTCATGCATAACTCCTGTATTTTGATGAAAACTCACTGAAATCAAGCTGTAATTTCAAGTTTATGCATCTTTCTATGCTTTCAGGTTGAAACTCTACTGAAAAATCACTTTGAACAAACGTTATGGCATTTTTGTGTCACAGGTCACAAATAGCGTTTTCTCAGCGAGAGAAGGCCAAAATGAACACTTCATGCAGAACTCCTGTATTTTGATGAAAACTCACTGAAATCAAGCTGTAACTTCAAGTTTATTCATCTTTCTATGCTTTCAGGTTGAAACTTGACTGAAAACACACTTTGAAGAAAAGTTATGGCATTTTTGTATCACAGGTCACAAATAGTGTTTTCTCAGCGAGAGAAGGCCAAAATGAACACTTCATGCAGAATTCCTGTATTTTGATGAAAACTCACTGAAATCAAGCTGTAACTTCAAGTTTATGCATCTTTCTATGCTGTCAGGTTGAAACTTGACTGAAAACTCACTTTGAACAAAAGTTATGGCATTTTTGTGTCACAGGTCACAAATAGCATTTTCTCAGCGAGAGAAGGCCAAAATGAACACTTCTTGCAGAACTCCTGTATTTTGATGAAAACTCACTGAAATCCACCTGTAACTTCAAGTTTATGCATCTTTCTATGCTTTCAGGTTGAAACTTGACTGAAAAATCACTTTGAACAAAAGTTATGGCATTTTTGTATCACAGGTCACAAATAGTGTTTTCTCAGCGAGAGAAGGCCAAAATGAACACTTCTTGCAGACCTCCTGTATTTTGATGAAAACTCACTGAAATCCACCTGTAACTTCAAGTTTATGCATCTTTCTATGCTTTCAGGTTGAAACTTGACTGAAAACTCACTTTTAAAAAAAGTTATGGCATTTTTGTATCACAGGTCACAAATAGGGTTTTCTCAGAGAGAGAAGGCCAAAATGAACACTTCTTGCAGAACTCCTGTATTTTGAGGAAAACTCACTGAAATCCACCTGTAACTTCAAGTTTATGCATCTTTCTATGCTTTCAGGTTGAAACTTGACTGAAAAATCACTTTGAACAAAAGTTATGTCATTTTTGTGTCACAGGTCACGAATAGCGTTTTCTCAGCGAGAGAAGGCCAAAATGAACACTTCATGCATAACTCCTGTATTTTGATGAAAACTCACTGAAATCAAGCTGTAACTTCAAGTTTATGCATCTTTCTATGCTTTCAGGTTGAAACTTGACTGAAAAATCACTTTGAACAAAAGTTATGGCATTTTTGTGTCACAGGTCACAAATAGTGTTTTCTCAGTGAGAGAAGGCCAAAATGAACACTTCATGCAGAACTCCTGTATTTTGATGAAAACTCACTGAAATCAAGCTGTAACTTCAAGTTTATTCATCTTTCTATGCTTTCAGGTTGAAACTTGACTGAAAACACACTTTGAAGAAAAGTTATGGCATTTTTGTATCACAGGTCACAAATAGTGTTTTCTCAGCGAGAGAAGGCCAAAATGAACACTTCATGCAGAATTCCTGTATTTTGATGAAAACTCACTTAAATCAAGCTGTAACTTCAAGTTTATGCATCTTTCTATGCTTTCAGGTTGAAACTTGACTGAAAACTCACTTTGAACAAAAGTTATGGCTGTTTTGTGTCACAGGTCACAAATAGCGTTTTCTCAGCGAGAGAAGTCCAAAATGAACACTTCTTGCAGAACTCCTGTATTTTGATGAAAAATCACTGAAATCCACCTGTAACTTCAAGTTTATGCATCTTTCTATGCTTTCAGGTTGAAACTTGACTGAAAACTCACTTTTAAAAAAAGTTATGGCATTTTTGTATCACAGGTCACAAATAGTGTTTTTCTCAGCGAGAGAAGGCCAAAATGAACACTTCATGCAGAACTCCTGTATTTTGATGAAAACTCACTGAAATCAAGCTGTAACTTCAAGTTTATGCATCTTTCTATGCTTTCAGGTTGAAACTTGACTGAAAAATCACTTTGAACAAAAGTTATGGCATTTTTGTATCACAGGTCACAAATAGCGTTTTCTCAGCGAGAGAAGGCCAAAATGAACACTTCTTGCAGAACTCCTGTATTTTGATGAAAACTCACTGAAAGCCACCTGTAACTTCAAGTTTATGCATCTTTCTATGCCTTCAGGTTGAAACTTGACTGAAAAATCACTTTGAACAAAAGTTATGGCATTTTTGTGTCACAGGTCACGAATAGCGTTTTCTCAGCGAGAGAAGGCCAAAATGAACACTTCATGCATAACTCCTGTATTTTGATGAAAACTCACTGAAATCAAGCTGTAACTTCAAGTTTATGCATCTTTCTATGCTTTCAGGTTGAAACTTGACTGAAAAATCACTTTGAACAAAAGTTATGGCATTTTTGTATCACAGGTCACAAATAGTGTTTTCTCAGCGAGAGAAGGCCAAAATGAACACTTCATGCAGAATTCCTGTATTTTGATGAAAACTCACTTAAATCAAGCTGTAACTTCAAGTTTATGCATCTTTCTATGCTTTCAGGTTGAAACTTGACTGAAAACTCACTTTGAACAAAAGTTATGGCTGTTTTGTGTCACAGGTCACAAATAGCGTTTTCTCAGCGAGAGAAGGCCAAAATGAACACTTCATGCATAACTCCTGTATTTTGATTAAAACTCACTGAAATCAAGCTGTAACTTCAAGTTTATGCATCTTTCTATGCTTTCAGGTTGAAACGCGACTGAAAACTAACTTTTAAAAAAAGTTATGGCACTTTTGTATCACAGTTCACAAAAAGTGTTTTCTCAGCGAGAGAAGGCCAAAATGAACACTTCATGCAGAACTCCTGTATTTTGATGAAAACTCACTGAAATCAAGCTGTAACTTCAAGTTTATGCATCTTTCTATGCTTTCAGGTTGAAACTTGACTGAAAATCCATTTTGAACAAAAGTTATGGCATTTTTGTATCACAGGTCACAAATAGTGTTTTCTCAGCGAGAGAAGGCCAAAATGAACACTTCTTGCAGAATTCCTGTATTTTGATGAAAACTCACTGAAATCAAGCTGTAACTTCAAGTTTTTGCATCTTTCTATGCTTTCAGGTTGAAACTTGACTGAAAACTCACTTTGAACAAAAGTTATGGCTGTTTTGTGTCACAGGTCACAAATAGCTTTTTCTCAGCGAGAGAAGGCCAAAATGAACACTTCTTGCAGAACTCATGTATTTTGATGAAAACTCACTGAAATCCACCTGTAACTTCAAGTTTATGCATCTTTCTATGCTTTCAGGTTGAAACTTGACTGAAAACTCACTTTGAAGAAAAGTTATGGCATGTTTGTATCACAGGTCACAAATAGTGTTTTCTCAGCGAGAGAAGGCCAAAATGAACACTTCATGCAGAACTCCTGTATTTTGATGAAAACTCACTGAAATCAAGCTGTAACTTCAAGTTTGTGCATCTTTCTATGCTTTCAGGTTGAAACGTGACTGAAAACTAACTTTTAAAAAACGTTATGGCATTTTTGTATCACAGGTCACAAAAAGTGTTTTCTCAGCGAGAGAAGGCCAAAATGAACACTTCATGCAGAACTCCTGTATTTTGATGAAAACTCACTGAAATCAAGCTGTAACTTCAAGTTTATGCATCTTTCTATGCTTTCAGGTTGAAACTTGACTGAAAATCCATTTTGAACAAAAGTTATGGCATTTTTGTATCACAGGTCACAAATAGTGTTTTCTCAGCGAGAGAAGGCCAAAATGAACACTTCTTGCAGAATTCCTGTATTTTGATGAAAACTCACTGAAATCAAGCTGTAACTTCAAGTTTATGCATCTTTCTATGCTTTCAGGTTGAAACTTGACTGAAAACTCACTTAGAACAAAAGTTATGGCTGTTTTGTGTCACAGGTCACAAATAGGTTTTTCTCAGCGGGAGAAGGCCAAAATGAACACTTCTTGCAGAACTCCTGTATTTTGATGAAAACTCACTGAAATCCACCTGTAACTTCAAGTTTATGCATCTTTCTATGCTTTCAGGTTGAAACTTGACTGAAAACTCACTTTGAAGAAAAGTTATGGCATGTTTGTATCACAGGTCACAAATAGTGTTTTCTCAGCGAGAGAAGGCCAAAATGAACACTTCATGCAGAATTCCTGTATTTTGATGAAAACTCACTGAAATCAAGCTGTAACTTCAAGTTTATGCATCTTTCTATGCTTTCAGGTTGAAACGTGACTGAAAACTAACTTTTAAAAAAAGTTATGGCATTTTTGTATCACAGGTCACAAAAAGTGTTTTCTCAGGGAGAGAAGGCCAAAATGAACACTTCATGCAGAACTCCTGTATTTTGATGAAAACTCACTGAAATCAAGCTGTAACTTCAAGTTTATGCATCTTTCTATGCTTTCAGGTTGAAACTTGACTGAAAAATCACTTTGAACAAAAGTTATGGCATTTTTGTGTCACAGGTCACAAATAGTGTTTTCTCAGCGAGAGAAGGCCAAAATGAACACTTCATGCAGAACTCCTGTATTTTGATGAAAACTCACTGAAATCAAGCTGTAACTTCAAGTTTATGCATCTTTCTATGCTTTCAGGTTGAAACTTGACTGAAAATCCATTTTGAACAAAAGTTATGGCATTTTTGTATCACAGGTCACAAATAGTGTTTTTTCAGCGAGAGAAGGCCAAAATGAACACTTCATGCAGAATTCCTGTATTTTGATGAAAACTCACTGAAATCAAGCTGTAATTTCAAGTTTATGCATCTTTCTATGCTTTCAGGTTGAAACTTGACTGAAAACTCACTTTGAACAAAAGTTATGGCTGTTTTGTGTCACAGGTCACAAATAGCGTTTTCTCAGCGAGAGAAGGCCAAAATGAACACTTCTTGCAGAACTCCTGTATTTTGATGAAAACTCACTGAAATCCACCTGTAACTTCAAGTTTATGCATCTTTCTATGCTTTCAGGTTGAAACTTGACTGAAAAATCACTTTGAACAAAAGTTATGGCATTTTTGTATCACAGGTCACAAATAGTGTTTTCTCAGCGAGACAAGGCCAAAATGAACACTTCATGCAGAACTCCTGTATTTTGATGAAAACTCACTGAAATCAAGCTGTAACTTCAAGTTTATGCATCTTTCTATGCTTTCAGGTTGAAACTTGACTGAAAACTCACTTTTAAAAAAAGTTATGGCATTTTTGTATCACAGGTCACAAAAAGTGTTTTCTCAGTGAGAGAAGGCCAAAATGAACACTTCATGCATAACTCTTGTATTTTGAGGAAAACTCACTGAAATCAAGCAGTAACTTCAAGTTTATGCATCTTTCTATGCTTTCAGGTTGAAACTTGACTGAAAATCCATTTTGAACAAAAGTTATGGCTGTTTTGTGTCACAGGTCACAAATAGCGTTTTCTCAGCGAGAGAAGGCCAAAATGAACACTTCATGCAGAACTCCTGTATTTTGATGAAAACTCACTGAAATCAAGCTGTAACTTCAAGTTTATGCATCTTTCTATGCTTTCAGGTTGAAACTTGACTGAAAACTCACTTTGAACAAAAGTTATGGCTGTTTTGTGTCACAGGTCACAAATAGCGTTTTCTCAGCGAGAGAAGGCCAAAATGAACACTTCTTGCAGAACTCCTGTATTTTGATGAAAACTCACTGAAATCCACCTGTAACTTCAAGTTTATGCATCTTTCTATGCTTTCAGGTTGAAACTTGACTGAAAACTCACTTTGAACAAAAGTTATGGCTGTTTTGTGTCACAGGTCACAAATAGCGTTTTCTCAGCGAGAGAATGCCAAAATGAACACTTCTTGCAGACCTCCTGTATTTTGATGAAAACTCACTGAAATCAAGTTGTAATTTCAAGTTTATGCATCTTTCTATGCTTTCAGGTTGAAACTTGACTGAAAACTCACTTTTAAAAAAAGTTATGGCATTTTTGTATCACAGGTCACAAAAAGTGTTTTCTCAGCGAGAGAAGGCCAAAATGAACACTTCATGCAGAACTCCTGTATTTTGATGAAAACTCACTGAAATCAAGCTGTAACTTCAAGTTTATGCATCTTTCTATGCTTTCAGGTTGAAACTTGACTGAAAAATCACTTTGAACAAAAGTTATGGCATTTTTGTGTCACAGGTCACAAATAGTCTTTTCTCAGCGAGAGAAGGCCAAAATGAACACTTCATGCAGAACTCCTGTATTTTGATGAAAACTCACTGAAATCAAGCTTTAACATCAAGTTTATGCATCTTTCTATGCTTTCAGGTTGAAACGTGACTGAAAACTAACTTTTAAAAAAAGTTATGACATTTTTGTATCACAGGTCACAAAAAGTGTTTTCTCAGCGAGAGAAGGCCAAAATGAACACTTCATGCAGAACTCCTGTATTTTGATGAAAACTCACTGAAATCAAGCTGTAACTTCAAGTTTATGCATCTTTCTATGCATTCAGGTTGAAAATTGACCGAAAAATATCTTTGAACAAAAGTTATGGCATTTTTGTGTCACAGGTCACAAATAGTGTTTTCTCAGCGAGAGAAGGCCAAAATGAACACTTCATGCAGAACTCCTGTATTTTGATGAAAACTCACTGAAATCAAGCTGTAACTTCAAGTTTATGCATCTTTCTATGCTTTCAGGTTGAAACTTGACTGAAAATCCATTTTGAACAAAAGTTATGGCATTTTTGTATCACAGGTCACAAATAGTGTTTTGTCAGCGAGAGAAGGCCAAAATGAACACTTCATGCAGAATTCCTGTATTTTGATGAAAACTCACTGAAATCAAGCTGTAACTTCAAGTTTATGCATCTTTCTATGCTTTTAGGTTGAAACTTGACTGAAAACTTACTTTGAAGAAAAGTTATGGCTGTTTTGTGTCACAGGTCACAAATAGCGTTTTCTCAGCGAGAGAAGGCCAAAATGAACACTTCTTGCAGAACTCCTGTATTTTGATGAAAACTCACTGAAATCAAGCTGTAACTTCAAGTTTATGCATCTTTCTATGCTTTCAGGTTGAAACTTGACTGAAAATCCATTTTGAACAAAAGTTATGGCATTTTTGTATCACAGGTCACAAATAGTGTTTTGTCAGCGAGAGAAGGCCAAAATGAACACTTCATGCAGAATTCCTGTATTTTGATGAAAACTCACTGAAATCAAGCTGTAACTTCAAGTTTATGAATCTTTCTATGCTTTTAGGTTGAAACTTGACTGAAAACTTACTTTGAAGAAAAGTTTTGGCTGTTTTGTGTCACAGGTCACAAATAGTGTTTTCTCAGCGAGAGAAGGCCAAAATGAACACTTCATGCAGACCTCCTGTATTTTGATGAAAACTCACTTAAATCAAGTTGTAACTTCAAGTTTATGCATCTTTCTATGCTTTCAGGTTGAAACTTGACTGAAAACTAACTTTTAAAAAAAGTTATGGCATTTTTGTATCACAGGTCACAAAAAGTGTTTTCTCAGCGAGAGAAGGCCAAAATGAACACTTCATGCAGAACTCTTGTATTTTGAGGAAAACTCACTGAAATCAAGCTGTAACTTCAAGTTTATGCATCTGTCTATGCTTTCAGGTTGAAACTTGACTGAAAAATCACTTTGAACAAAAGTTATGGCATTTTTGTATCACAGGTCACGAATAGCGTTTTCTCAGCGAGAGAAGGCCAAAATTAACACTTCTTGCAGAACTCCTGTATTTTGATGAAAACTCACTGAAATCCACCTGTAACTTCAAGTTTATGCATCTTTCTATGCTTTCAGGTTGAAACGTGACTGAAAACTAACTTTTAAAAAAAGTTATGACATTTTTGTATCACAGGTCACAAAAAGTGTTTTCTCAGCGAGAGAAGGCCAAAATGAACACTTCATGCAGAACTCCTGTATTTTGATGAAAACTCACTGAAATCAAGCTGTAACTTCAAGTTTATGCATCTTTCTATGCTTTCAGGTTGAAAATTGACTGAAAAATATCTTTGAACAAAAGTTATGGCATTTTTGTGTCACAGGTCACACATAGTGTTTTCTCAGCGAGAGAAGGCCAAAATGAACACTTCATGCAGAACTCCTGTATTTTGATGAAAACTCACTGAAATCAAGCTGTAACTTCAAGTTTATGCATCTTTCTATGCTTTCAGGTTGAAACTTGACTGAAAATCCATTTTGAACAAAAGTTATGGCATTTTTGTATCACAGGTCACAAATAGTGTTTTGTCAGCGAGAGAAGGCCAAAATGAACACTTCATGCAGAATTCCTGTATTTTGATGAAAACTCACTGAAATCAAGCTGTAACTTCAAGTTTATGCATCTGTCTATGCTTTCAGGTTGAAACTTGACTGAAAAATCACTTTGAACATAAGTTATGGCATTTTTGTATCACAGGTCACGAATAGCGTTTTCTCAGCGAGAGAAGGCCAAAATTAACACTTCTTGCAGAACTCCTGTATTTTGATGAAAACTCACTGAAATCCACCTGTAACTTCAAGTTTATGCATCTTTCTATGCTTTCAGGTTGAAACTTGACTGAAAACTCACTTTGAACAAAAGTTATGGCTGTTTTGTGTCACAGGTCACAAATAGCGTTTTCTCAGCGAGAGAAGGCCAAAATGAACACTTCTTGCAGAACTCCTGTATTTTGATGAAAACTCACTGAAATCCACCTGTAACTTCAACTTTATGCATCTTTCTATGCTTTCAGGTTGAAACTTGACTGAAAACTCACTTTGAACAAAAGTTATGGCTGTTTTGTGTCACATGTCACAAATAGCGTTTTCTCAGCGAGAGAAGGCCAAAATGAACACTTCATGCATAACTCTTGTATTTGGAGGAAAACTCACTGAAATCAAGCTGTAACTTCAAGTTTATGCATCTTTCTATGCTTTCAGGTTGAAACTTGACTGAAAATCCATTTTGAACAAAAGTTATGGCTGTTTTGTGTCACAGGTCACAAATAGCGTTTTCTCAGCGAGAGAAGGCCAAAATGAACACTTCTTGCAGAACTCCTGTATTTTGATGAAAACTTACTGAAATCCATCTGTAACTTCAAGTTTATGCATCTTTCTATGCTTTCAGGTTGAAACTTGACTGAAAAATCACTTTGAACAAAAGTTATGGCATTTTTGTATCACAGGTCAAAAATAGAGTTTTCTTAGCGAGAGAAGGCCAAAATGAACACTTCTTGCAGAACTCCTGTATTTTGATGAAAACTCACTGAAATCCACCTGTAAATTCAAGTTTATGCATCTTTCTATGCTTTCAGGTTGAAACTTGACTGAAAAATCACTTTGAACAAAAGTTATGGCATTTTTGTATCACAGGTCACAAATAGCGTTTTCTCAGCGAGAGAAGTCCAAAATGAACACTTCATGCATAACTCCTGTATTTTGATGAAAACTCACTGAAATCAAGCTGTAACTTCAAGTTTATGCATCTTTCTATGCTTTCAGGTTGAAACTTGACTGAAAAATCACTTTGAACAAAAGTTATGGCATTTTTGTGTCACAGGTCACAAATAGCGTTTTCTCAGCGAGAGAAGTCCAAAATGAACACTTCTTTCAGAACTCCTGTATTTTGATGAAAACTCACTGAAATCCACCTGTAACTTCAAGTTTATGCATCTTTCTATGCTTTCAGGTTGAAACTTGACTGAAAATCTATTTTGAACAAAAGTTATGGCTGTTTTGTGTCACAAATCACAAATAGCGTTTTCTCAGCGAGAGAAGGCCAAAATGAACACTTCTTGCAGAACTCCTGTATTTTGATGAAAACTCACTGAAATCAAGCTGTAACTTCAAGTTTATGCATCTTTCTATGTTTTCAGGTTGAAACTTGACTGAAAACTAACTTTGAACAAAAGTTATGGCATTTTTGTATCACAGGTCACAAATAGTGTTTTCTCAGCGAGACAAGGCCAAAATGAACACTTCTTGCAGAACTCCTGTATTTTGATGAAAACTCACTGAAATAAAGCTGTAACTTCAAGTTTCTGCATCTTTCTATGTTTTCAGGTTGAAGCTTGACTGAAAAATCACTTTGAACAAAAGTTATGGCATTTTTGTATCACAGGTCACAAATAGCGTTTTCTCAGCGAGAGAAGGCCAAAATGAACACTTCATGCATAACTCCTGTATTTTGATGAAAACTCACTGAAATCAAGCTGTATCTTCAAGTTTATGCATCTTTCTATGTTTTCAGGTTGAAACTTGACTGAAAACTCACTTTTAAAAAAAGTTATGGCATTTTTGTATCACAGGTCACAAATAGTGTTTTCTCAGCGAGAGAAGGCCAAAATGAACACTTCATGCATAACTCCTGTATTTTGAGGAAAACTCACTGAAATCAAGCTGTAACTTCAAGTTTATGCATCTTTCTATGCTTTCAGGTTGAAACTTGACTGAAAACTCACTTTGAACAAAAGTTATGGCTGTTTTGTGTCACAGGTCACAAATAGCGTTTTCTCAGCGAGAGAAGTCCAAAATGAACACTTCTTGCAGAACTCCTGTATTTTGAGGAAAACTCACTGAAATCCACCTGTAACTTCAGGTTTATGCATCTTTCTATGCTTTCAGGTTGAAACTTGACTGAAAAATCACTTTAAACAAAAGTTATGGCATTTTTGCATCACAGGTCACTAATAGCGTCTTCTCAGCGAGAGAAGGCCAAAATGAACACTTCATGCAGAACTCCTGTATTTTTATGAAAACTCACTGAAATTAAGCTGTAACTTCAAGTTTATGCATCTTTCTATGCTTTCAGGTTGAAACTTGACTGAAAACTAACTTTTAAAAAAGTTATGGCATTTTTTATCACAAGTCACAATTAGTGTTTTCTCAGCGAGAGAAGGCCAAAATGAACACTTCATGCAGAACTCCTGTATTTTGAGGAAAACTCACTGAAATCAAGCTGTAACTTCAACTTTATGCATCTTTCTATGCTTTCAGGTTGAAACTTGACTGAAAACTCACTTTGAACAAAAGTTATGGCTGTTTTGTGTCACAGGTCACAAATAGCGTTTTCTCAGCGAGAGAAGGCCAAAATGAACACTTCTTGCAGAACACCTGTATTTTGATGAAAACTCACTGAAATCCACCTGTAACTTCAAGTTTATGCATCTTTCTATGCTTTCAGGTTGAAACTTGACTGAAAAATCACTTTGAACAAAAGTTATGGCATTTTTGTATCACAGGTCACAAATAGCGTTTTCTCAGCGAGAGAAGGCCAAAATGAACACTTCTTGCAGAACTCCTGTATTTTGATGAAAACTCACTGAAATCCACCTGTAACTTCAAGTTTATGCATCTTTCTATGCTTTCAGGTTGGAACTTGACTGAAAACTCACTTTGAACAAAAGTTATGGCTGTTTTGTGTCACATGTCACAAATAGCGTTTTCTCAGCGAGAGAAGGCCAAAATGAACACTTCATGCATAACTCTTGTATTTGGAGGAAAACTCACTGAAATCAAGCTGTAACTTCAAGTTTATGCATCTTTCTATGCTTTTAGGTTGAAACTTGACTGAAAATCCATTTTGAACAAAAGTTATGGCTGTTTTGTGTCACAGGTCACAAATAGCGTTTTCTCAGCGAGAGAAGGCCAAAATGAACACTTCTTGCAGAACTCCTGTATTTTGATGAAAACTTACTGAAATCCATCTGTAACTTCAAGTTTATGCATCTTTCTATGCTTTCAGGTTGAAACTTGACTGAAAAATCACTTTGAACAAAAGTTATGGCATTTTTGTATCACAGGTCAAAAATAGAGTTTTCTTAGCGAGAGAAGGCCAAAATGAACACTTCTTGCAGAACTCCTGTATTTTGATGAAAACTCACTGAAATCCACCTGTAAATTCAAGTTTATGCATCTTTCTATGCTTTCAGGTTGAAACTTGACTGAAAAATCACTTTGAACAAAAGTTATGGCATTTTTGTATCACAGGTCACAAATAGCGTTTTCTCAGCGAGAGAAGTCCAAAATGAACACTTCATGCATAACTCCTGTATTTTGATGAAAACTCACTGAAATCAAGCTGTAACTTCAAGTTTATGCATCTTTCTATGCTTTCAGGTTGAAACTTGACTGAAAAATCACTTTGAACAAAAGTTATGGCATTTTTGTGTCACAGGTCACAAATAGCGTTTTCTCAGCGAGAGAAGTCCAAAATGAACACTTCTTTCAGAACTCCTGTATTTTGATGAAAACTCACTGAAATCCACCTGTAACTTCAAGTTTATGCATCTTTCTATGCTTTCAGGTTGAAACTTGACTGAAAATCTATTTTGAACAAAAGTTATGGCTGTTTTGTGTCACAAATCACAAATAGCGTTTTCTCAGCGAGAGAAGGCCAAAATGAACACTTCTTGCAGAACTCCTGTATTTTGATGAAAACTCACTGAAATCAAGCTGTAACTTCAAGTTTATGCATCTTTCTATGTTTTCAGGTTGAAACTTGACTGAAAACTAACTTTGAACAAAAGTTATGGCATTTTTGTATCACAGGTCACAAATAGTGTTTTCTCAGCGAGACAAGGCCAAAATGAACACTTCTTGCAGAACTCCTGTATTTTGATGAAAACTCACTGAAATAAAGCTGTAACTTCAAGTTTCTGCATCTTTCTATGTTTTCAGGTTGAAGCTTGACTGAAAAATCACTTTGAACAAAAGTTATGGCATTTTTGTATCACAGGTCACAAATAGCGTTTTCTCAGCGAGAGAAGGCCAAAATGAACACTTCATGCATAACTCCTGTATTTTGATGAAAACTCACTGAAATCAAGCTGTATCTTCAAGTTTATGCATCTTTCTATGTTTTCAGGTTGAAACTTGACTGAAAACTCACTTTTAAAAAAAGTTATGGCATTTTTGTATCACAGGTCACAAATAGTGTTTTCTCAGCGAGAGAAGGCCAAAATGAACACTTCATGCATAACTCCTGTATTTTGAGGAAAACTCACTGAAATCAAGCTGTAACTTCAAGTTTATGCATCTTTCTATGCTTTCAGGTTGAAACTTGACTGAAAACTCACTTTGAACAAAAGTTATGGCTGTTTTGTGTCACAGGTCACAAATAGCGTTTTCTCAGCGAGAGAAGTCCAAAATGAACACTTCTTGCAGAACTCCTGTATTTTGAGGAAAACTCACTGAAATCCACCTGTAACTTCAGGTTTATGCATCTTTCTATGCTTTCAGGTTGAAACTTGACTGAAAAATCACTTTAAACAAAAGTTATGGCATTTTTGCATCACAGGTCACTAATAGCGTCTTCTCAGCGAGAGAAGGCCAAAATGAACACTTCATGCAGAACTCCTGTATTTTTATGAAAACTCACTGAAATTAAGCTGTAACTTCAAGTTTATGCATCTTTCTATGCTTTCAGGTTGAAACTTGACTGAAAACTAACTTTTAAAAAAGTTATGGCATTTTTTATCACAAGTCACAATTAGTGTTTTCTCAGCGAGAGAAGGCCAAAATGAACACTTCATGCAGAACTCCTGTATTTTGAGGAAAACTCACTGAAATCAAGCTGTAACTTCAACTTTATGCATCTTTCTATGCTTTCAGGTTGAAACTTGACTGAAAACTCACTTTGAACAAAAGTTATGGCTGTTTTGTGTCACAGGTCACAAATAGCGTTTTCTCAGCGAGAGAAGGCCAAAATGAACACTTCTTGCAGAACACCTGTATTTTGATGAAAACTCACTGAAATCCACCTGTAACTTCAAGTTTATGCATCTTTCTATGCTTTCAGGTTGAAACTTGACTGAAAAATCACTTTGAACAAAAGTTATGGCATTTTTGTATCACAGGTCACAAATAGCGTTTTCTCAGCGAGAGAAGGCCAAAATGAACACTTCTTGCAGAACTCCTGTATTTTGATGAAAACTCACTGAAATCCACCTGTAACTTCAAGTTTATGCATCTTTCTATGCTTTCAGGTTGGAACTTGACTGAAAAATCACTTTGAACAAAAGTTATGGCATTTTTGTATCACAGGTCACAAATAGTGTTTTCTCAGCGCGAGAAGGCCAAAATGAACACTTCATGCATAACTCTTGTATTTTGAGGAAAACTCACTGAAATCAAGCTGTAACTTCAAGTTTATGCATCTTTCTATGCTTTCAGGTTGAAACTTGACTGAAAAAAAACTTTGAAGAAAAGTTATGGCATTTTTGTTTCACAGGTCACAAATAGTGTTTTCTCAGCGAGAGAAGGCCAAAATGAACACTTCATGCAGAATTCCTGTATTTTGATGAAAACTCACTGAAATCAAGCTGTAACTTCAAGTTTCTGCATCTTTCTATGCTTTCAGGTTGAAACGTGACTGAAAAATCACTTTGAAAAAAAGTTATGGCTGTTTTGTGTCACAGGTCACAAATAGCGTTTTCTCAGCGAGAGAAGGCCAAAATGAACACTTCATGCAGAACTCCTGTATTTTGATGAAAACTCACTTAAATCAAGCTGTAACTTCAAGTTTATGCATCTTTCTATGTTTTCAGGTTGAAACTTGACTGAAAACTCACTTTTAAAAAAAGTTATGGCATTTTTGTATCACAGGTCACAAATAGTGTTTTCTCAGCGAGAGAAGGCCAAAATGAACACTTCATGCAGAACTCCTGTATTTTGATGAAAACTCACTGAAATCAAGCTGTAACTTCAAGTTTATGCATCTTTCTATGCTTTCAGGTTGAAACTTGACTGAAAAATCACTTTGAACAAAAGTTATGGCATTTTTGTGTCGCAGGTCACAAATAGCGTTTTCTCAGCGAGAGAAGGCCAAAATGAACACTTCATGCAGAACTCCTGTATTTTGATGAAAACTCACTGAAATCAAGCTGTAACTTCAAGTTTATGCATCTTTCTATGCTTTCAGGTTGAAACTTGACTGAAAAATCACTTTGAACAAAAGTTATGGCATTTTTGTGTCGCAGGTCACAAATAGCGTTTTCTCAGCGAGAGAAGGCCAAAATGAACACTTCATGCAGAACTCCTGTATTTTGATGAAAACTCACTGAAATCAAGCTGTAACTTCAAGTTTATGCATCTTTCTATGCTTTCAGGTTGAAACTTGACTGAAAATCCATTTTGAACAAAAGTTATGGCATTTTTGTATCACAGGTCACAAATAGTGTTTTGTCAGCGAGAGAAGGCCAAAATGAACACTTCATGCAGAATTCCTGTATTTTGATGAAAACTCACTGAAATCAAGCTGTAACTTCAAGTTTATGCATCTTTCTATGCTTTTAGGTTGAAACTTGACTGAAAACTTACTTTGAAGAAAAGTTATGGCTGTTTTGTGTCACAGGTCACAAATAGCGTTTTCTCAGCGAGAGAAGGCCAAAATGAACACTTCTTGCAGAACTCCTGTATTTTGATGAAAACTCACTGAAATCAAGCTGTAACTTCAAGTTTATGCATCTTTCTATGCTTTCAGGTTGAAACTTGACTGAAAATCCATTTTGAACAAAAGTTATGGCATTTTTGTATCACAGGTCACAAATAGTGTTTTGTCAGCGAGAGAAGGCCAAAATGAACACTTCATGCAGAATTCCTGTATTTTGATGAAAACTCACTGAAATCAAGCTGTAACTTCAAGTTTATGAATCTTTCTATGCTTTTAGGTTGAAACTTGACTGAAAACTTACTTTGAAGAAAAGTTTTGGCTGTTTTGTGTCACAGGTCACAAATAGTGTTTTCTCAGCGAGAGAAGGCCAAAATGAACACTTCATGCAGACCTCCTGTATTTTGATGAAAACTCACTTAAATCAAGTTGTAACTTCAAGTTTATGCATCTTTCTATGCTTTCAGGTTGAAACTTGACTGAAAACTAACTTTTAAAAAAAGTTATGGCATTTTTGTATCACAGGTCACAAAAAGTGTTTTCTCAGCGAGAGAAGGCCAAAATGAACACTTCATGCAGAACTCTTGTATTTTGAGGAAAACTCACTGAAATCAAGCTGTAACTTCAAGTTTATGCATCTGTCTATGCTTTCAGGTTGAAACTTGACTGAAAAATCACTTTGAACAAAAGTTATGGCATTTTTGTATCACAGGTCACGAATAGCGTTTTCTCAGCGAGAGAAGGCCAAAATTAACACTTCTTGCAGAACTCCTGTATTTTGATGAAAACTCACTGAAATCCACCTGTAACTTCAAGTTTATGCATCTTTCTATGCTTTCAGGTTGAAACGTGACTGAAAACTAACTTTTAAAAAAAGTTATGACATTTTTGTATCACAGGTCACAAAAAGTGTTTTCTCAGCGAGAGAAGGCCAAAATGAACACTTCATGCAGAACTCCTGTATTTTGATGAAAACTCACTGAAATCAAGCTGTAACTTCAAGTTTATGCATCTTTCTATGCTTTCAGGTTGAAAATTGACTGAAAAATATCTTTGAACAAAAGTTATGGCATTTTTGTGTCACAGGTCACACATAGTGTTTTCTCAGCGAGAGAAGGCCAAAATGAACACTTCATGCAGAACTCCTGTATTTTGATGAAAACTCACTGAAATCAAGCTGTAACTTCAAGTTTATGCATCTTTCTATGCTTTCAGGTTGAAACTTGACTGAAAATCCATTTTGAACAAAAGTTATGGCATTTTTGTATCACAGGTCACAAATAGTGTTTTGTCAGCGAGAGAAGGCCAAAATGAACACTTCATGCAGAATTCCTGTATTTTGATGAAAACTCACTGAAATCAAGCTGTAACTTCAAGTTTATGCATCTGTCTATGCTTTCAGGTTGAAACTTGACTGAAAAATCACTTTGAACAAAAGTTATGGCATTTTTGTATCACAGGTCACGAATAGCGTTTTCTCAGCGAGAGAAGGCCAAAATTAACACTTCTTGCAGAACTCCTGTATTTTGATGAAAACTCACTGAAATCCACCTGTAACTTCAAGTTTATGCATCTTTCTATGCTTTCAGGTTGAAACTTGACTGAAAACTCACTTTGAACAAAAGTTATGGCTGTTTTGTGTCACAGGTCACAAATAGCGTTTTCTCAGCGAGAGAAGGCCAAAATGAACACTTCTTGCAGAACTCCTGTATTTTGATGAAAACTCACTGAAATCCACCTGTAACTTCAACTTTATGCATCTTTCTATGCTTTCAGGTTGAAACTTGACTGAAAACTCACTTTGAACAAAAGTTATGGCTGTTTTGTGTCACATGTCACAAATAGCGTTTTCTCAGCGAGAGAAGGCCAAAATGAACACTTCATGCATAACTCTTGTATTTGGAGGAAAACTCACTGAAATCAAGCTGTAACTTCAAGTTTATGCATCTTTCTATGCTTTCAGGTTGAAACTTGACTGAAAATCCATTTTGAACAAAAGTTATGGCTGTTTTGTGTCACAGGTCACAAATAGCGTTTTCTCAGCGAGAGAAGGCCAAAATGAACACTTCTTGCAGAACTCCTGTATTTTGATGAAAACTTACTGAAATCCATCTGTAACTTCAAGTTTATGCATCTTTCTATGCTTTCAGGTTGAAACTTGACTGAAAAATCACTTTGAACAAAAGTTATGGCATTTTTGTATCACAGGTCAAAAATAGAGTTTTCTTAGCGAGAGAAGGCCAAAATGAACACTTCTTGCAGAACTCCTGTATTTTGATGAAAACTCACTGAAATCCACCTGTAAATTCAAGTTTATGCATCTTTCTATGCTTTCAGGTTGAAACTTGA
Organism: Aulostomus chinensis; assembly: GCF_037954235.1. Lineage (NCBI taxonomy): Eukaryota > Metazoa > Chordata > Actinopteri > Syngnathiformes > Aulostomidae > Aulostomus > Aulostomus chinensis. The sequence continues at coordinate 158,374 of NW_028234167.1, forward strand.
CTGAAAAATCACTTTGAACAAAAGTTATGGCATTTTTGTATCACAGGTCACAAATAGCGTTTTCTCAGCGAGAGAAGTCCAAAATGAACACTTCATGCATAACTCCTGTATTTTGATGAAAACTCACTGAAATCAAGCTGTAACTTCAAGTTTATGCATCTTTCTATGCTTTCAGGTTGAAACTTGACTGAAAAATCACTTTGAACAAAAGTTATGGCATTTTTGTGTCACAGGTCACAAATAGCGTTTTCTCAGCGAGAGAAGTCCAAAATGAACACTTCTTTCAGAACTCCTGTATTTTGATGAAAACTCACTGAAATCCACCTGTAACTTCAAGTTTATGCATCTTTCTATGCTTTCAGGTTGAAACTTGACTGAAAATCTATTTTGAACAAAAGTTATGGCTGTTTTGTGTCACAAATCACAAATAGCGTTTTCTCAGCGAGAGAAGGCCAAAATGAACACTTCTTGCAGAACTCCTGTATTTTGATGAAAACTCACTGAAATCAAGCTGTAACTTCAAGTTTATGCATCTTTCTATGTTTTCAGGTTGAAACTTGACTGAAAACTAACTTTGAACAAAAGTTATGGCATTTTTGTATCACAGGTCACAAATAGTGTTTTCTCAGCGAGACAAGGCCAAAATGAACACTTCTTGCAGAACTCCTGTATTTTGATGAAAACTCACTGAAATAAAGCTGTAACTTCAAGTTTCTGCATCTTTCTATGTTTTCAGGTTGAAGCTTGACTGAAAAATCACTTTGAACAAAAGTTATGGCATTTTTGTATCACAGGTCACAAATAGCGTTTTCTCAGCGAGAGAAGGCCAAAATGAACACTTCATGCATAACTCCTGTATTTTGATGAAAACTCACTGAAATCAAGCTGTATCTTCAAGTTTATGCATCTTTCTATGTTTTCAGGTTGAAACTTGACTGAAAACTCACTTTTAAAAAAAGTTATGGCATTTTTGTATCACAGGTCACAAATAGTGTTTTCTCAGCGAGAGAAGGCCAAAATGAACACTTCATGCATAACTCCTGTATTTTGAGGAAAACTCACTGAAATCAAGCTGTAACTTCAAGTTTATGCATCTTTCTATGCTTTCAGGTTGAAACTTGACTGAAAACTCACTTTGAACAAAAGTTATGGCTGTTTTGTGTCACAGGTCACAAATAGCGTTTTCTCAGCGAGAGAAGTCCAAAATGAACACTTCTTGCAGAACTCCTGTATTTTGAGGAAAACTCACTGAAATCCACCTGTAACTTCAGGTTTATGCATCTTTCTATGCTTTCAGGTTGAAACTTGACTGAAAAATCACTTTAAACAAAAGTTATGGCATTTTTGCATCACAGGTCACTAATAGCGTCTTCTCAGCGAGAGAAGGCCAAAATGAACACTTCATGCATAACTCCTGTATTTTTATGAAAACTCACTGAAATTAAGCTGTAACTTCAAGTTTATGCATCTTTCTATGCTTTCAGGTTGAAACTTGACTGAAAACTAACTTTTAAAAAAGTTATGGCATTTTTTATCACAAGTCACAATTAGTGTTTTCTCAGCGAGAGAAGGCCAAAATGAACACTTCATGCAGAACTCCTGTATTTTGAGGAAAACTCACTGAAATCAAGCTGTAACTTCAACTTTATGCATCTTTCTATGCTTTCAGGTTGAAACTTGACTGAAAACTCACTTTGAACAAAAGTTATGGCTGTTTTGTGTCACAGGTCACAAATAGCGTTTTCTCAGCGAGAGAAGGCCAAAATGAACACTTCTTGCAGAACACCTGTATTTTGATGAAAACTCACTGAAATCCACCTGTAACTTCAAGTTTATGCATCTTTCTATGCTTTCAGGTTGAAACTTGACTGAAAAATCACTTTGAACAAAAGTTATGGCATTTTTGTATCACAGGTCACAAATAGCGTTTTCTCAGCGAGAGAAGGCCAAAATGAACACTTCTTGCAGAACTCCTGTATTTTGATGAAAACTCACTGAAATCCACCTGTAACTTCAAGTTTATGCATCTTTCTATGCTTTCAGGTTGGAACTTGACTGAAAAATCACTTTGAACAAAAGTTATGGCATTTTTGTATCACAGGTCACAAATAGTGTTTTCTCAGCGAGAGAAGGCCAAAATGAACACTTCATGCATAACTCTTGTATTTTGAGGAAAACTCACTGAAATCAAGCTGTAACTTCAAGTTTATGCATCTTTCTATGCTTTCAGGTTGAAACTTGACTGAAAAAAAACTTTGAAGAAAAGTTATGGCATTTTTGTTTCACAGGTCACAAATAGTGTTTTCTCAGCGAGAGAAGGCCAAAATGAACACTTCATGCAGAATTCCTGTATTTTGATGAAAACTCACTGAAATCAAGCTGTAACTTCAAGTTTCTGCATCTTTCTATGCTTTCAGGTTGAAACGTGACTGAAAAATCACTTTGAAAAAAAGTTATGGCTGTTTTGTGTCACAGGTCACAAATAGCGTTTTCTCAGCGAGAGAAGGCCAAAATGAACACTTCATGCAGAACTCCTGTATTTTGATGAAAACTCACTTAAATCAAGCTGTAACTTCAAGTTTATGCATCTTTCTATGTTTTCAGGTTGAAACTTGACTGAAAACTCACTTTTAAAAAAAGTTATGGCATTTTTGTATCACAGGTCACAAATAGTGTTTTCTCAGCGAGAGAAGGCCAAAATGAACACTTCATGCAGAACTCCTGTATTTTGATGAAAACTCACTGAAATCAAGCTGTAACTTCAAGTTTATGCATCTTTCTATGCTTTCAGGTTGAAACTTGACTGAAAAATCACTTTGAACAAAAGTTATGGCATTTTTGTGTCGCAGGTCACAAATAGCGTTTTCTCAGCGAGAGAAGGCCAAAATGAACACTTCATGCAGAACTCCTGTATTTTGATGAAAACTCACTGAAATCAAGCTGTAACTTCAAGTTTATGCATCTTTCTATGTTTTCAGGTTGAAACTTGACTGAAAACTCACTTTTAAAAAAAGTTATGGCATTTTTGTATCACAGGTCACAAATAGTGTTTTCTCAGCGAGAGAAGGCCAAAATGAACACTTCATGCAGAACTCCTGTATTTTGATGAAAACTCACTGAAATCAAGCTGTAACTTCAAGTTTATGCATCTTTCTATGCTTTCAGGTTGAAACTTGACTGAAAAATCACTTTGAACAAAAGTTATGGCATTTTTGTATCACAGGTCACAAATAGCGTTTTCTCAGCGAGAGAAGGCCAAAATGAACACTTCTTGCAGAACTCATGTATTTTGATGAAAAATCACTGAAATCCAGCTGTAACTTCAAGTTTATGCATCTTTCTATGCTTTCAGGTTGAAACTTGACTGAAAACTCACTTTGAACAAAAGTTGTGGCATTTTTGTATCACAGGTCACAAATAGTGTTTTCTCAGCGAGAGAAGGCCAAAATGAACACTTCATGCAGAACTCCTGTATTTTGATGAAAACTCACTGAAATCCACCTGTAATTTCAAGTTTATGCATCTTTCTATGCTTTCAGGTTGAAACTTGACTGAAAAATCACTTTGAACAAAAGTTATGGCATTTTTGTATCACAGGTCACAAATAGCGTTTTCTCAGCGAGAGAAGGCCAACATGAACACTTCTTGCAGAACTCCTGTATTTTGATGAAAACTCAATGAAATCCACCTGTAACTTCAAGTTTATGCATCTTTCTATGCTTTCAGGTTGAAACTTGACTGAAAAATCACTTTGAACAAAAGTTATGGCATTTTTGTATTACAGGTCACAAATAGCGTTTTCTCAGCGAGAGAAGGCCAAAATGAACACTTCTTGCAGAACTCCTGTATTTTGATGAAAACTCACTGAAATCAAGCTGTAACTTCAAGTTTATGCATCTTTCTATGCTTTCAGGTTGAAACTTGACTGAAAAATCACTTTGAACAAAAGTTATGGCATTTTTGTATCACAGGTCACAAATAGCGTTTTCTCAGCGAGAAAAGGCCAAAATGAACACTTCTTGCAGAACTCCTGTATTTTGATGAAAAATCACTGAAATCCAGCTGTAACTTCAAGTTTATGCATCTTTCTATGCTTTCAGGTTGAAACTTGACTGAAAACTCACTTTGAACAAAAGTTATGGCTGTTTTGTGTCACAAGTCACAATTAGTGTTTTCTCAGCGAGAGAAGGCCAAAATGAATACTTCATGCAGAACTCCTGTATTTTGAGGAAAACTCACTGAAATCAAGCTGTAACTTCAACTTTATGCATCTTTCTATGCTTTCAGGTTGAAACTTGACTGAAAACTCACTTTGAACAAAAGTTATGGCTGTTTTGTGTCACAGGTCACAAATAGTGTTTTCTCAGCGAGACAAGGCCAAAATGAACACTTCTTGCAGAACTCCTGTATTTTGATGAAAACTCACTGAAATAAAGCTGTAACTTCAAGTTTCTGCATCTTTCTATGTTTTCAGGTTGAAGCTTGACTGAAAAATCACTTTGAACAAAAGTTATGGCATTTTTGTATCACAGGTCACAAATAGCGTTTTCTCAGCGAGAGAAGGCCAAAATGAACACTTCATGCATAACTCCTGTATTTTGATGAAAACTCACTGAAATCAAGCTGTATCTTCAAGTTTATGCATCTTTCTATGTTTTCAGGTTGAAACTTGACTGAAAACTCACTTTTAAAAAAAGTTATGGCATTTTTGTATCACAGGTCACAAATAGTGTTTTCTCAGCGAGAGAAGGCCAAAATGAACACTTCATGCATAACTCCTGTATTTTGAGGAAAACTCACTGAAATCAAGCTGTAACTTCAAGTTTATGCATCTTTCTATGCTTTCAGGTTGAAACTTGACTGAAAACTCACTTTGAACAAAAGTTATGGCTGTTTTGTGTCACAGGTCACAAATAGCGTTTTCTCAGCGAGAGAAGTCCAAAATGAACACTTCTTGCAGAACTCCTGTATTTTGAGGAAAACTCACTGAAATCCACCTGTAACTTCAGGTTTATGCATCTTTCTATGCTTTCAGGTTGAAACTTGACTGAAAAATCACTTTAAACAAAAGTTATGGCATTTTTGCATCACAGGTCACTAATAGCGTCTTCTCAGCGAGAGAAGGCCAAAATGAACACTTCATGCATAACTCCTGTATTTTTATGAAAACTCACTGAAATTAAGCTGTAACTTCAAGTTTATGCATCTTTCTATGCTTTCAGGTTGAAACTTGACTGAAAACTAACTTTTAAAAAAGTTATGGCATTTTTTATCACAAGTCACAATTAGTGTTTTCTCAGCGAGAGAAGGCCAAAATGAACACTTCATGCAGAACTCCTGTATTTTGAGGAAAACTCACTGAAATCAAGCTGTAACTTCAACTTTATGCATCTTTCTATGCTTTCAGGTTGAAACTTGACTGAAAACTCACTTTGAACAAAAGTTATGGCTGTTTTGTGTCACAGGTCACAAATAGCGTTTTCTCAGCGAGAGAAGGCCAAAATGAACACTTCTTGCAGAACACCTGTATTTTGATGAAAACTCACTGAAATCCACCTGTAACTTCAAGTTTATGCATCTTTCTATGCTTTCAGGTTGAAACTTGACTGAAAAATCACTTTGAACAAAAGTTATGGCATTTTTGTATCACAGGTCACAAATAGCGTTTTCTCAGCGAGAGAAGGCCAAAATGAACACTTCTTGCAGAACTCCTGTATTTTGATGAAAACTCACTGAAATCCACCTGTAACTTCAAGTTTATGCATCTTTCAATGCTTTCAGGTTGGAACTTGACTGAAAAATCACTTTGAACAAAAGTTATGGCATTTTTGTATCACAGGTCACAAATAGTGTTTTCTCAGCGAGAGAAGGCCAAAATGAACACTTCATGCATAACTCTTGTATTTTGAGGAAAACTCACTGAAATCCACCTGTAACTTCAAGTTTATGCATCTTTCTATGCTTTCAGGTTGAAACTTGACTGAAAAAAAACTTTGAAGAAATGTTATGGCATTTTTGTTTCACAGGTCACAAATAGTGTTTTCTCAGCGAGAGAAGGCCAAAATGAACACTTCATGCAGAATTCCTGTATTTTGATGAAAACTCACTGAAATCAAGCTGTAACTTCAAGTTTCTGCATCTTTCTATGCTTTCAGGTTGAAACGTGACTGAAAAATCACTTTGAAAAAAAGTTATGGCTGTTTTGTGTCACAGGTCACAAATAGCGTTTTCTCAGCGAGAGAAGGCCAAAATGAACACTTCATGCAGAACTCCTGTATTTTGATGAAAACTCACTTAAATCAAGCTGTAACTTCAAGTTTATGCATCTTTCTATGTTTTCAGGTTGAAACTTGACTGAAAACTCACTTTTAAAAAAAGTTATGGCATTTTTGTATCACAGGTCACAAATAGTGTTTTCTCAGCGAGAGAAGGCCAAAATGAACACTTCATGCAGAACTCCTGTATTTTGATGAAAACTCACTGAAATCAAGCTGTAACTTCAAGTTTATGCATCTTTCTATGCTTTCAGGTTGAAACTTGACTGAAAAATCACTTTGAACAAAAGTTATGGCATTTTTGTGTCGCAGGTCACAAATAGCGTTTTCTCAGCGAGAGAAGGCCAAAATGAACACTTCATGCAGAACTCCTGTATTTTGATGAAAACTCACTGAAATCAAGCTGTAACTTCAAGTTTATGCATCTTTCTATGTTTTCAGGTTGAAACTTGACTGAAAACTCACTTTTAAAAAAAGTTATGGCATTTTTGTATCACAGGTCACAAATAGTGTTTTCTCAGCGAGAGAAGGCCAAAATGAACACTTCATGCATAACTCCTGTATTTTGAGGAAAACTCACTGAAATCAAGCTGTAACTTCAAGTTTATGCATCTTTCTATGCTTTCAGGTTGAAACTTGACTGAAAACTCACTTTGAACAAAAGTTATGGCTGTTTTGTGTCACAAGTCACAATTAGTGTTTTCTCAGCGAGAGAAGGCCAAAATGAACACTTCATGCAGAACTCCTGTATTTTGATGAAAACTCACTGAAATCAAGCTGTAACTTCAAGTTTATGCATCTTTCTATGCTTTCAGGTTGAAACTTGACTGAAAAATCACTTTGAACAAAAGTTATGGCATTTTTGTATCACAGGTCACAAATAGCGTTTTCTCAGCGAGAGAAGGCCAAAATGAACACTTCTTGCAGAACTCCTGTATTTTGATGAAAAATCACTGAAATCCAGCTGTAACTTCAAGTTTATGCATCTTTCTATGCTTTCAGGTTGAAACTTGACTGAAAACTCACTTTGAACAAAAGTTGTGGCATTTTTGTATCACAGGTCACAAATAGTGTTTTCTCAGCGAGAGAAGGCCAAAATGAACACTTCATGCAGAACTCCTGTATTTTGATGAAAACTCACTGAAATCCACCTGTAATTTCAAGTTTATGCATCTTTCTATGCTTTCAGGTTGAAACTTGACTGAAAAATCACTTTGAACAAAAGTTATGGCATTTTTGTATCACAGGTCACAAATAGCGTTTTCTCAGCGAGAGAAGGCCAACATGAACACTTCTTGCAGAACTCCTGTATTTTGATGAAAACTCAATGAAATCCACCTGTAACTTCAAGTTTATGCATCTTTCTATGCTTTCAGGTTGAAACTTGACTGAAAAATCACTTTGAACAAAAGTTATGGCATTTTTGTATTACAGGTCACAAATAGCGTTTTCTCAGCGAGAGAAGGCCAAAATGAACACTTCTTGCAGAACTCCTGTATTTTGATGAAAACTCACTGAAATCAAGCTGTAACTTCAAGTTTATGCATCTTTCTATGCTTTCAGGTTGAAACTTGACTGAAAAATCACTTTGAACAAAAGTTATGGCATTTTTGTATCACAGGTCACAAATAGCGTTTTCTCAGCGAGAAAAGGCCAAAATGAACACTTCTTGCAGAACTCCTGTATTTTGATGAAAAATCACTGAAATCCAGCTGTAACTTCAAGTTTATGCATCTTTCTATGCTTTCAGGTTGAAACTTGACTGAAAACTCACTTTGAACAAAAGTTATGGCTGTTTTGTGTCACAAGTCACAATTAGTGTTTTCTCAGCGAGAGAAGGCCAAAATGAATACTTCATGCAGAACTCCTGTATTTTGAGGAAAACTCACTGAAATCAAGCTGTAACTTCAACTTTATGCATCTTTCTATGCTTTCAGGTTGAAACTTGACTGAAAACTCACTTTGAACAAAAGTTATGGCTGTTTTGTGTCACAGGTCACAAATAGTGTTTTCTCAGCGAGACAAGGCCAAAATGAACACTTCTTGCAGAACTCCTGTATTTTGATGAAAACTCACTGAAATAAAGCTGTAACTTCAAGTTTCTGCATCTTTCTATGTTTTCAGGTTGAAGCTTGACTGAAAAATCACTTTGAACAAAAGTTATGGCATTTTTGTATCACAGGTCACAAATAGCGTTTTCTCAGCGAGAGAAGGCCAAAATGAACACTTCATGCATAACTCCTGTATTTTGATGAAAACTCACTGAAATCAAGCTGTATCTTCAAGTTTATGCATCTTTCTATGTTTTCAGGTTGAAACTTGACTGAAAACTCACTTTTAAAAAAAGTTATGGCATTTTTGTATCACAGGTCACAAATAGTGTTTTCTCAGCGAGAGAAGGCCAAAATGAACACTTCATGCATAACTCCTGTATTTTGAGGAAAACTCACTGAAATCAAGCTGTAACTTCAAGTTTATGCATCTTTCTATGCTTTCAGGTTGAAACTTGACTGAAAACTCACTTTGAACAAAAGTTATGGCTGTTTTGTGTCACAGGTCACAAATAGCGTTTTCTCAGCGAGAGAAGTCCAAAATGAACACTTCTTGCAGAACTCCTGTATTTTGAGGAAAACTCACTGAAATCCACCTGTAACTTCAGGTTTATGCATCTTTCTATGCTTTCAGGTTGAAACTTGACTGAAAAATCACTTTAAACAAAAGTTATGGCATTTTTGCATCACAGGTCACTAATAGCGTCTTCTCAGCGAGAGAAGGCCAAAATGAACACTTCATGCATAACTCCTGTATTTTTATGAAAACTCACTGAAATTAAGCTGTAACTTCAAGTTTATGCATCTTTCTATGCTTTCAGGTTGAAACTTGACTGAAAACTAACTTTTAAAAAAGTTATGGCATTTTTTATCACAAGTCACAATTAGTGTTTTCTCAGCGAGAGAAGGCCAAAATGAACACTTCATGCAGAACTCCTGTATTTTGAGGAAAACTCACTGAAATCAAGCTGTAACTTCAACTTTATGCATCTTTCTATGCTTTCAGGTTGAAACTTGACTGAAAACTCACTTTGAACAAAAGTTATGGCTGTTTTGTGTCACAGGTCACAAATAGCGTTTTCTCAGCGAGAGAAGGCCAAAATGAACACTTCTTGCAGAACACCTGTATTTTGATGAAAACTCACTGAAATCCACCTGTAACTTCAAGTTTATGCATCTTTCTATGCTTTCAGGTTGAAACTTGACTGAAAAATCACTTTGAACAAAAGTTATGGCATTTTTGTATCACAGGTCACAAATAGCGTTTTCTCAGCGAGAGAAGGCCAAAATGAACACTTCTTGCAGAACTCCTGTATTTTGATGAAAACTCACTGAAATCCACCTGTAACTTCAAGTTTATGCATCTTTCAATGCTTTCAGGTTGGAACTTGACTGAAAAATCACTTTGAACAAAAGTTATGGCATTTTTGTATCACAGGTCACAAATAGTGTTTTCTCAGCGAGAGAAGGCCAAAATGAACACTTCATGCATAACTCTTGTATTTTGAGGAAAACTCACTGAAATCAAGCTGTAACTTCAAGTTTATGCATCTTTCTATGCTTTCAGGTTGAAACTTGACTGAAAAAAAACTTTGAAGAAAAGTTATGGCATTTTTGTTTCACAGGTCACAAATAGTGTTTTCTCAGCGAGAGAAGGCCAAAATGAACACTTCATGCAGAATTCCTGTATTTTGATGAAAACTCACTGAAATCAAGCTGTAACTTCAAGTTTCTGCATCTTTCTATGCTTTCAGGTTGAAACGTGACTGAAAAATCACTTTGAAAAAAAGTTATGGCTGTTTTGTGTCACAGGTCACAAATAGCGTTTTCTCAGCGAGAGAAGGCCAAAATGAACACTTCTTGCAGAACTCCTGTATTTTGATGAAAACTCACTTAAATCAAGCTGTAACTTCAAGTTTATGCATCTTTCTATGTTTTCAGGTTGAAACTTGACTGAAAACTCACTTTTAAAAAAAGTTATGGCATTTTTGTATCACAGGTCACAAATAGTGTTTTCTCAGCGAGAGAAGGCCAAAATGAACACTTCATGCAGAACTCCTGTATTTTGATGAAAACTCACTGAAATCAAGCTGTAACTTCAAGTTTATGCATCTTTCTATGCTTTCAGGTTGAAACTTGACTGAAAAATCACTTTGAACAAAAGTTATGGCATTTTTGTGTCGCAGGTCACAAATAGCGTTTTCTCAGCGAGAGAAGGCCAAAATGAACACTTCATGCAGAACTCCTGTATTTTGATGAAAACTCACTGAAATCAAGCTGTAACTTCAAGTTTATGCATCTTTCTATGTTTTCAGGTTGAAACTTGACTGAAAACTCACTTTTAAAAAAAGTTATGGCATTTTTGTATCACAGGTCACAAATAGTGTTTTCTCAGCGAGAGAAGGCCAAAATGAACACTTCATGCAGAACTCCTGTATTTTGATGAAAACTCACTGAAATCAAGCTGTAACTTCAAGTTTATGCATCTTTCTATGCTTTCAGGTTGAAACTTGACTGAAAAATCACTTTGAACAAAAGTTATGGCATTTTTGTGTCGCAGGTCACAAATAGCGTTTTCTCAGCGAGAGAAGGCCAAAATGAACACTTCATGCAGAACTCCTGTATTTTGATGAAAACTCACTGAAATCAAGCTGTAACTTCAAGTTTATGCATCTTTCTATGTTTTCAGGTTGAAACTTGACTGAAAACTCACTTTTAAAAAAAGTTATGGCATTTTTTTATCACAGGTCACAAATAGTGTTTTCTCAGCGAGAGAAGGCCAAAATGAACACTTCATGCATAACTCTTGTATTTTGAGGAAAACTCACTGAAATCAAGCTGTAACTTCAAGTTTATGCATCTTTCTATGCTTTCAGGTTGAAACTTGACTGAAAAAAAACTTTGAAGAAAAGTTATGGCATTTTTGTTTCACAGGTCACAAATAGTGTTTTCTCAGCGAGAGAAGGCCAAAATGAACACTTCATGCAGAATTCCTGTATTTTGATGAAAACTCACTGAAATCAAGCTGTAACTTCAAGTTTCTGCATCTTTCTATGCTTTCAGGTTGAAACGTGACTGAAAAATCACTTTGAAAAAAAGTTATGGCTGTTTTGTGTCACAGGTCACAAATAGCGTTTTCTCAGCGAGAGAAGGCCAAAATGAACACTTCTTGCAGAACTCCTGTATTTTGATGAAAACTCACTTAAATCAAGCTGTAACTTCAAGTTTATGCATCTTTCTATGTTTTCAGGTTGAAACTTGACTGAAAACTCACTTTTAAAAAAGTTATGGCATTTTTGTATCACAGGTCACAAATAGTGTTTTCTCAGCGAGAGAAGGCCAAAATGAACACTTCATGCAGAACTCCTGTATTTTGATGAAAACTCACTGAAATCAAGCTGTAACTTCAAGTTTATGCATCTTTCTATGCTTTCAGGTTGAAACTTGACTGAAAAATCACTTTGAACAAAAGTTATGGCATTTTTGTGTCGCAGGTCACAAATAGCGTTTTCTCAGCGAGAGAAGGCCAAAATGAACACTTCATGCAGAACTCCTGTATTTTGATGAAAACTCACTGAAATCAAGCTGTAACTTCAAGTTTATGCATCTTTCTATGTTTTCAGGTTGAAACTTGACTGAAAACTCACTTTTAAAAAAAGTTATGGCATTTTTTTATCACAGGTCACAAATAGTGTTTTCTCAGCGAGAGAAGGCCAAAATGAACACTTCATGCATAACTCCTGTATTTTGAGGAAAACTCACTGAAATCAAGCTGTAACTTCAAGTTTATGCATCTTTCTATGCTTTCAGGTTGAAACTTGACTGAAAACTCACTTTGAACAAAAGTTATGGCTGTTTTGTGTCACAAGTCACAATTAGTGTTTTCTCAGCGAGAGAAGGCCAAAATGAACACTTCATGCAGAACTCCTGTATTTTGATGAAAACTCACTGAAATCAAGCTGTAACTTCAAGTTTATGCATCTTTCTATGCTTTCAGGTTGAAACTTGACTGAAAAATCACTTTGAACAAAAGTTATGGCATTTTTGTATCACAGGTCACAAATAGCGTTTTCTCAGCGAGAGAAGGCCAAAATGAACACTTCTTGCAGAACTCCTGTATTTTGATGAAAAATCACTGAAATCCAGCTGTAACTTCAAGTTTATGCATCTTTCTATGCTTTCAGGTTGAAACTTGACTGAAAACTCACTTTGAACAAAAGTTGTGGCATTTTTGTATCACAGGTCACAAATAGTGTTTTCTCAGCGAGAGAAGGCCAAAATGAACACTTCATGCAGAACTCCTGTATTTTGATGAAAACTCACTGAAATCCACCTGTAATTTCAAGTTTATGCATCTTTCTATGCTTTCAGGTTGAAACTTGACTGAAAAATCACTTTGAACAAAAGTTATGGCATTTTTGTATCACAGGTCACAAATAGCGTTTTCTCAGCGAGAGAAGGCCAACATGAACACTTCTTGCAGAACTCCTGTATTTTGATGAAAACTCACTGAAATCAAGCTGTAACTTCAAGTTTATGCATCTTTCTATGCTTTCAGGTTGAAACTTGACTGAAAAATCACTTTGAACAAAAGTTATGGCTGTTTTGTATCACAGGTCACAAATAGCGTTTTCTCAGCGAGAAAAGGCCAAAATGAACACTTCTTGCAGAACTCCTGTATTTTGATGAAAAATCACTGAAATCCAGCTGTAACTTCAAGTTTATGCATCTTTCTATGCTTTCAGGTTGAAACTTGACTGAAAACTCACTTTGAACAAAAGTTATGGCTGTTTTGTGTCACAAGTCACAATTAGTGTTTTCTCAGCGAGAGAAGGCCAAAATGAATACTTCATGCAGAACTCCTGTATTTTGAGGAAAACTCACTGAAATCAAGCTGTAACTTCAACTTTATGCATCTTTCTATGCTTTCAGGTTGAAACTTGACTGAAAACTCACTTTGAACAAAAGTTATGGCTGTTTTGTGTCACAGGTCACAAATAGCGTTTTCTCAGCGAGAGAAGGCCAAAATGAACACTTCTTGCAGAACTCCTGTATTTTGATGAAAACTCACTGAAATCCACCTGTAACTTCAAGTTTATGCATCTTTCTATGCTTTCAGGTTGAAACTTGACTGAAAAATCACTTTGAACAAAAGTTATGGCATTTTTGTATCACAGGTCACAAATAGCGTTTTCTCAGCGAGAGAAGGCCAAAATGAACACTTCTTGCAGAACTCCTGTATTTTGATGAAAAATCATTGAAATCCAGCTGTAACTTCAAGTTTATGCATCTTTCTATGCTTTCAGGTTGAAACTTGACTGAAAACTCACTTTGAACAAAAGTTGTGGCATTTTTGTATCACAGGTCACAAATAGTGTTTTCTCAGCGAGAGAAGGCCAAAATGAACACTTCATGCAGAACTCCTGTATTTTGATGAAAACTCACTGAAATCCACCTGTAATTTCAAGTTTATGCATCTTTCTATGCTTTCAGGTTGAAACTTGACTGAAAAATCACTTTGAACAAAAGTTATGGCATTTTTGTATCACAGGTCACAAATAGCGTTTTCTCAGCGAGAGAAGGCCAACATGAACACTTCTTGCAGAACTCCTGTATTTTGATGAAAACTCAATGAAATCCACCTGTAACTTCAAGTTTATGCATCTTTCTATGCTTTCAGGTTGAAACTTGACTGAAAAATCACTTTGAACAAAAGTTATGGCATTTTTGTATTACAGGTCACAAATAGCGTTTTCTCAGCGAGAGAAGGCCAAAATGAACACTTCTTGCAGAACTCCTGTATTTTGATGAAAACTCACTGAAATCAAGCTGTAACTTCAAGTTTATGCATCTTTCTATGCTTTCAGGTTGAAACTTGACTGAAAAATCACTTTGAACAAAAGTTATGGCATTTTTGTTTCACAGGTCACAAATAGCGTTTTCTCAGCGAGAGAAGGCCAACATGAACACTTCTTGCAGAACTCCTGTATTTTGATGAAAACTCACTGAAATCCACCTGTAACTTCAAGTTTATGCATCTTTCTATGCTTTCAGGTTGAAACTTGACTGAAAACTCACTTTGAACAAAAGTTATGGCTGTTTTGTGTCACAGGTCACAAATAGCGTTTTCTCATCGAGAGAAGGCCAAAATGAACACTTCTTGCAGAACTCCTGTATTTTGATGAAAACTCACTGATCCACCTGTAACTTCAACTTTATGCATCTTTCTATGCTTTCAGGTTGAAACTTGACTGAAAACTCACTTTGAACAAAAGTTATGGCATTTTTTTATCACAGGTCACAAATAGTGTTTTCTCAGCGAGAGAAGGCCAAAATGAACACTTCTTGCAGAACTCCTGTATTTTGATGAAAACTCACTGAAATCAAGCTGTAACTTCAACTTTATGTATCTTTCTATGCTTTCAGGTTGAAACTTGACTGAAAACTCACTTTTAAAAAAAGTTATGGCATTTTTGTTTCACAGGTCACAAATAGTGTTTTCTCAGCGAGAGAAGGCCAAAATGAACACTTCTTGCAGAACTCCTGTATTTTGATGAAAACTCACTGAAATCAAGCTGTAACTTCAAGTTTATGCATCTTTCTATGCTTTCAGGTTGAAACTTGACTGAAAAATCACTTTGAACAAAAGTTATGGCATTTTTGTATCACAGGTCACAAATAGCGTTTTCTCAGCGAGAGAAGGCCAACATGAACACTTCTTGCAGAACTCCTGTATTTTGATGAAAACTCACTGAAATCCACCTGTAACTTCAAGTTTATGCATCTTTCTATGCTTTCAAGGTTGAAACTTGACTGAAAACTCACTTTGAACAAAAGTTATGGCTGTTTTGTGTCACAGGTCACAAATAGCGTTTTCTCATCGAGAGAAGGCCAAAATGAACACTTCTTGCAGAACTCCTGTATTTTGATGAAAACTCACTGATCCACCTGTAACTTCAACTTTATGCATCTTTCTATGCTTTCAGGTTGAAACTTGACTGAAAACTCACTTTGAACAAAAGTTATGGCATTTTTTTATCACAGGTCACAAATAGTGTTTTCTCAGCGAGAGAAGGCCAAAATGAACACTTCTTGCAGAACTCCTGTATTTTGATGAAAACTCACTGAAATCAAGCTGTAACTTCAACTTTATGCATCTTTCTATGCTTTCAGGTTGAAACTTGACTGAAAACTCACTTTTAAAAAAAGTTATGGCATTTTTGTTTCACAGGTCACAAATAGTGTTTTCTCAGCGAGAGAAGGCCAAAATGAACACTTCTTGCAGAACTCCTGTATTTTGATGAAAACTCACTGAAATCCACCTGTAACTTCAAGTTGATGCATCTTTCTATGCTTTCAGGTTGAAACTTGACTGAAAACTCACTTTGAGCAAAAGTTATGGCTGTTTTGTGTCACAGGTCACAAATAGCGTTTTCTCAGCGAGAGAAGGCCAAAATGAACACTTCTTGCAGAACTCCTGTATTTTGATGAAAACTCACTGAAATCCACCTGTAACTTCAAGTTTATGCATCTTTCTATGCATTCAGGTTGAAACTTGACTGAAAACTCACTTTTAAAAAAAGTTATGGCATTTTTGTATCACAGGTCACAAATAGCGTTTTCTCAGGGAGAGAAGGCCAAAATGAACACTTCTTGCAGAACTCCTGTATTTTGATGAAAAATCACTGAAATCCAGCTGTAACTTCAAGTTTATGCATCTTTCTATGCTTTCAGGTTGAAACTTGACTGAAAACTCACTTTTAAAAAAAGTTGTGGCATTTTTGTATCACAGGTCACAAATAGTGTTTTCTCAGCGAGAGGAGGCCAAAAAGAACACTTCATGCAGAACTCCTGTATTTTGATGAAAACGCACTGAAATCAAGCTGTAACTTCAAGTTTATGCATCTTTCTATGCTTTCAGGTTGAAACTTGACTGAAAACTCACTTTGAACAAAAGTTATGGCTGTTCAGTGTCGCAGGTCACAAATAGCGTTTTCTCAGTGAGAGAAGGCTAAAATGAACACTTCATGCAGAACTCCTGTATTTTGATGAAAACTCACTGAAATCAAGCTGTAACTTCAAGTTTATGCATCTTTCTATGCTTTCAGGTTGAAACTTGACTGAAAACTCACTTTGAACAAAAGTTATGGCATTTTTGTATCACAGGTCACAAATAGTGTTTTCTCAGCGAGAGAAGGCCAAAAAGAACACTTCATGCAGAACTCCTGTATTTTCATGAAAACTCACTGAAATCAAGCTGTAACTTCAAGTTTATGCATCTTTCTATGTTTTCAGGTTGAAACTTGACTGAAAACTCACTTTGAACAAAAGTTATGGCTGTTTTGTGTCGCAGGTCACAAATAGCGTTTTCTCAGCGAGAGAAGGCCAAAATGAACACTTCATGCAGAACTGCTGTATTTTGATGAAAACTCACTGAAATCAAGCTGTAACTTCAAGTTTATGCATCTTTCTATGCTTTCAGGTTGAAACTTGACTGAAAACTCACTTTGAACAAAAGTTATGGCATTTTTGTATCACAGGTCACAAATAGTGTTTTCTCAGCGAGAGAAGGCCAAAATGAACACTTCATGCAGAACTCCTATATTTTGATGAAAACTCACTGAAATCAAGCTGTAACTTCAAGTTTATGCATCTTTCTATGCTTTCAGGTTGAAACTTGACTGAAAACTCACTTTTAAAAAAAGTTGTGGCATTTTTGTATCACAGGTCACAAATAGTGTTTTCTCAGCGAGAGGAGGCCAAAAAGAACACTTCATGCAGAACTCCTGTATTTTGATGAAAACGCACTGAAATCAAGCTGTAACTTCAAGTTTATGCATCTTTCTATGCTTTCAGGTTGAAACTTGACTGAAAACTCACTTTGAACAAAAGTTATGGCTGTTCAGTGTCGCAGGTCACAAATAGCGTTTTCTCAGTGAGAGAAGGCTAAAATGAACACTTCATGCAGAACTCCTGTATTTTGATGAAAACTCACTGAAATCAAGCTGTAACTTCAAGTTTATGCATCTTTCTATGCTTTCAGGTTGAAACTTGACTGAAAACTCACTTTGAACAAAAGTTATGGCATTTTTGTATCACAGGTCACAAATAGTGTTTTCTCAGCGAGAGAAGGCCAAAATGAACACTTCATGCAGAACTCCTGTATTTTGATGAAAACTCACTGAAATCAAGCTGTAACTTCAAGTTTATGCATCTTTCTATGCTTTCAGGTTGAAACTTGACTGAAAACTCACTTTTAAAAAAAGTTATGGCATTTTTGTATCACAGGTCACAAATAGTGTTTTTCTCAGCGAGAGAAGGCCAAAATGAATACTCCATGCAGAACTCCTGTATTTTGATGAAAACTCACTGAAATCAAGCTGTAACTTCAAGTTTATGCATCTTTCTATGCTTTCAGGTTGAAACTTGACTGAAAACTCACTTTGAACAAAAGTTATGGCATTTTTGTATCACAGGTCACAAATAGTGTTTTCTCAGCGAGAGAAGGCCAAAAAGAACACTTCATGCAGAACTCCTGTATTTTCATGAAAACTCACTGAAATCAAGCTGTAACTTCAAGTTTATGCATCTTTCTATGTTTTCAGGTTGAAACTTGACTGAAAACTCACTTTGAACAAAAGTTATGGCTGTTTTGTGTTGCAGGTCACAAATAGCGTTTTCTCAGCGAGAGAAGGCCAAAATGAACACTTCATGCAGAACTCCTGTATTTTGATGAAAACTCACAGAAATCAAGCTGTAACTTCAAGTTTATGCATCTTTCTATGCTTTCAGGTTGAAACTTGACTGAAAACTCACTTTGAACAAAAGTTATGGCTGTTCAGTGTCGCAGGTCACAAATAGCGTTTTCTCAGTGAGAGAAGGCCAAAATGAACACTTCATGCAGAACTCCTGTATTTTGATGAAAACTCACTGAAATCAAGCTGTAACTTCAAGTTTATGCATCTTTCTATGCTTTCAGGTTGAAACTTGACTGAAAACTAACTTTGAACTAAAGTTATGGCTGTTCAGTGTCGCAGGTCACAAATAGCGTTTTCTCAGCGAGAGAAGGCCTAAATGAACACTTCATGCAGAACTCCTGTATTTTGATGAAAACTCACTGAAATCAAGCTGTAACTTCAAGTTTATGCATCTTTCTATGCTTTCAGGTTGAAACTTGACTGAAAACTCACTTTGAAGAAAAGTTATGGCATTTTTGTATCACAGGTCACAAATAGTGTTTTCTCGACGAGAGAAGGCCAAAATGAACACTTCATGCAAAACTCCTGTATTTTGATGAAAACTCACTGAAATCAGGCTGTAACTTCAAGTTTATGCATCTTTCTATGCTTTCAGTTTGAAACTTGACTGAAAACTCACTTTTAAAAGAAGTTATGGCATTTTTGTATCACAGGTCACAAATAGTGTTTTCTCAGCGAGAGAAGGCCAAAATGAACACTTCATGCAGAACTCCTGTATTTTGATGAAAACTCACTGAAATCAAGCTGTAACTTCAAGTTTATGCATCTTTCTATGCTTTCAGGTTGAAACTTGACTGACAACTCACTTTGAAGAAAAGTTATGGCATTTTTGTGTCACAGGTCACAAATAGTGTTTTCTCAGCGAGAGAAGGCCAAAAAGAACACTTCATGCAGAACTCCTGTATTTTGATGAAAACTCACTGAAATCAAGCTGTAACTTCAAGTTTCTGCATCTTTCTATGTTTTCAGGTTGAAACTTGACTGAAAACTCACTTTGAACAAAAGTTATGGCTGTTTTGTGTCGCAAGTCACAAATAGCGTTTTCTCATCAAGAGAAGGCCAAAATGAACACTGCATGCAGAACTCCTGTATTTTGATGAAAACTCACTGAAATCAATCTGTAACTTCAAGTTTATGCATCTTTCTATGCTTTCAGGTTGAAACTTGACTGAAAACTCACTTTGAACTAAAGTTATGGCTGTTCAGTGTCGCAGGTCACAAATAGCGTTTTCTCAGCGAGAGAAGGGCAAAATGAACACTTCATGCAGAACTCCTGTATTTTGATGAAAACTCACTGAAATCAAGCTGTAACTTCAAGTTTATGCATCTTTCTATGCTTTCAGGTTGAAACTTGACTGAAAACTCACTTTGAAGAAAAGTTATGGCATTTTTGTATCACAGGTCACAAATAGTGTTTTCTCAGCGAGAGAAGGCCAAAAAGAACACTTCATGCAGAACTCCTGTATTTTGATGAAAACTCACTGAAATCAAGCTGTAACTTCAAGTTTATGCATCTTTCTATGTTTTCAGGTTGAAACTTGACTGAAAACTCACTTTGAACAAAAGTTATGGCTATTTTGTGTCGCAAGTCACAAATAGCGTTTTCTCAGCAAGAGAAGGCCAAAATGAACACTGCATGCAGAACTCCTGTATTTTGATGAAAACTCACTGAAATCAAGCTGTAACTTCAAGTTTATGCATCTTTCTATGCTTTCAGGTTGAAACTTGACTGAAAACTCACTTTGAACTAAAGTTATGGCTGTTCAGTGTCGCAGGTCACAAATAGCGTTTTCTCAGCGAGAGAAGGGCAAAATGAACACTTCATGCAGAACTCCTGTATTTTGATGAAAACTCACTGAAATCAAGCTGTAACTTCAAGTTTATGCATCTTTCTATGCTTTCAGGTTGAAACTTGACTGAAAACACACTTTTAAAAAAAGTTTTGGCATTTTTGTATCACAGGTCACAAATAGTGTTTTCTCAGCGAGAGAAGGCCAAAATGAACACTTCATGCAGAACTCCTGTATTTTGATGAAAACTCACTGAAATCCACCTGTAACTTCAAGTTTATGCATCTTTCTATGCATTCAGGTTGAAACTTGACTGAAAACTCACTTTTAAAAAAAGTTATGGCATTTTTGTATCACAGGTCACAAATAGTGTTTTCTCAGCGAGACAAGGCCAAAATGAACATTTCATGCAGAACTCCTGTATTTTGAGGAAAACTCACTGAAATCAAGCTGTAACTTCAAGTTTATGCATCTTTCTATGCTTTCAGGTTGAAACTTGACTGAAAAATCACTTTGAACAAAAGTTATGGCATTTTTGTATCACAGGGCACAAATAGTGTTTTCTCAGCGAGAGAAGGCCAAAATGAACATTTCATGCAGAACTCCTGTATTTTGATGAAAACTCATCGAAATGAAGCTGTAACTTCAAGTTTATGCATCTTTCTATGCTTTCAGGTATAAACTTGACTGAAAACTCACTTTGAAGAAAAGTTATGGATGTTTTGTGTCACAGGTCACAAATAGTGTTTTCTCAGCGAGAGAAGGCCAAAATGAACACTTCTTGCAGAACTCCTGTATTTTGATGAAAACTCACTGAAATCCACCTGTAACTTCAAGTTTATTCATATTTCTATGCTTTCAGGTTGAAACTTGACTGAAAAATCACTTTGAACAAAAGTTATGGCATTTTTGTATCACAGGTCACAAATAGCGTTTTCTCAGCGAGAGAAGGCCAACATGAACACTTCTTGCAGAACTCCTGTATTTTGATGAAAACTCACTGAAATCAAGCTTTAACTTCAAGTTTATGCATCTTTCTATGCTTTCAGGTTGAAACTTGACTGAAAAATCACTTTGAACAAAAGTTATGGCATTTTTGTATCACAGGTCACAAATAGTGTTTTCTCAGCGAGAGAAGGCCAACATGAACACTTCATGCATAACTCCTGTATTTTGAGGAAAACTCACTGAAATCAAGCTGTAACTTCAAGTTTATGCATCTTTCTATGCTTTCAGGTTGAAACTTGACTGAAAACCCACTTTTAGCAAAAGTTATGGCTGTTTTGTGTCACAGGTCACACATAGCGTTTTCTCAGCGAGAGAAGGCCAAAATGAACACTTCTTGCAGAACTCCTGTATTTTGATGAAAACTCACTGAAATCCACCTGTAACTTCAAGTTTATGCATCTTTCTATGCTTTCAGGTTGAAACTTGACTGAAAAATCACTTTGAACAAAAGTTATGGCTGTTTTGTGTCACAGGTCACAAATAGCGTTTTCTCAGCGAGAGAAGGCCAAAATGAACACTTCATGCATAACTCCTGTATTTTGAGGAAAACTCACTGAAATCAAGCTGTAACTTCAAGTTTATGCATCTTTCTATGCTTTCAGGTTGAAACTTGAATGAAAACTCACTTTGAACAAAAATTATGGCTGTTTTGTGTCACAGGTCACAAATAGCGTTTTCTCAGCGAGAGAAGGCCAAAATGAACACTTCTTGCAGACCTCCTGTATTTTGATGAAAACTCACTGAAATCCACCTTTAACTTGAAGTTTATGCATCTTTCTATGCTTTCAGGTTGAAACTTGACTGAAAACTCACTTTTAAAAAAAGTTATGGCATTTTTGTATCACAGGTCACAAATAGTGTTTTCTCAGCGCGAGAAGGCCAAAATGAACACTTCTTGCAGAACTCCTGTATTTTGAGGAAAACTCACTGAAATCATGCTGTAACTTCAAGTTTATGCATCTTTCTATGCTTTCAGGTTGAAACTTGACTGAAAAATCACTTTGAACAAAAGTTATGGCATTTTTGTATCACAGGTCACAAATAGCGTTTTCTCAGCGAGAGAAGGCCAAAATGAACACTTCATGCATAACTCCTGTATTTTGATGAAAACTCACTGAAATCAAGCTGTAACTTCAAGTTTATGCATCTTTCTATGCTTTCAGGTTGAAACTTGACTGAAAACTCACTTTTAAAAAAAGTTTTGGCATTTTTGTATCACAGGTCACAAATAGTGTTTTCTCAGCGAGAGAAGGCCAAAATGAACACTTCATGCAGAACTCCTGTATTTTGATGAAAACTCACTGAAATCCACCTGTAACTTCAAGTTTATTCATATTTCTATGCTTTCAGGTTGAAACTTGACTGAAAAATCACTTTGAACAAAAGTTATGGCATTTTTGTATCACAGGTCACAAATAGCGTTTTCTCAGCGAGAGAAGGCCAACATGAACACTTCTTGCAGAACTCCTGTATTTTGATGAAAACTCACTGAAATCAAGCTGTAACTTCAAGTTTATGCATCTTTCTATGCTTTCAGGTTGAAACTTGACTGAAAAATCACTTTGAACAAAAGTTATGGCATTTTTGTATCACAGGTCACAAATAGTGTTTTCTCAGCGAGAGAAGGCCAACATGAACACTTCATGCATAACTCCTGTATTTTGAGGAAAACTCACTGAAATCAAGCTGTAACTTCAAGTTTATGCATCTTTCTATGCTTTCAGGTTGAAACTTGAATGAAAACTCACTTTGAAAAAAAATTATGGCTGTTTTGTGTCACAGGTCACAAATAGCATTTTCTCAGCGAGAGTAGGCCAAAATGAACACTTCTTGCAGAACTCCTGTATTTTGATGAAAACTCACTGAAATCCACTTGTAACTTCAAGTTTATGCATCTTTCTATGCTTTCAGGTTGAAACTTGACTGAAAACCCACTTTTAGCAAAAGTTATGGCTGTTTTGTGTCACAGGTCACACATAGCGTTTTCTCAGCGAGAGAAGGCCAAAATGAACACTTCTTGCAGAACTCCTGTATTTTGATGAAAACTCACTGAAATCCACCTGTAACTTCAAGTTTATGCATCTTTCTATGCTTTCAGGTTGAAACTTGACTGAAAAATCACTTTGAACAAAAGTTATGGCTGTTTTGTGTCACAGGTCACAAATAGCGTTTTCTCAGCGAGAGAAGGCCAAAATGAACACTTCATGCATAACTCCTGTATTTTGAGGAAAACTCACTGAAATCAAGCTGTAACTTCAAGTTTATGCATCTTTCTATGCTTTCAGGTTGAAACTTGAAGAAAACTCACTTTGAACAAAAATTATGGCTGTTTTGTGTCACAGGTCACAAATAGCGTTTTCTCAGCGAGAGAAGGCCAAAATGAACACTTCTTGCAGACCTCCTGTATTTTGATGAAAACTCACTGAAATCCACCTTTAACTTGAAGTTTATGCATCTTTCTATGCTTTCAGGTTGAAACTTGACTGAAAACTCACTTTTAAAAAAAGTTATGGCATTTTTGTATCACAGGTCACAAATAGTGTTTTCTCAGCGCGAGAAGGCCAAAATGAACACTTCTTGCAGAACTCCTGTATTTTGAGGAAAACTCACTGAAATCATGCTGTAACTTCAAGTTTATGCATCTTTCTATGCTTTCAGGTTGAAACTTGACTGAAAAATCACTTTGAACAAAAGTTATGGCATTTTTGTATCACAGGTCACAAATAGCGTTTTCTCAGCGAGAGAAGGCCAAAATGAACACTTCATGCATAACTCCTGTATTTTGATGAAAACTCACTGAAATCAAGCTGTAACTTCAAGTTTATGCATCTTTCTATGCTTTCAGGTTGAAACTTGACTGAAAACTCACTTTTAAAAAAAGTTTTGGCATTTTTGTATCACAGGTCACAAATAGTGTTTTCTCAGCGAGAGAAGGCCAAAATGAACACTTCATGCAGAACTCCTGTATTTTGATGAAAACTCACTGAAATCCACCTGTAACTTCAAGTTTATGCATCTTTCTATGCATTCAGGTTGAAACTTGACTGAAAACTCACTTTTAAAAAAAGTTATGGCATTTTTGTATCACAGGTCACAAATAGTGTTTTCTCAGCGAGAGAAGGCCAAAATGAACACTTCATGCATAACTCTTGTATTTTGAGGAAAACTCACTGAAATCAAGCTGTAACTTCAAGTTTATGCATCTTTCTATGCTTTCAGGTTGAAACTTGACTGAAAAATCACTTTGAACAAAAGTTATGGCATTTTTGTATCACAGGTCACAAATAGTGTTTTCTCAGCGAGAGAAGGCCAAAATGAACATTTCATGCAGAACTCCTGTATTTTGAGGAAAACTCACTGAAATCAAGCTGTAACTTCAAGTTTATGCATCTTTCTATGCTTTCAGGTTGAAACTTGACTGAAAAATCACTTTGAACAAAAGTTATGGCATTTTTGTATCACAGGTCACAAATAGTGTTTTCTCAGCGAGAGAAGGCCAAAATGAACATTTCATGCAGAACTCCTGTATTTTGATGAAAACTCATCGAAATGAAGCTGTAACTTCAAGTTTATGCATCTTTCTATGCTTTCAGGTATAAACTTGACTGAAAACTCACTTTGAAGAAAAGTTATGGCTGTTTTGTGTCACAGGTCACAAATAGTGTTTTCTCAGCGAGAGAAGGCCAAAATGAACACTTCTTGCAGAACTCCTGTATTTTGATGAAAACTCACTGAAATCCACCTGTAACTTCAAGTTTATGCATATTTCTATGCTTTCAGGTTGAAACTTGACTGAAAAATCACTTTGAACAAAAGTTATGGCATTTTTGTATCACAGGTCACAAATAGCGTTTTCTCAGCGAGAGAAGGCCAAAATGAACACTTCTTGCAGAACTCCTGTATTTTGATGAAAAATCACTGAAATCCAGCTGTAACTTCAAGTTTATGCATCTTTCTATGCTTTCAGGTTGAAACTTGACTGAAAACTCACTTTGAACAAAAGTTGTGGCATTTTTGTATCACAGGTCACAAATAGTGTTTTCTCAGCGAGAGAAGGCCAAAATGAACACTTCATGCAGAACTCCTGTATTTTGATGAAAACTCACTGAAATCCACCTGTAATTTCAAGTTTATGCATCTTTCTATGCTTTCAGGTTGAAACTTGACTGAAAAATCACTTTGAACAAAAGTTATGGCATTTTTGTATCACAGGTCACAAATAGCGTTTTCTCAGCGAGAGAAGGCCAACATGAACACTTCTTGCAGAACTCCTGTATTTTGATAAAAACTCAATGAAATCCACCTGTAACTTCAAGTTTATGCATCTTTCTATGCTTTCAGGTTGAAACTTGACTGAAAAATCACTTTGAACAAAAGTTATGGCATTTTTGTATTACAGGTCACAAATAGCGTTTTCTCAGCGAGAGAAGGCCAAAATGAACACTTCTTGCAGAACTCCTGTATTTTGAGGAAAACTCACTGAAATCAAGCTGTAACTTCAAGTTTATGCATCTTTCTATGCTTTCAGGTTGAAACTTGACTGAAAACTCACTTTGAACAAAAGTTATGGCTGTTTTGTGTCACAGGTCACAAATAGCGTTTTCTCATCGAGAGAAGGCCAAAATGAACACTTCTTGCAGAACTCCTGTATTTTGATGAAAACTCACTGAAATCCACCTGTAACTTCAACTTTATGCATCTTTCTATGCTTTCAGGTTGAAACTTGACTGAAAACTCACTTTGAACAAAAGTTATGGCATTTTTTTATCACAGGTCACAAATAGTGTTTTCTCAGCGAGAGAAGGCCAAAATGAACACTTCTTGCAGAACTCCTGTATTTTGATGAAAACTCACTGAAATCAAGCTGTAACTTCAACTGTATGCATCTTTCTATGCTTTCAGGTTGAAACTTGACTGAAAACTCACTTTTAAAAAAAGTTATGGCATTTTTGTATCACAGGTCACAAATAGTGTTTTCTCAGCGAGAGAAGGCCAAAATGAACACTTCTTGCAGAACTCCTGTATTTTGATGAAAACTCACTGAAATCCACCTGTAACTTCAAGTTGATGCATCTTTCTATGCTTTCAGGTTGAAACTTGACTGAAAACTCACTTTGAGCAAAAGTTATGGCTGTTTTGTGTCACAGGTCACAAATAGCGTTTTCTCAGCGAGAGAAGGCCAAAATGAACACTTCTTGCAGAACTCCTGTATTTTGATGAAAACTCACTGAAATCCACCTGTAACTTCAAGTTTATGCATCTTTCTATGCATTCAGGTTGAAACTTGACTGAAAACTCACTTTTAAAAAAAGTTATGGCATTTTTGTATCACAGGTCACAAATAGTGTTTTCTCAGCGAGAGAAGGCCAAAATGAACACTTCATGTATAACTCTTGTATTTTGAGGAAAACTCACTGAAATCAAGCTGTAACTTCAAGTTTATGCATCTTTCTATGCTTTCAGGTTGAAACTTGACTGAAAAATCACTTTGAACAAAAGTTATGGCTGTTTTGTGTCACAGGTCACAAATAGCATTTTCTCAGCGAGAGAAGGCCAAAATGAACACTTCTTGCAGAACTCCTGTATTTTGATGAAAACTCACTGAAATCCACCTGTAACTTCAAGTTTATGCATCTTTCTATGCTTTCAGGTTGAAACTTGACTGAAAACTCACTTTGAACAAAAGTTGTGGCATTTTTGTATCACAGGTCACAAATAGTGTTTTCTCAGCGAGAGAAGGCCAAAATGAACACTTCATGCAGAACTCCTGTATTTTGATGAAAACTCACTGAAATCCACCTGTAATTTCAAGTTTATGCATCTTTCTATGCATTCAGGTTGAAACTTGACTGAAAAATCACTTTGAACAAAAGTTATGGCATTTTTGTATCACAGGTCACAAATAGCGTTTTCTCAGCGAGAGAAGGCCAACATGAACACTTCTTGCAGAACTCCTGTATTTTGATGAAAACTCACTGAAATCCACCTGTAACTTCAAGTTTATGCATCTTTCTATGCTTTCAGGTTGAAACTTGACTGAAAACTCACTTTGAGCAAAAGTTATGGCTGTTTTGTGTCACAGGTCACAAATAGCGTTTTCTCAGCGAGAGAAGGCCAAATTGAACACTTCTTGCAGAACTCCTGTATTTTGATGAAAACTCACTGAAATCAAGCTGTAACTTCAAGTTGATGCATCTTTCTATGCTTTCAGGTTGAAACTTGACTGAAAACTCACTTTGAACAAAAGTTATGGGATTTTTGTATCACAGGTCACAAATAGCGTTTTCTCAGCGAGAGAAGGCCAAAATGAACACTTCTTGCAGAACTCCTGTATTTTGATGAAAACTCACTGAAATCCACCTGTAACTTCAAGTTGATGCATCTTTCTATGCTTTCAGGTTGAAACTTGACTGAAAAATCACTTTGAACAAAAGTTATGGCATTTTTGTATCACAGGTCACAAATAGTGTTTTCTCAGTGAGAGAAGGCCAACATGAACACTTCATGCATAACTCCTGTATTTTGAGGAAAACTGACTGAAATCAAGCTGTAACTTCAAGTTTATGCATCTTTCTATGCTTTCAGGTTGAAACTTGAATGAAAACTCACTTTGAAAAAAAATTATGGCTGTTTTGTGTCACAGGTCACAAATAGCATTTTCTCAGCGAGAGAAGGCCAAAATGAACACTTCTTGCAGAACTCCTGTATTTTGATGAAAACTCACTGAAATCAAGCTGTAACTTCAACTTTATGCATCTTTCTATGCTTTCAGGTTGAAACTTGACTGAAAACTCACTTTTAAAAAAAGTTATGGCATTTTTGTATCACAGGTCACAAATAGTGTTTTCTCAGCGAGAGAAGGCCAAAATGAACACTTCTTGCAGAACTCCTGTATTTTGATGAAAACTCACTGAAATCCACCCGTAACTTCAAGTTTATGCATCTTTCTATGCTTTCAGGTTGAAACTTGACTGAAAAATCACTTTGAACAAAAGTTATGGCATTTTTGTATCACAGGTCACAAATAGCGTTTTCTCAGCGAGAGAAGGCCAAAATGAACACTTCTTGCAGAACTCCTGTATTTTGATGAAAAATCACTGAAATCCAGCTGTAACTTCAAGTTGATGCATCTTTCTATGCTTTCAGGTTGAAACTTGACTGAAAACTCACTTTGAACAAAAGTTGTGGCATTTTTGTATCACAGGTCACAAATAGTGTTTTTTCAGCGAGAGAAGGCCAAAATGAACACTTCATGCAGAACTCCTGTATTTTGATGAAAACTCACTGAAATCCACCTGTAACTTCAAGTTGATGCATCTTTCTATGCTTTCAGGTTGAAACTTGACTGAAAACTCACTTTGAGCAAAAGTTGTGGCATTTTTGTATCACAGGTCACAAATAGTGTTTTCTCAGCGAGAGAAGGCCAAAATGAACACTTCTTGCAGAACTCCTGTATTTTGATGAAAACTCACTGAAATCAAGCTGTAACTTCAACTTTATGCATCTTTCTATGCTTTCAGGTTGAAACTTGACTGAAAACTCACTTTTAAAAAAAGTTATGGCATTTTTGTATCACAGGTCACAAATAGTGTTTTCTCAGCGAGAGAAGGCCAAAATGAACACTTCTTGCAGAACTCCTGTATTTTGATGAAAACTCACTGAAATCCACCCGTAACTTCAAGTTTATGCATATTTCTATGCTTTCAGGTTGAAACTTGACTGAAAAATCACTTTGAACAAAAGTTATGGCATTTTTGTATCACAGGTCACAAATAGCGTTTTCTCAGCGAGAGAAGGCCAAAATGAACACTTCATGCAGAACTCCTGTATTTTGATGAAAACTCACTGAAATCCACCTGTAACTTCAAGTTGATGCATCTTTCTATGCTTTCAGGTTGAAACTTGACTGAAAACTCACTTTTAAAAAAAGTTATGGCATTTTTGTATCACAGGTCACAAATAGTGTTTTCTCAGCGAGAGAAGGCCAAAATGAACACTTCTTGCAGAACTCCTGTATTTTGATGAAAACTCACTGAAATCCACCTGTAACTTCAAGTTGATGCATCTTTCAATGCTTTCAGGTTGAAACTTGACTGAAAACTCACTTTGAGCAAAAGTTATGGCTGTTTTGTGTCACAGGTCACAAATAGCGTTTTCTCAGCGAGAGAAGTCCAAAATGAACACTTCTTGCAGAACTCCTGTATTTTGATGAAAACTCACTGAAATCCACCTGTAACTTCAAGTTTATGCATCTTTCTATGCATTCAGGTTGAAACTTGACTGAAAACTCACTTTTAAAAAAAGTTATGGCATTTTTGTATCACAGGTCACAAATAGTGTTTTCTCAGCGAGAGAAGGCCAAAATGAACACTTCATGTATAACTCTTGTATTTTGAGGAAAACTCACTGAAATCAAGCTGTAACTTCAAGTTTATGCATCTTTCTATGCTTTCAGGTTGAAACTTGACTGAAAAATCACTTTGAACAAAAGTTATGGCTGTTTTGTGTCACAGGTCACAAATAGCATTTTCTCAGCGAGAGAAGGCCAAAATGAACACTTCTTGCAGAACTCCTGTATTTTGAGGAAAACTCACTGAAATCAAGCTGTAACTTCAAGTTTATGCATCTTTCTATGCGTTCAGGTTGAAACTTGACTGAAAACTCACTTTTAAAAAAAGTTATGGCATTTTTGTATCACAGGTCACAAATAGTGTTTTCTCAGCGAGAGAAGGCCAAAATGAACACTTCTTGCAGAACTCCTGTATTTTGATGAAAACTCACTGAAATCCACCTGTAACTTCAAGTTGATGCATCTTTCTATGCTTTCAGGTTGAAACTTGACTGAAAACTCACTTTGAGCAAAAGTTATGGCTGTTTTGTGTCACAGGTCACAAATAGCGTTTTCTCAGCGAGAGAAGGCCAAAATGAACACTTCTTGCAGAACTCCTGTATTTTGATGAAAACTCACTGAAATCCACCTGTAACTTCAAGTTTATGCATCTTTCTATGCATTCAGGTTGAAACTTGACTGAAAACTCACTTTTAAAAAAAGTTATGGCATTTTTGTATCACAGGTCACAAATAGCGTTTTCTCAGCGAGAGAAGGCCAAAATGAACACTTCTTGCAGAACTCCTGTATTTTGATGAAAACTCACTGAAATCCACCTGTAACTTCAGGTTGATGCATCTTTCTATGCTTTCAGGTTGAAACTTGACTGAAAAATCACTTTGAACAAAAGTTGTGGCATTTTTGTATCACAGGTCACAAATAGTGTTTTCTCAGCGAGAGAAGGCCAAAATGAACACTTCATGCAGAACTCCTGTATTTTGATGAAAACTCACTGAAATCCACCTGTAATTTCAAGTTTATGCATCTTTCTATGCATTCAGGTTGAAACTTGACTGAAAAATCACTTTGAACAAAAGTTATGGCATTTTTGTATCACAGGTCACAAATAGCGTTTTCTCAGCGAGAGAAGGCCAACATGAACACTTCTTGCAGAACTCCTGTATTTTGATGAAAACTCACTGAAATCCACCTGTAACTTCAAGTTTATGCATCTTTCTATGCTTTCAGGTTGAAACTTGACTGAAAACTCACTTTGAGCAAAAGTTATGGCTGTTTTGTGTCACAGGTCACAAATAGCGTTTTCTCAGCGAGAGAAGGCCAAAATGAACACTTCTTGCAGAACTCCTGTATTTTGATGAAAACTCACTGAAATCAAGCTGTAACTTCAAGTTGATGCATCTTTCTATGCTTTCAGGTTGAAACTTGACTGAAAACTCACTTTGAAAAAAAGTTATGGGATTTTTGTATCACAGGTCACAAATAGCGTTTTCTCAGCGAGAGAAGGCCAAAATGAACACTTCTTGCAGAACTCCTGTATTTTGATGAAAACTCACTGAAATCCACCTGTAACTTCAAGTTGATGCATCTTTCTATGCTTTCAGGTTGAAACTTGACTGAAAAATCACTTTGAACAAAAGTTAGGGCATTTTTGTATCACAGGTCACAAATAGTGTTTTCTCAGTGAGAGAAGGCCAACATGAACACTTCATGCATAACTCCTGTATTTTGAGGAAAACTGACTGAAATCAAGCTGTAACTTCAAGTTTATGCATCTTTCTATGCTTTCAGGTTGAAACTTGAATGAAAACTCACTTTGAAAAAAAATTATGGCTGTTTTGTGTCACAGGTCACAAATAGCATTTTCTCAGCGAGAGAAGGCCAAAATGAACACTTCTTGCAGAACTCCTGTATTTTGATGAAAACTCACTGAAATCAAGCTGTAACTTCAACTTTATGCATCTTTCTATGCTTTCAGGTTGAAACTTGACTGAAAACTCACTTTTAAAAAAAGTTATGGCATTTTTGTATCACAGGTCACAAATAGTGTTTTCTCAGCGAGAGAAGGCCAAAATGAACACTTCTTGCAGAACTCCTGTATTTTGATGAAAACTCACTGAAATCCACCTGTAACTTAAAGTTGATGCATCTTTCTATGCTTTCAGGTTGAAACTTGACTGAAAACTCACTTTGAGCAAAAGTTATGGCTGTTTTGTGTCACAGGTCACAAATAGCGTTTTCTCAGCGAGAGAAGGCCAAAATGAACACTTCTTGCAGAACTCCTGTATTTTGATGAAAACTCACTGAAATCCACCTGTAACTTCAAGTTTATGCATGTTTCTATGCATTCAGGTTGAAACTTGACTGAAAACTCACTTTTAAAAAAAGTTATGGCATTTTTGTATCACAGGTCACAAATAGCGTTTTCTCAGCGAGAGAAGGCCAAATTGAACACTTCTTGCAGAACTCCTGTATTTTGATGAAAACTCACTGAAATCCACCTGTAACTTCAAGTTGATGCATCTTTCTATGCTTTCAGGTTGAAACTTGACTGAAAAATCACTTTGAACAAAAGTTATGGCATTTTTGTATCACAGGTCACAAATAGTGTTTTCTCAGTGAGAGAAGGCCAACATGAACACTTCATGCATAACTCCTGTATTTTGAGGAAAACTGACTGAAATCAAGCTGTAACTTCAAGTTTATGCATCTTTGTTTGCTTTCAGGTTGAAACTTGAATGAAAACTCACTTTGAAAAAAAATTATGGCTGTTTTGTGTCACAGGTCACAAATAGCATTTTCTCAGCGAGAGAAGGCCAAAATGAACACTTCTTGCAGAACTCCTGTATTTTGATGAAAACTCACTGAAATCAAGCTGTAACTTCAACTTTATGCATCTTTCTATGCTTTCAGGTTGAAACTTGACTGAAAACTCACTTTTAAAAAAAGTTATGGCATTTTTGTATCACAGGTCACAAATAGTGTTTTCTCAGCGAGAGAAGGCCAAAATGAACACTTCTTGCAGAACTCCTGTATTTTGATGAAAACTCACTGAAATCCACCTGTAACTTCAAGTTGATGCATCTTTCTATGCTTTCAGGTTGAAACTTGACTGAAAACTCACTTTGAGCAAAAGTTATGGCTGTTTTGTGTCACAGGTCACAAATAGCGTTTTCTCAGCGAGAGAAGGCCAAAATGAACACTTCTTGCAGAACTCCTGTATTTTGATGAAAACTCACTGAAATCCACCTGTAACTTCAAGTTTATGCATCTTTCTATGCATTCAGGTTGAAACTTGACTGAAAACTCACTTTTAAAAAAAGTTATGGCATTTTTGTATCACAGGTCACAAATAGTGTTTTCTCAGCGAGAGAAGGCCAAAATGAACACTTCATGTATAACTCTTGTATTTTGAGGAAAACTCACTGAAATCAAGCTGTAACTTCAAGTTTATGCATCTTTCTATGCTTTCAGGTTGAAACTTGACTGAAAAATCACTTTGAACAAAAGTTATGGCTGTTTTGTGTCACAGGTCACAAATAGCATTTTCTCAGCGAGAGAAGGCCAAAATGAACACTTCTTGCAGAACTCCTGTATTTTGAGGAAAACTCACTGAAATCAAGCTGTAACTTCAAGTTTATGCATCTTTCTATGCGTTCAGGTTGAAACTTGACTGAAAACTCACTTTTAAAAAAAGTTATGGCATTTTTGTATCACAGGTCACAAATAGTGTTTTCTCAGCGAGAGAAGGCCAAAATGAACACTTCTTGCAGAACTCCTGTATTTTGATGAAAACTCACTGAAATCCACCTGTAACTTCAAGTTGATGCATCTTTCTATGCTTTCAGGTTGAAACTTGACTGAAAACTCACTTTGAGCAAAAGTTATGGCTGTTTTGTGTCACAGGTCACAAATAGCGTTTTCTCAGCGAGAGAAGGCCAAAATGAACACTTCTTGCAGAACTCCTGTATTTTGATGAAAACTCACTGAAATCCACCTGTAACTTCAAGTTTATGCATCTTTCTATGCATTCAGGTTGAAACTTGACTGAAAACTCACTTTTAAAAAAAGTTATGGCATTTTTGTATCACAGGTCACAAATAGCGTTTTCTCAGCGAGAGAAGGCCAAAATGAACACTTCTTGCAGAACTCCTGTATTTTGATGAAAACTCACTGAAATCCACCTGTAACTTCAGGTTGATGCATCTTTCTATGCTTTCAGGTTGAAACTTGACTGAAAAATCACTTTGAACAAAAGTTAGGGCATTTTTGTATCACAGGTCACAAATAGTGTTTTCTCAGCGAGAGAAGGCCAACATGAACACTTCATGCATAACTCCTGTATTTTGAGGAAAACTCACTGAAATCAAGCTGTAACTTCAAGTTTATGCATCTTTCTATGCTTTCAGGTTGAAACTTGAATGAAAACTCACTTTGAAAAAAAATTATGGCTGTTTTGTGTCACAGGTCACAAATAGCATTTTCTCAGCGAGAGAAGGCCAAAATGAACACTTCTTGCAGAACTCCTGTATTTTGATGAAAACTCACTGAAATCAAGCTGTAACTTCAACTTTATGCATCTTTCTATGCTTTCAGGTTGAAACTTGACTGAAAACTCACTTTTAAAAAAAGTTATGGCATTTTTGTATCACAGGTCACAAATAGTGTTTTCTCAGCGAGAGAAGGCCAAAATGAACACTTCTTGCAGAACTCCTGTATTTTGATGAAAACTCACTGAAATCCACCTGTAACTTCAAGTTGATGCATCTTTCAATGCTTTCAGGTTGAAACTTGACTGAAAACTCACTTTGAGCAAAAGTTATGGCTGTTTTGTGTCACAGGTCACAAATAGCGTTTTCTCAGCGAGTGAAGTCCAAAATGAACACTTCTTGCAGAACTCCTGTATTTTGATGAAAACTCACTGAAATCCACCTGTAACTTCAAGTTTATGCATCTTTCTATGCATTCAGGTTGAAACTTGACTGAAAACTCACTTTTAAAAAAAGTTATGGCATTTTTGTATCACAGGTCACAAATAGTGTTTTCTCAGCGAGAGAAGGCCAAAATGAACACTTCATGTATAACTCTTGTATTTTGAGGAAAACTCACTGAAATCAAGCTGTAACTTCAAGTTTATGCATCTTTCTATGCTTTCAGGTTGAAACTTGACTGAAAAATCACTTTGAACAAAAGTTATGGCTGTTTTGTGTCACAGGTCACAAATAGCATTTTCTCAGCGAGAGAAGGCCAAAATGAACACTTCTTGCAGAACTCCTGTATTTTGATGAAAACTCACTGAAATCCACCTGTAACTTCAAGTTTATGCATCTTTCTATGCTTTCAGGTATAAACTTGACTGAAAACTCACTTTGAACAAAAGTTGTGGCATTTTTGTATCACAGGTCACAAATAGTGTTTTCTCAGCAAGAGAAGGCCAAAATGAACACTTCATGCAGAACTCCTGTATTTTGATGAAAACTCACTGAAATCCACCTGTAATTTCAAGTTTATGCATCTTTCTATGCATTCAGGTTGAAACTTGACTGAAAAATCACTTTGAACAAAAGTTATGGCATTTTTGTATCACAGGTCACAAATAGCGTTTTCTCAGCGAGAGAAGGCCAACATGAACACTTCTTGCAGAACTCCTGTATTTTGATGAAAACTCACTGAAATCCACCTGTAACTTCAAGTTTATGCATCTTTCTATGCTTTCAGGTTGAAACTTGACTGAAAACTCACTTTGAGCAAAAGTTATGGCTGTTTTGTGTCACAGGTCACAAATAGCGTTTTCTCAGCGAGAGAAGGCCAAAATGAACACTTCTTGCAGAACTCCTGTATTTTGATGAAAACTCACTGAAATCAAGCTGTAACTTCAAGTTGATGCATCTTTCTATGCTTTCAGGTTGAAACTTGACTGAAAACTCACTTTGAACAAAAGTTATGGGATTTTTGTATCACAGGTCACAAATAGCGTTTTCTCAGCGAGAGAAGGCCAAATTGAACACTTCTTGCAGAACTCCTGTATTTTGATGAAAACTCACTGAAATCCACCTGTAACTTCAAGTTGATGCATCTTTCTATGCTTTCAGGTTGAAACTTGACTGAAAAATCACTTTGAACAAAAGTTATGGCATTTTTGTGTCACAGGTCACAAATAGTGTTTTCTCAGTGAGAGAAGGCCAACATGAACACTTCATGCATAACTCCTGTATTTTGAGGAAAACTGACTGAAATCAAGCTGTAACTTCAAGTTTATGCATCTTTCTATGCTTTCAGGTTGAAACTTGAATGAAAACTCACTTTGAAAAAAAATTATGGCTGTTTTGTGTCACAGGTCACAAATAGCATTTTCTCAGCGAGAGAAGGCCAAAATGAACACTTCTTGCAGAACTCCTGTATTTTGATGAAAACTCACTGAAATCAAGCTGTAACTTCAACTTTATGCATCTTTCTATGCTTTCAGGTTGAAACTTGACTGAAAACTCACTTTTAAAAAAAGTTATGGCATTTTTGTATCACAGGTCACAAATAGTGTTTTCTCAGCGAGAGAAGGCCAAAATGAACACTTCTTGCAGAACTCCTGTATTTTGATGAAAACTCACTGAAATCCACCTGTAACTTCAAGTTGATGCATCTTTCTATGCTTTCAGGTTGAAACTTGACTGAAAACTCACTTTGAGCAAAAGTTATGGCTGTTTTGTGTCACAGGTCACAAATAGCGTTTTCTCAGCGAGAGAAGGCCAAAATGAACACTTCTTGCAGAACTCCTGTATTTTGATGAAAACTCACTGAAATCCACCTGTAACTTCAAGTTTATGCATCTTTCTATGCATTCAGGTTGAAACTTGACTGAAAACTCACTTTTAAAAAAAGTTATGGCATTTTTGTATCACACGTCACAAATAGCGTTTTCTCAGCGAGAGAAGGCCAAAATGAACACTTCTTGCAGAACTCCTGTATTTTGATGAAAACTCACTGAAATCCACCTGTAACTTCAAGTTGATGCATCTTTCTATGCTTTCAGGTTGAAACTTGACTGAAAAATCACTTTGAACAAAAGTTAGGGCATTTTTGTATCACAGGTCACAAATAGTGTTTTCTCAGCGAGAGAAGGCCAACATGAACACTTCATGCATAACTCCTGTATTTTGAGGAAAACTCACTGAAATCAAGCTGTAACTTCAAGTTTATGCATCTTTCTATGCTTTCAGGTTGAAACTTGAATGAAAACTCACTTTGAAAAAAAATTATGGCTGTTTTGTGTCACAGGTCACAAATAGCATTTTCTCAGCGAGAGAAGGCCAAAATGAACACTTCTTGCAGAACTCCTGTATTTTGATGAAAACTCACTGAAATCAAGCTGTAACTTCAACTTTATGCATCTTTCTATGCTTTCAGGTTGAAACTTGACTGAAAACTCACTTTTAAAAAAAGTTATGGCATTTTTGTATCACAGGTCACAAATAGTGTTTTCTCAGCGAGAGAAGGCCAAAATGAACACTTCTTGCAGAACTCCTTTATTTTGATGAAAACTCACTGAAATCCACCTGTAACTTCAAGTTGATGCATCTTTCAATGCTTTCAGGTTGAAACTTGACTGAAAACTCACTTTGAACAAAAGTTATGGCATTTTTTTATCACAGGTCACAAATAGTGTTTTCTCAGCGAGAGAAGGCCAAAATGAACACTTCTTGCAGAACTCCTGTATTTTGAAGAAAACTCACTGAAATCAAGCTGTAACTTCAAGTTTATGCATCTTTCTATGCTTTCAGGTTGAAACTTGACTGAAAACTCACTTTTAAAAAAAGTTATGGCATTTTTGTATCACAGGTCACAAATAGTGTTTTCTCAGCGAGAGAAGGCCAAAATGAACACTTCTTGCAGAACTCCTGTATTTTGATGAAAACTCACTGAAATCCACCTGTAACTTCAAGTTGATGCATCTTTCTATGCTTTCAGGTTGAAACTTGACTGAAAACTCACTTTGAGCAAAAGTTATGGCTGTTTTGTGTCACAGGTCACAAATAGTGTTTTCTCAGCGAGAGAAGGCCAAAATGAACACTTCTTGCAGAACTCCTGTATTTTGATGAAAACTCACTGAAATCCACCTGTAACTTCAAGTTTATGCATCTTTCTATGCATTCAGGTTGAAACTTGACTGAAAACTCACTTTTAAAAAAAGTTATGGCATTTTTGTATCACAGGTCACAAATAGTGTTTTCTCAGCGAGAGAAGGCCAAAATGAACACTTCATGTATAACTCTTGTATTTTGAGGAAAACTCACTGAAATCAAGCTGTAACTTCAAGTTTATGCATCTTTCTATGCTTTCAGGTTGAAACTTGACTGAAAAATCACTTTGAACAAAAGTTATGGCTGTTTTGTGTCACAGGTCACAAATAGTGTTTTCTCAGCGAGAGAAGGCCAAAATGAACACTTCTTGCAGAACTCCTGTATTTTGATGAAAAATCACTGAAATCCAGCTGTAACTTCAAGTTTATGCATCTTTCTATGCTTTCAGGTTGAAACTTGACTGAAAACTCACTTTGAACAAAAGTTGTGGCATTTTTGTATCACAGGTCACAAATAGTGTTTTCTCAGCGAGAGAAGGCCAAAATGAACACTTCATGCAGAACTCCTGTATTTTGATGAAAACTCACTGAAATCCACCTGTAATTTCAAGTTTATGCATCTTTCTATGCATTCAGGTTGAAACTTGACTGAAAAATCACTTTGAACAAAAGTTATGGCATTTTTGTATCACAGGTCACTAATAGCGTTTTCTCAGCGAGAGAAGGCCAACATGAAAACTTCTTGCAGAACTCCTGTATTTTGATGAAAACTCACTGAAATCCACCTGTAACTTCAAATTTATGCATCTTTCTATGCTTTTAGGTTGAAACTTGACTGAAAAATCACTTTGAACAAAAGTTATGGCATTTTTGTATTACAGGTCACAAATAGCGTTTTCTCAGCGAGAGAAGGCCAAAATGAACACTTCTTGCAGAACTCCTGTATTTTGATGAAAACTCACTGAAATCAAGCTGTAACTTCAAGTTTATGCATCTTTCTATGCTTTCAGGTTGAAACTTGACTGAAAAATCATTTTGAACAAAAGTTATGGCATTTTTGTATCACAGGTCACAAATAGTGTTTTCTCAGCGAGAAAAGGCCAAAATGAACACTTCTTGCAGAACTCCTGTATTTTGAGGAAAACTCACTGAAATCAAGCTGTAACTTCAAGTTTGTGCATCTTTCTATGCGTTCAGGTTGAAACTTGACTGAAAACTCACTTTGAACAAAAGTTATGGCTGTTTTGTGTCACAGGTCACAAATAGCGTTTTCTCAGCGAGAGAAGGCCAAAATGAACACTTCTTGCAGAACTCCTGTATTTTGATGAAAACTCACTGAAATCCACCTGTAACTTCAACTTTATGCATCTTTCTATGCTTTCAGGTTGAAACTTGACTGAAAACTCACTTTGAACAAAAGTTATGGCATTTTTGTATCACAGGTCACAAATAGTGTTTTCTCAGCGAGAGAAGGCCAAAATGAACACTTCTTGCAGAACTCCTGTATTTTGATGAAAACTCACTGAAATCAAGCTGTAACTTCAACTTTATGCATCTTTCTATGCTTTCAGGTTGAAACTTGACTGAAAACTCACTTTGAACAAAAGTTGTGGCATTTTTGTATCACAGGTCACAAATAGTGTTTTCTCAGCGAGAGAAGGCCAAAATGAACACTTCTTGCAGAACTCCTGTATTTTGATGAAAACTCACTGAAATCCACCTGTAATTTCAAGTTTATGCATCTTTCTATGCATTCAGGTTGAAACTTGACTGAAAAATCACTTTGAACAAAAGTTATGGCATTTTTGTATCACAGGTCACAAATAGCGTTTTCTCAGCGAGAAAAGGCCAAAATGAACACTTCTTGCAGAACTCCTGTATTTTGAGGAAAACTCACTGAAATCAAGCTGTAACTTCAAGTTTATGCATCTTTCTATGCGTTCAGGTTGAAACTTGACTGAAAACTCACTTTGAACAAAAGTTATGGCTGTTTTGTGTCACAGGTCACAAATAGCGTTTTCTCAGCGAGAGAAGGCCAAAATGAACACTTCTTGCAGCACTCCTGTATTTTGATGAAAACTCACTGAAATCAAGCTGTAACTTCAACTTTATGCATCTTTCTATGCTTTCAGGTTGAAACTTGACTGAAAACTCACTTTGAGCAAAAGTTATGGCTGTTTTGTTTCACAGGTCACTAATAGCGTTTTCTCAGCGAGAGAAGGCCAAAATGAACACTTCTTGCAGAACTCCTGTATTTTGATGAAAACTCACTGAAATGAAGCTGGAACTTCAAGTTTATGCATCTTTCTATGCTTTCAGGTTGAAACTTGACTGAAAACTCACTTTGAACAAAAGTTATGGGATTTTTGTATCACAGGTCACAAATAGCGTTTTCTCAGCGAGAGAAGGCCAAAATGAACACTTCTTGCAGAACTCCTGTATTTTGATGAAAACTCACTGAAATCCACCTGTAACTTCAAGTTGATGCATCTTTCTATGCTTTCAGGTTGAAACTTGACTGAAAACTCACTTTTAAAAAAAGTTATGGCATTTTTGTATCACAGGTCACAAATAGTGTTTTCTCAGCGAGAGAAGGCCAAAATGAACACTTCTTGCAGAACTCCTGTATTTTGATGAAAACTCACTGAAATCCACCTGTAACTTCAAGTTGATGCATCTTTCTATGCTTTCAGGTTGAAACTTGACTGAAAACTCACATTGAGCAAAAGTTATGGCTGTTTTGTGTCACAGGTCACAAATAGCGTTTTCTCAGCGAGAGAAGGCCAAAATGAACACTTCTTGCAGAACTCCTGTATTTTGATGAAAACTCACTGAAATCCACCTGTAACTTCAAGTTTATGCATCTTTCTATGCATTCAGGTTGAAACTTGACTGAAAACTCACTTTTAAAAAAAGTTATGGCATTTTTGTATCACAGGTCACAAATAGTGTTTTCTCAGCGAGAGAAGGCCAAAATGAACACTTCTTGCAGAACTCCTGTATTTTGATGAAAACTCAATGAAATCCACCCGTAACTTCAAGTTTATGCATATTTCTATGCTTTCAGGTTGAAACTTGACTGAAAAATCACTTTGAACAAAAGTTATGGCATTTTTGTATCACAGGTCACAAATAGCGTTTTCTCAGCGAGAGAAGGCCAAAATGAACACTTCTTGCAGAACTCCTGTATTTTGATGAAAAATCACTGAAATCCAGCTGTAACTTCAAGTTGATGCATCTTTCTATGCTTTCAGGTTGAAACTTGACTGAAAACTCACTTTGAACAAAAGTTGTGGCATTTTTGTATCACAGGTCACAAATAGTGTTTTCTCAGCGAGAGAAGGCCAAAATGAACACTTCATGCAGAACTCCTGTATTTTGATGAAAACTCACTGAAATCCACCTGTAACTTCAAGTTGATGCATCTTTCTATGCTTTCAGGTTGAAACTTGACTGAAAACTCACTTTGAGCAAAAGTTATGGCTGTTTTGTGTCACAGGTCACAAATAGCGTTTTCTCAGCGAGAGAAGGCCAAAATGAACACTTCTTGCAGAACTCCTGTATTTTGATGAAAACTCACTGAAATCCACCTGTAACTTCAAGTTTATGCATCTTTCTATGCATTCAGGTTGAAACTTGACTGAAAACTCACTTTGAACAAAAGTTATGGCATTTTTGTATCACAGGTCACAAATAGTGTTTTCTCAGCGAGAGAAGGCCAAAATGAACACTTCTTGCAGAACTCCTGTATTTTGATGAAAACTCACTGAAATCCACCTGTAACTTCAAGTTGATGCATCTTTCTATGCTTTCAGGTTGAAACTTGACTGAAAACTCACTTTGAGCAAAAGTTATGGCTGTTTTGTGTCACAGGTCACAAATAGCGTTTTCTCAGCAAGAGAAGGCCAAAATGAACACTTCTTGCAGAACTCCTGTATTTTGATGAAAACTCACTGAAATCCACCTGTAACTTCAAGTTTATGCATCTTTCTATGCTTTCAGGTTGAAACTTGACTGAAAACTCACTTTGAGCAAAAGTTATGGCTGTGTTGTGTCACAGGTCACAAATAGTGTTTTCTCAGCGAGAGAAGGCCAAAATGAACATTTCATGCAGAACTCCTGTATTTTGATGAAAACTCATCGAAATGAAGCTGTAACTTCAAGTTTATGCATCTTTCTATGCTTTCAGGTATAAACTTGACTGAAAACTCACTTTGAACAAAAGTTATGGCATTTTTGTATCACAGGTCACAAATAGCGTTTTCTCAGCGAGAGAAGGCCAAAATGAACACTTCTTGCAGAACTCCTGTATTTTGATGAAAAATCACTAAAATCCAGCTGTAACTTCAAGTTTATGCATCTTTCTATGCTTTCAGGTTGAAACTTGACTGAAAACTCACTTTGAACAAAAGTTGTGGCATTTTTGTTTCACAGGTCACAAATAGTGATTTCTCAGTGAGAGAAGGCCAAAATGAACACTTCATGCAGAACTCCTGTATTTTGATGAAAACTCACTGAAATCCACCTGTAATTTCAAGTTTATGCATCTTTCTATGCTTTCAGGTTGAAACTTGACTGAAAAATCACTTTGAACAAAAGTTATGGCATTTTTGTATCACAGGTCACAAATAGCGTTTTCTCAGCGAGAGAAGGCCAACATGAACACTTCTTGCAGAACTCCTGTATTTTGATGAAAACTCAATGAAATCCACCTGTAACTTCAAGTTTATGCATCTTTCTATGCTTTCAGGTTGAAACTTGACTGAAAAATCACTTTGAACAAAAGTTATGGCATTTTTGTATTACAGGTCACAAATAGCGTTTTCTCAGAAAGAGAAGGCCAAAATGAACACTTCTTGCATAACTCCTGTATTTTGATGAAAACTCACTGATATCAAGCTGTAACTTCAAGTTTATGCATCTTTCTATGCTTTCAGGCTGAAACTTGACTGAAAAATCACTTTGAACAAAAGTTATGGCATTTTTGTATCACAGGTCACAAATAGCGTTTTCTCAGCGAGAAAAGGCCAAAATGAACACTTCTTGCAGAACTCCTGTATTTTGAGGAAAACTCACTGAAATCAAGCTGTAACTTCAAGTTTATGCATCTTTCTATGCGTTCAGGTTGAAACTTGACTGAAAACTCACTTTGAACAAAAGTTATGGCTGTTTTGTGTCACAGGTCACAAATAGCGTTTTCTCATCGAGAGAAGGCCAAAATGAACACTTCTTGCAGAACTCCTCTATTTTGATGAAAACTCACTGAAATCCACCTGTAACTTCAAGTTTATGCATCTTTCTATGCTTTCAGGTTGAAACTTGACTGAAAACTCACTTTGAACAAAAGTTATGGCATTTTTTAATCACAGGTCACAAATAGTGTTTTCTCAGCGAGAGAAGGCCAAAATGAACACTTCTTGCAGAACTCCTGTATTTTGATGAAAACTCACTGAAATCAAGCTGTAACTTCAACTTTATGCATCTTTCTATGCTTTCAGGTTGAAACTTGACTGAAAACTCACTTTTAAAAAAAGTTATGGCATTTTTGTATCACAGGTCACAAATAGTGTTTTCTCAGCGAGAGAAGGCCAAAATGAACACTTCTTGCAGAACTCCTGTATTTTGATGAAAACTCACTGAAATCCACCTGTAACTTCAAGTTGATGCATCTTTCTATGCTTTCAGGTTGAAACTTGACTGAAAACTCACTTTGAGCAAAAGTTATGGCTGTTTTGTGTCACAGGTCACAAATAGTGTTTTCTCAGCGAGAGAAGGCCAAAATGAACACTTCTTGCAGAACTCCTGTATTTTGATGAAAAATCACTGAAATCCAGCTGTAACTTCAAGTTTATGCATCTTTCTATGCTTTCAGGTTGAAACTTGACTGAAAACTCACTTTGAACAAAAGTTGTGGCATTTTTGTATCACAGGTCACAAATAGTGTTTTCTCAGCGAGAGAA
Organism: Aulostomus chinensis; assembly: GCF_037954235.1. NCBI lineage: Eukaryota > Metazoa > Chordata > Actinopteri > Syngnathiformes > Aulostomidae > Aulostomus > Aulostomus chinensis. Next base: position 201,637 of record NW_028234167.1, read on the forward strand.
GGCCAAAATGAACACTTCATGCAGAACTCCTGTATTTTGATGAAAACTCACTGAAATCCACCTGTAATTTCAAGTTTATGCATCTTTCTATGCATTCAGGTTGAAACTTGACTGAAAACTCACTTTGAACAAAAGTTATGGCATTTTTGTATCACAGGTCACAAATAGCGTTTTCTCAGCGAGAGAAGGCCAAAATGAACACTTCTTGCAGAACTCCTGTATTTTGATGAAAAATCACTAAAATCCAGCTGTAACTTCAAGTTTATGCATCTTTCTATGCTTTCAGGTTGAAACTTGACTGAAAACTCACTTTGAACAAAAGTTGTGGCATTTTTGTTTCACAGGTCACAAATAGTGATTTCTCAGTGAGAGAAGGCCAAAATGAACACTTCATGCAGAACTCCTGTATTTTGATGAAAACTCACTGAAATCCACCTGTAATTTCAAGTTTATGCATCTTTCTATGCTTTCAGGTTGAAACTTGACTGAAAAATCACTTTGAACAAAAGTTATGGCATTTTTGTATCACAGGTCACAAATAGCGTTTTCTCAGCGAGAGAAGGCCAACATGAACACTTCTTGCAGAACTCCTGTATTTTGATGAAAACTCAATGAAATCAACCTGTAACTTCAAGTTTATGCATCTTTCTATGCTTTCAGGTTGAAACTTGACTGAAAAATCACTTTGAACAAAAGTTATGGCATTTTTGTATTACAGGTCACAAATAGCGTTTTCTCAGAAAGAGAAGGCCAAAATGAACACTTCTTGCATAACTCCTGTATTTTGATGAAAACTCACTGATATCAAGCTGTAACTTCAAGTTTATGCATCTTTCTATGCTTTCAGGCTGAAACTTGACTGAAAAATCACTTTGAACAAAAGTTATGGCATTTTTGTATCACAGGTCACAAATAGCGTTTTCTCAGCGAGAAAAGGCCAAAATGAACACTTCTTGCAGAACTCCTGTATTTTGAGGAAAACTCACTGAAATCAAGCTGTAACTTCAAGTTTATGCATCTTTCTATGCGTTCAGGTTGAAACTTGACTGAAAACTCACTTTGAACAAAAGTTATGGCTGTTTTGTGTCACAGGTCACAAATAGCGTTTTCTCATCGAGAGAAGGCCAAAATGAACACTTCTTGCAGAACTCCTCTATTTTGATGAAAACTCACTGAAATCCACCTGTAACTTCAACTTTATTCATCTTTCTATGCTTTCAGGTTGAAACTTGACTGAAAACTCACTTTGAACAAAAGTTATGGCATTTTTTTATCACAGGTCACAAATAGTGTTTTCTCAGCGAGAGAAGGCCAAAATGAACACTTCTTGCAGAACTCCTGTATTTTGATGAAAACTCACTGAAATCAAGCTGTAACTTCAACTTTATGCATCTTTCTATGCTTTCAGGTTGAAACTTGACTGAAAACTCACTTTTAAAAAAAGTTATGGCATTTTTGTATCACAGGTCACAAATAGTGTTTTCTCAGCGAGAGAAGGCCAAAATGAACACTTCTTGCAGAACTCCTGTATTTTGATGAAAACTCACTGAAATCCACCTGTAACTTCAAGTTGATGCATCTTTCTATGCTTTAAGGTTGAAACTTGACTGAAAACTCACTTTGAGCAAAAGTTATGGCTGTTTTGTGTCACAGGTCACAAATAGCGTTTTCTCAGCGAGAGAAGGCCAAAATGAACACTTCTTGCAGAACTCCTGTATTTTGATGAAAACTCACTGAAATCCACCTGTAACTTCAAGTTTATGCATCTTTCTATGCATTCAGGTTGAAACTTGACTGAAAACTCACTTTTAAAAAAAGTTATGGCATTTTTGTATCACAGGTCACAAATAGTGTTTTCTCAGCGAGAGAAGGCCAAAATGAACACTTCATGTATAACTCTTGTATTTTGAGGAAAACTCACTGAAATCAAGCTGTAACTTCAAGTTTATGCATCTTTCTATGCTTTCAGGTTGAAACTTGACTGAAAAATCACTTTGAACAAAAGTTATGGCTGTTTTGTGTCACAGGTCACAAATAGTGTTTTCTCAGCGAGAGAAGGCCAAAATGAACACTTCTTGCAGAACTCCTGTATTTTGATGAAAAATCACTGAAATCCAGCTGTAACTTCAAGTTTATGCATCTTTCTATGCTTTCAGGTTGAAACTTGACTGAAAACTCACTTTGAACAAAAGTTGTGGCATTTCTGTATCACAGGTCACAAATAGTGTTTTCTCAGCGAGAGAAGGCCAAAATGAACACTTCATGCAGAACTCCTGTATTTTGATGAAAACTCACTGAAATCCACCTGTAATTTCAAGTTTATGCATCTTTCTATGCATTCAGGTTGAAACTTGACTGAAAAATCACTTTGAACAAAAGTTATGGCATTTTTGTATCACAGTTCACTAATAGCGTTTTCTCAGCGAGAGAAGGCCAAAATGAACACTTCTTGCAGAACTCCTGTAATTTGATGAAAACTCACTGAAATCCACCTGTAACTTCAAGTTGATGCATCTTTCTATGCTTTCAGGTTTAAACTTGACTGAAAACTCACTTTGAGCAAAGTTATGGCTGTTTTGTGTCACAGGTCACAAATAGCGTTTTCTCAGCGAGAGAAGGCCAAAATGAACACTTCTTGCAGAACTCCTGTATTTTGATGAAAACTCACTGAAATCCACCTGTAACTTCAAGTTTATGCATCTTTCTATGCATTCAGGTTGAAACTTGACTGAAAACTCACTTTTAAAAAAAGTTATGGCATTTTGTATCACAGGTCACAAATAGTGTTTTCTCAGCGAGAGAAGGCCAAAATGAACACTTCTTGCAGAACTCCTGTATTTTGATGAAAACTCACTGAAATCCACCCGTAACTTCAAGTTTATGCATATTTCTATGCTTTCAGGTTGAAACTTGACTGAAAAATCACTTTGAACAAAAGTTATGGCATTTTTGTATCACAGGTCACAAATAGCGTTTTCTCAGCGAGAGAAGGCCAAAATGAACACTTCTTGCAGAACTCCTGTATTTTGATGAAAAATCACTGAAATCCAGCTGTAACTTCAAGTTGATGCATCTTTCTATGCTTTCAGGTTGAAACTTGACTGAAAACTCACTTTGAACAAAAGTTGTGGCATTTTTGTATCACAGGTCACAAATAGTGTTTTCTCAGCGAGAGAAGGCCAAAATGAACACTTCATGCAGAACTCCTGTATTTTGATGAAAACTCACTGAAATCCACCTGTAACTTCAAGTTGATGCATCTTTCTATGCTTTCAGGTTGAAACTTGACTGAAAACTCACTTTGAGCAAAAGTTATGGCTGTTTTGTGTCACAGGTCACAAATAGCGTTTTCTCAGCGAGAGAAGGCCAAAATGAACACTTCTTGCAGAACTCCTGTATTTTGATGAAAACTCACTGAAATCCACCTGTAACTTCAAGTTTATGCATCTTTCTATGCATTCAGGTTGAAACTTGACTGAAAACTCACTTTTAAAAAAAGTTATGGCATTTTTGTATCACAGGTCACAAATAGTGTTTTCTCAGCGAGAGAAGGCCAAAATGAACACTTCATGCATAACTCTTGTATTTTGAGGAAAACTCACTGAAATCAAGCTGTAACTTCAAGTTTATGCATCTTTCTATGCTTTCAGGTTGAAACTTGACTGAAAAATCACTTTGAACAAAAGTTATGGCTGTTTTGTGTCACAGGTCACAAATAGTGTTTTCTCAGCGAGAGAAGGCCAAAATGAACATTTCATGCAGAACTCCTGTATTTTGATGAAAACTCATCGAAATGAAGCTGTAACTTCAAGTTTATGCATCTTTCTATGCTTTCAGGTATAAACTTGACTGAAAACTCACTTTGAAGAAAAGTTATGGCTGTTTTGTGTCACAGGTCACAAATAGTGTTTTCTCAGCGAGAGAAGGCCAAAATGAACACTTCTTGCAGAACTCCTGTATTTTGATGAAAACTCACTGAAATCCACCTGTAACTTCAAGTTTATGCATATTTCTATGCTTTCAGGTTGAAACTTGACTGAAAAATCACTTTGAACAAAAGTTATGGCATTTTTGTATCACAGGTCACAAATAGCGTTTTCTCAGCGAGAGAAGGCCAAAATGAACACTTCTTGCAGAACTCCTGTATTTTGATGAAAAATCACTGAAATCCAGCTGTAACTTCAAGTTTATGCATCTTTCTATGCTTTCAGGTTGAAACTTGACTGAAAACTCACTTTGAACAAAAGTTGTGGCATTTTTGTTTCACAGGTCACAAATAGTGATTTCTCAGCGAGAGAAGGCCAAAATGAACACTTCATGCAGAACTCCTGTATTTTGATGAAAACTCACTGAAATCCACCTGTAATTTCAAGTTTATGCATCTTTCTATGCTTTCAGGTTGAAACTTGACTGAAAAATCACTTTGAACAAAAGTTATGGCATTTTTGTATCACAGGTCACAAATAGCGTTTTCTCAGCGAGAGAAGGCCAACATGAACACTTCTTGCAGAACTCCTGTATTTTGATGAAAACTCACTGATATCAAGCTGTAACTTCAAGTTTATGCATCTTTCTAGGCTTTCAGGCTGAAACTTGACTGAAAAATCACTTTGAACAAAAGTTATGGCATTTTTGTATCACAGGTCACAAATAGCGTTTTCTCAGCTAGAAAAGGCCAAAATGAACACTTCTTGCAGAACTCCTGTATTTTGAGGAAAACTCACTGAAATCCAGCTGTAACTTCAAGTTTATGCATCTTTCTATGCTTTCAGGTTGAAACTTGACTGAAAACTCACTTTTAAAAAAAGTTATGGCATTTTTGTATCACAGGTCACAAATAGTGTTTTCTCAGCGAGAGAAGGCCAAAATGAACACTTCTTGCAGAACTCCTGTATTTTGATGAAAACTCACTGAAATCCACCTGTAACTTCAAGTTGATGCATCTTTCTATGCTTTCAGGTTGAAACTTGACTGAAAACTCACTTTGAGCAAAAGATATGGCTGTTTTGTGTCACAGGTCACAAATAGCGTTTTCTCAGCGAGAGAAGGCCAAAATGAACACTTCTTGCAGAACTCCTGTATTTGATGAAAACTCACTGAAATCCACCTGTAACTTCAAGTTTATGCATCTTTCTATGCATTCAGGTTGAAACTTGACTGAAAACTCACTTTTAAAAAAAGTTATGGCATTTTTGTGTCACAGGTCACAAATAGTGTTTTCTCAGCGAGAGAAGGCCAAAATGAACACTTCATGTATAACTCTTGTATTTTGAGGAAAACTCACTGAAATCCAGCTGTAACTTCAAGTTTATGCATCTTTCTATGCTTTCAGGTTGAAACTTGACTGAAAACTCACTTTGAACAAAAGTTGTGGCATTTTTGTATCACAGGTCACAAATAGTGTTTTCTCAGCGAGAGAAGGCCAAAATGAACACTTCATGCAGAACTCCTGTATTTTGAGGAAAACTCACTGAAATCAAGCTGTAACTTCAAGTTTATGCATCTTTCTATGCTTTCAGGTTGAAACTTGACTGAAAACTCACTTTGAACAAAAGTTGTGGCATTTTTGTATCACAGGTCACAAATAGTGTTTTCTCAGCGAGAGAAGGCCAAAATGAACACTTCATGCAGAACTCCTTTATTTTGATGAAAACTCACTGAAATCCACCCGTAACTTTAGGTTTATGCATATTTCTATGCTTTCAGGTTGAAACTTGACTGAAAAATCACTTTGAACAAAAGTTATGGCATTTTTGTATCACAGGTCACAAATAGCGTTTTCTCAGCGAGAGAAGGCCAAAATGAACACTTCATGCAGAACTCCTGTATTTTGATGAAAACTCACTGAAATCCACCTGTAACTTCAAGTTGATGCATCTTTCTATGCTTTCAGGTTGAAACTTGACTGAAAACTCACTTTGAGCAAAAGTTATGGCTGTTTTGTGTCACAGGTCACAAATAGCGTTTTCTCAGCGAGAGAAGGCCAAAATGAACACTTCTTGCAGAACTCCTGTATTTTGATGAAACCTCACTGAAATCCACCTGTAACTTCAAGTTTATGCATCTTTCTATGCATTCAGGTTGAAATTTGACTGAAAACTCACTTTTAAAAAAGTTATGGCATTTTTGTATCACAGGTCACAAATAGTGTTTTCTCAGCGAGAGAAGGCCAAAATGAACACTTCATGCATAACTCTTGTATTTTGAGGAAAACTCACTGAAATCAAGCTGTAACTTCAAGTTTATGCATCTTTCTATGCTTTCAGGTTGAAACTTGACTGAAAACTCACTTTGAACAAAAGTTATGGCTGTTTTGTGTCACAGGTCACAAATAGTGTTTTCTCAGCGAGAGAAGGCCAAAATGAACATTTCATGCAGAACTCCTGTATTTTGATGAAAACTCATCGAAATGAAGCTGTAACTTCAAGTTTATGCATCTTTCTATGCTTTCAGGTATAAACTTGACTGAAAACTCACTTTGAAGAAAAGTTATGGCTGTTTGTGTCACAGGTCACAAATAGTGTTTTCTCAGCGAGAGAAGGCCAAAATGAACACTTCTTGCAGAACTCCTGTATTTTGATGAAAACTCACTGAAATCCACCTGTAACTTCAAGTTTATGCATATTTCTATGCTTTCAGGTTGAAACTTGACTGAAAAATCACTTTGAACAAAAGTTATGGCATTTTTGTATCACAGGTCACAAATAGCGTTTTCTCAGCGAGAGAAGGCCAAAATGAACACTTCTTGCAGAACTCCTGTATTTTGATGAAAAATCACTGAAATCCAGCTGTAACTTCAAGTTTATGCATCTTTCTATGCTTTCAGGTTGAAACTTGACTGAAAACTCACTTTGAACAAAAGTTGTGGCATTTTTGTTTCACAGGTCACAAATAGTGATTTCTCAGCGAGAGAAAGGCCAAAATGAACACTTCATGCAGAACTCCTGTATTTTGATGAAAACTCACTGAAATCCACCTGTAATTTCAAGTTTATGCATCTTTCTATGCTTTCAGGTTGAAACTTGACTGAAAAATCACTTTGAACAAAAGTTATGGCATTTTTGTATCACAGGTCACAAATAGCGTTTTCTCAGCGAGAGAAGGCCAACATGAACACTTCTTGCAGAACTCCTGTATTTTGATGAAAACTCAATGAAATCCACCTGTAACTTCAAGTTTATGCATCTTTCTATGCTTTCAGGTTGAAACTTGACTAATCACTTTGAACAAAAGTTATGGCATTTTTGTATTACAGGTCACAAATAGCGTTTTCTCAGAAAGAGAAGGCCAAAATAAACACTTCTTGCATAACTCCTGTATTTTGATGAAAACTCACTGATATCAGCTGTAACTTCAAGTTTATGCATCTTTCTAGGCTTTCAGGCTGAACTTGACTGAAAAATCACTTTGAACAAAAGTTATGGCATTTTTGTATCACAGGTCACAAATAGCGTTTTCTCAGCGAGAAAAGGCCAAAATGAACACTTCTTGCAGAACTCCTGTATTTTGAGGAAAACTCACTGAAATCAAGCTGTAACTTCAAGTTTATGCATCTTTCTATGCGTTCAGGTTGAAACTTGACTGAAAACTCACTTTGAAAAAAAGTTATGGCTGTTTTGTGTCACAGGTCACAAATAGCGTTTTCTCATCGAGAGAAGGCCAAAATGAACACTTCTTGCAGAACTCCTGTATTTTGATGAAAACTCACTGAAATCCACCTGTAACTTCAACTTTATGCATCTTTCTATGCTTTCAGGTTGAAACTTGACTGAAACTCACTTTGAACAAAAGTTATGGCATTTTTTTATCACAGGTCACAAATAGTGTTTTCTCAGCGAGAGAAGGCAAAATGAACACTTCTTGCAGAACTCCTGTATTTTGATGAAAACTCACTGAAATCAAGCTGTAACTTCAACTTTATGCATCTTTCTATGCTTTCAGGTTGAAACTTGACTGAAAACTCACTTTTAAAAAAAGTTATGGCATTTTTGTATCACAGGTCACAAATAGTGTTTTCTCAGCGAGAGAAGGCCAAAATGAACACTTCTTGCAGAACTCCTGTATTTTGATGAAAACTCACTGAAATCCACCTGTAACTTCAAGTTGATGCATCTTTCTATGCTTTCAGGTTGAAACTTGACTGAAAACTCACTTTGAGCAAAAGTTATGGCTGTTTTGTGTCACAGGTCACAAATAGCGTTTTCTCAGCGAGAGAAGGCCAAAATGAACACTTCTTGCAGAACTCCTGTATTTTGATGAAAACTCACTGAAATCCACCTGTAACTTCAAGTTTATGCATCTTTCTATGCTTTCAGGTTGAAACTTGACTGAAAAATCACTTTGAACAAAAGTTATGGCATTTTTGTATCACAGGTCACAAATAGCGTTTTCTCAGCGAGAGAAGGCCAACATGAACACTTCTTGCAGAACTCCTGTATTTTGATGAAAACTCAATGAAATCCACCTGTAACTTCAAGTTTATGCATCTTTCTATGCTTTCAGGTTGAAACTTGACTGAAAAATCACTTTGAACAAAAGTTATGGCATTTTTTTATTACAGGTCACAAATAGCGTTTTCTCAGAAAGAGAAGGCCAAAATAAACACTTCTTGCATAACTCCTGTATTTTGATGAAAACTCACTGATATCAAGCTGTAACTTCAAGTTTATGCATCTTTCTAGGCTTTCAGGCTGAAACTTGACTGAAAAATCACTTTGAACAAAAGTTATGGCATTTTTGTATCACAGGTCACAAATAGCGTTTTCTCAGCGAGAAAAGGCCAAAATGAACACTTCTTGCAGAACTCCTGTATTTTGAGGAAAACTCACTGAAATCAAGCTGTAACTTCAAGTTTATGCATCTTTCTATGCGTTCAGGTTGAAACTTGACTGAAAACTCACTTTGAAAAAAAGTTATGGCTGTTTTGTGTCACAGGTCACAAATAGCGTTTTCTCATCGAGAGAAGGCCAAAATGAACACTTCTTGCAGAACTCCTGTATTTTGATGAAAACTCACTGAAATCCACTTGTAACTTCAACTTTATGCATCTTTCTATGCTTTCAGGTTGAAACTTGACTGAAACTCACTTTGAACAAAAGTTATGGCATTTTTTTATCACAGGTCACAAATAGTGTTTTCTCAGCGAGAGAAGGCCAAAATGAACACTTCTTGCAGAACTCCTGTATTTTGATGAAAACTCACTGAAATCCACCTGTAACTTCAAGTTGATGCATCTTTCTATGCTTTCAGGTTGAAACTTGACTGAAAACTCACTTTGAGCAAAAGTTATGGCTGTTTTGTGTCACAGGTCACAAATAGCGTTTTCTCAGCGAGAAAAGGCCAAAATGAACACTTCTTGCAGAACTCCTGTATTTTGATGAGAACTCACTGAAATCCACCTGTAACTTCAAGTTTATGCATCTTTCTATGCATTCAGGTTGAAACTTGACTGAAAACTCACTTTTAAAAAAAGTTATGGCATTTTTGTATCACAGGTCACAAATAGTGTTTTCTCAGCGAGAGAAGGCCAAAATGAACACTTCTTGCAGAACTCCTGTATTTTGATGAAAACTCACTGAAATCCACCCGTAACTTCAAGTTTATGCATATTTCTATGCTTTCAGGTTGAAACTTGACTGAAAAATCACTTTGAACAAAAGTTATGGCATTTTTGTATCACAGGTCACAAATAGCGTTTTCTCAGCGAGAGAAGGCCAAATGAACACTTCTTGCAGAACTCCTGTATTTTGATGAAAAATCACTGAAATCCAGCTGTAACTTCAAGTTGATGCATCTTTCTATGCTTTCAGGTTGAAACTTGACTGAAACTCACTTTGAACAAAAGTTGTGGCATTTTTGTATCACAGGTCACAAATAGTGTTTTTTCAGCGAGAGAAGGCCAAAATGAACACTTCATTGCAGAACTCCTGTATTTTGATGAAAACTCACTGAAATCCACCTGTAACTTCAAGTTGATGCATCTTTCTATGCTTTCAGGTTGAAACTTGACTGAAAACTCACTTTGAGCAAAAGTTATGGCTGTTTTGTGTCACAGGTCACAAATAGCGTTTTCTCAGCGAGAGAAGGCCAAATGAACACTTCTTGCAGAACTCCTGTATTTGATGAAAACTCACTGAAATCAACCTGTAACTTCAAGTTTATGCATCTTTCTATGCATTCAGGTTGAAACTTGACTGAAAACTCACTTTTAAAAAAGTTATGGCATTTTTGTATCACAGGTCACAAATAGTATTTTCTCAGCGAGAGAAGGCCAAAATGAACACTTCTTGCAGAACTCCTGTATTTTGATGAAAACTCACTGAAATCCACCTGTAACTTCAAGTTGATGCATCTTTCTATGCTTTCAGGTTGAAACTTGACTGAAAACTCACTTTGTGCAAAAGTTATGGCTGTTTTGTGTCACAGGTCACAAATAGTGTTTTCTCAGCGAGAGAAGGCCAAAATGAACATTTCATGCAGAACTCCTGTATTTTGATGAAAACTCATCGAAATGAAGCTGTAACTTCAAGTTTATGCATCTTTCTATGCTTTCAGGTATAAACTTGACTGAAAACTCACTTTGAAGAAAAGTTATGGCTGTTTTGTGTCACAGGTCACAAATAGTGTTTTTCTCAGCGAGAGAAGGCCAAAATGAACACTTCTTGCAGAACTCCTGTATTTTGATGAAAACTCACTGAAATCCACCTGTAACTTCAAGTTTATGCATATTTCTATGCTTTCAGGTTGAAACTTGACTGAAAAATCACTTTGAACAAAAGTTATGGCATTTTTGTATCACAGGTCACAAATAGCGTTTTCTCAGCGAGAGAAGGCCAAAATGAACACTTCTTGCAGAACTCCTGTATTTTGATGAAAAATCACTGAAATCCAGCTGTAACTTCAAGTTTATGCATCTTTCTATGCTTTCAGGTGGAAACTTGACTGAAAACTCACTTGAACAAAAGTTGTGCATTTTTGTTTCACAGGTCACAAATAGTGATTTCTCAGCGAGAGAAGGCCAAAATGAACACTTCATGCAGAACTCCTGTATTTTGATGAAAACTCACTGAAATCCACCTGTAATTTCAAGTTATGCATCTTTCTATGCTTTCAGGTTGAAACTTGACTGAAAAATCACTTTGAACAAAAGTTATGGCATTTTTGTATCACAGGTCACAAATAGCGTTTTCTCAGCGAGAGAAGGCCAACATGAACACTTCTTGCAGAACTCCTGTATTTTGATGAAAACTCAATGAAATCCACCTGTAACTTCAAGTTTATGCATCTTTCTATGCTTTCAGGTTGAAACTTGACTGAAAAATCACTTTGAACAAAAGTTATGGCATTTTTGTATTACAGGTCACAAATAGCGTTTTCTCAGAAAGAGAAGGCCAAAATGAACACTTCTTGCATAACTCCTGTATTTTGATGAAAACTCACTGATATCAAGCTGTAACTTCAAGTTTATGCATCTTTCTATGCTTTCAGGCTGAAACTTGACTGAAAAATCACTTTGAACAAAAGTTATGGCATTTTTGTATCACAGGTCACAAATAGCGTTTTCTCAGCGAGAAAAGGCCAAAATGAACACTTCTTGCAGAACTCCTGTATTTTGAGGAAAACTCACTGAAATCAAGCTGTAACTTCAACTTTATGCATCTTTCTATGCTTTCAGGTTGAAACTTGACTGAAAACTCACTTTTAAAAAAAGTTATGGCATTTTTGTATCACAGGTCACAAATAGTGTTTTCTCAGCGAGAGAAGGCCAAAATGAACACTTCTTGCAGAACTCCTGTATTTTGATGAAAACTCACTGAAATCCACCTGTAACTTCAAGTTGATGCATCTTTCTATGCTTTCAGGTTGAAACTTGACTGAAAACTCACTTTGAGCAAAAGTTATGGCTGTTTTGTGTCACAGGTCACAAATAGCGTTTTCTCAGCGAGAGAAGGCCAAAATGAACACTTCTTGCAGAACTCCTGTATTTGATGAAAACTCACTGAAATCCACCTGTAACTTCAAGTTTATGCATCTTTCTATGCATTCAGGTTGAAACTTGACTGAAAACTCACTTTTAAAAAAAGTTATGGCATTTTTGTATCACAGGTCACAAATAGTGTTTTCTCAGCGAGAGAAGGCCAAAATGAACACTTCATGCAGAACTCCTGTATTTTGATGAAAACTCACTGAAATCCACCTGTAACTTCAAGTTGATGCATCTTTCTATGCTTTCAGGTTGAAACTTGACTGAAAACTCACTTTGACCAAAAGTTATGGCTGTTTTGTGTCACAGGTCACAAATAGCGTTTTCTCAGCGAGAGAAGGCCAAAATGAACACTTCTTGCAGAACTCCTGTATTTTGATGAAAACTCACTGAAATCCACCTGTAACTTCAAGTTTATGCATCTTTCTATGCATTCAGGTTGAAACTTGACTGAAAACTCACTTTTAAAAAAAGTTATGGCATTTTTGTATCACAGGTCACAAATAGTGTTTTCTCAGCGAGAGAAGGCCAAAATGAACACTTCTTGCAGAACTCCTGTATTTTGATGAAAACTCACTGAAATCCACCTGTAACTTCAAGTTGATGCATCTTTCTATGCTTTCAGGTTGAAACTTGACTGAAAACTCACTTTGAGCAAAAGTTATGGCTGTTTTGTGTCACAGGTCACAAATAGCGTTTTCTCAGCGAGAGAAGGCCAAAATGAACACTTCTTGCAGAACTCCTGTATTTTGATGAAAACTCACTGAAATCCACCTGTAACTTCAAGTTTATGCATCTTTCTATGCATTCAGGTTGAAACTTGACTGAAAACTCACTTTTAAAAAAAGTTATGGCATTTTTGTATCACAGGTCACAAATAGTGTTTTCTCAGCGAGAGAAGGCCAAAATGAACACTTCTTGCAGAACTCCTGTATTTTGATGAAAACTCACTGAAATCCACCCGTAACTTCAAGTTTATGCATATTTCTATGCTTTCAGGTTGAAACTTGACTGAAAAATCACTTTGAACAAAAGTTATGGCATTTTTGTATCACAGGTCACAAATAGCGTTTTCTCAGCGAGAGAAGGCCAAAATGAACACTTCTTGCAGAACTCCTGTATTTTGATGAAAAATCACTGAAATCCAGCTGTAACTTCAAGTTTATGCATCTTTCAATGCTTTCAGGTTGAAACTTGACTGAAAACTCACTTTGAACAAAAGTTGTGGCATTTTTGTATCACAGGTCACAAATAGTGTTTTCTCAGCGAGAGAAGGCCAAAATGAACACTTCATGCAGAACTCCTGTATTTTGATGAAAACTCACTGAAATCCACCTGTAACTTCAAGTTGATGCATCTTTCTATGCTTTCAGGTTGAAACTTGACTGAAAACTCACTTTGAGCAAAAGTTATGGCTGTTTTGTGTCACAGGTCACAAATAGCGTTTTCTCAGCGAGAGAAGGCCAAAATGAACACTTCTTGCAGAACTCCTGTATTTTGATGAAAACTCACTGAAATCCACCTGTAACTTCAAGTTTATGCATCTTTCTATGCATTCAGGTTGAAACTTGACTGAAAACTCACTTTTAAAAAAAGTTATGGCATTTTTGTATCACAGGTCACAAATAGTGTTTTCTCAGCGAGAGAAGGCCAAAATGAACATTTCATGTATAACTCTTGTATTTTGAGGAAAACTCACTGAAATCAAGCTGTAACTTCAAGTTTATGCATCTTTCTATGCTTTCAGGTTGAAACTTGACTGAAAAATCACTTTGAACAAAAGTTATGGCTGTTTTGTGTCACAGGTCACAAATAGTGTTTTCTCAGCGAGAGAAGGCCAAAATGAACACTTCTTGCAGAACTCCTGTATTTTGATGAAAAATCACTGAAATCCAGCTGTAACTTCAAGTTTATGCATCTTTCTATGCTTTCAGGTTGAAACTTGACTGAAAACTCACTTTGAACAAAAGTTATTGCATTTTTGTATCACAGGTCACAAATAGTGTTTTCTCAGCGAGAGAAGGCCAAAATGAACACTTCATGCAGAACTCCTGTATTTTGATGAAAACTCACTGAAATCCACCTGTAACTTCAAGTTGATGCATCTTTCTATGCTTTCAGGTTGAAACTTGACTGAAAACTCACTTTGAGCAAAAGTTATGGCTGTTTTGTGTCACAGGTCACAAATAGCGTTTTCTCAGCGAGAGAAGGCCAAAATGAACACTTCTTGCAGAACTCCTGTATTTTGATGAAAACTCACTGAAATCCACCTGTAACTTCAAGTTTATGCATCTTTCTATGCATTCAGGTTGAAACTTGACTGAAAACTCACTTTTAAAAAAAGTTATGGCATTTTTGTATCACAGGTCACAAATAGTGTTTTCTCAGCGAGAGAAGGCCAAAATGAACACTTCTTGCAGAACTCCTGTATTTTGATGAAAACTCACTGAAATCCACCTGTAACTTCAAGTTGATGCATCTTTCTATGCTTTCAGGTTGAAACTTGACTGAAAACTCACTTTGAGCAAAAGTTATGGCTGTTTTGTGTCACAGGTCACAAATAGCGTTTTCTCAGCGAGAGAAGGCCAAAATGAACACTTCTTGCAGAACTCCTGTATTTTGATGAAAACTCACTGAAATCCACCTGTAACTTCAAGTTTATGCATCTTTCTATGCATTCAGGTTGAAACTTGACTGAAAACTCACTTTTAAAAAAAGTTATGGCATTTTTGTATCACAGGTCACAAATAGTGTTTTCTCAGCGAGAGAAGGCCAAAATGAACACTTCTTGCAGAACTCCTGTATTTTGATGAAAACTCACTGAAATCCACCCGTAACTTCAAGTTTATGCATATTTCTATGCTTTCAGGTTGAAACTTGACTGAAAAATCACTTTGAACAAAAGTTATGGCATTTTTGTATCACAGGTCACAAATAGCGTTTTCTCAGCGAGAGAAGGCCAAAATGAACACTTCTTGCAGAACTCCTGTATTTTGATGAAAAATCACTGAAATCCAGCTGTAACTTCAAGTTTATGCATCTTTCAATGCTTTCAGGTTGAAACTTGACTGAAAACTCACTTTGAACAAAAGTTGTGGCATTTTTGTATCACAGGTCACAAATAGTGTTTTCTCAGCGAGAGAAGGCCAAAATGAACACTTCATGCAGAACTCCTGTATTTTGATGAAAACTCACTGAAATCCACCTGTAACTTCAAGTTGATGCATCTTTCTATGCTTTCAGGTTGAAACTTGACTGAAAACTCACTTTGAGCAAAAGTTATGGCTGTTTTGTGTCACAGGTCACAAATAGCGTTTTCTCAGCGAGAGAAGGCCAAAATGAACACTTCTTGCAGAACTCCTGTATTTTGATGAAAACTCACTGAAATCCACCTGTAACTTCAAGTTTATGCATCTTTCTATGCATTCAGGTTGAAACTTGACTGAAAACTCACTTTTAAAAAAAGTTATGGCATTTTTGTATCACAGGTCACAAATAGTGTTTTCTCAGCGAGAGAAGGCCAAAATGAACATTTCATGTATAACTCTTGTATTTTGAGGAAAACTCACTGAAATCAAGCTGTAACTTCAAGTTTATGCATCTTTCTATGCTTTCAGGTTGAAACTTGACTGAAAAATCACTTTGAACAAAAGTTATGGCTGTTTTGTGTCACAGGTCACAAATAGTGTTTTCTCAGCGAGAGAAGGCCAAAATGAACACTTCTTGCAGAACTCCTGTATTTTGATGAAAAATCACTGAAATCCAGCTGTAACTTCAAGTTTATGCATCTTTCTATGCTTTCAGGTTGAAACTTGACTGAAAACTCACTTTGAACAAAAGTTGTGGCATTTTTGTATCACAGGTCACAAATAGCGTTTTCTCAGCGAGAGAAGGCCAAAATGAACACTTCTTGCAGAACTCCTGTATTTTGATGAAAACTCACTGAAATCAAGCTGTAACTTCAAGTTTATGCATCTTTCTATGCTTTCAGGTTGAAACTTGACTGAAAAATCACTTTGAACAAAAGTTATGGCATTTTTGTATCACAGGTCACAAATAGCGTTTTCTCAGCGAGAAAAGGCCAAAATGAACACTTCTTGCAGAACTCCTGTATTTTGAGGAAAACTCACTGAAATCAAGCTGTAACTTCAAGTTTATGCATCTTTCTATGCGTTCAGGTTGAAACTTGACTGAAAACTCACTTTGAACAAAAGTTATGGCTGTTTTGTGTCACAGGTCACAAATAGCGTTTTCTCAGCGAGAGAAGGCCAAAATGAACACTTCTTGCAGAACTCCTGTATTTTGATGAAAACTCACTGAAATCAAGCTGGAACTTCAAGTTTATGCATCTTTCTATGCTTTCAGGTTGAAACTTGACTGAAAACTCACTTTGAACAAAAGTTATGGGATTTTTGTATCACAGGTCACAAATAGCGTTTTCTCAGCGAGAGAAGGCCAAAATGAACACTTCTTGCAGAACTCCTGTATTTTGATGAAAACTCACTGAAATCCACCTGTAACTTCAAGTTGATGCATCTTTCTATGCTTTCAGGTTGAAACTTGACTGAAAACTCACTTTTAAAAAAAGTTATGGCATTTTTGTATCACAGGTCACAAATAGTGTTTTCTCAGCGAGAGAAGGCCAAAATGAACACTTCTTGCAGAACTCCTGTATTTTGATGAAAACTCACTGAAATCCACCTGTAACTTCAAGTTGATGCATCTTTCTATGCTTTCAGGTTGAAACTTGACTGAAAACTCACTTTGAGCAAAAGTTATGGCTGTTTTGTGTCACAGGTCACAAATAGCGTTTTCTCAGCGAGAGAAGGCCAAAATGAACACTTCTTGCAGAACTCCTGTATTTTGATGAAAACTCACTGAAATCCACCTGTAACTTCAAGTTTATGCATGTTTCTATGCATTCAGGTTGAAACTTGACTGAAAACTCACTTTTAAAAAAAGTTATGGCATTTTTGTATCACAGGTCACAAATAGTGTTTTCTCAGCGAGAGAAGGCCAAAATGAACATTTCATGTATAACTCTTGTATTTTGAGGAAAACTCACTGAAATCAAGCTGTAACTTCAAGTTTATGCATCTTTCTATGCTTTCAGGTTGAAACTTGACTGAAAAATCACTTTGAACAAAAGTTATGGCTGTTTTGTGTCACAGGTCACAAATAGTGTTTTCTCAGCGAGAGAAGGCCAAAATGAACACTTCTTGCAGAACTCCTGTATTTTGATGAAAAATCACTGAAATCCAGCTGTAACTTCAAGTTTATGCATCTTTCTATGCTTTCAGGTTGAAACTTGACTGAAAACTCACTTTGAACAAAAGTTGTGGCATTTTTGTATCACAGGTCACAAATAGCGTTTTCTCAGCGAGAGAAGGCCAACATGAACACTTCTTGCAGAACTCCTGTATTTTGATGAAAACTCACTGAAATCAAGCTGTAACTTCAAGTTTATGCATCTTTCTATGCTTTCAGGTTGAAACTTGACTGAAAAATCACTTTGAACAAAAGTTATGGCATTTTTGTATCACAGGTCACAAATAGCGTTTTCTCAGCGAGAAAAGGCCAAAATGAACACTTCTTGCAGAACTCCTGTATTTTGAGGAAAACTCACTGAAATCAAGCTGTAACTTCAAGTTTATGCATCTTTCTATGCGTTCAGGTTGAAACTTGACTGAAAACTCACTTTGAACAAAAGTTATGGCTGTTTTGTGTCACAGGTCACAAATAGCGTTTTCTCAGCGAGAGAAGGCCAAAATGAACACTTCTTGCAGAACTCCTGTATTTTGATGAAAACTCACTGAAATCAAGCTGGAACTTCAAGTTTATGCATCTTTCTATGCTTTCAGGTTGAAACTTGACTGAAAACTCACTTTGAACAAAAGTTATGGGATTTTTGTATCACAGGTCACAAATAGCGTTTTCTCAGCGAGAGAAGGCCAAAATGAACACTTCTTGCAGAACTCCTGTATTTTGATGAAAACTCACTGAAATCCACCTGTAACTTCAAGTTGATGCATCTTTCTATGCTTTCAGGTTGAAACTTGACTGAAAACTCACTTTTAAAAAAAGTTATGGCATTTTTGTATCACAGGTCACAAATAGTGTTTTCTCAGCGAGAGAAGGCCAAAATGAACACTTCTTGCAGAACTCCTGTATTTTGATGAAAACTCACTGAAATCCACCTGTAACTTCAAGTTGATGCATCTTTCTATGCTTTCAGGTTGAAACTTGACTGAAAACTCACTTTGAGCAAAAGTTATGGCTGTTTTGTGTCACAGGTCACAAATAGCATTTTCTCAGCGAGAGAAGGCCAAAATGAACACTTCTTGCAGAACTCCTGTATTTTGATGAAAACTCACTGAAATCCACCTGTAACTTCAAGTTTATGCATCTTTCTATGCATTCAGGTTGAAACTTGACTGAAAACTCACTTTTAAAAAAAGTTATGGCATTTTTGTATCACAGGTCACAAATAGTGTTTTCTCAGCGAGAGAAGGCCAAAATGAACATTTCATGTATAACTCTTGTATTTTGAGGAAAACTCACTGAAATCAAGCTGTAACTTCAAGTTTATGCATCTTTCTATGCTTTCAGGTTGAAACTTGACTGAAAAATCACTTTGAACAAAAGTTATGGCTGTTTTTTGTCACAGGTCACAAATAGTGTTTTCTCAGCGAGAGAAGGCCAAAATGAACACTTCTTGCAGAACTCCTGTATTTTGATGAAAAATCACTGAAATCCAGCTGTAACTTCAAGTTTATGCATCTTTCTATGCTTTCAGGTTGAAACTTGACTGAAAACTCACTTTGAACAAAAGTTGTGGCATTTTTGTATCACAGGTCACAAATAACGTTTTCTCAGCGAGAGAAGGCCAACATGAACACTTCTTGCAGAACTCCTGTATTTTGATGAAAACTCACTGAAATCAAGCTGTAACTTCAAGTTTATGCATCTTTCTATGCTTTCAGGTTGAAACTTGACTGAAAAATCACTTTGAACAAAAGTTATGGCATTTTTGTATCACAGGTCACAAATAGCGTTTTCTCAGCGAGAAAAGGCCAAAATGAACACTTCTTGCAGAACTCCTGTATTTTGAGGAAAACTCACTGAAATCCACCTGTAACTTCAAGTTTATGCATCTTTCTATGCGTTCAGGTTGAAACTTGACTGAAAACTCACTTTGAACAAAAGTTATGGCTGTTTTGTGTCACAAGTCACAAATAGCGTTTTCTCAGCGAGAGAAGGCCAAAATGAACACTTCTTGCAGAACTCCTGTATTTTGATGAAAACTCACTGAAATCCACCTGTAACTTCAACTTTATGCATCTTTCTATGCTTTCAGGTTGAAACTTGACTGAAAACTCACTTTGAACAAAAGTTATGGCATTTTTGTATCACAGGTCACAAATAGTGTTTTCTCAGCGAGAGAAGGCCAAAATGAACACTTCTTGCAGAACTCCTGTATTTTGATGAAAACTCACTGAAATCAAGCTGGAACTTCAAGTTTATGCATCTTTCTATGCTTTCAGGTTGAAACTTGACTGAAAACTCACTTTGAACAAAAGTTATGGGATTTTTGTATCACAGGTCACAAATAGCGTTTTCTCAGCGAGAGAAGGCCAAAATGAACACTTCTTGCAGAACTCCTGTATTTTGATGAAAACTCACTGAAATCCACCTGTAACTTCAAGTTGATGCATCTTTCTATGCTTTCAGGTTGAAACTTGACTGAAAACTCACTTTGAAAAAAAGTTATGGCATTTTTGTATCACAGGTCACAAATAGTGTTTTCTCAGCGAGAGAAGGCCAAAATGAACACTTCTTGCAGAACTCCTGTATTTTGATGAAAACTCACTGAAATCCACCTGTAACTTCAAGTTGATGCATCTTTCTATGCTTTCAGGTTGAAACTTGACTGAAAACTCACTTTGAACAAAAGTTATGGGATTTTTGTATCACAGGTCACAAATAGCGTTTTCTCAGCGAGAGAAGGCCAAAATGAACACTTCTTGCAGAACTCCTGTATTTTGATGAAAACTCACTGAAATCCACCTGTAACTTCAAGTTGATGCATCTTTCTATGCTTTCAGGTTGAAACTTGACTGAAAACTCACTTTTAAAAAAAGTTATGGCATTTTTGTATCACAGGTCACAAATAGTGTTTTCTCAGCGAGAGAAGGCCAAAATGAACACTTCTTGCAGAACTCCTGTATTTTGATAAAAACTCACTGAAATCCACCTGTAACTTCAAGTTGATGCATCTTTCTATGCTTTCAGGTTGAAACTTGACTGAAAACTCACTTTGAGCAAAAGTTATGGCTGTTTTGTGTCACAGGTCACAAATAGCGTTTTCTCAGCGAGAGAAGGCCAAAATGAACACTTCTTGCAGAACTCCTGTATTTTGATGAAAACTCACTGAAATCCACCTGTAACTTCAAGTTTATGCATCTTTCTATGCATTCAGGTTGAAACTTGACTGAAAACTCACTTTTAAAAAAAGTTATGGCATTTTTGTATCACAGGTCACAAATAGTGTTTTCTCAGCGAGAGAAGGCCAAAATGAACACTTCTTGCAGAACTCCAGTATTTTGATGAAAACTCACTGAAATCCACCCGTAACTTCAAGTTTATGCATCTTTCTATGCTTTCAGGTTGAAACTTGACTGAAAACTCACTTTGAACAAAAGTTGTTGCATTTTTGTATCACAGGTCACAAATAGTGTTTTCTCAGCGAGAGAAGGCCAAAATGAACACTTCATGCAGAACTCCTGTATTTTGATGAAAACTCACTGAAATCCACCTGTAATTTCAAGTTTATGCATCTTTCTATGCATTCAGGTTGAAACTTGACTGAAAAATCACTTTGAACAAAAGTTATGGCATTTTTGTATCACAGGTCACAAATAGCGTTTTCTCAGCGAGAGAAGGCCAACATGAACACTTCTTGCAGAACTCCTGTATTTTGATGAAAACTCACTGAAATCCACCTGTAACTTCAAGTTTATGCATCTTTCTATGCTTTTAGGTTGAAACTTGACTGAAAAATCACTTTGAACAAAAGTTATGGCATTTTTGTATTACAGGTCACAAATAGCGTTTTCTCAGCGAGAGAAGGCCAAAATGAACACTTCTTGCAGAACTCCTGTATTTTGATGAAAACTCACTGAAATCAAGCTGTAACTTCAAGTTTATGCATCTTTCTATGCTTTCAGGTTGAAACTTGACTGAAAAATCACTTTGAACAAAAGTTATGGCATTTTTGTATCACAGGTCACAAATAGCGTTTTCTCAGCGAGAGAAGGCCAAAATGAACACTTCATGCAGAACTCCTGTATTTTGAGGAAAACTCACTGAAATCAAGCTGTAACTTCAAGTTTATGCATCTGTCTATGCGTTCAGGTTGAAACTTGACTGAAAACTCACTTTGAACAAAAGTTATGGCTGTTTTGTGTCACAGGTCACAAATAGCGTTTTCTCAGCGAGATAAGGCCAAAATGAACACTTCTTGCAGAACTCCTGTATTTTGATGAAAACTCACTGAAATCCACCTGTAACTTCAACTTTATGCATCTTTCTATGCTTTCAGGTTGAAACTTGACTGAAAACTCACTTTGAACAAAAGTTATGGCATTTTTGTATCACAGGTCACAAATAGCGTTTTCTCAGCGAGAGAAGGCCAAAATGAACACTTCTTGCAGAACTCCTGTATTTTGATGAAAACTCACTGAAATCCACCTGTAACTTCAAGTTGATGCATCTTTCTATGCTTTCAGGTTGAAACTTGACTGAAAACTCACTTTTAAAAAAAGTTATGGCATTTTTGTATCACAGGTCACAAATAGTGTTTTCTCAGCGAGAGAAGGCCAAAATGAACACTTCTTGCAGAACTCCTGTATTTTGATAAAAACTCACTGAAATCCACCTGTAACTTCAAGTTGATGCATCTTTCTATGCTTTCAGGTTGAAACTTGACTGAAAACTCACTTTGAGCAAAAGTTATGGCTGTTTTGTGTCACAGGTCACAAATAGCGTTTTCTCAGCGAGAGAAGGCCAAAATGAACACTTCTTGCAGAACTCCTGTATTTTGATGAAAACTCACTGAAATCCACCTGTAACTTCAAGTTTATGCATCTTTCTATGCATTCAGGTTGAAACTTGACTGAAAACTCACTTTTAAAAAAAGTTATGGCATTTTTGTATCACAGGTCACAAATAGTGTTTTCTCAGCGAGAGAAGGCCAAAATGAACACTTCTTGCAGAACTCCAGTATTTTGATGAAAACTCACTGAAATCCACCCGTAACTTCAAGTTTATGCATCTTTCTATGCTTTCAGGTTGAAACTTGACTGAAAACTCACTTTGAACAAAAGTTGTTGCATTTTTGTATCACAGGTCACAAATAGTGTTTTCTCAGCGAGAGAAGGCCAAAATGAACACTTCATGCAGAACTCCTGTATTTTGATGAAAACTCACTGAAATCCACCTGTAATTTCAAGTTTATGCATCTTTCTATGCATTCAGGTTGAAACTTGACTGAAAAATCACTTTGAACAAAAGTTATGGCATTTTTGTATCACAGGTCACAAATAGCGTTTTCTCAGCGAGAGAAGGCCAACATGAACACTTCTTGCAGAACTCCTGTATTTTGATGAAAACTCACTGAAATCCACCTGTAACTTCAAGTTTATGCATCTTTCTATGCTTTTAGGTTGAAACTTGACTGAAAAATCACTTTGAACAAAAGTTATGGCATTTTTGTATTACAGGTCACAAATAGCGTTTTCTCAGCGAGAGAAGGCCAAAATGAACACTTCTTGCAGAACTCCTGTATTTTGATGAAAACTCACTGAAATCAAGCTGTAACTTCAAGTTTATGCATCTTTCTATGCTTTCAGGTTGAAACTTGACTGAAAAATCACTTTGAACAAAAGTTATGGCATTTTTGTATCACAGGTCACAAATAGCGTTTTCTCAGCGAGAGAAGGCCAAAATGAACACTTCATGCAGAACTCCTGTATTTTGAGGAAAACTCACTGAAATCAAGCTGTAACTTCAAGTTTATGCATCTGTCTATGCGTTCAGGTTGAAACTTGACTGAAAACTCACTTTGAACAAAAGTTATGGCTGTTTTGTGTCACAGGTCACAAATAGTGTTTTCTCAGCGAGAGAAGGCCAAAATGAACACTTCTTGCAGAACTCCTGTATTTTGATGAAAACTCACTGAAATCAAGCTGTAACTTCAACTTTATGCATCTTTCTATGCTTTCAGGTTGAAACTTGACTGAAAACTCACTTTTAAAAAAAGTTATGGCATTTTTGTATCACAGGTCACAAATAGTGTTTTCTCAGCGAGAGAAGGCCAAAATGAACACTTCATGCATAACTCCTGTATTTTGATGAAAACTCACTGAAATCAAGCTGTAACTTCAAGTTTATGCATCTGTCTATGCGTTCAGGTTGAAACTTGACTGAAAACTCACTTTGAACAAAAGTTATGGCTGTTTTGTGTCACAGGTCACAAATAGCGTTTTCTCAGCGAGATAAGGCCAAAATGAACACTTCTTGCAGAACTCCTGTATTTTGATGAAAACTCACTGAAATCCACCTGTAACTTCAACTTTATGCATCTTTCTATGCTTTCAGGTTGAAACTTGACTGAAAACTCACTTTGAACAAAAGTTATGGCATTTTTGTATCACAGGTCACAAATAGTGTTTTCTCAGCGAGAGAAGGCCAAAATGAACACTTCTTGCAGAACTCCTGTATTTTGATGAAAACTCACTGAAATCAAGCTGTAACTTCAACTTTATGCATCTTTCTATGCTTTCAGGTTGAAACTTGACTGAAAACTCACTTTTAAAAAAAGTTATGGCATTTTTGTATCACAGGTCACAAATAGTGTTTTCTCAGCGAGAGAAGGCCAAAATGAACACTTCATGCATAACTCCTGTATTTTGATGAAAACTCACTGAAATCAAGCTGTAACTTCAAGTTTATGCATCTTTCTATGCTTTCAGGTTGAAACTTGACTGAAAACTCACTTTGAACAAAAGTTATGGGATTTTTGTATCACAGGTCACAAATAGCGTTTTCTCAGCGAGAGAAGGCCAAAATGAACACTTCTTGCAGAACTCCTGTATTTTGATGAAAACTCACTGAAATCCACCTGTAACTTCAAGTTGATGCATCTTTCTATGCTTTCAGGTTGAAACTTGACTGAAAACTCACTTTTAAAAAAAGTTATGGCATTTTTGTATCACAGGTCACAAATAGTGTTTTCTCAGCGAGAGAAGGCCAAAATGAACACTTCATGTATAACTCCTGTATTTTGATGAAAACTCACTGAAATCCAGCTGTAACTTCAAGTTTATGCATCTTTCTATGCTTTCAGGTTGAAACTTGACTGAAAACTCACTTTGAACAAAAGTTGTGGCATTTTTTTATCACAGGTCACAAATAGTGTTTTCTCAGCGAGAGAAGGCCAAAATGAACACTTCATGCAGAACTCCTGTATTTTGATGAAAACTCACTGAAATCCACCTGTAATTTCAAGTTTATGCATCTTTCTATGCATTCAGGTTGAAACTTGACTGAAAAATCACTTTGAACAAAAGTTATGGCATTTTTGTATCACAGGTCACAAATAGCGTTTTCTCAGCGAGAGAAGGCCAACATGAACACTTCTTGCAGAACTCCTGTATTTTGATGAAAACTCACTGAAATCCACCTGTAACTTCAAGTTTATGCATCTTTCTATGCTTTTAGGTTGAAACTTTACTGAAAAATCACTTTGAACAAAAGTTATGGCATTGTTGTATTACAGGTCACAAATAGCGTTTTCTCAGCGAGAGAAGGCCAAAATGAACACTTCTTGCAGAACTCCTGTATTTTGATGAAAACTCACTGAAATCAAGCTGTAACTTCAAGTTTATGCATCTTTCTATGCTTTCAGGTTGAAACTTGACTGAAAAATCACTTTGAACAAAAGTTATGGCATTTTTGTATCACAGGTCACAAATAGCGTTTTCTCAGCGAGAAAAGGCCAAAATGAACAATTCTTGCAGAACTCCTGTATTTTGAGGAAAACTCACTGAAATCAAGCTGTAACTTCAACTTTATGCATCTTTCTATGCTTTCAGGTTGAAACTTGACTGAAAACTCACTTTGAACAAAAGTTATGGCTGTTTTGTGTCACAGGTCACAAATAGCGTTTTCTCAGCGAGATAAGGCCAAAATGAACACTTCTTGCAGAACTCCTGTATTTTGATGAAAACTCACTGAAATCCACCTGTAACTTCAACTTTATGCATCTTTCTATGCTTTCAGGTTGAAACTTGACTGAAAACTCACTTTGAACAAAAGTTATGGCATTTTTGTATCACAGGTCACAAATAGTGTTTTCTCAGCGAGAGAAGGCCAAAATGAACACTTCTTGCAGAACTCCTGTATTTTGATGAAAACTCACTGAAATCCAGCTGTAACTTCAAGTTTATGCATCTTTCTATGCTTTTAGGTTGAAACTTGACTGAAAAATCACTTTGAACAAAAGTTATGGCATTTTTGTATCACAGGTCACAAATAGCGTTTTCTCAGCGAGAAAAGGCCAAAATGAACACTTCTTGCAGAACTCCTGTATTTTGAGGAAAACTCACTGAAATCAAGCTGTAACTTCAAGTTTATGCATCTGTCTATGCGTTCAGGTTGAAACTTGACTGAAAACTCACTTTGAACAAAAGTTATGGCTGTTTTGTGTCACAGGTCACAAATAGCGTTTTCTCAGCGAGATAAGGCCAAAATGAACACTTCTTGCAGAACTCCTGTATTTTGATGAAAACTCACTGAAATCCACCTGTAACTTCAAGTTTATGCATCTTTCTATGCTTTCAGGTTGAAACTTGACTGAAAACTCACTTTGAACAAAAGTTATGGCATTTTTGTATCACAGGTCACAAATAGTGTTTTCTCAGCGAGAGAAGGCCAAAATGAACACTTCTTGCAGAATTCCTGTATTTTGATGAAAACTCACTGAAATCCACCTGTAACTTCAAGTTTATGCATCTTTCTATGCTTTTAGGTTGAAACTTGACTGAAAAATCACTTTGAACAAAAGTTATGGCATTTTTGTATCACAGGTCACAAATAGCGTTTTCTCAGCGAGAAAAGGCCAAAATGAACACTTCTTGCAGAACTCCTGTATTTTGAGGAAAACTCACTGAAATCAAGCTGTAACTTCAAGTTTATGCATCTGTCTATGCGTTCAGGTTGAAACTTGACTGAAAACTCACTTTGAACAAAAGTTATGGCTGTTTTGTGTCACAGGTCACAAATAGCGTTTTCTCAGCGAGATAAGGCCAAAATGAACACTTCTTGCAGAACTCCTGTATTTTGATGAAAACTCACTGAAATCCACCTGTAACTTCAACTTTATGCATCTTTCTATGCTTTCAGGTTGAAACTTGACTGAAAACTCACTTTGAACAAAAGTTATGGCATTTTTGTATCACAGGTCACAAATAGTGTTTTCTCAGCGAGAGAAGGCCAAAATGAACACTTCTTGCAGAACTCCTGTATTTTGATGAAAACTCACTGAAATCAAGCTGTAACTTCAACTTTATGCATCTTTCTATGCTTTCAGGTTGAAACTTGACTGAAAACTCACTTTTAAAAAAAGTTATGGCATTTTTGTATCACAGGTCACAAATAGTGTTTTCTCAGCGAGAGAAGGCCAAAATGAACACTTCTTGCAGAACTCCTGTATTTTGATGAAAACTCACTGAAATCCAGCTGTAACTTCAAGTTTATGCATCTTTCTATGCTTTCAGGTTGAAACTTGACTGAAAACTCACTTTGAACAAAAGTTATGGCATTTTTGTATCACAGGTCACAAATAGTGTTTTCTCAGCGAGAGAAGGCCAAAATGAACACTTCTTGCAGAACTCCTGTATTTTGATGAAAACTCACTGAAATCAAGCTGTAACTTCAACTCTATGCATCTTTCTATGCTTTCAGGTTGAAACTTGACTGAAAACTCACTTTTAAAAAAAGTTATGGCATTTTTGTATCACAGGTCACAAATAGTGTTTTCTCAGCGAGAGAAGGCCAAAATGAACACTTCTTGCAGAACTCCTGTATTTTGATGAAAACTCACTGAAATCCAGCTGTAACTTCAAGTTCATGCATCTTTCTATGCTTTCAGGTTGAAACTTGACTGAAAACTCACTTTGAACAAAAGTTATGGGATTTTTGTATCACAGGTCACAAATTGCGTTTTCTCAGCGAGAGAAGGCCAAAATGAACACTTCTTGCAGAACTCCTGTATTTTGATGAAAACTCACTGAAATCAAGCTGTAACTTCAAGTTTATGCATCTTTCTATGCATTCAGGTTGAAACTTGACTGAAAAATCACTTTGAACAAAAGTTATGGCATTTTTGTATCACAGGTCACAAATAGCGTTTTCTCAGTGAGAAAAGGCCAAAATGAACACTTCTTGCAGAACTCCTGTATTTTGAGGAAAACTCACTGAAATCAAGCTGTAACTTCAAGTTTATGCATCTGTCTATGCGTTCAGGTTGAAACTTGACTGAAAACTCACTTTGAACAAAAGTTATGGCTGTTTTGTGTCACAGGTCACAAATAGCGTTTTCTCAGCGAGATAAGGCCAAAATGAACACTTCTTGCAGAACTCCTGTATTTTGATGAAAACTCACTGAAATCCACCTGTAACTTCAACTTTATGCATCTTTCTATGCTTTCAGGTTGAAACTTGACTGAAAACTCACTTTGAACAAAAGTTATGGCATTTTTGTATCACAGGTCACAAATAGTGTTTTCTCAGCGAGAGAAGGCCAAAATGAACACTTCTTGCAGAACTCCTGTATTTTGATGAAAACTCACTGAAATCCAGCTGTAACTTCAAGTTTATGCATCTTTCTATGCTTTCAGGTTGAAACTTGACTGAAAACTCACTTTGAACAAAAGTTGTGGCATTTTTTTATCACAGGTCACAAATAGTGTTTTCTCAGCGAGAGAAGGCCAAAATGAACACTTCATGCAGAACTCCTGTATTTTGATGAAAACTCACTGAAATCCACCTGTAATTTCAAGTTTATGCATCTTTCTATGCATTCAGGTTGAAACTTGACTGAAAAATCACTTTGAACAAAAGTTATGGCATTTTTGTATCACAGGTCACAAATAGCGTTTTCTCAGCGAGAGAAGGCCAACATGAACACTTCTTGCAGAACTCCTGTATTTTGATGAAAACTCACTGAAATCCACCTGTAACTTCAAGTTTATGCATCTTTCTATGCTTTTAGGTTGAACCTTGACTGAAAAATCACTTTGAACAAAAGTTATGGCATTTTTGTATCACAGGTCACAAATAGCGTTTTCTCAGCGAGAAAAGGCCAAAATGAACACTTCTTGCAGAACTCCTGTATTTTGAGGAAAACTCACTGAAATCAAGCTGTAACTTCAAGTTTATGCATCTGTCTATGCGTTCAGGTTGAAACTTGACTGAAAACTCACTTTGAACAAAAGTTATGGCTGTTTTGTGTCACAGGTCACAAATAGCGTTTTCTCAGCGAGATAAGGCCAAAATGAACACTTCTTGCAGAACTCCTGTATTTTGATGAAAACTCACTGAAATCCACCTGTAACTTCAACTTTATGCATCTTTCTATGCTTTCAGGTTGAAACTTGACTGAAAACTCACTTTGAACAAAAGTTATGGCATTTTTGTATCACAGGTCACAAATAGTGTTTTCTCAGCGAGAGAAGGCCAAAATGAACACTTCTTGCAGAACTCCTGTATTTTGATGAAAACTCACTGAAATCAAGCTGTAACTTCAACTTTATGCATCTTTCTATGCTTTCAGGTTGAAACTTGACTGAAAACTCACTTTTAAAAAAAGTTATGGCATTTTTGTATCACAGGTCACAAATAGTGTTTTCTCAGCGAGAGAAGGCCAAAATGAACACTTCATGCATAACTCCTGTATTTTGATGAAAACTCACTGAAATCAAGCTGTAACTTCAAGTTTATGCATCTTTCTATGCTTTCAGGTTGAAACTTGACTGAAAACTCACTTTGAACAAAAGTTATGGGATTTTTGTATCACAGGTCACAAATAGCGTTTTCTCAGCGAGAGAAGGCCAAAATGAACACTTCTTGCAGAACTCCTGTATTTTGATGAAAACTCACTGAAATCCACCTGTAACTTCAAGTTGATGCATCTTTCTATGCTTTCAGGTTGAAACTTGACTGAAAACTCACTTTTAAAAAAAGTTATGGCATTTTTGTATCACAGGTCACAAATAGTGTTTTCTCAGCGAGAGAAGGCCAAAATGAACACTTCTTGCAGAACTCCTGTATTTTGATGAAAACTCACTGAAATCCACCTGTAACTTCAAGTTGATGCATCTTTCTATGCTTTCAGGTTGAAACTTGACTGAAAACTCACTTTGAGCAAAAGTTATGGCTGTTTTGTGTCACAGGTCACAAATAGCGTTTTCTCAGCGAGAGAAGGCCAAAATGAACACTTCTTGCAGAACTCCTGTATTTTGATGAAAACTCACTGAAATCCACCTGTAACTTCAAGTTTATGCATCTTTCTATGCATTCAGGTTGAAACTTGACTGAAAACTCACTTTTAGAAAAAGTTATGGCATTTTTGTATCACAGGTCACAAATAGTGTTTTCTCAGCGAGAGAAGGCCAAAATGAACACTTCTTGCAGAACTCCTGTATTTTGATGAAAACTCACTGAAATCCACCCGTAACTTCAAGTTTATGCATATTTCTATGCTTTCAGGTTGAAACTTGACTGAAAAATCACTTTGAACAAAAGTTATGGCATTTTTGTATCACAGGTCACAAATAGCGTTTTCTCAGCGAGAGAAGGCCAAAATGAACACTTCTTGCAGAACTCCTGTATTTTGATGAAAAATCACTGAAATCCAGCTGTAACTTCAAGTTTATGCATCTTTCTATGCTTTTAGGTTTAAACTTGACTGAAAAATCACTTTGAACAAAAGTTATGGCATTTTTGTATCACAGGTCACAAATAGCGTTTTCTCAGCGAGAAAAGGCCAAAATGAACACTTCTTGCAGAACTCCTGTATTTTGAGGAAAACTCACTGAAATCAAGCTGTAACTTCAAGTTTATGCATCTGTCTATGCGTTCAGGTTGAAACTTGACTGAAAACTCACTTTGAACAAAAGTTATGGCTGTTTTGTGTCACAGGTCACAAATAGCGTTTTCTCAGCGAGATAAGGCCAAAATGAACACTTCTTGCAGAACTCCTGTATTTTGATGAAAACTCACTGAAATCCACCTGTAACTTCAACTTTATGCATCTTTCTATGCTTTCAGGTTGAAACTTGACTGAAAACTCACTTTGAACAAAAGTTATGGCATTTTTGTATCACAGGTCACAAATAGTGTTTTCTCAGCGAGAGAAGGCCAAAATGAACACTTCTTGCAGAACTCCTGTATTTTGATGAAAACTCACTGAAATCCACCTGTAACTTCAAGTTTATGCATCTTTCTATGCTTTTAGGTTGAAACTTGACTGAAAAATCACTTTGAACAAAAGTTATGGCATTTTTGTATCACAGGTCACAAATAGCGTTTTCTCAGCGAGAAAAGGCCAAAATGAACACTTCTTGCAGAACTCCTGTATTTTGAGGAAAACTCACTGAAATCAAGCTGTAACTTCAAGTTTATGCATCTGTCTATGCGTTCAGGTTGAAACTTGACTGAAAACTCACTTTGAACAAAAGTTATGGCTGTTTTGTGTCACAGGTCACAAATAGCGTTTTCTCAGCGAGATAAGGCCAAAATGAACACTTCTTGCAGAACTCCTGTATTTTGATGAAAACTCACTGAAATCCACCTGTAACTTCAACTTTATGCATCTTTCTATGCTTTCAGGTTGAAACTTGACTGAAAACTCACTTTGAACAAAAGTTATGGCATTTTTGTATCACAGGTCACAAATAGTGTTTTCTCAGCGAGAGAAGGCCAAAATGAACACTTCTTGCAGAACTCCTGTATTTTGATGAAAACTCACTGAAATCAAGCTGTAACTTCAACTTTATGCATCTTTCTATGCTTTCAGGTTGAAACTTGACTGAAAACTCACTTTTAAAAAAAGTTATGGCATTTTTGTATCACAGGTCACAAATAGTGTTTTCTCAGCGAGAGAAGGCCAAAATGAACACTTCTTGCAGAACTCCTGTATTTTGATGAAAACTCACTGAAATCCAGCTGTAACTTCAAGTTTATGCATCTTTCTATGCTTTCAGGTTGAAACTTGACTGAAAACTCACTTTGAACAAAAGTTATGGCATTTTTGTATCACAGGTCACAAATAGTGTTTTCTCAGCGAGAGAAGGCCAAAATGAACACTTCTTGCAGAACTCCTGTATTTTGATGAAAACTCACTGAAATCAAGCTGTAACTTCAACTTTATGCATCTTTCTATGCTTTCAGGTTGAAACTTGACTGAAAACTCACTTTTAAAAAAAGTTATGGCATTTTTGTATCACAGGTCACAAATAGTGTTTTCTCAGCGAGAGAAGGCCAAAATGAACACTTCTTGCAGAACTCCTGTATTTTGATGAAAACTCACTGAAATCCAGCTGTAACTTCAAGTTTATGCATCTTTCTATGCTTTCAGGTTGAAACTTGACTGAAAACTCACTTTGAACAAAAGTTATGGGATTTTTGTATCACAGGTCACAAATAGCGTTTTCTCAGCGAGAGAAGGCCAAAATGAACACTTCTTGCAGAACTCCTGTATTTTGATGAAAACTCACTGAAATCAAGCTGTAACTTCAAGTTTATGCATCTTTCTATGCTTTCAGGTTGAAACTTGACTGAAAAATCACTTTGAACAAAAGTTATGGCATTTTTGTATCACAGGTCACAAATAGCGTTTTCTCAGCGAGAAAAGGCCAAAATGAACACTTCTTGCAGAACTCCTGTATTTTGAGGAAAACTCACTGAAATCAAGCTGTAACTTCAAGTTTATGCATCTGTCTATGCGTTCAGGTTGAAACTTGACTGAAAACTCACTTTGAACAAAAGTTATGGCTGTTTTGTGTCACAGGTCACAAATAGCGTTTTCTCAGCGAGATAAGGCCAAAATGAACACTTCTTGCAGAACTCCTGTATTTTGATGAAAACTCACTGAAATCCACCTGTAACTTCAACTTTATGCATCTTTCTATGCTTTCAGGTTGAAACTTGACTGAAAACTCACTTTGAACAAAAGTTATGGCATTTTTGTATCACAGGTCACAAATAGTGTTTTCTCAGCGAGAGAAGGCCAAAATGAACACTTCTTGCAGAACTCCTGTATTTTGATGAAAACTCACTGAAATCCAGCTGTAACTTCAAGTTTATGCATCTTTCTATGCTTTCAGGTTGAAACTTGACTGAAAACTCACTTTGAACAAAAGTTGTGGCATTTTTTTATCACAGGTCACAAATAGTGTTTTCTCAGCGAGAGAAGGCCAAAATGAACACTTCATGCAGAACTCCTGTATTTTGATGAAAACTCACTGAAATCCACCTGTAATTTCAAGTTTATGCATCTTTCTATGCATTCAGGTTGAAACTTGACTGAAAAATCACTTTGAACAAAAGTTATGGCATTTTTGTATCACAGGTCACAAATAGCGTTTTCTCAGCGAGAGAAGGCCAACATGAACACTTCTTGCAGAACTCCTGTATTTTGATGAAAACTCACTGAAATCCACCTGTAACTTCAAGTTTATGCATCTTTCTATGCTTTTAGGTTGAAACTTGACTGAAAAATCACTTTGAACAAAAGTTATGGCATTTTTGTATCACAGGTCACAAATAGCGTTTTCTCAGCGAGAAAAGGCCAAAATGAATACTTCTTGCAGAACTCCTGTATTTTGAGGAAAACTCACTGAAATCAAGCTGTAACTTCAAGTTTATGCATCTGTCTATGCGTTCAGGTTGAAACTTGACTGAAAACTCACTTTGAACAAAAGTTATGGCTGTTTTGTGTCACAGGTCACAAATAGCGTTTTCTCAGCGAGATAAGGCCAAAATGAACACTTCTTGCAGAACTCCTGTATTTTGATGAAAACTCACTGAAATCCACCTGTAACTTCAACTTTATGCATCTTTCTATGCTTTCAGGTTGAAACTTGACTGAAAACTCACTTTGAACAAAAGTTATGGCATTTTTGTATCACAGGTCACAAATAGTGTTTTCTCAGCGAGAGAAGGCCAAAATGAACACTTCTTGCAGAACTCCTGTATTTTGATGAAAACTCACTGAAATCAAGCTGTAACTTCAACTTTATGCATCTTTCTATGCTTTCAGGTTGAAACTTGACTGAAAACTCACTTTTAAAAAAAGTTATGGCATTTTTGTATCACAGGTCACAAATAGTGTTTTCTCAGCGAGAGAAGGCCAAAATGAACACTTCATGCATAACTCCTGTATTTTGATGAAAACTCACTGAAATCAAGCTGTAACTTCAAGTTTATGCATCTTTCTATGCTTTCAGGTTGAAACTTGACTGAAAACTCACTTTGAACAAAAGTTATGGGATTTTTGTATCACAGGTCACAAATAGCGTTTTCTCAGCGAGAGAAGGCCAAAATGAACACTTCTTGCAGAACTCCTGTATTTTGATGAAAACTCACTGAAATCCACCTGTAACTTCAAATTGATGCATCTTTCTATGCTTTCAGGTTGAAACTTGACTGAAAACTCACTTTTAAAAAAGTTATGGCATTTTTGTATCACAGGTCACAAATAGTGTTTTCTCAGCGAGAGAAGGCCAAAATGAACACTTCTTGCAGAACTCCTGTATTTTGATGAAAACTCACTGAAATCCACCTGTAACTTCAAGTTGATGCATCTTTCTATGCTTTCAGGTTGAAACTTGACTGAAAACTCACTTTGAGCAAAAGTTATGGCTGTTTTGTTTCACAGGTCACAAATAGCGTTTTCTCAGCGAGAGAAGGCCAAAATGAACACTTCTTGCAGAACTCCTGTATTTTGATGAAAACTCACTGAAATCCACCTGTAACTTCAAGTTTATGCATCTTTCTATGCATTCAGGTTGAAACTTGACTGAAAACTCACTTTTAGAAAAAGTTATGGCATTTTTGTATCACAGGTCACAAATAGTGTTTTCTCAGCGAGAGAAGGCCAAAATGAACACTTCTTGCAGAACTCCTGTATTTTGATGAAAACTCACTGAAATCCACCCGTAACTTCAAGTTTATGCATATTTCTATGCTTTCAGGTTGAAACTTGACTGAAAAATCACTTTGAACAAAAGTTATGGCATTTTTGTATCACAGGTCACAAATAGTGTTTTCTCAGCGAGAGAAGGCCAAAATGAACACTTCTTGCAGAACTCCTGTATTTTGATGAAAAATCACTGAAATCCAGCTGTAACTTCAAGTTGATGCATCTTTCTATGCTTTCAGGTTGAAACTTGACTGAAAACTCACTTTGAACAAAAGTTGTGGCATTTTTGTATCACAGGTCACAAATAGTGTTTTCTCAGCGAGAGAAGGCCAAAATGAACACTTCATGCAGAACTCCTGTATTTTGATGAAAACTCACTGAAATCCACCTGTAACTTCAAGTTGATGCATCTTTCTATGCTTTCAGGTTGAAACTTGACTGAAAACTCACTTTGAGCAAAAGTTATGGCTGTTTTGTGTCACAGGTCACAAATAGCGTTTTCTCAGCGAGAGAAGGCCAAAATGAACACTTCTTGCAGAACTCCTGTATTTTGATGAAAACTCACTGAAATCCACCTGTAACTTCAAGTTTATGCATCTTTCTATGCATTCAGGTTGAAACTTGACTGAAAACTCACTTTTAAAAAAAGTTATGGCTGTTTTGTATCACAGGTCACAAATAGTGTTTTCTCAGCGAGAGAAGGCCAAAATGAACACTTCATGTATAACTCTTGTATTTTGAGGAAAACTCACTGAAATCAAGCTGTAACTTCAAGTTTATGCATCTTTCTATGCTTTCAGGTTGAAACTTGACTGAAAAATCACTTTGAACAAAAGTTATGGCTGTTTTGTGTCACAGGTCACAAATAGTGTTTTCTCAGCGAGAGAAGGCCAAAATGAACACTTCTTGCAGAACTCCTGTATTTTGATGAAAAATCACTGAAATCCAGCTGTAACTTCAAGTTTATGCATCTTTCTATGCTTTCAGGTTGAAACTTGACTGAAAACTCACTTTGAACAAAAGTTGTGGCATTTTTGTATCACAGGTCACAAATAGTGTTTTCTCAGCGAGAGAAGGCCAAAATGAACACTTCATGCAGAACTCCTGTATTTTGATGAAAACTCACTGAAATCCACCTGTAATTTCAAGTTTATGCATCTTTCTATGCATTCAGGTTGAAACTTGACTGAAAAATCACTTTGAACAAAAGTTATGGCATTTTTGTATCACAGGTCACAAATAGCGTTTTCTCAGCGAGAGAAGGCCAACATGAACACTTCTTGCAGAACTCCTGTATTTTGATGAAAACTCACTGAAATCCACCTGTAACTTCAAGTTTATGCATCTTTCTATGCTTTCAGGTTGAAACTTGACTGAAAAATCACTTTGAACAAAAGTTATGGCATTTTTGTATTACAGGTCACAAATAGCGTTTTCTCAGCGAGAGAAGGCCAAAATGAACACTTCTTGCAGAACTCCTGTATTTTGATGAAAACTCACTGAAATCAAGCTGTAACTTCAAGTTTATGCATCTTTCTATGCTTTCAGGTTGAAACTTGACTGAAAACTCACTTTGAACAAAAGTTATGGCATTTTTGTATCACAGGTCACAAATAGCGTTTTCTCAGCGAGAAAAGGCCAAAATGAACACTTCTTGCAGAACTCCTGTATTTTGAGGAAAACTCACTGAAATCAAGCTGTAACTTCAAGTTTATGCATCTTTCTATGCGTTCAGGTTGAAACTTGACTGAAAACTCACTTTGAACAAAAGTTATGGCTGTTTTGTGTCACAGGTCACAAATAGCGTTTTCTCAGCGAGAGAAGGCCAAAATGAACACTTCTTGCAGAACTCCTGTTTTTTGATGAAAACTCACTGAAATCCACCTGTAACTTCAACTTTATGCATCTTTCGATGCTTTCAGGTTGAAACTTGACTGAAAACTCACTTTGAACAAAAGTTATGGCATTTTTGTATCACAGGTCACAAATAGTGTTTTCTCAGCGAGAGAAGGCCAGAATGAACACTTCTTGCAGAACTCCTGTATTTTGATGAAAACTCACTGAAATCAAGCTGTAACTTCAACTTTATGCATCTTTTTATGCTTTCAGGTTGAAACTTGACTGAAAACTCACTTTTAAAAAAAGTTATGGCATTTTTGTATCACAGGTCACAAATAGCGTTTTCTCAGCGAGAGAAGGCCAAAATGAACACTTCATGCATAACTCCTGTATTTTGATGAAAACTCACTGAAATCAAGCTGTAACTTCAAGTTTATGCATCTTTCTATGCTTTCAGGTTGAAACTTGACTGAAAACTCACTTTGAGCAAAAGTTATGGCTGTTTTGTTTCACAGGTCACAAATAGCGTTTTCTCAGCGAGATAAGGCCAAAATGAACACTTCTTGCAGAACTCCTGTATTTTGATGAAAACTCACTGAAATCAAGCTGGAACTTCAAGTTTATGCATCTTTCTATGCTTTCAGGTTGAAACTTGACTGAAAACTCACTTTGAACAAAAGTTATGGGATTTTTGTATCACAGGTCACAAATAGCGTTTTCTCAGCGAGAGAAGGCCAAAATGAACACTTCTTGCAGAACTCCTGTATTTTGATGAAAAATCACTGAAATCCAGCTGTAACTTCAAGTTGATGCATCTTTCTATGCTTTCAGGTTGAAACTTGACTGAAAACTCACTTTGAACAAAAGTTGTGGCATTTTTGTATCACAGGTCACAAATAGTGTTTTCTCAGCGAGAGAAGGCCAAAATGAACACTTCATGCAGAACTCCTGTATTTTGATGAAAACTCACTGAAATCCACCTGTAACTTCAAGTTGATGCATCTTTCTATGCTTTCAGGTTGAAACTTGACTGAAAACTCACTTTGAGCAAAAGTTATGGCTGTTTTGTGTCACAGGTCACAAATAGCGTTTTCTCAGCGAGAGAAGGCCAAAATGAACACTTCTTGCAGAACTCCTGTATTTTGATGAAAACTCACTGAAATCCACCTGTAACTTCAAGTTTATGCATCTTTCTATGCATTCAGGTTGAAACTTGACTGAAAACTCACTTTTAAAAAAAGTTATGGCATTTTTGTATCACAGGTCACAAATAGTGTTTTCTCAGCGAGAGAAGGCCAAAATGAACACTTCATGTATAACTCTTGTATTTTGAGGAAAACTCACTGAAATCAAGCTGTAACTTCAAGTTTATGCATCTTTCTATGCTTTCAGGTTGAAACTTGACTGAAAAATCACTTTGAACAAAAGTTATGGCTGTTTTGTGTCACAGGTCACAAATAGTGTTTTCTCAGCGAGAGAAGGCCAAAATGAACACTTCTTGCAGAACTCCTGTATTTTGATGAAAAATCACTGAAATCCAGCTGTAACTTCAAGTTTATGCATCTTTCTATGCTTTCAGGTTGAAACTTGACTGAAAACTCACTTTGAACAAAAGTTGTGGCATTTTTGTATCACAGGTCACAAATAGTGTTTTCTCAGCGAGAGAAGGCCAAAATGAACAATTCATGCAGAACTCCTGTATTTTGATGAAAACTCACTGAAATCCACCTGTAATTTCAAGTTTATGCATCTTTCTATGGATTCAGGTTGAAACTTGACTGAAAAATCACTTTGAACAAAAGTTATGGCATTTTTGTATCACAGGTCACAAATAGCGTTTTCTCAGCGAGAGAAGGCCAACATGAACACTTCTTGCAGAACTCCTGTATTTTGATGAAAACTCACTGAAATCCACCTGTAACTTCAAGTTTATGCATCTTTCTATGCTTTCAGGTTGAAACTTGCCTGAAAAATCACTTTGAACAAAAGTTATGGCATTTTTGTATTACAGGTCACAAATAGCGTTTTCTCAGCGAGAGAAGGCCAAAATGAACACTTCTTGCAGAACTCCTGTATTTTGATGAAAACTCACTGAAATCAAGCAGTAACTTCAAGTTTATGCATCTTTCTATGCTTTCAGGTTGAAACTTGACTGAAAAATCACTTTGAACAAAAGTTATGGCATTTTTGTATCACAGGTCACAAATAGCGTTTTCTCAGCGAGAGAAGGCCAAAATGAACACTTCTTGCAGAACTCCTGTATTTTGATGAAAACTCACTGAAATCCACCTGTAACTTCAAGTTTATGCATCTTTCTATGCATTCAGGTTGAAACTTGACTGAAAACTCACTTTTAAAAAAAGTTATGGCATTTTTGTATCACAGGTCACAAATAGTGTTTTCTCAGCGAGAGAAGGCCAAAATGAACACTTCATGTATAACTCTTGTATTTTGAGGAAAACTCACTGAAATCAAGCTGTAACTTCAAGTTTATGCATCTTTCTATGCTTTCAGGTTGAAACTTGACTGAAAAATCACTTTGAACAAAAGTTATGGCTGTTTTGTGTCACAGGTCACAAATAGTGTTTTCTCAGCGAGAGAAGGCCAAAATGAACACTTCTTGCAGAACTCCTGTATTTTGATGAAAAATCACTGAAATCCAGCTGTAACTTCAAGTTTATGCATCTTTCTATGCTTTCAGGTTGAAACTTGACTGAAAACTCACTTTGAACAAAAGTTGTGGCATTTTTGTATCACAGGTCACAAATAGTGTTTTCTCAGCGAGAGAAGGCCAAAATGAACACTTCATGCAGAACTCCTGTATTTTGATGAAAACTCACTGAAATCCACCTGTAATTTCAAGTTTATGCATCTTTCTATTCATTCAGGTTGAAACTTGACTGAAAAATCACTTTGAACAAAAGTTATGGCATTTTTGTATCACAGGTCACAAATAGCGTTTTCTCAGCGAGAGAAGGCCAACATGAACACTTCTTGCAGAACTCCTGTATTTTGATGAAAACTCACTGAAATCCACCTGTAACTTCAAGTTGATGCATCTTTCTATGCTTTCAGGTTGAAACTTGACTGAAAAATCACTTTGAACAAAAGTTATGGCATTTTTGTATTACAGGTCACAAATAGCGTTTTCTCAGCGAGAGAAGGCCAAAATGAACACTTCTTGCAGAACTCCTGTATTTTGATGAAAACTCACTGAAATCAAGCTGTAACTTCAAGTTTATGCATCTTTCTATGCTTTCAGGTTGAAACTTGACTGAAAAATCACTTTGAACAAAAGTTATGGCATTTTTGTATCACAGGTCACAAATAGCGTTTTCTCAGCGAGAAAAGGCCAAAATGAACACTTCTTGCAGAACTCCTGTATTTTGAGGAAAACTCACTGAAATCAAGCTGTAACTTCAAGTTTATGCATCTTTCTATGCGTTCAGGTTGAAACTTGACTGAAAACTCACTTTGAACAAAAGTTATGGCTGTTTTGTGTCACAGGTCACAAATAGCGTTTTCTCAGCGAGAGAAGGCCAAAATGAACACTTCTTGCAGAACTCCTGTTTTTTGATGAAAACTCACTGAAATCCACCTGTAACTTCAACTTTATGCATCTTTCGATGCTTTCAGGTTGAAACTTGACTGAAAACTCACTTTGAACAAAAGTTATGAAATTTTTGTATCACAGGTCACAAATAGTGTTTTCTCAGCGAGAGAAGGCCAGAATGAACACTTCTTGCAGAACTCCTGTATTTTGATGAAAACTCACTGAAATCAAGCTGTAACTTCAACTTTATGCATCTTTTTATGCTTTCAGGTTGAAACTTGACTGAAAACTCACTTTTAAAAAAAGTTATGGCATTTTTGTATCACAGGTCACAAATAGTGTTTTCTCAGCGAGAGAATACCAAAATGAACACTTCATGCATAACTCCTGTATTTTGATGAAAACTCACTGAAATCAAGCTGTAACTTCAAGTTTATGCATCTTTCTATGCTTTCAGGTTGAAACTTGACTGAAAACTCACTTTGAGCAAAAGTTATGGCTGTTTTGTTTCACAGGTCACAAATAGCGTTTTCTCAGCGAGAGAAGGCCAAAATGAACACTTCTTGCAGAACTCCTGTATTTTGATGAAAACTCACTGAAATCAAGCTGGAACTTCAAGTTTATGCATCTTTCTATGCTTTCAGGTTGAAACTTGACTGAAAACTCACTTTGAACAAAAGTTATGGGATTTTTGTATCACAGGTCACAAATAGTGTTTTCTCAGCGAGAGAAGGCCAAAATGAACACTTCTTGCAGAACTCCTGTATTTTGATGAAAACTCACTGAAATCCACCTTTAACTTCAAGTTTATGCATCTTTCTATGCTTTCAGGTTGAAACTTGACTGAAAACTCACTTTTAAAAAAAGTTATGGCATTTTTGTATCACAGGTCACAAATAGCTTTTTCTCAGCGAGAGAAGGCCAAAATGAACACTTCTTGCAGAACTCCTGTATTTTGATGAAAACTCACTGAAATCAAGCTGTAACTTCAAGTTTATCCATCTTTCTATGCTTTCAGGTAGAAACTTGACTGAAAACTCACTTTGAACAAAAGTTATGGCTGTTTTGTATCACAGGTCACAAATAGCGTTTTCTCAGCGAGAGAAGGCCAAAATGAACACTTCATGCATAACTCCTGTATTTTGATGAAAACTCACTGAAATCAAGCTGTAACTTCAAGTTTATGCATCTTTCTATGCTTTCAGGTTGAAACTTGACTGAAAACTCACTTTTAAAAAAAGTTATGGCATTTTTGTTTCACAGGTCACAAATAGTGTTTTCTCAACGAGAGAAGGCCAAAATGAACACTTCATGCATAACTCCTGTATTTTGATGAAAACTCACTGAAATCAAGCTGTAACTTCAAGTTTATGCATCTTTCTATGCTTTCAGGTTGAAACTTGACTGAAAACTCACTTTTAAAAAAAGTTATGGCTGTTTTGTATCACAGGTCACAAATAGTGTTTTCTCAGCGAGAGAAGGCCAAAATGAACACTTCATTCATAACTCCTGTATTTTGAGGAAAACTCACTGAAATCAAGCTGTAACTTCAAGTTTATGCATCTTTCTATGCTTTCAGGTTGAAACTTGACTGAAAACTCACTTTGAAAAAAAGTTGTGGCATTTTTGTATCACAGGTCACAAATAGTGTTTTCTCAGCGAGAGAAGGCCAAAATGAACACTTCATGCAGAACTCCTGTATTTTGATGAAAACTCACTGAAATCCACCTGTAATTTCAAGTTTATGCATCTTTCTATGCATTCAGGTTGAAACTTGACTGAAAAATCACTTTGAACAAAAGTTATGGCATTTTTGTATCACAGGTCACAAATAGCGTTTTCTCAGCGAGAGAAGGCCAACATGAACACTTCTTGCAGAACTCCTGTATTTTGATGAAAACTCACTGAAATACACCTGTAACTTCAAGTTTATGCATCTTTCTATGCTTTTAGGTTGAAACTTGACTGAAAAATCACTTTGAACAAAAGTTATGGCATTTTTGTATTACAGGTCACAAATAGCGTTTTCTCAGCGAGAGAAGGCCAAAATGAACACTTCTTGCAGAACTCCTGTATTTTGATGAAAACTCACTGAAATCAAGCTGTAACTTCAAGTTTATGCATCTTTCTATGCTTTCAGGTTGAAACTTGACTGAAAAATCACTTTGAACAAAAGTTATGGCATTTTTGTATCACAGGTCACAAATAGCGTTTTCTCAGCGAGAAAAGGCCAAAATGAACACTTCTTGCAGAACTCCTGTATTTTGAGGAAAACTCACTGAAATAAAGCTGTAACTTCAAGTTTATGCATCTTTCTATGCGTTCAGGTTGAAACTTGAATGAAAACTCACTTTGAACAAAAATTATGGCTGTTTTGTGTCACAGGTCACAAATAGCGTTTTCTCAGCGAGAGAAGGCCAAAATGAACACTTCTTGCAGAACTCCTGTATTTTGATGAAAACTCACTGAAATCCACCTTTAACTTCAAGTTTATGCATCTTTCTATGCTTTCAGGTTGAAACTTGACTGAAAACTCACTTTTAAAAAAATTTATGGCATTTTTGTATCACAGGTCACAAATAGTGTTTTCTCAGCGCGAGAAGGCCAAAATGAACACTTCTTGCAGAACTCCTGTATTTTGAGGAAAACTCACTGAAATCATGCTGTAACTTCAAGTTTATGCATCTTTCTATGCATTCAGGTTGAAACTTGACTGAAAACTCACTTTTAAAAAAAGTTATGGCTGTTTTGTATCACAGGTCACAAATAGTGTTTTCTCAGCGAGAGAAGGCCAAAATGAACACTTCATTCATAACTCCTGTATTTTGAGGAAAACTCACTGAAATCAAGCTGTAACTTCAAGTTTATGCATCTTTCTATGCTTTCAGGTTGAAACTTGACTGAAAACTCACTTTGAAAAAAAGTTGTGGCATTTTTGTATCACAGGTCACAAATAGTGTTTTCTCAGCGAGAGAAGGCCAAAATGAACACTTCATGCAGAACTCCTGTATTTTGATGAAAACTCACTGAAATCCACCTGTAATTTCAAGTTTATGCATCTTTCTATGCATTCAGGTTGAAACTTGACTGAAAAATCACTTTGAACAAAAGTTATGGCATTTTTGTATCACAGGTCACAAATAGCGTTTTCTCAGCGAGAGAAGGCCAACATGAACACTTCTTGCAGAACTCCTGTATTTTGATGAAAACTCACTGAAATACACCTGTAACTTCAAGTTTATGCATCTTTCTATGCTTTTAGGTTGAAACTTGACTGAAAAATCACTTTGAACAAAAGTTATGGCATTTTTGTATTACAGGTCACAAATAGCGTTTTCTCAGCGAGAGAAGGCCAAAATGAACACTTCTTGCAGAACTCCTGTATTTTGATGAAAACTCACTGAAATCAAGCTGTAACTTCAAGTTTATGCATCTTTCTATGCTTTCAGGTTGAAACTTGACTGAAAAATCACTTTGAACAAAAGTTATGGCATTTTTGTATCACAGGTCACAAATAGCGTTTTCTCAGCGAGAAAAGGCCAAAATGAACACTTCTTGCAGAACTCCTGTATTTTGAGGAAAACTCACTGAAATAAAGCTGTAACTTCAAGTTTATGCATCTTTCTATGCGTTCAGGTTGAAACTTGAATGAAAACTCACTTTGAACAAAAATTATGGCTGTTTTGTGTCACAGGTCACAAATAGCGTTTTCTCAGCGAGAGAAGGCCAAAATGAACACTTCTTGCAGAACTCCTGTATTTTGATGAAAACTCACTGAAATCCACCTTTAACTTCAAGTTTATGCATCTTTCTATGCTTTCAGGTTGAAACTTGACTGAAAACTCACTTTTAAAAAAATTTATGGCATTTTTGTATCACAGGTCACAAATAGTGTTTTCTCAGCGCGAGAAGGCCAAAATGAACACTTCTTGCAGAACTCCTGTATTTTGAGGAAAACTCACTGAAATCATGCTGTAACTTCAAGTTTATGCATCTTTCTATGCATTCAGGTTGAAACTTGACTGAAAACTCACTTTGAACAAAAATTATGGCATTTTTGTATCACAGGTCACAAATAGTGTTTTCTCAGCGAGAGAAGGCCAAAATGAACACTTCATGCAGAACTCCTGTATTTTGATGAAAACTCACTGAAATCAAGCTGTAACTTCAAGTTTATGCATCTTTCTATGCTTTCAGGTTGAAACTTGAATGAAAACTCACTTTGAAAAAAAATTATGGCTGTTTTGTGTCACAGGTCACAAATAGCTTTTTCTCAGCGAGAGAAGGCCAAAATGAACACTTCTTGCAGAACTCCTGTAGTTTGATGAAAACTCACTGAAATCAAGCTGTAACTTCAAGTTTATCCATCTTTCTATGCTTTCAGGTAGAAACTTGACTGAAAACTCACTTTGAACAAAAGTTATGGCTGTTTTGTATCACAGGTCACAAATAGCGTTTTTTCAGCGAGAGAAGGCCAAAATGAACAC
The DNA here is from genome assembly GCF_037954235.1 of Aulostomus chinensis. Lineage (NCBI taxonomy): Eukaryota > Metazoa > Chordata > Actinopteri > Syngnathiformes > Aulostomidae > Aulostomus > Aulostomus chinensis. Next base: position 245,763 of record NW_028234167.1, read on the forward strand.
TTCATGCATAACTCCTGTATTTTGATGAAAACTCACTGAAATCAAGCTGTAACTTCAAGTTTATGCATCTTTCTATGCTTTCAGGTTGAAACTTGACTGAAAACTCACTTTTAAAAAAAGTTATGGCATTTTTGTTTCACAGGTCACAAATAGTGTTTTCTCAACGAGAGAAGGCCAAAATGAACACTTCATGCATAACTCCTGTATTTTGATGAAAACTCACTGAAATCAAGCTGTAACTTCAAGTTTATGCATCTTTCTATGCATTCAGGTTGAAACTTGACTGAAAACTCACTTTTAAAAAAAGTTATGGCATTTTTGTTTCACAGGTCACAAATAGTGTTTTCTCAGCGAGAGAAGGCCAAAATGAACACTTCATGCAGAACTCCTGTATTTTGATGAAAACTCACTGAAATCCACCTGTAATTTCAAGTTTATGCATCTTTCTATGCATTCAGGTTGAAACTTGACTGAAAAATCACTTTGAACAAAAGTTATGGCATTTTTGTATCACAGGTCACAAATAGCGTTTTCTCAGCGAGAGAAGGCCAACATGAACACTTCTAGCAGAACTCCTGTATTTTGATGAAAACTCACTGAAATACACCTGTAACTTCAAGTTTATGCATCTTTCTATGCTTTTAGGTTGAAACTTGACTGAAAAATCACTTTGAACAAAAGTTATGGCATTTTTGTATTACAGGTCACAAATAGCGTTTTCTCAGCGAGAGAAGGCCAAAATGAACACTTCTTGCAGAACTCCTGTATTTTGATGAAAACTCACTGAAATCAAGTTGTAACTTCAAGTTTATGCATCTTTCTATGCTTTCAGGTTGAAACTTGACTGAAAAATCACTTTGAACAAAAGTTATGGCATTTTTGTATCACAGGTCACAAATAGCGTTTTCTCAGCGAGAAAAGGCCAAAATGAACACTTCTTGCAGAACTCCTGTATTTTGAGGAAAACTCACTGAAATCAAGCTGTAACTTCAAGTTTATGCATCTTTCTATGCGTTCAGGTTGAAACTTGAATGAAAACTCACTTTGAACAAAAATTATGGCTGTTTTGTGTCACAGGTCACAAATAGCGTTTTCTCAGCGAGAGAAGGCCAAAATGAACACTTCTTGCAGAACTCCTGTATTTTGATGAAAACTCACTGAAATCCACCTTTAACTTCAAGTTTATGCATCTTTCTATGCTTTCAGGTTGAAACTTGACTGAAAACTCACTTTTAAAAAAAGTTATGGCATTTTTGTATCACAGGTCACAAATAGTGTTTTCTCAGCGCGAGAAGGCAAAAATGAACACTTCTTGCAGAACTCCTGTATTTTGAGGAAAACTCACTGTAATCATGCTGTAACTTCAAGTTTATGCATCTTTCTATGCATTCAGGTTGAAACTTGACTGAAAACTCACTTTGAACAAAAATTATGGCATTTTTGTATCACAGGTCACAAATAGTGTTTTCTCAGCGAGAGAAGGCCAAAATGAACACTTCATGCAGAACTCCTGTATTTTGATGAAAACTCACTGAAATCAAGCTGTAACTTCAAGTTTATGCATCTTTCAATGCTTTCAGGTTGAAACTTGACTGAAAAATAACTTTGAACAAAAGTTATGGCATTTTTGTATCACAGGTCACAAATAGCGTTTTCTCAGCGAGAGAAGGCCAAAATGAACACTTCATGCATAACTCCTGTATTTTGAGGAAAACTCACTGAAATCCAGCTGTAACTTCAAGTTTATGCATCTTTCTATGCTTTCAGGTTGAAACTTGAATGAAAACTCACTTTGAAAAAAAATTATGGCTGTTTTGTGTCACAGGTCACAAATAGCATTTTCTCAGCGAGAGAAGGCCAAAATGAACACGTCTTGCAGAACTCCTGTATTTTTAATGAAAACTCACTGAAATCCACCTGTAACTTCAAGTTTATGCATCTTTCTATGCTTTCAGGTTGAAACTTGACTGAAATCTCACTTTGAGCAAAAGTTATGGCTGTTTTGTGTCACAGGTCACAAATAGCTTTTTCTCAGCGAGAGAAGGCCAAAATGAACACTTCTTGCAGAACTCCTGTATTTTGATGAAAACTCACTGAAATCAAGCTGTAACTTCAAGTTTATCCATCTTTCTATGCTTTCAGGTAGAAACTTGACTGAAAACTCACTTTGAACAAAAGTTATGGCTGTTTTGTATCACAGGTCACAAATAGCGTTTTCTCAGCGAGAGAAGGCCAAAATGAACACTTCATGCATAACTCCTGTATTTTGATGAAAACTCACTGAAATCAAGCTGTAACTTCAAGTTTATGCATCTTTCTATGCGTTCAGGTTGAAACTTGACTGAAAACTCACTTTTAAAAAAAGTTATGGCATTTTTGTTTCACAGGTCACAAATAGTGTTTTCTCAACGAGAGAAGGCCAAAATGAACACTTCATGCATAACTCCTGTATTTTGATGAAAACTCACTGAAATCAACCTGTAACTTCAAGTTTATGCATCTTTCTATGCTTTCAGGTTGAAACTTGACTGAAAACTCACTTTGAACAAAAATTATGGCATTTTTGTATCACAGGTCACAAATAGTGTTTTCTCAGCGAGAGAAGGCCAAAATGAACACTTCATACAGAACTCCTGTATTTTGATGAAAACTCACTGAAATCAAGCTGTAACTTCAAGTTTATGAATCTTTCAATGCTTTCAGGTTAAAACTTGACTGAAAAATCACTTTGAACAAAAGTTATGGCATTTTTGTATCACAGGTCACAAATAGCGTTTTCTTAGCGATAGAAGGCCAAAATGAACACTTCATGCAGAACTCCTGTATTTTGATGAAAACTCACTGAAATCCACCTGTAACTTCAAGTTGATGCATCTTTCTATGCATTCAGGTTGAAACTTGACTGAAAACTCACTTTTAAAAAAAGTTATGGCATTTTTGTATCACAGGTCACAAATAGTGTTTTCTCAGCGAGAGAAGGCCAAAATGAACACTTCATATATAACTCCTGTATTTTGAGGAAATCTGCCTGAAATCAACCTCTAACTTCTCTTTTATGCATCTTTCTATGCTTTGAGGTCTAAACTTGACTGAAAACTCACTTTGAAAAAAAGTTATGGCTGTTTTGTATCACAGGTCACAAATAGCGTTTTCTCAGCAAGAGAAGGCAAAAATGAAAACTTCATGCATAACTCCTGTATTTTGAGGAAAACTGCCCGAAATCGACCTCAAATTTCTCTTTTGTGAATCTTTCTATGCTTTCAGGTTGAAACTTGATTGAAAACTCACTTTGAACAAAAGTTATGGCTCTTTTGTATCACAGGTCACAAATAGTGTTTTCTCAGCGAGAGAAGGCCAAAATGAACACTTCATGCATAACTCATGTATTTTGAGGAAAACTGCCTGAAATCCACCTGTAACTTCAAGTTTATGCATCTTTCTATGCTTTCAGGTTGAAACTTGACTGAAAACTACATTAAACAAAAGTTATGGCTTTTTTGTATCACAGCTCACGAATAGTGTTTTTTTCAGCGAGAGAAGGCCAAAATGAACACTTCATTCATAACTCCTGTATTTTGAGGAAAACTGCCTGAAATCCACCTCTAACTTCTCTTTCATGCATCTTTCTATGCTTTCAGTTTAAAACTTGACTGAAAACTCACTTTGAACAAAAGTTATGGCTGTTTTGTATCACAGGTCACAAATAGCGTTTTCTAAGTGAGAGAAGGCCAAAATGAAGACTTCATGCATAACTCCTGTATTTTGAGGAAAACTGCCTGAAATCCACCTCTAACTTCAAGGTTATGCAACTTTCTATGCTTTCAGGTTGAAACTTGACTGAAAACTCACTTTGAACAAAAGTTATGGCTGTTTTGTATCACAGGTCACAAATAGCGTTTTCTCAGCGAGAGAAGGCCAAAATGAACACTTCATGCATAACTCCTGTATTTTGAGGAAAATTGAGTGAAATCCACCTTTAACCTCTCTTTTATGCATCTTTCTATGCTTTCAGGTTGAAACTTGACTGAAAACTCACTTTGAGCAAAAGTTATGGCTGTTTTGTATCACAGGTCACAAATATGGTTTTTTCAGCGAGAGAAGGCCAAAATGAACACTTCATTCATAACTCCTGTATTTTGAGGAAAACTGCCTGAAATCCACCTCTAACTTCTCTTTCATGCATCTTTCTATGCTTTCAGTTTAAAACTTGACTGAAAACTCACTTTGAACAAAAGTTATGGCTGTTTTGTATCACAGGTCACAAACAGCGTTTTCTCAGCGAGAGAAGGCCAAAATGAACACTTCTTGCAGAACTCCTGTATTTTGAGGAAAACTGCCTGAAATCCACCTCTAACTTCAAGGTTATGCAACTTTCTATGCTTTCAGGTTGAAACTTGACTGAAAACTCACTTTGAACAAAAGTTATGGCTGTTTTGTATCACAGGCCAAAAATAGCGTTTTCTCAGCGAGAGAAGGCCAAAATGAACACTTCATGCATAACTCCTTTATTTTGAGGAAAATTGAGTGAAATCCACCTTTAACCTCTCTTTTATGCATCTTTCTATGCTTTCAGTTTGAAACTTGACTGAAAACTCACTTTGAAGAAAACTTATGGCTGTTTTGTATCACAGGTCACAAATATGGTTTTCTCAGCGAGAGAAGGCCAAAATGAAAACTTCATTCATAACTCCTGTATTTTTTGGAAAACTGCATGAAATCCACCTGTCACTGGAAGTTTATGCATCTTTCTATGCTTTCAGTTTAAAACTTGACTGAAAACTCAGTTCGAAAAAATTATGGCTGTTTTGTATCAAAGGTCACAAATAGTGTTTTCTCAGCGAGAGAAGGCCAAAATGAACATTTCATGCAGAACTCCTGTATTTTTTGGAAAACTGCATGAAATCCACCTGTAACTTCAAGTTTATGCATCTTTCTATGCTTTCAGGTTGAAACTTGACCGAAAACCCACATTGAAAAAAAGTTATGGCTTTTTTTTATTATCACAGGTCACAAATAGCGTTTTCTTAGAGAGACAAGGCGAAAAATAACACTTCATGCATAACTCCTGTATTTTTTGGAAAATTGACTGAAATCCACCTGTAACTTCAAGTTTATGCATCTTTCTATGCTTTCAGGTTGGAACTTGTCTGAAAACTCACTTTTAACAAAAGTTATGGCTCTTTTGTATCACAGGTCACAAGTTTCATTTTCACAGCGAGAGAAGGCAAAAATGAACACTTCATGCATAACTCCTGTATTTTGAGGAAAACTGCCTGAAATCCACCTCTTACTTCTCTTTTATGCATCTTTCTATGCTTTCAGGTTGAAAATTTACTGAAAACTCACTGTGAACAAAAGTTTGGGCTATTTTTTGTATCACAGGTCACAAATAGCGTTTTCTCAGCGAGAGAAGGCCAAAATGAACACTTCATGCAGAACTCCTGTATTTTGAGGAAAACTGCCTGAAATCCAACTGTAACTTCAAGTTTATGCATCTTTCTATGCTTTCAGGTTGAAACTTGACTGAAAAACTCACTTTGAAGAAAAGTTATGGCATTTCTGTATCACAGGTCACAAATAGTGTTTTCTCAGCGAGAGAAGGCCAAAAGGAATACTTCATGCAGAACTCCTGTATTTTGAGGAAAACTCAATGAAATCAAGCTGTAACTTCAAGTTTATGCATCTTTCTATGCTTTCAGGTTGAAACTTGACTGAAAATTCACTTTAAACAAAAGTTAGGGCTGTTTTGTGTCGCAGTTCACAAATAGCGTTTTCTCAGCGAGAGAAGGCCAAAATGAACACTTCATGCATAACTCCTGTATTTTGATGAAAACTCAATGAAATCAAGCTGTAACTTCAAGTTTATGCATCTTTCTATGCTTTCAGGTTGAAACTTGACTGAAAACTCACTTTGAACAAAAGTTATGGCTGTTTTGTGTCACAGGTCACAAATAGCGTTTTCTCAGCGAGAGAAGGCCAAAATGAACAATTCATGCAGAACTCCTGTATTTTGATGAAAACTCACTGAAATCCAACTGTAACTTCAAGGTTATGCATCTTTCTATGCGTTCAGGTAAAAACTTGACTGAAAACTCAATTTGAACAAAAGTTATGGCATTTTTGTATGACATTTCACAAATAGTGTTTTCTCAGCGAGAGAAGGCCAAAATGAACACTTCATGCAGAACTCTTGTATTTTTTGGAAAACTGACTGAAATCCACCTGTAACTTCAAGTTTATGCATCTTTCTACGCTTACAGGTTGAAACTTGACTGAAAACTAACTTTGAACAAAAGCTATGGCATTTTTGTATCACAGGTCACAAATAGTGTTTTCTCAGCGAGAGAAGGCCAAAATGAACACTTCTTGCAGAACTCCTGTATTTTGATGAAAACTCACTGAAATCCACCTGTAACTTCAAGTTTATGCATCTTTCTATGCTTTCAGGTTGAAACTTGACTGAAAACTCACTTTGAACAAAAGTTATGGCTGTTTTGTGTCACAGGTCACAAATAGCGTTTTCGCAGTGAGAGAAGGCCAAAATGAACACTTCATGCAGAACTCCTGTATTTTGATGAAAACTCACTGAAATCCACCTATATCTTCAAGTTCATGCATCTTTCTATGCTTTCAGATTGAAACTTGACTGAAAACTCACTTTGAAGAAAAGTTATGGCTGTTTTGTATCACAGGTCACAAATAGTGTTTTCTCAGCGAGAGAAGGCCAAAATGAAAACTTCATGCAGAACTCCTTTATTTTTAGGAATACTCACTGAAATCAAGCTGTTACTTCAAGTTTATGCATCTTTCTATGCTTTCAGGTTGAAACTTGACTGAAAACTCACTTTGAAGAAAAGTTATGGCATTTTTGTATCACAGGTCACAAATAGTGTTTTCTCAGCGAGAGAAGGCCAAAATGAACACTTCATGCATAACTCCTGTATTTTGAGGAAAACTGCATGAAATCCAACTGTAACTTCAAGTTTATGCATCTTTCTATGCTTTCAGGTTGAAACTTGACTGAAAACTCACTTTGAAGAAAAGTTATGGCATTTTTGTATGACATTTCACAAATAGTGTTTTCTCAGCGAGAGAAGGCCAAAATGAACACTTCATGCAGAACTCTTGTATTTTTTGGAAAACTGACTGAAATCCACCTGTAACTTCAAGTTTATGCATCTTTCTACGCTTCCAGGTTGAAACTTGACTGAAAACTCACTTTGAACAAAAGCTATGGCATTTTTGTATCACAGGTCACAAATAGTGTTTTCTCAGCGAGAGAAGGCCAAAATGAACACTTCTTGCAGAACTCCTGTATTTTGATGAAAACTCACTGAAATCCACCTGTAACTTCAAGTTTATGCATCTTTCTATGCTTTCAGGTTGAAACTTGACTGAAAACTCACTTTGAACAAAAGTTATGGCTGTTTTGTGTCGCAGGTCACAAATAGCGTTTTCTCAGTGAGAGAAGATCAAAATGAACACTTCATGCAGAACTCCTTTATTTTGAGGAAAACTCACTGAAATCAAGCTGTAACTTCAAGTTTATGCATCTTTCTATGCTTTCAGGTTGAAACTTGACTGAAAACTCACTTTGAACAAAAGTTATGGCTGTTTTGTGTCGCAGGTCACAAATAGCGTTTTCTCAGCGAGAGAAGGCCAAAATTAACACTTCATGCATATCTCCTGTATTTTGAGGAAAACTCACTGAAATCAAGCTGTAACTTCAAGTGTATGCATCTTTCTATGCTTTCAGGTTGAAACTTGACTGAAAACTCACTTTGAACAAAAGTTATGGCAGTTTTGTGTCGCAGGTCACAAATAGCGTTTTCTCAGTGAGAGAATATCAAAATGAACACTTCATGCAGAACTCCTTTATTTTGAGGAAAACTCACTGAAATCAAGCTGTAACTTCAAGTTCATGCATCTTTCTATGCTTTCAGATTGAAACTTGACTGAAAACTCACTTTGAAGAAAAGTTATGGCATTTTTGTGTCACAGGTCACAAATAGTTTTTTTCTCAGCGAGAGAAGGCCAAAATGAACACTTCATGCATAACTCCTGTATTTTGAGGAAAACTCACTGAAATCAAGCTGTAACTTCAAGTTTATTCATCTTTCTATGCTTTCAAGTTGAAACTTGACTGAAAACTCACTTTGAAAAAAAGTTATGGCTGTTTTGTGTCACAGGTCACAAATAGCGTTTTCTCAGCGAGAGAAGGCAAAAATGAACATTTCATGCAGAACTCCTGTATTTTGAGGAAAACTCACTGAAATCCAACTGTAACTTCAAGTTTTTGCATCTTTCTATGCTTTCAGGTTGAAACTTGACTGAAAACTCACTTTGAACAAAAGTTATGGCTGTTTTGTGTCACATGTCACAAATAGCGTTTTCTCAGCGAGAGAAGGCCAAAATGAACACTTCATGCAGAACTCCTGTATTTTGATGAAAACTCACTGAAATCCACCTGTAACTTCAAGTTTATGCATCTTTCTATGCTTTCAGGTTGAAACTTGACTGAAAACTCACTTTTAAGAAAAGTTATGGCATTTTTGTATCACAGGTCACAAATAGCGTTTTCTCAGTGAGAGAAGATCAAAATGAACACTTCATGCAGAACTCCTTTATTTTGAGGAAAACTCACTGAAATCAAGCTGTAACTTCAAGTTTATGCATCTTTCTATGCTTTCAGGTTGAAACTTGACTGAAAACTCACTTTGAACAAAAGTTATGGCTGTTTTGTGTCGCAGGTCACAAATAGCGTTTTCTCAGCGAGAGAAGGCCAAAATTAACACTTCATGCATATCTCCTGTATTTTGAGGAAAACTCACTGAAATCAAGCTGTAACTTCAAGTGTATGCATCTTTCTATGCTTTCAGGTTGAAACTTGACTGAAAACTCACTTTGAACAAAAGTTATGGCAGTTTTGTGTCGCAGGTCACAAATAGCGTTTTCTCAGTGAGAGAATATCAAAATGAACACTTCATGCAGAACTCCTTTATTTTGAGGAAAACTCACTGAAATCAAGCTGTAACTTCAAGTTCATGCATCTTTCTATGCTTTCAGATTGAAACTTGACTGAAAACTCACTTTGAAGAAAAGTTATGGCATTTTTGTGTCACATGTCACAAATAGCGTTTTCTCAGCGAGAGAAGGCCAAAATGAACACTTCATGCAGAACTCCTGTGTTTTGAGGAAAACTCACTGAAATCTAGCTGTAACTTCAAGTTTATGCATCTTTCTATGCTTTCAGGTTGAAACTTGACTGAAAACCCACTTTGAAAAAAAGTTATGGCTGTTTTGTGTCACAGGTCACAAATAACGTTTTCTCAGCGAGAGAAGGCCAAAATGAACACTTCATGCATAACTACTGTATCTTGATGAAAACTCACTGAAATCCAACTGTAACTTCAAGTTTATGCATCTTTCTATGGTTTCAGGTTGAAACTTGACTGAAAAATTACTTTGAACAAAAGTTATGGCTGTTTTGTGTCACAGGTCACAAATAGTGTTTTCTCAGCGAGAGAAGGCCAAAGTGAACACTTCATGCAGAACTCCTGTATTTTTTGGAAAACTGCATGAAATCCACCTTTAACTTCAGGTTAATGCATCTTTCTATGCTTTCAGGTTGAAACTTGACTGAAAACTCACTTTCAAAAAAAGTTATGGCTGTTTTGTATGACAGGTCAAAAATAGCATATTCACAGCGAGAGAAGCCAAAAATGTACACTTCATGGATAAGTCCTGTATTTTGAGGAAAACTGAGTGAAATCCACCTGTAACTTAAAGTTTTTTGCATCTTTCTATGCTTTCAGGTTGAAACTTGACTGAAAACTCACTTTGAACAAAAGTTAGGGCTGTTTTGTGTCGCAGGTCACAAATAGCGTTTTCTCAGCGAGAGAAGGCCAAAATGAACACTTCATGCAGAACTGCTGTATTTTGATGAAAACTCAATGAAATCAAGCTGTAACTTCTCTTTTATGCATCTTTCTATGCTTTCAGGTTGAAACTTGACTGAAAACTCACTTTGAACAAAAGTTATGGCATTTTTGTATCACAGGTCACAAATAGTGTTTTCTCAGCGAGAGAAGGCCAAAATGAACACTTCATGCAGAACTCCTGTATTTTGAGGAAAACTCACTGAAATCCACCTGTAACTTCAAGGTTATGCATCTTTCTATGCTTTCAGGTAAAAACTTGACTGAAAAATTACTTTGAATAAAAGTTATGGCTGTTTTGTGTCACAGGTCACAAATAGTGTTTTCTCAGCGAGAGAAGGCCAAAATGAAAACTTCATTCATAACTCCTGTATTTTTTGGAAAACTGCATGAAATCCACCTGTCACTTCAAGTTTATGCATCTTTCTATGCTTTCAGGTGAAACTTTCACTTTGAAGTCAATTTGAAAAAAAATTACGACTTTGATGATCACTGTTCATGAAGACTGTTTTAAAAACAAAAGAAGACAATTTAAACATTTCATGCAGAACTCCATTAGTTTGAGCAAAGCTGGCTTAAAAGCACCTGTTACTTCAAAGGTTTTCATCATTCTGTGTCTTCAGTTTTGAAGTTCACTGAAAGGTCAGTGTTATCAAGAGTTCCAGCATTTGTGATCACAGGTCAAACAATGCCTTTTACCAGCGAGTGTCCTCTGGAGTGAACACTTCTTGCTGAACTCCCTTATTTTCAGGAAAACTGACTGAAATCCACCTGTAACTTCTCTTTAATGCATCTTTCTATGCTTTCAGGTTGAAACTTGACTGAAAACTCACTTTGAAAGAAAGTTATGGCTGTTTTGTATCACAGGTCACAAATAGTGTTTTCTCAGCGAGAGAAGGCCAAAATGAAAACTTCTTGCATAACTCCTGTATTTTGATGAAAACTCACTGAAATCCAACTGTAACTTCAAGGTTGTGCATCTTTCTATGCGTTCAGGAAAAAACTTGACTGAAAACTCACTTTTAAAAAAAGTTATGGCATTTTTGTATCACAGGTCACAAATAGTGTTTTCTCAGCGAGAGAAGGCCAAAATGAACACTTCATGCATAACTCCTGTATTTTGATGAAAACTCACTGAAATCAAGCTGTAACTTCAAGTTTATGCATCTTTCCATGCTTTCAGGTTGAAACTTGACTGAAAACTCACTTTGAGCAGAAGTTATGGCTGTTTTGTATCACAGGTCACAAATAGTGTTTTCTCAGCGAGAGAAGGCCAAAATGAACACTTCATGCATAACTCCTGTATTTTGAGGAAAACTGAGTGAAATCCACCTTTAACTTCTCTTTTATGCATCTTTCTATGCTTTCAGGTTGAAACTTGACCGAAAACTCACATTGAACAAAAGTTATGGCTGTTTTGTATCACAGGTCACAAATATGGTTTTCTCAGCGAGAGAAGGCCAAAATGAACACTTCATGCATAACTCCTGTATTTTGAGGAAAACTGAGTGAAATCCACCTTTAACTTCTCTTTTATGCATCTTTCTATGCTTTCAGGTTGAAACTTGACCGAAAAATCACTTTGAACAAAAGTTATGGCTGTTTTGTATCACAGGTCACAAATATGGTTTTCTCAGCGAGAGAAGGCCAAAATGAAAACTTCATTCATAACTCCTATATTTTTTGGAAAACTGCATGAAATCCACCTGTAACTTCAAGTTTATGCATCTTTCTATGCTTTCAGTTTAAAACTTGACTGAAAACTCAGTTCGAAAAATTTATGGCTGTTTTGTATCAAAGGTCACAAATAAGGTTTTCTCAGCGAGAGAAGGCCAAAATGAAAACTTCTTGCATAACTCCTGTATTTTGATGAAAACTCACTGAAATCCAACTGTAACTTCAAGGTTGTGCATCTTTCTATGCGTTCAGGAAAAAACTTGACTGAAAACTCACTTTGAACAAAAGTTATGGTATTTTTGTATCACAGGTCACAAATCGTGTTTTCTCAGCGAGAGAAGGCCAAAATGAACACTTCATGCATAACTCCTGTATTTTGAGGAAAACTGCATGAAATCCACCTGTAACTTCAAGTTTATGCATCTTTCTATGCTTTCAGGTTGAAACTTGACTGAAAACTCACTTTCAAAAAAAGTTATGGCTGTTTTGTATGACAGGTCAAAAATAGCATATTCACAGCGAGAGAAGGCCAAAATGAACACTTCATGCATAACTCCTGTATTTTGATGAAAACTCACTGAAATCCACCCGTAACTTCAAGGTTATGCATCTTTCTATGCTTTCAGGTAAAAACTTGACTGAAAAATTACTTTGAACAAAAGTTATGGCTGTTTTGTGTCACAGGTCACAAATAGTGTTTTCTCAGCGAGAGAAGGCCAAAATGAACACTTCATGCAGAAGTCCTGTATTTTGATGAAAACTCACTGAAATCCACCTGTAACTTCAAGTTTATGCATCTTTCTATGCTTTCAGGTTGAAACTTGACTGAAAACTCACTTTGAAGAAAAGTTATGGCATTTTTGTATCACAGGTCACAAATAGTGTTTTCTCAGCGAGAGAAGGCCAAAATGAACACTTCATGCAGAACTTCTGTATTTTTTGGAAAACTCACTGAAATCCACCTTTAACTTCAGGTTTATGCATCTTTCTATTCTTTCAGGTAGAAACTTGACTGAAAACTCACTTTCAAAAAAAGTTATGGCTGTTTTGTATGACAGGTCAAAAATAGCATATTCACAGCGAGAGAAGCCAAAAATGTACACTTCATGCATAAGTCCTGTATTTTGAGGAAAACTGAGTGAAATCCACCTGTAACTTAAAGTTTTTTGCACCTTTTTATGCTTTTAGGTTGAAATTTGACTGAAAACTCACTTTGAACAAAAGTTATGGCTGTTTTGTATCACAGGTCACAAATAATATTTTCTCAGCGAGAGAAGGCCAAAATGAACACTTCATTCATAACTCCTGTATTTTGAGGAAAACTTAGTGAAATCCACCTGTAACTTCAAGTTTATGAATTTTTCTATGCTTTCAGGTTGAAACTTGACTGAAAACTCACTTTGAAAAAAAGTTATGGCTGTTTTGTATCACAGGTCACAAATAGTGTTTTCTCAGCGAGAGAAGGCCAAAATGAACACTTCATGCATAACTCCTGTATTTTGAGGAAAACTGCCTGAAATCCACCTCTTACTTCTCTTTCATGCATCTTTCTATGCTTTCAGGTTGAAACTTGACCGAAAACTCACATTGAACAAAAGTTATGGCTGTTTTGTATCACAGGTCACAAATATGGTTTTCTCAGCGAGAGAAGGCCAAAATGAAAACTTCATTCATAACTCCTGTATTTTTTGGAAAACTGCATGAAATCCACCTGTAACTTCAAGTTTATGCATCTTGCTATGCTTTCAGGTTGAAACTTGACTGAAAACTCACTTTGAACAAAAGTTATGGCTGTTTTGTGTCGCAGGTCACAAATAGGGTTTTCTCAGCGAGAGAAGGCCAAAAGGAACACTTCATGCAGAACTCCTGTATTTTGAGGAAAACTCACTGAAATCAAGCTGTAACTTCAAGTTTATGCATCTTTCTATGCTTTCAGGTTGAAACTTGACTGAAAACTCACTTTGAACAAAAGTTAGGGCTGTTTTGTGTCGCAGGTCACAAATAGCGTTTTCTCAGCGAGAGAAGGCCAAAAGGAACACTTCATGCAGAACTCCTGTATTTTGAGGAAAACTCACTGAAATCAAGCTGTAACTTCAAGTTTATGCATCTTTCTATGCTTTCAGGTTGAAACTTGACTGAAAACTCACTTTGAACAAAAGTTAGGGCTGTTTTGTGTCGCAGGTCACAAATAGCGTTTTCTCAGCGAGAGAAGGCCAAAATGAACACTTCATGCAGAACTGCTGTATTTTGATGAAAACTCAATGAAATCAAGCTGTAACTTCAAGTTTATGCATCTTTCTATGCTTTCAGGTTGAAACTTGACTGAAAACTCACTTTGAACAAACGTTATGGCTGTTTTGTGTCACAGGTCACAAATAGCGTTTTCTCAGCGAGAGAAGGCCAAAATGAACACTTCATGCAGAACTCCCGTATTTTGATGAAAACTCACTGAAATCCAACTGTAACTTTAAGATTATGCATCTTTCTATGCGTTCAGGTAAAAACTTGACTGAAAACTCACTTTGAACAAAAGTTATGGCATTTTTGTATCACAGGTCACAAATAGTGTTTTCTCAGCGAGAGAAGGCCAAAATGAACACTTCATGCATAACTCCTGTATTTTGATGAAAACTCACTGAAATCAAGCTGTAACTTCAAGTTTATGCATCTTTCTATGCTTTCAGGTTGAAACTTGACTGAAAACTCACTTTGAAGAAAAGTTATGGCATTTTTGTATCACAGGTCACAAATAGTGTTTTCTAAGTGAGAGAAGGCCAAAATGAACACTTCATGCATAACTCCTGTATTTTGATGAAAACTCACTGAAATCAAGCTGTAACTTCAAGTTTATGCATCTTTCTATGCTTTCAGGTTGAAACTTGACTGAAAACTCACTTTGAACAAAAGTTATGGCTGTTTTGTGTCACAGGTCACGAATAGCGTTTTCTCAGCGAGAGAAGGCCAAAATGAACACTTCATGCAGAACTCCTCTATTTTGATGAAAACTCACTGAAATCTAGCTGTAACTTCAAGTTTATGCATCTTTCTATGCTTTCAGGTTGAAACTTGACTGAAACTCACTTTGAACAAAAGTTAGGGCTGTTTTGTGTCGCAGGTCACAAATAGCGTTTTCTCAGCGAGAGAAGGCCAAAATGAAAACTTCATGCAGAACTCCTGTATTTTGATGAAAACTCACTGAAATCCAACTGTAACTTCAAGGTTATGCATCTTTCTATGCGTTCAGGTAAAAACTTGACTGAAAACTCACTTTGAACAAAAGTTATGGCATTTTTGTATCACAGGTCACAAATAGTGTTTTCTCAGCGAGAGAAGGCCAAAATGAACACTTCATGCATAACTCCTGTATTTTGATGAAAACTCACTGAAATCAAGCTGTAAATTCAAGTTTATGCATCTTTCTATGCTTTCAGGTTGAAACTTGACTGAAAACTCACTTTGAACAAAAGTTATGGCTGTTTTGTGTCACAGGTCACGAATAGCGTTTCCTCAGCGAGAGAAGGCCAAAATGAACACTTCATGCAGAACTCCTCTATTTTGATGAAAACTCACTGAAATCCACCTGTAACTTCAAGTTTATGCATCTTTCTATGCTTTCAGGTTGAAACTTGTTTGAAAACTCACTTTGAACAAAAGTTATGGCTGTTTTGTGTCACATGTCACAAATAGCGTTTTCTCAGCGAGAGAAGGCCAAAATGAAAACTTCATGCAGAACTCCTGTATTTTGATGAAAACTCACTGAAATCCACCTGTAAGTTCAAGTTTATGCATCTTTCTATGCTTTCAGGTTGAAACTTGACTGAAAACTCACTTTGAAGAAAAGTTATGGCATTTTAGTATCACAGGTCACAAATAGTGTTTTCTCAGCGAAAGAAGGCCAAAATGAACACTTCATGCAGAACTCTTGTATTTTGAGGAAAACTCACTGAAATCTAGCTGTAACTTCAAGTTTATGCATCTTTCTATGCTTTCAGGTTGAAACTTGACTGAAAAATTACTTTGAACAAAAGTTATGGCTGTTTTGTGTCACAGGTCACAAATAGTGTTTTCTCAGCGAGAGAAGGCCAAAGTGAACAATTCATGCAGAACTCCTGTATTTTTCGAAAACTGCATGAAATCCACCTTTAACTTCAGGTTGATGCATCTTTCTATGCTTTCAGGTTGAAACTTGACTGAAAACTCACTTTCAAAAAAAGTTATGGCTGTTTTGTATGACAGGTCAAAAATAGCATATTCACAGCGAGAGAAGCCAAAAATGTACACTTCATGGATAAGTCCTGTATTTTGAGGAAAACTGAGTGAAATCCACCTGTAACTTAAAGTTTTTTGCATCTTTCTATGCTTTCAGGTTGAAACTTGACTGAAAACTCACTTTGAACAAAAGTTAGGGCTGTTTTGTGTCACAGGTCACAAATAGTGTTTTCTCAGCGAGAGAAGGCCAAAATGAAAACTTCATTCATAACTCCTGTATTTTTTGGAAAACTGCATGAAATCCACCTGTCACTTCAAGTTTATGCATCTTTCTATGCTTTCAGGTGAAACTTTCACTTTGAAGTCAATTTGAAAAAAAATTACGACTTTGATGATCACTGTTCATGAAGACTGTTTTAAAAACAAAAGAAGACAATTTAAACATATCATGCAGAACTCCATTAGTTTGAGCAAAGCTGGCTTAAAAGCACCTGTTACTTCAAAGGTTTTCATCATTCTGTGTTTTCAGTTTTGAAGTTCACTGAAAGGTCAGTGTGATCAAGAGTTCCAGCATTTGTGATCACAGGTCAAACAATGCCTTTTACCAGCGAGTGTCCTCTGGAGTGAACACTTCTTGCTGAACTCCCTTATTTTCAGGAAAACTGACTGAAATCCACCTGTAACTTCTCTTTAATGCATCTTTCTATGCTTTCAGGTTGAAACTTGACTGAAAACTCACTTTGAAAGAAAGTTATGGCTGTTTTGTATCACAGGTCACAAATAGTGTTTTCTCAGCGAGAGAAGGCCAAAATGAACACTTCATGCATAACTCCTGTATTTTGAGGAAAACTGAGTGAAATCCACCTTTAACTTCTCTTTTATGCATCTTTCTATGCTTTCAGGTTGAAACTTGACCGAAAAATCACTTTGAACAAAAGTTATGGCTGTTTTGTATCACAGGTCACAAATATGGTTTTCTCAGCGAGAGAAGGCCAAAATGAAAACTTCATTCATAACTCCTGTATTTTTTGGAAAACTGCATGAAATCCACCTGTAACTGGAAGTTTATGCATCTTTCTATGCTTTCAGTTTAAAACTTGACTGAAAACTCAGTTCGAAAAATTTATGGCTGTTTTGTATCAAAGGTCACAAATAAGGTTTTCTCAGCGAGAGAAGGCCAAAATGAAAACTTCTTGCATAACTCCTGTATTTTGATGAAAACTCACTGAAATCCAACTGTAACTTCAAGGTTATGCATCTTTCTATGCGTTCAGGAAAAAACTTGACTGAAAACTCACTTTGAAAAAAAGTTATGGCATTTTTGTATCACAGGTCACAAATCGTGTTTTCTCAGCGAGAGAAGGCCAAAATGAACACTTCATGCATAACTCTTGTATTTTGAGGAAAACTCACTGAAATCCACCCGTAACTTCAAGGTTATGCATCTTTCTATGCTTTCAGGTAAAAACTTGACTGAAAAATTACTTTGAACAAAAGTTAGAGCTCTTTTGTGTCACAGGTCACAAATAGTGTTTTCTCAGCGAGAGAAGGCCAAAATGAACACTTCATGCAGAACTTCTGTATTTTTTGGAAAACTGCATGAAATCCACCTTTAACTTCAGGTTTATGCATCTTTCTATGCTTTCAGGTTGAAACTTGACTGAAAACTCACTTTCAAAAAAAGTTATGGCTGTTTTGTATGACAGGTCAAAAATAGCATATTCACAGCGAGAGAAGCCAAAAATGTACACTTCATGCATAAGTCCTGTATTTTGAGGAAAACTGAGTGAAATCCACCTGTAACTTAAAGTTTTTTGCACCTTTTTATGCTTTTAGGTTGAAATTTGACTGAAAACTCACTTTGAACAAAAGTTATGGCTGTTTTGTATCACAGGTCACAAATAATATTTTCTCAGCGAGAGAAGGCCAAAATGAACACTTCATTCATAACTCCTGTATTTTGAGGAAAACTGCATGAAATCCACCTGTCACTTCAAGTTTATGCATCTTTCTATGCTTTCAGGTTAAACTTTCACTTTGAAGTCATTTTGAAAAAAAATTACGACTTTGATGATCACTTTTCATGAAGACTGTTTTCAAAACAAAAGAAGACAATTTAAACATTTCATGCAGAACTCCATTAGTTTGAGCAAAGCTGGCTTAAAAGCACCTGTTACTTCAAATGTTTTCATCATTCTGTGTTTTCAGTTTTGAAGTTCACTGAAAGGTCAGTGTTATCAAGAGTTCCAGCATTTGTGATCACAGGTCAAACAATGCCTTTTACCAGCGAGTGTCCTCTGGAGTGAACACTTCTTGCTGAACTCCCTTATTTTCAGGAAAACTGACTGAAATCCACCTGTAACTTCTCTTTAATGCATCTTTCTATGCTTTCAGGTTGAAACTTGACTGAAAACTCACTTTGAACAAAAGTTATGGCTGTTTTGTATCACAGGTCACAAATAGTGTTTTCTCAGCGAGAGAAGGTCAAAATTAACACTTCATGCAGAACTCCTTTATTTTGAGGAAAACTTAGTGAAATCCACCTGTAACTTCAAGTTTATGAATTTTTCTATGCTTTCAGGTTGAAACTTGACTGAAAACTCACTTTTAAAAAAAGTTATGGCATTTTTTTATCACAGGTCACAAATAGTGTTTTCTCAGCGAGAGAAGGCCAAAATGAACACTTCATGCATAACTCCTGTATTTTGATGAAAACTCACTGAAATCAAGCTGTAACTTCAAGTTTATGCATCTTTCTATGCTTTCAGGTTGAAACTTGACTGAAAACTCACTTTTAGCAAAAGTTATGGCTGTTTTGTATCACAGGTCACAAATAGTGTTTTCTCAGCGAGAGAAGGCCAAAATGAACACTTCATGCATAACTCCTGTATTTTGAGGAAAACTGAGTGAAATCCACCTTTAACTTCTCTTTTATGCATCTTTCTATGCTTTCAGGTTGAAACTTGACCGAAAACTCACATTGAACAAAAGTTATGGCTGTTTTGTATCACAGGTCACAAATATGGTTTTCTCAGCGAGAGAAGGCCAAAATGAACACTTCATGCATAACTCCTGTATTTTGAGGAAAACTGAGTGAAATCCACCTTTAACTTCTCTTTTATGCATCTTTCTATGCTTTCAGGTTGAAACTTGACCGAAAAATCACTTTGAACAAAAGTTATGGCTGTTTTGTATCACAGGTCACAAATATGGTTTTCTCAGCGAGAGAAGGCCAAAATGAAAACTTCATTCATAACTCCTATATTTTTTGGAAAACTGCATGAAATCCACCTGTAACTTCAAGTTTATGCATCTTTCTATGCTTTCAGTTTAAAACTTGACTGAAAACTCAGTTCGAAAAATTTATGGCTGTTTTGTATCAAAGGTCACAAATAAGGTTTTCTCAGCGAGAGAAGGCCAAAATGAAAACTTCTTGCATAACTCCTGTATTTTGATGAAAACTCACTGAAATCCAACTGTAACTTCAAGGTTGTGCATCTTTCTATGCGTTCAGGAAAAAACTTGACTGAAAACTCACTTTGAACAAAAGTTATGGTATTTTTGTATCACAGGTCACAAATCGTGTTTTCTCAGCGAGAGAAGGCCAAAATGAACACTTCATGCATAACTCCTGTATTTTGAGGAAAACTGCATGAAATCCACCTGTAACTTCAAGTTTATGCATCTTTCTATGCTTTCAGGTTGAAACTTGACTGAAAACTCACTTTCAAAAAAAGTTATGGCTGTTTTGTATGACAGGTCAAAAATAGCATATTCACAGCGAGAGAAGGCCAAAATGAACACTTCATGCATAACTCCTGTATTTTGATGAAAACTCACTGAAATCCACCCGTAACTTCAAGGTTATGCATCTTTCTATGCTTTCAGGTAAAAACTTGACTGAAAAATTACTTTGAACAAAAGTTATGGCTGTTTTGTGTCACAGGTCACAAATAGTGTTTTCTCAGCGAGAGAAGGCCAAAATGAACACTTCATGCAGAAGTCCTGTATTTTGATGAAAACTCACTGAAATCCACCTGTAACTTCAAGTTTATGCATCTTTCTATGCTTTCAGGTTGAAACTTGACTGAAAACTCACTTTGAAGAAAAGTTATGGCATTTTTGTATCACAGGTCACAAATAGTGTTTTCTCAGCGAGAGAAGGCCAAAATGAACACTTCATGCAGAACTTCTGTATTTTTTGGAAAACTGCATGAAATCCACCTTTAACTTCAGGTTTATGCATCTTTCTATTCTTTCAGGTAGAAACTTGACTGAAAACTCACTTTCAAAAAAAGTTATGGCTGTTTTGTATGACAGGTCAAAAATAGCATATTCACAGCGAGAGAAGCCAAAAATGTACACTTCATGCATAAGTCCTGTATTTTGAGGAAAACTGAGTGAAATCCACCTGTAACTTAAAGTTTTTTGCACCTTTTTATGCTTTTAGGTTGAAATTTGACTGAAAACTCACTTTGAACAAAAGTTATGGCTGTTTTGTATCACAGGTCACAAATAATATTTTCTCAGCGAGAGAAGGCCAAAATGAACACTTCATTCATAACTCCTGTATTTTGAGGAAAACTTAGTGAAATCCACCTGTAACTTCAAGTTTATGAATTTTTCTATGCTTTCAGGTTGAAACTTGACTGAAAACTCACTTTGAAAAAAAGTTATGGCTGTTTTGTATCACAGGTCACAAATAGTGTTTTCTCAGCGAGAGAAGGCCAAAATGAACACTTCATGCATAACTCCTGTATTTTGAGGAAAACTGCCTGAAATCCACCTCTTACTTCTCTTTCATGCATCTTTCTATGCTTTCAGGTTGAAACTTGACCGAAAACTCACATTGAACAAAAGTTATGGCTGTTTTGTATCACAGGTCACAAATATGGTTTTCTCAGCGAGAGAAGGCCAAAATGAAAACTTCATTCATAACTCCTGTATTTTTTGGAAAACTGCATGAAATCCACCTGTAACTTCAAGTTTATGCATCTTGCTATGCTTTCAGGTTGAAACTTGACTGAAAACTCACTTTGAACAAAAGTTATGGCTGTTTTGTGTCGCAGGTCACAAATAGCGTTTTCTCAGCGAGAGAAGGCCAAAAGGAACACTTCATGCAGAACTCCTGTATTTTGAGGAAAACTCACTGAAATCAAGCTGTAACTTCAAGTTTATGCATCTTTCTATGCTTTCAGGTTGAAACTTGACTGAAAACTCACTTTGAACAAAAGTTAGGGCTGTTTTGTGTCGCAGGTCACAAATAGCGTTTTCTCAGCGAGAGAAGGCCAAAAGGAACACTTCATGCAGAACTCCTGTATTTTGAGGAAAACTCACTGAAATCAAGCTGTAACTTCAAGTTTATGCATCTTTCTATGCTTTCAGGTTGAAACTTGACTGAAAACTCACTTTGAACAAAAGTTAGGGCTGTTTTGTGTCGCAGGTCACAAATAGCGTTTTCTCAGCGAGAGAAGGCCAAAATGAACACTTCATGCAGAACTGCTGTATTTTGATGAAAACTCAATGAAATCAAGCTGTAACTTCAAGTTTATGCATCTTTCTATGCTTTCAGGTTGAAACTTGACTGAAAACTCACTTTGAACAAACGTTATGGCTGTTTTGTGTCACAGGTCACAAATAGCGTTTTCTCAGCGAGAGAAGGCCAAAATGAACACTTCATGCAGAACTCCCGTATTTTGATGAAAACTCACTGAAATCCAACTGTAACTTTAAGATTATGCATCTTTCTATGCGTTCAGGTAAAAACTTGACTGAAAACTCACTTTGAACAAAAGTTATGGCATTTTTGTATCACAGGTCACAAATAGTGTTTTCTCAGCGAGAGAAGGCCAAAATGAACACTTCATGCATAACTCCTGTATTTTGATGAAAACTCACTGAAATCAAGCTGTAACTTCAAGTTTATGCATCTTTCTATGCTTTCAGGTTGAAACTTGACTGAAAACTCACTTTGAAGAAAAGTTATGGCATTTTTGTATCACAGGTCACAAATAGTGTTTTCTAAGTGAGAGAAGGCCAAAATGAACACTTCATGCATAACTCCTGTATTTTGATGAAAACTCACTGAAATCAAGCTGTAACTTCAAGTTTATGCATCTTTCTATGCTTTCAGGTTGAAACTTGACTGAAAACTCACTTTGAACAAAAGTTATGGCTGTTTTGTGTCACAGGTCACGAATAGCGTTTTCTCAGCGAGAGAAGGCCAAAATGAACACTTCATGCAGAACTCCTCTATTTTGATGAAAACTCACTGAAATCTAGCTGTAACTTCAAGTTTATGCATCTTTCTATGCTTTCAGGTTGAAACTTGACTGAAACTCACTTTGAACAAAAGTTAGGGCTGTTTTGTGTCGCAGGTCACAAATAGCGTTTTCTCAGCGAGAGAAGGCCAAAATGAAAACTTCATGCAGAACACCTGTATTTTGATGAAAACTCACTGAAATCCAACTGTAACTTCAAGGTTATGCATCTTTCTATGCGTTCAGGTAAAAACTTGACTGAAAACTCACTTTGAACAAAAGTTATGGCATTTTTGTATCACAGGTCACAAATAGTGTTTTCTCAGCGAGAGAAGGCCAAAATGAACACTTCATGCATAACTCCTGTATTTTGATGAAAACTCACTGAAATCAAGCTGTAAATTCAAGTTTATGCATCTTTCCATGCTTTCAGGTTGAAACTTGACTGAAAACTCACTTTGAACAAAAGTTATGGCTGTTTTGTGTCACAGGTCACGAATAGCGTTTCCTCAGCGAGAGAAGGCCAAAATGAACACTTCATGCAGAACTCCTCTATTTTGATGAAAACTCACTGAAATCCACCTGTAACTTCAAGTTTATGCATCTTTCTATGCTTTCAGGTTGAAACTTGTTTGAAAACTCACTTTGAACAAAAGTTATGGCTGTTTTGTGTCACATGTCACAAATAGCGTTTTCTCAGCGAGAGAAGGCCAAAATGAAAACTTCATGCAGAACTCCTGTATTTTGATGAAAACTCACTGAAATCCACCTGTAAGTTCAAGTTTATGCATCTTTCTATGCTTTCAGGTTGAAACTTGACTGAAAACTCACTTTGAAGAAAAGTTATGGCATTTTAGTATCACAGGTCACAAATAGTGTTTTCTCAGCGAAAGAAGGCCAAAATGAACACTTCATGCAGAACTCTTGTATTTTGAGGAAAACTCACTGAAATCTAGCTGTAACTTCAAGTTTATGCATCTTTCTATGCTTTCAGGTTGAAACTTGACTGAAAAATTACTTTGAACAAAAGTTATGGCTGTTTTGTGTCACAGGTCACAAATAGTGTTTTCTCAGCGAGAGAAGGCCAAAGTGAACAATTCATGCAGAACTCCTGTATTTTTCGAAAACTGCATGAAATCCACCTTTAACTTCAGGTTGATGCATCTTTCTATGCTTTCAGGTTGAAACTTGACTCAAAACTCACTTTCAAAAAAAGTTATGGCTGTTTTGTATGACAGGTCAAAAATAGCATATTCACAGCGAGAGAAGCCAAAAATGTACACTTCATGGATAAGTCCTGTATTTTGAGGAAAACTGAGTGAAATCCACCTGTAACTTAAAGTTTTTTGCATCTTTCTATGCTTTCAGGTTGAAACTTGACTGAAAACTCACTTTGTCAAAAGTTAGGGCTGTTTTGTGTCACAGGTCACAAATAGTGTTTTCTCAGCGAGAGAAGGCCAAAATGAAAACTTCATTCATAACTCCTGTATTTTTTGGAAAACTGCATGAAATCCACCTGTCACTTCAAGTTTATGCATCTTTCTATGCTTTCAGGTAAAACTTTCACTTTGAAGTCAATTTGAAAAAAAATTACGACTTTGATGATCACTGTTCATGAAGACTGTTTTAAAAACAAAAGAAGACAATTTAAACATATCATGCAGAACTCCATTAGTTTGAGCAAAGCTGGCTTAAAAGCACCTGTTACTTCAAAGGTTTTCATCATTCTGTGTTTTCAGTTTTGAAGTTCACTGAAAGGTCAGTGTGATCAAGATTTCCAGCATTTGTGATCACAGGTCAAACAATGCCTTTTACCAGCGAGTGTCCTCTGGAGTGAACACTTCTTGCTGAACTCCCTTATTTTCAGGAAAACTGACTGAAATCCACCTGTAACTTCTCTTTAATGCATCTTTCTATGCTTTCAGGTTGAAACTTGACTGAAAACTCACTTTGAAAGAAAGTTATGGCTGTTTTGTATCACAGGTCACAAATAGTGTTTTCTCAGCGAGAGAAGGCCAAAATGAACACTTCATGCATAACTCCTGTATTTTGAGGAAAACTGAGTGAAATCCACCTTTAACTTCTCTTTTATGCATCTTTCTATGCTTTCAGGTTGAAACTTGACCGAAAAATCACTTTGAACAAAAGTTATGGCTGTTTTGTATCACAGGTCACAAATATGGTTTTCTCAGCGAGAGAAGGCCAAAATGAAAACTTCATTCATAACTCCTGTATTTTTTGGAAAACTGCATGAAATCCACCTGTAACTGGAAGTTTATGCATCTTTCTATGCTTTCAGTTTAAAACTTGACTGAAAACTCAGTTCGAAAAATTTATGGCTGTTTTGTATCAAAGGTCACAAATAAGGTTTTCTCAGCGAGAGAAGGCCAAAATGAAAACTTCTTGCATAACTCCTGTATTTTGATGAAAACTCACTGAAATCCAACTGTAACTTCAAGGTTATGCATCTTTCTATGCGTTCAGGAAAAAACTTGACTGAAAACTCACTTTGAAAAAAAGTTATGGCATTTTTGTATCACAGGTCACAAATCGTGTTTTCTCAGCGAGAGAAGGCCAAAATGAACACTTCATGCATAACTCTTGTATTTTGAGGAAAACTCACTGAAATCCACCCGTAACTTCAAGGTTATGCATCTTTCTATGCTTTCAGGTAAAAACTTGACTGAAAAATTACTTTGAACAAAAGTTAGAGCTCTTTTGTGTCACAGGTCACAAATAGTGTTTTCTCAGCGAGAGAAGGCCAAAATGAACACTTCATGCAGAACTTCTGTATTTTTTGGAAAACTGCATGAAATCCACCTTTAACTTCAGGTTTATGCATCTTTCTATGCTTTCAGGTTGAAACTTGACTGAAAACTCACTTTCAAAAAAAGTTATGGCTGTTTTGTATGACAGGTCAAAAATAGCATATTCACAGCGAGAGAAGCCAAAAATGTACACTTCATGCATAAGTCCTGTATTTTGAGGAAAACTGAGTGAAATCCACCTGTAACTTAAAGTTTTTTGCACCTTTTTATGCTTTTAGGTTGAAATTTGACTGAAAACTCACTTTGAACAAAAGTTATGGCTGTTTTGTATCACAGGTCACAAATAATATTTTCTCAGCGAGAGAAGGCCAAAATGAACACTTCATTCATAACTCCTGTATTTTGAGGAAAACTGCATGAAATCCACCTGTCACTTCAAGTTTATGCATCTTTCTATGCTTTCAGGTGAAACTTTCACTTTGAAGTCATTTTGAAAAAAAATTACGACTTTGATGATCACTTTTCATGAAGACTGTTTTCAAAACAAAAGAAGACAATTTAAACATTTCATGCAGAACTCCATTAGTTTGAGCAAAGCTGGCTTAAAAGCACCTGTTACTTCAAATGTTTTCATCATTCTGTGTTTTCAGTTTTGAAGTTCACTGAAAGGTCAGTGTTATCAAGAGTTCCAGCATTTGTGATCACAGGTCAAACAATGCCTTTTACCAGCGAGTGTCCTCTGGAGTGAACACTTCTTGCTGAACTCCCTTATTTTCAGGAAAACTGACTGAAATCCACCTGTAACTTCTCTTTAATGCATCTTTCTATGCTTTCAGGTTGAAACTTGACTGAAAACTCACTTTGAACAAAAGTTATGGCTGTTTTGTATCACAGGTCACAAATAGTGTTTTCTCAGCGAGAGAAGGTCAAAATTAACACTTCATGCAGAACTCCTTTATTTTGAGGAAAACTTAGTGAAATCCACCTGTAACTTCAAGTTTATGAATTTTTCTATGCTTTCAGGTTGAAACTTGACTGAAAACTCACTTTGAAAAAAAGTTATGGCTGTTTTGTATCACAGGTCACAAATAGTGTTTTCTCAGCGAGAGAAGGCCAAAATGAACACTTCATGCATAACTCCTGTATTTTGAGGAAAACTGCCTGAAATCCACCTCTAACTTCTCTTTCATGCATCTTTCTATGCTTTCAGGTTGAAACTTGACTGAAAACTCACTTTCAAAAAAAGTTATGGCTGTTTTGTATGACAGGTCAAAAATAGCATATTCACAGCGAGAGAAGCCAAAAATGTACACTTCATGCATAAGTCCTGTATTTTGAGGAAAACTGAGTGAAATCCACCTGTAACTTAAAGTTTTTTGCACCTTTTTATGCTTTTAGGTTGAAATTTGACTGAAAACTCACTTTGAACAAAAGTTATGGCTGTTTTGTATCACAGGTCACAAATAATATTTTCTCAGCGAGAGAAGGCCAAAATGAACACTTCATTCATAACTCCTGTATTTTGAGGAAAACTGCATGAAATCCACCTGTCACTTCAAGTTTATGCATCTTTCTATGCTTTCAGGTGAAACTTTCACTTTGAAGTCATTTTGAAAAAAAATTACGACTTTGATGATCACTTTTCATGAAGACTGTTTTCAAAACAAAAGAAGACAATTTAAACATTTCATGCAGAACTCCATTAGTTTGAGCAAAGCTGGCTTAAAAGCACCTGTTACTTCAAATGTTTTCATCATTCTGTGTTTTCAGTTTTGAAGTTCACTGAAAGGTCAGTGTTATCAAGAGTTCCAGCATTTGTGATCACAGGTCAAACAATGCCTTTTACCAGCGAGTGTCCTCTGGAGTGAACACTTCTTGCTGAACTCCCTTATTTTCAGGAAAACTGACTGAAATCCACCTGTAACTTCTCTTTAATGCATCTTTCTATGCTTTCAGGTTGAAACTTGACTGAAAACTCACTTTGAACAAAAGTTATGGCTGTTTTGTATCACAGGTCACAAATAGTGTTTTCTCAGCGAGAGAAGGTCAAAATTAACACTTCATGCAGAACTCCTTTATTTTGAGGAAAACTTAGTGAAATCCACCTGTAACTTCAAGTTTATGAATTTTTCTATGCTTTCAGGTTGAAACTTGACTGAAAACTCACTTTGAAAAAAAGTTATGGCTGTTTTGTATCACAGGTCACAAATAGTGTTTTCTCAGCGAGAGAAGGCCAAAATGAACACTTCATGCATAACTCCTGTATTTTGAGGAAAACTGCCTGAAATCCACCTCTAACTTCTCTTTCATGCATCTTTCTATGCTTTCAGGTTGAAACTTGACTGAAAACTCACTTTGAACAAAAGTTATGGCTGTTTTGTATCACAGGTCACAAATAGTGTTTTCTCAGTGAGAGAAGGCCAAAATGAACACTTCATGCATAACTCCTTTATTTTGAGGAAAACTGAGTGAAATCCACCTTTAACTTCTCTTTTATGCATCTTTCTATGCTTTCAGGTTGAAACTTGACCGAAAACTCACATTGAACAAAAGTTATGGCTGTTTTGTATCACAGGTCACAAATATGGTTTTCTCAGCGAGAGAAGGCCAAAATGAAAACTTCATTCATAACTTCTGTATTTTTTGGAAAACTGCATGAAATCCACCTGTAACTTCAAGTGTATGCATCTTTCTATGCTTTCAGGTTGAAACTTGACTGAAAAATCACTTTGAACAAAAGTTATGGCTGTTTTGTATCACAGGTCACAAATATGGTTTTCTCAGCGAGAGAAGGCCAAAATGAACACTTCATGCAGAACTCCTGTATTTTGATGAAAACTCACTGAAATCCAACTGTAACTTCAAGGGTATGCATCTTTCTATGCGTTCAGGTAAAAACTTGACTGAAAACTCACTTTGAACAAAAGTTATGGCATTTTTGTATCACAGGTCACAAATAGTGTTTTCTCAGCGAGAGAAGGCCAAAATGAACACTTCATGCATAACTCCTGTATTTTGAGGAAAACTCACTGAAATCCACCTGTAAGTTCAAGGTTATGCATCTTTCTATGCTTTCAGGTAAAAACTTGACTGAAAACTCAATTTGAACAAAAGTTATGGCATTTTTGTATCACAGGTCACAAATAGTGTTTTCTCAGCGAGAGAAGGCCAAAATGAAAACTTCATGCAGAACTCCTGTATTTTGATGAAAACTCACTGAAATCAAGCTGTAACTTCAAGTTGATGCATCTTTCTATGCTTTCAGGTTGAAACTTGACTGAAAACTCACTTTGAACAAAAGTTATGGCTGTTTTGTATCACAGGTCACAAATAGCGTTTTCTCAGCGAGAGAAGTCCAAAATGAACACTTCATGCATCACTCTTGTATTTTGAGGAAAACTTCCTGAAATCCACCTCTAACTTCAAGTTTATGCATCTTTCTATGGTTTCAGGTTGAAACTTGATTGAAAACTCACTTTGGACAAAAGTTATGGCTGTTTTGTGTCACAGGTCACAAAAAGCGTTTTCTCAGCGAGAGAAGGCCAAAATGAACACTTCATGCATAACTCCTGTATTTTGAGGAAAACTGCCTGAAATCCACCTCTAACTTCTCTTTTATGCATCTTTCTCTGCTTTCAGGTTAAAACTTGACTGAAAACTCACTTTAAACAAAAGTTATGGCTCTTTTGTATCACAGGTCACAAATAGTGTTTTCTCAGCGAGAGAAGGCCAAAATGAACACTTCATGCATAACTCCTGTAGTTTGAGGAAAACTGCCTGAAATCCACCTCTAACTTCTCTTTTATGCATCTTTCTCTGCTTTCAGGTTGAAACTTGATTGAAAACTCACTTTGAATAAAAGTTATGGCTGTTTTGTATCACAGGTCACAAATCGCGTTGACTCAGCGAGAGAAGGCCCAAATGAACACTTCAAGCATAACTCCTGTATTTTGAGGAAAACTGCCTGAAATCAACCTCTAACTTCTCTTTTATGCATCTTTCTATGCTTTCACGTTGAAACTTGACTGAAAACTCACTTTTAACAAAAGTTGTGGCTGTTTTGTATCACAGGTCACAAATAGTGTTTTCTCAGCGAGAGCAGGCCAAAAGGAACACTTCATGTATAACTCCTGTATTTTGATGAAAACTCACTGAAATCAAGCTGTAACTTCAAGTTTATGCATCTTTCTATGCTTTCAGGTTGAAAATTGACTGAAAACTCACTTTGAACAAAAATTATGGCTGTTTTGTGTCGCAGGTCACAAATAGCGTTTTCTCAGCGAGAGAAGGCCAAAATGAACACTTCATGCATAACTCCTGTATTTTGATGAAAAAACCTCAAATCTACCTGTAACTTTAAGTTTATGCATCTTTCTATGCTTTCAGCTTGAAACTTGACTGAAAACTCACTTTGAAAAAAATGTATGGCTGTTTTGTATCACAAGTCAAGAATAGCGTTTTCTCAGAGAGAGAAGGCCAAAATGAACTCTTCATGCATAACTCCTGTATTTTGAGGAAAACTTCCTGAAATCCATCTCTAATTTCTCTTTTATGCATCTTTCTATGCTTTCAGGTTGAAACTTGACTGAAACCTCACTTTTAACAAAAGTTATGGCTGTTTTGTATCACAGGTCACAAATAGCGTTTTCTCAGCGAGAGAAGGCCAAAATGAACACTTCATGCAGAACTCCTGTATTTTGAGGAAAACTGCATGAAATCCACCTCTTACTTCACTTTTATGCATCTTTCTATGCTTTCAGGTTGAAACTTGACAGAAAACTCACTTTGAACAAAAGTTATGGCTGTTTTGTATCACAGGTCACAAATAGCGTTTTCTCAGCGAGAGAAGGCCAAAATGAACACTTCATGCATAACTCCTGTATTTTGAGGAAAACTGCATGAAATCCACCTCTTACTTCACTTTTATGCATCTTTCTATGCTTTCAGGTTGAAACTTGACTGAAAACTCACTTTGAACAAAAGTTATGGCTGTTTTGTATCACAGGTCACAAATAGCGTTTTCTCAGCGAGAGAAGGCCAAAATGAACACTTCATGCATAACTCCTGTATTTTGAGGAAAACTGCATGAAATCCACCTCTTACTTCACTTTTATGCATCTTTCTATGCTTTCAGGTTGAAACTTGATTGAAAACTCACTTTGAATAAAAGTTATGGCTGTTTTGTATCACAGGTCACAAATAGTGTTTTCTCAGCGAGATGGCCCAAATGAACACTTCATGCATAACTCCTGTATTTTGTGGAAAACTGCCTGAAATCAACCTCTAACTTCAAATATATGCATCTTTCTATGCTTTCAGGTTGAAACTTGACTGAAAACTCACTTTGAACAAAAGTTATGGCTGTTTTGTATCACAGGTCACAAATAGTGTTTTCTCAGCGAGAGAAGGCCAAAATGAACACTTCATGCATAACTCCTGTATTTTGAGGAAAACTTCCTGAAATCCACCTCTAATTTCTCTTTTATGCATCTTTCTATGCTTTCAGGTTGAAACTTGACTGAAAACTCACTTTGAACAAAAGTTATGGCTGTTTTGTATCACAGGTCACAAATAGCGTTTTCTCAGCGAGAGAAGTCCAAAATGAACACTTCATGCATCACTCTTGTATTTTGAGGAAAACTTCCTGAAATCCACCTCTAACTTCAAGTTTATGCATCTTTCTATGCTTTCAGGTTGAAACTTGATTGAAAACTCACTTTGGACAAAAGTTATGGCTGTTTTGTGTCACAGGTCACAAAAAGCGTTTTCTCAGCGAGAGAAGGCCAAAATGAACACTTCATGCATAACTCCTGTATTTTGAGGAAAACTTCCTGAAATCCACCTCTATCTTCTCTTTTATGCATCTTTCTCTGCTTTCAGGTTAAAACTTGACTGAAAACTCACTTTAAACAAAAGTTATGGCTCTTTTGTATCACAGGTCACAAATAGTGTTTTCTCAGCAAGAGAAGGCCAAAATGAACACTTCATGCATAACTCCTGTATTTTGATGAAAACTCACTGAAATCAAGCTTTAACTTCAAGTTTATGCATCTTTCTATGCTTTCAGGTTGAAAATTGACTGAAAACTCACTTTGAACAAAAGTTATGGCTGTTTTGTGTCACAGGTCACAAATAGCGTTTTCTCAGCGAGAGAAGGCCAAAATGAACACTTCATGCATAACTCCTGTATTTTGAGGAAAACTGAGTGAAATCCACCTCTAACTTCAAGTTCATGCATCTTTCTAAGCTTTCAGGTTGAAACTTGACTTAAAACTCACTTTGAACAAAAGTTATGGCATTTTTGTATCACAGGTCACAAAGAGTGTTGTCTCAGCGAGAAAAGGCCAAAATGAACACTTCATGCATAACTCCTGTATTTTTTTGAAAAAACCTCAAATCTACCTGTAACTTTAAGTTTATGCATCTTTCTATGCTTTCAGGTTGAAACTTGACTGAAAACTCACTTTGAAAGAAAGTTATGGCTGTTTTGTATCACAGGTCACAAATAGTGTTTTCTCAGCGAGAGAAGGCCAAAATGAACACTTCATGCAGAACTCCTGTATTTTTAGGAACATTTTTTGAAATCCACCTGTAACTTCAAGTTTATGCATCTTTCTGTTTTTTCAGGTTGACACTTGACTGAAAACTCACTTGAACAAAAGTTATGGCTTTTTTGTATCACAGGTTACAAAAAGCATTTTCTCAACGAGAGAAGGCCAAAATGAACGCTTCATGCAGAACTCCTGTATTTTGAGAAAAAATGCGTGAAATCCACCTGTAACTTCTTTTCTATGCGTCTTTCTATGCTTTCACGTTATAACTTGACTGAAAACTCACTTTGAAAAAAAATCATTGCTGTTTAGTATCACAGGTCCCAAATAGCGTTTTCACAGCGAGAGAAGGATAAAATGAGCACTTCATGCATAACTCCTGTATTTTTAGAAAAACTGAGTAAAATAAACCTATCAGTTAAAGTTTATGCATCTTTCTATTCTTTCAGAATAAAACTTATCTGAAAACTCACTTTGAACAAAAGTTATGGCATTTTTGTATCACAGGTCACAAATAGTGTTTTCTCAGCGAGAGAAGGCCAAAATGAACACTTCATGCAGAACTCCTGTATTTTGATGAAAATTGCATGAAATCCCCCTTTAACTTCTGTTTTATGCATCTTTCCATGCTATCAGGTTGAAACTTGACTAAAAACTCACTTTGAACCAAAGTTATGGCATTTTTGTATCACAGGTCACAAATCGCGTTGACTCAGCGAGAGAAGGCCAAAATGAACACTTCATGCATAACTCCTGTATTTTGAGGAAAACTGCCTGAAATCCACCTGTAACTTATCTTTTATGCATCTTTCTATCCTTTCAGTTTCAAACTTGACTGAAAACTCACTTTGAACAAAAGTTATGGCTGTTTTGTATCACAGGTCACAAATAGTGTTTTCTCAGCGAGAGAAGGCCAAAATGAACACTTCATGCATAACTCCTGTATTTTTAGTAAAACTGCCTGAAATCCACCTGTAACTTCAAGTTTATGCATCTTTAAATGCTTTCAGGTTTAAACTTGACTGAAAACTCACTTTGAACAAAAGTTATGGCTGTTTTGTATCACAGGTCACAAACAGTGTTTTCTCAGCGAGAGAAGGCCAAAATGAACACTTCATGCATAACTCCTGTATTTTATAGGAAAAGTGCATGAAATCCACCTGTAACTTCTCTTTTATGCATCTTTCCATGCTTTCAGGTTGAAACTTGACTGAAAACTCACTTTGAACAAAAGTTATAGCTTTTTTGTATCACAGGTCCCAAATAGTGTTTTCTCAGCGAGAGAAGGCCAAAATGAACACTTTATTCATAATTCCTGTGATTTGAGGAAAACTGCCTGAAAGCCACCTATAACTTCAGGTTTATGCATCTTTCCATGCTTTCAGGTTGAAACTTGACTGAAAACTCACTTTGAAAAAAAGTTATGGCATTTTTTTATCACAGGTCACGAATAGCGTTTTCTCAGCGAGAGAAGGCCAAAATGAACACTTCATGCATAACTCCTGTATTTTGAGGAAAACTGCGTGAAATCAAACTGTAACTTCTCTTTTATGCATCTTTCTTTGCTTTCAGGTTGAAACTTGACTGAAAACTCACTTTCAACAAAAGTTATGGCTGTTTTGTATCACAGGGCACAAATAGCGTTTTCACAGAGAGAGAAGCCAAAAATGAACACTTCATGCATAACTCCTGTATTTTGATGAAAACTGCCTGAAATCCACCTGTAACGTCAAGTTTATGCATCTTTCTATGCTTTCAGGTTGAAACTTGACTGAAAACTCACTTTGAAGAAAAGTTATGGCATTTTTGTATCACAGGTCACAAATAGCGTTTTCTCAGCGAGAGCAGGCCAAAATGAACACTTCATGCATAACTCCTGTATTTTGATGAAAACTCACTGAAATCCACCTGTAACTTCAAGTTTATGCATCTTTCTATGCTTTCAGGTTGAAACTTGACAGAAAACTCACTTTGAAAAAAAGTTATGGCTGTTTTGTGTCGCAGGTCACAAATAGCGTTTTCTCAGCGAGAGAAGGCCAAACTGAACACTTCATGCATAACTCATTTATTTTGATGAAAACTCACTGAAATCCACCTGTAACGTCAAGTTTATGCATCTTTCTATGCTTTCAGGTTGAAACTTGACTGAAAACTCACTTTGAAGAAAAGTTATGGCATTTTTGTATCACAGGTCACAAATAGCGTTTTCTCAGCGAGAGAAGGCCAAAATGAACACTTCATGCATAACTCCTGTATTTTGATGAAAACTCACTGAAATCCACCTGTAACTTCAAGTTTATGCATCTTTCTATGCTTTCAGGTTGAAACTTGACTGAAAACTCACTTTGAACAAAAGTTATGGCTGCTTTGTATCACAGGTCACAAATAGTGTTTTCTCAGCGAGAGAAGGCCAAAATGAACACTTCATGCATAACTCCTGTATTTTGATGAAAACTCACTGAAATCCACCTATAACTTCAAGTTTATGCATCTTTCTATGCTTTCAGGTTGAAACTTGACTGAAAACTCACTTTGAACAAAAGTTATGGCATTTTTGTATCACAGGTCACAAATAGTGTTTTCTCAGAGAGAGAAGGCCAAAATGAACACTTCATGCATAACTTCTGTATTTTGATGAAAACTCACTGAAATCCACCTGTAACTTCAAGTTTATGCATCTTTCTATGCTTTCAGGTTGAAACTTGACTGAAAACTCACTCTGAAGAAAAGTAATGGCTGTTTTGTGTCACAGGTCACAAATAGCGTTTTCTCAGCGAGAGAAGGCCAAAAGTAACACTTCATGCATAACTCCTGTATTTTGATGAACACTCACTGAAATCCACCTGTAACTTCAAGTTTATGCATCTTTCTATGCTTTCAGGTTGAAACTTGACTGAAAACTCACTTTGAACAAAGGTTATGGCATTTTTGTGTCACAGGTAACAAATAGCGTTTTCTCAAAGAGAGAATGCCAAAATGAACACTTCATGCAGAACTCCTGTATTTTGATGAAAAATCACTGAAATCAAGCTGTAACTTCAAGTTTATGCATCTTTCTATGCTTTCAGGTTGAAACTTGACTTAAAACTCACTTTGAAGAAAAGTTATGGCATTTTTGTATCACAGGTCACAAATAGCGTTTTCTCAGCGAGAGAAGGCCAAAATGAACACTTCATGCATAACTCCTGTATTTTGATGAAAACTCACTTAAATCCACCTGTAACTTCAAGTTTATGCATCTTTCTATGCTTTCAGGTTGAAACTTGACTGAAAACTCACTTTGAAGAAAAGTTATGGCATTTTTGTATCACAGGTCACAAATAGTGTTTTCTCAGCGAGAGAAGGCCAAAATGAACACTTCATGCATATCTCCTGTATTTTGATGAAAACTCACTGAAATCAAGCTGTAACTTCAAGTTTATACATCTTTCTATGCTTTCAGGTTGAAACTTGTCTGAAAACTCACTTTGAAGAAAAATTATGGCTGTTTTGTGTCGCAGGTAACAAATAGCGTTGATTCAAAGAGAGAAGGCCAAAATGAACACTTCATGCAGAACTCCTGTATTTTGATGAAAACTCACTGAAATCGAGCTTTAACTTCAAGTTTATGCATCTTTCTATGCTTTCAGGTTGAAACTTGACTGAAAACTCACTTTGAAGAAAAGTTATGGCATTTTCGTATCACAGGTCACAAATAGCATTTTCTCAGCGAGAGAAGGCCAAAATGAACACTTCATGCATATCTCCTGTATTTTGATGAAAACTCACTGAAATCAAGCTGTAACTTCAAGTTTATACATCTTTCTATGCTTTCAGGTTGAAACTTGTCTGAAAACTCACTTTGAAGAAAAATTATGGCTGTTTTGTGTCGCAGGTAACAAATAGCGTTTTTTCAAAGAGAGAAGGCCAAAATGAACACTTCATGCAGAACTCCTGTATTTTGATGAAAACTCACTGAAATCGAGCTTTAACTTCAAGTTTATGCATCTTTCTATGCTTTCAGGTTGAAACTTGACTGAAAACTCACTTTGAAGAAAAGTTATGGCATTTTCGTATCACAGGTCACAAATAGCGTTTTCTCAGCGAGAGAAGGCCAAAATGAACACTTCATGCATAACTCCTGTATTTTGATGAAAACTCACTGAAATCCACCTGTAACTTCAACTTTATGCATCTTTCTATGCTTTCATGTTGAAACTGGACTGAAAACTCACTTTGAAGAAAAGTTATGTCTGTTTTGTGTCACAGGTCACAAATAGTGTTTTCTCAGCGAGAGAAGGCCAAAATGAACACTATATGCATAACTCCTGTATTTTGATGAACACTCACTGAAATCCACCTGTAACTTAGAGTTTATGCATCTTTCTATGCTTTCAGGTTGAAACTTGACTGAAAACTCACTTTGAACAAAGGTTATGGCATTTTTGTTTCACAGGTAACAAATAGCGTTTTCTCAAAGAGAGAAGGCCAAAATGAACACTTCATGCAGAACTCCTGTATTTTGATGAAAAATCACTGAAATCCACCTGTAACTTCAAGTTTATGCATCTTTCTATGCTTTCAAGTTGAAACTTGACTGAAAACTCACTTTGAACAAAAGTTATGGCTGTTTTGTATCACAGTTCACAAATAGTGTTTTCTCAGCGAGAGGAGGTCAAAATGAACACTTCATGCATAACTCCTGTATTTTGAGGAAAACGTCCTGAAATCCACCTCTAACTTAAAGATTAAACATCTTTCTTTGCTTTCAGGTTGAAACTTGACTGAAAACTCACTTTGAACAAAAGTTATGGCTGTTTTGTATCATAGGTCACAAATAGCGTTTTCTCAGCGAGAGAAGGCCAAAATGAACACTTCATTCATAACTCCTGTATTTTGAGGAAAAGTGAGTGAAATTCACCTATAACTTCACTTTTATGCATCTTTCTATGCTTTCAGGTTGAAACTTGACTGAAAACTCACTTTGAAAAAAGTTATAGCTGTTTTGTATCACAGGTCACAAATATTGTTTTCTCAGAGAGAGAAGGCCAAAATGAACACTTCATGCATAAATCCTGTATTTTCAGGAAAACTGTATGAAATCGACCTCTAACTTCTCTTTTATGCATCTTTCTATGCTTTTAGGTTGAAACTTGACTGAAAACTCACTTTGAACAAAAGTTATGGCTGTTTTGTATCACAGGTCCCAAATAGTGTTTTCTCAGCGAGAGAAGGCAAGAATGAACACTTCATGCATAACCCCTGTATTTTGAGGAAAACTGCGTGAAATCCACCTGTAACTTCTGTCCTATGCATCTTTCTATGCTTTCAGTTTGAAACTTGAATGAAAACTCACTCTGAAAAAAAGTTATGGCTGTTTTTTTCACAGGTCACAAATAGCGTTTTCTCAGTGAGAGAAGGCCAAAATGAACACTTCATGCATAACTCCTGTATTTTGAGGAAAACTGAGTGAAATCCACATGTAACTTCAAGTCTTTGCATCTTTCTATACTTTCAGGGTGAAACTTGACTGAAAACTAACTTTGAAAAAAAGTTTTGGCTGTTTTGTATCACAGCTCAAAAATAGTGTTTTCAAAGCGAGAGAAGG
The DNA here is from genome assembly GCF_037954235.1 of Aulostomus chinensis. Classification (NCBI taxonomy): domain Eukaryota; kingdom Metazoa; phylum Chordata; class Actinopteri; order Syngnathiformes; family Aulostomidae; genus Aulostomus; species Aulostomus chinensis. Next base: position 282,753 of record NW_028234167.1, read on the forward strand.
CCAAAATGAACTCTTCATGCATAACTCCTTCATTTTGAGGTAAACTGAGTGAAATCCACCTGTCACTTGTCTTTTATGCATCTTTCTATGCTTTCAGGTTGAAACTTGTCTGAAAACTCACTTTGAAGAAAAATTATGGCTGTTTTGTGTCGCAGGTAACAAATAGCGTTTTTTCAAAGAGAGAAGGCCAAAATGAACACTTCATGCAGAACTCCTGTATTTTGATGAAAACTCACTGAAATCGAGCTTTAACTTCAAGTTTATGCATCTTTCTATGCTTTCAGGTTGAAACTTGACTGAAAACTCACTTTGAAGAAAAGTTATGGCATTTTCGTATCACAGGTCACAAATAGCGTTTTCTCAGCGAGAGAAGGCCAAAATGAACACTTCATGCATAACTCCTGTATTTTGATGAAAACTCACTGAAATCCACCTGTAACTTCAACTTTATGCATCTTTCTATGCTTTCATGTTGAAACTGGACTGAAAACTCACTTTGAAGAAAAGTTATGTCTGTTTTGTGTCACAGGTCACAAATAGTGTTTTCTCAGCGAGAGAAGGCCAAAATGAACACTATATGCATAACTCCTGTATTTTGATGAACACTCACTGAAATCCACCTGTAACTTAGAGTTTATGCATCTTTCTATGCTTTCAGGTTGAAACTTGACTGAAAACTCACTTTGAACAAAGGTTATGGCATTTTTGTTTCACAGGTAACAAATAGCGTTTTCTCAAAGAGAGAAGGCCAAAATGAACACTTCATGCAGAACTCCTGTATTTTGATGAAAAATCACTGAAATCCACCTGTAACTTCAAGTTTATACATCTTTCTATGCTTTCAAGTTGAAACTTGACTGAAAACTCACTTTGAACAAAAGTTATGGCTGTTTTGTATCACAGTTCACAAATAGTGTTTTCTCAGCGAGAGGAGGTCAAAATGAACACTTCATGCATAACTCCTGTATTTTGAGGAAAACGTCCTGAAATCCACCTCTAACTTAAAGATTAAACATCTTTCTTTGCTTTCAGGTTGAAACTTGACTGAAAACTCACTTTGAACAAAAGTTATGGCTGTTTTGTATCATAGGTCACAAATAGCGTTTTCTCAGCGAGAGAAGGCCAAAATGAACACTTCATTCATAACTCCTGTATTTTGAGGAAAAGTGAGTGAAATTCACCTATAACTTCACTTTTATGCATCTTTCTATGCTTTCAGGTTGAAACTTGACTGAAAACTCACTTTGAAAAAAGTTATAGCTGTTTTGTATCACAGGTCACAAATATTGTTTTCTCAGAGAGAGAAGGCCAAAATGAACACTTCATGCATAAATCCTGTATTTTCAGGAAAACTGTATGAAATCGACCTCTAACTTCTCTTTTATGCATCTTTCTATGCTTTTAGGTTGAAACTTGACTGAAAACTCACTTTGAACAAAAGTTATGGCTGTTTTGTATCACAGGTCACAAATATTGTTTTCTCAGCGAGACAAGGCCAAAATGAAAACTTCATGCATAACTCCTGTATTTTCAGGAAAACTGCCTGAAATCCACCTGCAACTTTACTTTTATGCATCTTTCTATGCTTTCAGGTTGAAATTTGACTGAAAACTCACTTTGAACAAAAGTTATGGCTGTTTTGTATCACAGGTCACAAATAGTGTTTTCTCAGCGAGACAAGGCCAAAATGAAAACTTCATGCATAACTCCTGTATTTTCAGGAAAACTGCCTGAAATCCACCTGTAACTTCTCTTTTATGCATCTTGCTATGCTTTCAGGTTTAAACTTGACTGAAAACTCACTTTGAACAAAAGTTAAGGCTGTTTTGTATCACAGGTCACAAATAGTGTTTTCTCAGCGAGAGAAGGCCAAAATGAACACTTCATGCATAACTCCTGTATTTTGAGGAAAACTTCCTGAAATCCACCTGTAACTTCAAGTTTATGCATCTTTTTATGCTTTCAGATTAAAACTTATCTTAAAACTCACTCTGAACAAAAGTTATGGCTGTTTTGTTTCACAGGTCACTAATAGCGTTTTCTAAGCGAGAGAAGGTCAAAATGAATACTTCATGCAAAACTCCTGTATTTTCAGGAAAACTGAGTGAAATCCTCCTGTATCTTCTCTTTTATGCATCTTTCTATGCTTTCAGTTTGAAACTTGACTGAAAATTCACTTTGAACAAAAGTTATGGCTGTTTTGTATCACAGGTCACAAATAGCGTTTTCTCAGCGAGAGAAGGCCAAAATGAACACTTCATGCATAACTCCTGTATTTTCTAGGAAAACTGCATGTAATCCACCTGTAACTTCAAGTTTATGCATCTTTCTATGCTTTCAGGTGGAAACTTTCACTTCGAAGTTATTTTGAAAAAAAATTACGTCCTTGATGATCACTGTTCACGAAGACTGTTTTCAAAACAAAAGAAGACATTTTAATCATTTCATGCAGAACTCCATTAGTTTGAGCAAAGCTGGCTTAAAACCAACTGTTACTTCAAAGGTTTTCATCATTCTGTGTTTTCAGATTTGAAGTTCACTGAAAGGTCAGTGTGATCAAGAGTTCCAGCATTTGTGATCACAGGTCACACAATGCCTATTACCAGCGAGAGTCCTCTGGAGTGAACACTTCTTGCTGAACTCCCTTATTTTCAGGAAAACTCACTGAAATCCACGTGTCATGTCAAGGTAATGTAATTTTCATTGTATCCGGGTTTAAACTTGTCTGAAAACTCACTTTGAACAAAAGTTATGGCTGTTTTGTTTCACAGGTCCCAAATAATGTTTTCACAGCGAGAGAAGGCCAAAATAAACACTTCATGCATACCTCCTGTATTTTGAGGAAAACTGAGTGAAATCCACCTGTAACTTCTCTTTTATGCAGCTTTCTATTCTTTCAGGTTGAAACTTGACTGAAAACTCACTTTGAACAAAAGTTATGGCTGTTTTGTATCACAGGTCCCAAATAGTGTTTTCTCAGCGAGAGAAGGCAAGAATGAACACTTCATGCATAACTCCTGTATTTTGAGGAAAACTGCGTGAAATCCACCTGTAACTTCTGTCCTATGCATCTTTCTATGCTTTCAGTTTGAAACTTGAATGAAAACTCACTCTGAAAAAAAGTTATGGCTGTTTTTTTCACAGGTCACAAATAGCGTTTTCTCAGTGAGAGAAGGCCAAAATGAACACTTCATGCATAACTCCTGTATTTTGAGGAAAACTGAGTGAAATCCACATGTAACTTCAAGTCTTTGCATCTTTCTATACTTTCAGGGTGAAACTTGACTGAAAACTAACTTTGAAAAAAAGTTTTGGCTGTTTTGTATCACAGCTCAAAAATAGTGTTTTCAAAGCGAGAGAAGGCCAAAATGAACTCTTCATGCATAACTCCTTCATTTTGAGGTAAACTGAGTGAAATCCACCTGTAACTTGTCTTTTATGCATCTTTCTATGCTTTCAGGTTGAAACTTTACTGAAAGCTCACTATAAAAAAAAAGTTATGGCTGTTTTGTATCACAGGTCACAAATAGTGTTTTCTAAGCAAGAGATGGCCAATATGACCACTTCATGCATAACTCCTGTATTTTGTGGAAAACTGAGTGAAATCCACCTCTAACTTCTCTTTTATGCATCTTTCTATGCTTTCAGGTTGAAAATTTACTGAAAACTCACTTTGTTTTGTATCACAGGTCAAAACTAGTGTTTTCACAGCGAGAGAAGGCCAAAATGAACACTTCATGAATAACTCCTGTATTTTGAGGAAAACTGTATGAAATCCACCTCTGACTTCAAGTTTATGCATCTTTCTATGCTTTCAGGTTGAAACCTGACTGAAAACTCACTTTGAACAAAAGTTATGGCTATTTTGTATCACAGGTCACAAATAGTGTTTTCTCAGCGAGAGAAGGCCAAAATGAACACTTCCTGCATAACTCCTGTATTCTTTGGAAAACTGCATGAAATCCACCTGTAACTTCACGTTTATGCATCTTTCTATGCTTTCAGGTTTAAACTTGACTGAAAACTCACTTTGAACAAAAGTTATGGCTGTTTTGTGTCATAGGTCTTAAATAGCTTTTTCTCAGTGAGACAAAGCCAAAATGAACACTTCATGCAGAACTCCAGTATTTTTTGGAAAATTGCATGAAATCTACCTGTAACTTAAAGGTTATTCATCTTTCTATGCTTTCAGGTTGAAACCTGACTGAAAACTCACTTTGAAAAAAAGTTATGGCTGTTTTGTATCACAGGTCCCAAATAGTGTTTTCTAAGCAAGAGATGGCCAATATGACCACTTCATGCATAACTCCTGTATTTTGAGGAAAACTGAGTGAAATCCACCTGTAATTTCAAGTTTATGCATCTTGCTATGCTTTCAGGTGGAAACTTTCACTTCGAAGTCATTTTGAAAAAAAATTACGTCTTTGATGATCACTGTTCACGAAGACTGTTTTCAAAACAAAAGAAGACAATTTAAACATTTCATGCAGAACTCCATTAGTTTGACCAAAGCTGGCTTAAAACCACCTGTTACTTCAAAGGTTTTCATCATTCTGTGTTTTCAGATTTGATGTTCACTGAAAGGTCAGTGTGATCAAGACTTCCAGCATTTGTGATCACAGGTCACACAATGCCTTTTACCAGCGAGAGTCCTCTGGAGTGAACACGTCTTCCTGAACTCCCTTATATTCAGGATATCTGACTGAAATCCACGTGTCATGTCAAGGTAAAGTAATTTTCATTGTATCTGGGTTGAAACTTGACTAAAAACTCACTTTGAACAAAAGTTATGGCTGTTTTGTATCACAGGTCACAAATAGCGTTTTCTCAGGGAGAGAAGGCCAAAATGAACACTTCATGCATAACTCCTGTATTTTTTGGAAAACTGACTGAAATCCACCTATAACTTCTCTTTTACGCATCTTTCTACGATTTAAGGTCGAACTTTCACTTCGAAGTCATTTTGAAAAAAAATTTCGTCTTTGATGTCACGGTTCACGAAGACTGTTTTCAAAACAAAAGAAGACATTTTAAACATTTCATGCAGAACTCCATTAGTTTGAGCAAAGCTGGCTTAAAAGCACCTGTTACTTCAAAGGTTTTCATCATTCTGTGTTTTCACTTTTGAAGTTCACTGAAAGGTCAGTGTGATCAAGAGTTACAGCATTTGTGATCACAGGTCACACAATGCCTTTTACCAGCGAGAGTCCTCTGGAGTGAACACTTCTTGCTGAACTCCCTTATTTAGAGGAAAACTGACTGAAATCCACCTGTAACTTCTCTTTTATGCATCTTTCTATGCTTTCAGGTTGAAAATTTACTGAAAACTCACTTTGTTTTGTATCACAGGTCAAAACTAGTGTTTTCACAGCGAGAGAAGGCCAAAATGAACACTTCATGAATAACTCCTGTATTTTGAGGAGAACTGTATGAAATCCACCTCTGACTTCAAGTTTATGCATCTTTCTATGCTTTCAGGTTGAAACCTGACTGAAAACTCACTTTGAACAAAAGTTATGGCTATTTTGTATCACAGGTCACAAATAGTGTTTTCTCAGCGAGAGAAGGCCAAAATGAACACTTCCTGCATAACTCCTGTATTTTGAGGAAAACTGTATGAAATCCACCTCTGACTTCAAGTTTATGCATCTTTCTATGCTTTCAGGTTGAAACCTGACTGAAAACTCACTTTGTTTTGTATCACAGGTCAAAACTAGTGTTTTCACAGCGAGAGAAGGCCAAAATGAACACTTCATGCATAACTCTTGTATTTTGAGGAAAACTGAGAGAAATTCACCTGTAACTTCAAGTTTATGCATCTTTCTATGGTCTCAGGTTGAAACTTTACTGAAAACTCACTATAAAAAAAAGTTATGGCTGTTTTGTATCACAGGTCACAAATAGTGTTTTCTAAGCAAGAGATGGCCAAAATGAACACTTCATGCATAACTCCTGTATTTTGTGGAAAACTGAGTGAAATCCACCTCTAACTTCTCTTTTATGCATCTTTCTATGCTTTCAGGTATAAAATTTACTGAAAACTCACTTTGAACAAAAGTTACGGCTGTTTTGTATGACAGGTCACAAATAGCGTTTTCTCAGCGAGAGAAGGCCAAAATGAACACTTCATGCATAACTCCTGTATTTTGTGGAAAACTGCCTGAAATCAACCTCTAACTTCTCTTTTATGCATCTTTCTATGCTTTCAGGTTGAAACTTGTCTGAAAACTCACTTTGAACAAAAGTTATGGCTGTTTTGTATCACAGGTCACAAATAGTGTTTTCTCAGGGAGAGAAGGCCAAAATGAACACTTCATGCATAACTCCTGTATTTTTGGTAAAACTGCCTGAAATCCACCTGTAACTTAAAGTGTATGCATCTTTCTATGCTTTCAGGTTGAAACCCTCCTGAAAACTAACTTTGAACAAAAGTTATGGCTGTTTTGTATCACAGGTCACAAATAGCGTTTTCTCAGCGAGAGAAGGCCAAAATGAACACTTCATGCATAACTCCTTCATTTTGAGGTAAACTGAGTGAAATCCACCTGTAACTTGTCTTTTATGCATCTTTCTATGCTTTCAGGTTGAAACTTGACTGAAAACTCACTATAAAAAAAGTTATGGCTGTTTTGTATCACAGGTCACAAATAGTGTTTTCTAAGCAAGAGATGGCCAATATGACCACTTCATGCATAACTCCTGTATTTTGTGGAAAACTGAGTGAAATCCACCTCTAACTTCTCTTTTATGCATCTTTCTATGCTTTCAGGTTGAAAATTTACTGAAAACTCACTTTGTTTTGTATCACAGGTCAAAACTAGTGTTTTCACAGCGAGAGAAGGCCAAAATGAACACTTCATGAATAACTCCTGTATTTTGAGGAAAACTGTATGAAATCCACCTCTGACTTCAAGTTTATGCATCTTTCTATGCTTTCAGGTTGAAACCTGACTGAAAACTCACTTTGAACAAAAGTTATGGCTATTTTGTATCACAGGTCACAAATAGTGTTTTCTCAGCGAGAGAAGGCCAAAATGAACACTTCCTGCATAACTCCTGTATTTTGAGGAAAACTGTATGAAATCCACCTCTGACTTCAAGTTTATGCATCTTTCTATGCTTTCAGGTTGAAACCTGACTGAAAACTCACTTTGAACAAAAGTTATGGCTGTTTTGTATCACAGGTCATAAATAGCATTTTCTCAGTGAGAGAAGGCAAGAATGAACACTTTATGCATAACGCGTTTATTTTTTGGAAAACTGCCTGAAATCCACCTATAACTTCTCTTTTATGCATCTTTCTATGCTTTCAGGTTGAAACTTGACTGAAAACTCACTCTGAAAAAAAGTTATGGCTATTTTTTATGATCACAGGTTACAAATAGCGTTTTCTCAGCGAGAGAAGGCCAAAATGAACACTTCATGCATAACTCCTGTATTTTGAGGACAACTGCATGAAATTCACCTATAACTTCTCTTTCATGCATCTTTTCATTATTTAAGGTTGAAACTTGACTTAAAAGTCACTTTGAAAAAAAGTTATGGCTGTTTTTTATTATTACACGTCACAAATAGCGTTTTCTCAACGAAAGCAGGTGAAAATGCACACTTCATGCATAACTCCTCTATTTTTTGGAAAATTGCATGAAATCCACCTGTAACTTCAACTTTATGCATCTTTCTATTCTTTCAGGTTGAAACTTGACTTAAAACTCATTTTGAACAAAAGTTATGGCTGCTTTTTATTACAGGTCACAAATAGTGTTTTCTCAGCGAGAGAAGGCCAACATGAACAATTCATGCATAACTCCTGTATTTTGAGGAAAACTGAGTGAAATCCACCTGTAACTTCAAGTTCATGCATCTTTCTATGCTTTCAGGTTGAAACTTGACTGAAAACTCACTTTGAACAAAAGTTATGGCTGTTTTGTATCAGGTCACAAATAGTGTTTTCAAAGCGAGAGAAGGCAGGAATGAACAGTTTATGCATAACTCCTTTATTTTTTGTAAAACTGCTTGAAATCCACCTCTAACTTAAAGTTTATACATCTTTCTATGATTTCAGGTTGAAACTTGACTGAAAACTCACTTTGAACAAAAGTTATGGCTGTTTTGTATCACAGGTCACAAATAGTGTTTTCTCAGCGAGAGAAGGCCAAAATGAACATTTCATGCATAACTCCTGTATTTTGAGGAAAACTGCATAAAATCCACCTGTAACTTCACTTTTATGCATCTTTCTATGCTTTCAGGTTGAAACTTGACTGAAAACTCACTTTGAACAAAAGTTATGGCTGTTTTGTATCACAGGTCACAAATAGCGTTTTCTCAGCGAGAGAAGGCCAAAATGAAAACTTCATGCATAACTCCTGTATTTTGAGGAAAATTGCCTTAAACCCACCTGTAACTTCTCTTTTATGCATCTTTCTCTGCTTTCAGGTTGAAACTTGACTGAAAACTCACTTTGACAAAAAGTTATGGCTGTTTTGTATCACAGGTCACAAATAGCGTTTTCTCAGCGAGAGAAGGCCAAAATGAACACTTCATGCATAACTCCTGTATTTTGAGGAAAACTGCGTGAAATCCACTTGTAAATTCTATTTCAAGTATGTTTCTATGCTTTCAGGTTGAAACTTGACTGAAAACTCACTATAAAAAAAAGTTATGGCTGTTTTGTATCACAGGTCACAAATAGTGTTTTCTAAGCAAGAGATGGCCAAAATGAACATTTCATGCATAACTCCTGTATTTTGTGGAAAACTGAGTGAAATCCACCTCTAACTTCTCTTTTATGCATCTTTCTATGCTTTCAGGTATAAAATTTACTGAAAACTCACTTTGAACAAAAGTTACGGCTGTTTTGTATGACAGGTCACAAATAGCGTTTTCTCAGCGAGAGAAGGCCAAAATGAACACTTCATGCATAACTCCTGTATTTTGTGGAAAACTGCCTGAAATCAACCTCTAACTTCTCTTTTTTGCATCTTTCTATGCTTTCAGGTTGAAACTTGTCTGAAAACTCACTTTGAACAAAAGTTATGGCTGTTTTGTATCACAGGTCACAAATAGTGTTTTCTCAGGGAGAGAAGGCCAAAATGAACACTTCATGCATAACTCCTGTATTTTTGGTAAAACTGCCTGAAATCCACCTGTAACTTAAAGTGTATGCATCTTTCTATGCTTTCAGGTTGAAACCTGCCTGAAAACTAACTTTGAACAAAAGTTATGGCTGTTTTGTATCACAGGTCACAAATAGCGTTTTCTCAGCGAGAGAAGGCCAAAATGAACACTTCATGCATAACTCCTTCATTTTGAGGTAAACTGAGTGAAATCCACCTGTAACTTGTCTTTTATGCATCTTTCTATGCTTTCAGGTTGAAACTTGACTGAAAACTCACTATAAAAAAAAGTTATGGCTGTTTTGTATCACAGGTCACAAATAGTGTTTTCTAAGCAAGAGATGGCCAATATGACCACTTCATGCATAACTCCTGTATTTTGTGTAAAACTGAGTGAAATCCACCTCTAACTTCTCTTTTATGCATCTTTCTATGCTTTCAGGTTGAAAATTTACTGAAAACTCACTTTGTTTTGTATCACAGGTCAAAACTAGTGTTTTCACAGCGAGAGAAGGCCAAAATGAACACTTCATGAATAACTCCTGTATTTTGAGGAGAACTGTATGAAATCCACCTCTGACTTCAAGTTTATGCATCTTTCTATGCTTTCAGGTTGAAACCTGACTGAAAACTCACTTTGAACAAAAGTTATGGCTATTTTGTATCACAGGTCACAAATAGTGTTTTCTCAGCGAGAGAAGGCCAAAATGAACACTTCCTGCATAACTCCTGTATTTTGAGGAAAACTGTATGAAATCCACCTCTGACTTCAAGTTTATGCATCTTTCTATGCTTTCAGGTTGAAACCTGACTGAAAACTCACTTTGTTTTGTATCACAGGTCAAAACTAGTGTTTTCACAGCGAGAGAAGGCCAAAATGAACACTTCATGCATAACTCTTGTATTTTGAGGAAAACTGAGAGAAATTCACCTGTAACTTCAAGTTTATGCATCTTTCTATGGTCTCAGGTTGAAACTTTACTGAAAACTCACTATAAAAAAAAGTTATGGCTGTTTTGTATCACAGGTCACAAATAGTGTTTTCTAAGCAAGAGATGGCCAAAATGAACACTTCATGCATAACTCCTGTATTTTGTGGAAAACTGAGTGAAATCCACCTCTAACTTCTCTTTTATGCATCTTTCTATGCTTTCAGGTATAAAATTTACTGAAAACTCACTTTGAACAAAAGTTACGGCTGTTTTGTATGACAGGTCACAAATAGCGTTTTCTCAGCGAGAGAAGGCCAAAATGAACACTTCATGCATAACTCCTGTATTTTGTGGAAAACTGCCTGAAATCAACCTCTAACTTCTCTTTTATGCATCTTTCTATGCTTTCAGGTTGAAACTTGTCTGAAAACTCACTTTGAACAAAAGTTATGGCTGTTTTGTATCACAGGTCACAAATAGTGTTTTCTCAGGGAGAGAAGGCCAAAATGAACACTTCATGCATAACTCCTGTATTTTTGGTAAAACTGCCTGAAATCCACCTGTAACTTAAAGTGTATGCATCTTTCTATGCTTTCAGGTTGAAACCTGCCTGAAAACTAACTTTGAACAAAAGTTATGGCTGTTTTGTATCACAGGTCACAAATAGCGTTTTCTCAGCGAGAGAAGGCCAAAATGAACACTTCATGCATAACTCCTGTATTTTGTGGAAAACTGAGTGAAATCCACCTCAAACTTCTCTTTTATGCATCTTTCTATGCTTTCAGGTTGAAAATTTACTGAAAACTCACTTTGTTTTGTATCACAGGTCAAAACTAGTGTTTTCACAGCGAGAGAAGGCCACAATGAACACTTCATGAATAACTCCTGTATTTTGAGGAAAACTGTATGAAATCCACCTCTGACTTCAAGTTTATGCATCTTTCTATGCTTTCAGGTTGAAACCTGACTGAAAACTCACTTTGAACAAAAGTCATGGCTATTTTGTATCACAGGTCACAAATAGTGTTTTCTCAGCGAGAGAAGGCCAAAATGAACACTTCCTGCATAACTCCTGTATTTTGAGGAAAACTGTATGAAATCCACCTCTGACTTCAAGTTTATGCATCTTTCTATGCTTTCAGGTTTAAACCTGACTGAAAACTCACTTTGAACAAAAGTTATGGCTGTTTTGTATCACAGGTCATAAATAGCATTTTCTCAGTGAGAGAAGGCAAGAATGAACACTTTATGCATAACTCGTTTATTTTTTGGAAAACTGCCTGAAATCCACCTATAACTTCTCTTTTATGCATCTTTCTATGCTTTCAGGTTGAAATTTGACTGAAAACTCACTTTGAAAAAAAGTTATGGCTGTTTTGTATCACAGGTCACAAATAGTTTTTTCTCAGCGAGAGAAGGACAAAATGAACACTTCCTGCATAACTCCTGTATTTTGAGGAAAACTGTATGAAATCCACCTCTGACTTCAAGTTTATGCATCTTTCTATGCTTTCAGGTTGAAACCTGACTGAAAACTCACTTTGAACAAAGGTTATGGCTATTTTGTATCACAGGTCACAAATAGTGTTTTCTCAGCGAGAGAAGGCAAAATGAACACTACATGCATAACTCCTGTATTTTTTGGAAAACTTCCTGAAATCCACCTGTAACTTCAAGTTTATACATCTTTCTATGGTTTCAGGTTGAAACTTGACTGAAACCTCACTTTGAAAAAAAGTTATGGCTGTTTTGTATCAAAGGTCACAAATAGTGTTTTCTCAGCGAGAGAAGGCCAAAATGAACACTTCAAGCATAACTCCTGTATTTTGAGGAAAACTGAGTGAAATTCACCTGTAACTTCAAGTTTATGCATCTATCTATGGTCTCAGGTTGAAACTTTACTGAAAACTCACTATAAAAAAAAGTTATGGCTGTTTTGTATCACAGGTCACAAATAGTGTTTTCTAAGCAAGAGATGGCCAATATGACCACTTCATGCATAACTCCTGTATTTTGTGGAAAACTGAGTGAAATCCACCTCTAACTTCTCTTTTATGCATCTTTCTATGCTTTCAGGTAAAAAATTTACTGAAAACTCACTTTGAACAAAAGTTACGGCTGTTTTGTATGACAGGTCACAAATAGCGTTTTCTCAGCGAGAGAAGGCCAAAATGAACACTTCATGCATAACTCCTGTATTTTGAGGAAAACTGCGTGAAATCCACTTGTAACTTCTATTTCAAGTATGTTTCTTTGCTTTCAGGTTGAAACTTGACTGAAAACTCGTGTTTAAAAAAAGTTATGGCTGTTTTTTATCAGAGGTCACAAATAGTGTTTTCTAAGCGAGAGAAGGCCAAAATGACCACTTCATCCATAACTCCTGTAATTTGTGGAAAACTGCGTGAAATCCACCTGTAACTTCTGTTTTATGCATCTTTCTATGCTTTCAGGTTGAAACTTGACTGAAAACTCACTTTGTTTTTTATCAGAGGTCAAAACTAGTGTTTTCACAGCGAGAGTATGCCAAAATGTACTCTTCATGTATAACTCCTTTATTTTTTGGAAAAATGCCTAAAATCTACACATAACTAAAAGTTTATGCATCTTTCTATGCTTTCAATTTGAAACTTGTCTGAAAACTCACTTTGAACAAAAGTTATGGCTGTTTTGTATCACAGGTCACAAATAGTGTTTTCTCAGGGAGAGAAGGCCAAAATGAACACTTCATGCATAACTCCTGTATTTTTGGTAAAACTGCCTGAAATCCACCTGTAACTTAAAGCGTATGCATCTTTCTATGCTTTCAGGTTGAAACCTGCCTGAAAACTAACTTTGAACAAACGTTATGGCTGTTTTGTATCACAGGTCACAAATAGCGTTTTCTCAGCGAGAGAAGGCCAAAATGAACACTTCATGCATAACTCCTTCATTTTGAGGTAAACTGAGTGAAATCCACCTGTAACTTGTCTTTTATGCATCTTTCTATGCTTTCAGGTTGAAACTTTACTGAAAACTCACTATAAAAAAAAGTTATGGCTGTTTTGTATCACAGGTCACAAATAGTGTTTTCTAAGCAAGAGATGGCCAATATGACCACTTCATGCATAACTCCTGTATTTTGTGGAAAACTGAGTGAAATCCACCTCTAACTTCTCTTTTATGCATCTTTCTATGCTTTCAGGTTGAAAATTTACTGAAAACTCACTTTGTTTTGTATCACAGGTCACAAATAGTGTTTTCACAGCGAGAGAAGGCCAAAATGAACACTTCATGAATAACTCCTGTATTTTGAGGAAAACTGTATGAAATCCACCTCTGACTTCAAGTTTATGCATCTTTCTATGCTTTCAGGTTGAAACCTGACTGAAAACTCACTTTGAACAAAAGTTTTGGCTATTTTGTATCACAGGTCACAAATAGCATTTTCTCAGTGAGAGAAGGCAAGAATGAACACTTTATGCATAACTCGTTTATTTTTTGGAAAACTGCCTGAAATCCACCTATAACTTCTCTTTTATGCATCTTTCTATGCTTTCAGGTTGAAATTTGACTGAAAACTCACTTTGAAAAAAAGTTATGGCTGTTTTGTATCACAGGTCACAAATAGTGTTTTCTCAGCGAGAGAAGGACAAAATGAACACTTCCTGCATAACTCCTGTATTTTGAGGAAAACTGTATGAAATCCACCTCTGACTTCAAGTTTATGCATCTTTCTATGCTTTCAGGTTGAAACCTGACTGAAAACTCACTTTGAACAAAGGTTATGGCTATTTTGTATCACAGGTCACAAATAGTGTTTTCTCAGCGAGAGAAGGCCAAAATGAACACTACATGCATAACTCCTGTATTTTTTGGAAAACTGCCTGAAATCCACCTCTAACTTAAAGTTTATACATCTTTCTATGGTTTCAGGTTGAAACTTGACTGAAACCTCACTTTGAAAAAAAGTTATGGCTGTTTTGTATCAAAGGTCACAAATAGTGTTTTCTCAGCGAGAGAAGGCCAAAATGAACACTTCATGCATAACTCCTGTATTTTGAGGAAAACTGAGTGAAATTCACCTGTAACTTCAAGTTTATGCATCTATCTATGGTCTCAGGTTGAAACTTTACTGAAAACTCACTATAAAAAAAAGTTATGGCTGTTTTGTATCACAGGTCACAAATACTGTTTTCTAAGCAAGAGATGGCCAATATGACCACTTCATGCAGAACTCCTGTATTTTGAGGACAACTGCATGAAATTCACCTATAACTTCTCTATCATGCATCTTTTCATGATGTAAGGTTGAAACTTGACTTAAAAGTCACTTTGAAAAAAAGTTATGGCTGTTTTTTATTATTACACGTCACAAATAGCGTTTTCTTAACGAGACCAGGTGAAAATGCACACTTCATGCATAACTCCTCTATTTTTTGGAAAACTTCCTGAAATCCACCTGTAACTTCAAGTTTATGCATCTTTCTATGCTTTCAGGTGGAAACTTGACTGAAAACTCACTTTGAAAAAAAGTTATGGCGTTTTTGTATCACAGGTCATAAATAGTGTTTTTTCAGCGAGAGAAGGCCAAAATGAACACTTCATGCATAACTCCTGTATTTTGAGGAAAACTGAGTGAAATCCACCTTTAACTTCAAGTTTATGCATCTTTCTATGCTTTCAGGTTGAAACGTGACTGAAAATTAACTTTTAACAAAAGTTATGGCTGCTTTTTATCACAGGTCACAAATAGTGTTTTCTCAGCGAGAGAAGGACAAAATGAACACTTCATGCATAACTCCTGTATTTTGAGGAAAACTGCCTGAAATCCAACTCTAACTTAAAGTCCATGCATTTTTCTATGCTTTGAGGTTGAAACTTGACTAAAAACTCACTTTGAACAAAAGGCAAGGCAAGGCAATTTTATTTGTATAGCCCGTTTTCACAAACAGTTTGTCTCAAAGGGCTTCACATGGCATCATAACAACATCCTCTGCCCTTAGACCCTCACATCGACTGAGGAAAAACTCCATAGAAAACCCTTTTAACAGGGAAAAATCTGAGAAACCTCAGGGTGAGCAACAGAGGAGGGATCCCTCACCCAGGACGGACAGACGTGCAGTAGATGTTGTTACAGACAAGAAAACAGTTTACAATACAAAATGTGGGAAACACGGAAATGTTAATAACAGCTGAAGAAGGAAGCTTCTGGTAGGGGAGGCAGGGAGAGCAAGCCAGCTTGATGGGGGACTGGATGGCAGACTTGTTCATGGAAGGGGAGCGCAGGCCGGTGTAACAGTAGGGAATAAGGGGGGGGGGGGGGGGCGATGCAGGCGGCGGTTGGGGCTCTGGTGGATCTGTGGAAACACAGAGAGACTGCGAGACACCAAGGCCAAACTACAAAGTGCAACAAGTAAAATGTGCAGGGAGGAGAGGAGGAGAGAGGGGGAGAGGAGAGGAGAGGAGGGAAGGGCTCAATGTAACCTGATGTGTCCCCCAGCAGTCTAAGCCTATAGCAGCATAGCTATCAATGGTTCAGAGCTACCTGAACCAGTCCTAACTGAAGGCTCTGTCATAGAGGAAGGTCTTAAGCCTGGACTTAAACGTAGTTAAAGTGTCTGCCTCTCTGACCCATGGAGAGAGCTGGTTCCACAGTAAAGGAGCCCGGTAACTAAAAGCTCTACCTCCCAGTCTGTTTGTATTGATACTGGGAGTCACTAAAAGACCTGCATTCTGGGAGCGGAGTGCTCTGGTCGGACAGTAGGGACTAATGTGCTCTTTCAAATAGGATGGAGCTTTATCATTGAGAGCCTTATAAGTTAGCAGAAGGACTTTGAAGTCGATTCTAGATCCTACAGGAAGCCAGTGGAGAGAAGCTAAAGTGGGAGAGATGTGTTCTCTCTTCTTAACTCCCGTCAAAACCCTCGCTGCAGCGTTCTGGACCAGCTGGAGACTCTTTAGAGAGTATTTAGGACATCCTGACAAGAGAGAGTTGCAGTAGTCCAGCCGAGAAGTGATAAATGCATGCACCAGTTTTTCAGCATCACTCTGGGAAAGGATATTCCTATTCTTAGCGATACTTCGCAGATGGAAGAAGGCGGTCCTAGTCACATGCTTTATGTGGGAGCTGAAGGAAAGGTCCTGGTCAAAAATGACCCCAAGGTTCCTTGCAGTTGTACTCGAAGTTAGGGTGATGCCATCTAGAGTAGAGATCTGATTCAAGAGTGTGTCCCTGTGGTGTTTAGGTCCAAAAATGATTACCTCAGTTTTATCTGAGTTGAGCATTAAGAAGTTAGAAGACATCCAGGATTTAATGTCTTTCAGGCAGTCTTGCAGATGAGTAAACTGGCTTGTGTCGTCTGGCTCCATCGACAAGTAAAGTTGTGTGTCATCTGCATAACAGTGGAAGTTGATCGAGTGCTTCCGGATTATGTCACCTAATGGGAGCATGTAAAGAGTGAAGAGAATCGGTCCTAAAACTGAACCCTGTGGTACACCATATGTAACTCTGCTATACTCCGAATGGTCATTATCAACATTAACAAACTGAAACCTGTCAGATAAGTAGGACTTAAACCATTTTAGGGCAGTTCCTTTAATCCCAATGACTTCAAGTGTATGCATCTTTCTATGCTTTCAGGTTGAAACCTGACTGAAAACTCACTTTGAACAAAAGTTATGGCTGTTTTGTATCACAGGTCACAAATAGCATTTTCTCAGTGAGAGAAGGCAAGAATGAACACTTTATGCATAACTCCTGTATTTTGAGGAAAATTGCATGAAATCCACCTGTAACTTCAAGTTTATGCATCTTTCTATTCTTTCAGGTTGAAACTTGACTTAAAACTCATTTTGAACAAAAGTTATGGCTGCTTTATATTACAGGTCACAAATAGTGTTTTCTCAGCGAGAGAAGGCCAACATGAACAATTCATGCATAACTCCTGTATTTTGAGGAAAATTGAGTGAAATCCACCTGTAACTTCAAGTTCATGCATCTTTCTATGCTTTCAGGTTGAAACTTGACTGAAAACTCACTTTGAACAAAAGTTATGGCTATTTTGTATCACAGGTCACAAATAGTGTTTTCTCAGTGAGAGAAGGCCAAAATGAACACTTCATGCATAACTCCTGTATTTTGAGGAAAAATGCCTGAAATCCACCTGTAATTCAAGTTTATGCATCTTTCTATGCTTTCAGGTTGAAGTTTCACTTCGAAGTCATTTTGAAAAAAAATTACGTCTTTGATGTCACGGTTCACGAAGACTGTTTTCAAAACAAAAGAAGACATTTTAATCATTTCATGCAGAACCCCATTAGTTTGACCAAAGCTGGCTTAAAAGCACCTGTTACTTCAAAGGTTTTCATCATTCTGTGTGTTCAGATTTGAAGTTCACTGAAAGGTCAGTGTGATCAAGAGTTCCAGCATTTGTGATCACTGGTCAAACAATGCCTTTTACCAGCGAGAGTCCTCTGGAGTGAACACTTCATGCTGAACTCCCTTATTTAGAAGAAAACTGACTGAAATCCACGTGTCATGTCAAGGTAATGTAATTTTCATTGTATCCAGGTTTAAACTTGTCTGAAAACTCACTTTGAACAAAAGTTATGGCTGTTTTGTATCACAGGTCACAAATAGCGTTTTCTAAGCGAGAGAAGGCCAAAATGAACACTTCAAGCATAACTCCTGTATTTTTTGGAAAAATTCCTAAAATCTACGTGTAACTTCAAGTTTATTCATCTTTCTATGCTTTCAGGTTGAAACTTGACTGAAAACTCACTTTGAACAAAAGTTATGGCTGTTTTGTATCACGGGTCACAAATAGTGTTTTCTCAGCAGGAGAAGGCCAAAATGAACACTTCATGCATAACTCCTGTATTTTGAGGAAAAATGCCTGAAATCCACCTGTAATTCAAGTTTATGCATCTTTCTATGCTTTCAGGTTGAACTTTCACTTCGAAGTCATTTTGAAAAAAAATTACGTCTTTGATGTCACGGTTCACGAAGACTGTTTTCAAAACAAAAGAAGACATTTTAATCATTTCATGCAGAACTCCATTAGTTTGACCAAAGCTGGCTTAAAAGCACCTGTTACTTCAAAGGTTTTCATCATTCTGTGTGTTCAGATTTGAAGTTCACTCAAAGGTCAGTGTGATCAAGAGTTCCAGCATTTGTGATCACTGGTCAAACAATGCCTTTTACCAGCGAGAGTCCTCTGGAGTGAACACTTCTTGCTGAACTCCCTTATTTAGAAGAAAACTGACTGAAATCCACGTGTCATGTCAAGGTAATGTAATTTTCATTGTATCCAGGTTTAAACTTGTCTGAAAACTCACTTTGAACAAAAGTTATGGCTGTTTTGTATCACAGGTCACAAATAGCGTTTTCTAAGCGAGAGAAGGCCAAAATGAACACTTCAAGCATAACTCCTGTATTTTTTGGAAAAATTCCTAAAATCTACGTGTAACTTCAAGTTTATTCATCTTTCTATGCTTTCAGGTTGAAACTTGACTGAAAACTCACTTTGAACAAAAGTTATGGCTGTTTTGTATCACGGGTCACAAATAGTGTTTTCTCAGCAGGAGAAGGCCAAAATGAACACTTCATGCATAACTCCTTTATTTTGAGGAAAACTGCATGAAATCCACCTGTCACTTCAAGTTTATGCATCTTTCTATGCTTTCAGGTGAAACTTTCACTTTGAAGTCATTTTGAAAAAAAATTACGTCTTTGATGATCACTGTTCATGAAGACTGTTTTCAAAACAAAAGAAGACAATTTAAACATTTCATGCAGAACTCCATTAGTTTGAGCAAAGCTGGCTTAAAAGCACCTGTTACTTCAAAGTTTTTCATCATTCTGTGTTTTCAGTTTTGAAGTTCACTGAAAGGTCAGTGTTATCAAGAGTTCCAGCATTTGTGATCACAGGTCACACAATGCCTTTTACCAGCGAGAGTCCTCTGGAGTGAACACTTCTTGCTGAACTCCCTTATTTTCAGGAAAACAGACTGAAATCCACCTGTAACTTCTCTTTTATGCATCTTTCTATGCTTTCAGGTTGAAACTTGACTGAAAACTCACTTTGAACAAAAGTTATGGCTGTTTTGTATCACAGGTCACAAATAGCGTTTTCTCAGCGAGAGAAGGTCAAAATGAACACTTCATGCATAACTCCTGTATTTTGAGGAAAACTGCCTGAAATCCACCTCTAACTTCTCTTTCATGCATCTTTCTATGCTTTCAGGTTGAAACTTGACTGAAAACTCACTTTGAACAAAAGTTATGGCTTTTTTGTATCACAGGTCACAAATAGTGTTTTCTCAGTGAGAGAAGGCCAAAATGAACACTTCATGCATAACTCCTTAATTTTGAGGAAAACTGAGTGAAATCCACCTTTAAACTCTCTTTTATGCATCTTTCTATGCTTTCAGGTTGAAACTTGACCGAAAACTCACATTGAACAAAAGTTATGGCTGTTTTGTATCACAGGTCACAAATATGGTTTTCTCAGCGAGAGAAGGCCAAAATGAAAACTTCATTCATAACTCCTGTATTTTTTGGAAAACTGACTGAAATCCACCTGTAACTTCAAGTTTATGCATCTTTCTATGCTTCCAGGTTGAAACTTGACTGAAAACTCACTTTGAACAAAAGTTAGGGCTGTTTTGTGTCGCAGGTCACAAATAGCGTTTTCTCAGCGAGAGAAGGCCAAAATGAACACTTCATGCAAAACTGCTGTATTTTGATGAAAACTCAATGAAATCAAGCTGTAACTTCAAGTTTATGCATCTTTGTATGCTTTCAGGTTGAAACTTGACTGAAAACTCACTTTGAACAAAAGTTATGGCTGTTTTGTGTCACAGGTCACAAATAGCATTTTCTCAGCGAGAGAAGGCCAAAATGAACACTTCATGCAGAACTCCTGTATTTTGAGGAAAAATGCCTGAAATCCAACTGTAACTTCAAGGTTATGCATCTTTCTATGCGTTCAGGTAAAAACTTGACTGAAAACTCACTTTGAACAAAAGTTATGGCATTTTTGTATCACAGGTCACAAATAGTGTTTTCTCAGCGAGAGAAGGCCAAAATGAACACTTCATGCAGAACTCCTGTATTTTGAGGAAAACTCACTGAAATCCACCTGTAACTTCAAGGTTATGCATCTTTCTATGCTTTCAGGTAAAAACTTGACTGAAAACTCAATTTGAACAAAAGTTATGGCATTTTTGTATCACAGGTCACAAATAGTGTTTTCTAAGCGAGAGAAGGCCAAAATGAACACTTCAAGCATAACTCCTGTATTTTTTGGAAAAATTCCTAAAATCTACGTGTAACTTCAAGTTTATTCATCTTTCTATGCTTTCAGGTTGAAACTTGACTGAAAACTCACTTTGAACAAAAGTTATGGCTGTTTTGTATCACGGGTCACAAATAGTGTTTTCTCAGCAGGAGAAGGCCAAAATGAACACTTCATGCAAAACTCCTTTATTTTGAGGAAAACTGCATGAAATCCACCTGTCACTTCAAGTTTATGCATCTTTCTATGCTTTCAGGTGGAACTTTCACTTTGAAGTCATTTTGAAAAAAAATTACGTCTTTGATGATCACTGTTCATGAAGACTGTTTTCAAAACAAAAGAAGACAATTTAAACATTTCATGCAGAACTCCATTAGTTTGAGCAAAGCTGGCTTAAAAGCACCTGTTACTTCAAAGGTTTTCATCATTCTGTGTTTTCAGTTTTGAAGTTCACTGAAAGGTCAGTGTTATCAAGAGTTCCAGCATTTGTGATCACAGGTCACACAATGCCTTTTACCAGCGAGAGTCCTCTGGAGTGAACACTTCTTGCTGAACTCCCTTATTTTCAGGAAAACTGACTGAAATCCACCTGTAACTTCTCTTTTATGCATCTTTCTATGCTTTCAGGTTGAAACTTGAATGAAAACTCACTTTGAACAAAAGTTATGGCTGTTTTGTATCACAGGTCACAAATAGCGTTTTCTCAGCGAGAGAAGGTCAAAATGAACACTTCATGCATAACTCCTGTATTTTGAGGAAAACTGCCTGAAATCCACCTCTAACTTCTCTTTCATGCATCTTTCTATGCTTTCAGGTTGAAACTTGACTGAAAACTCACTTTGAACAAAAGTTATGGCTTTTTTGTATCACAGGTCACAAATAGTGTTTTCTCAGTGAGAGAAGGCCAAAATGAACACTTCATGCATAACTCCTTTATTTTGAGGAAAACTGAGTGAAATCCACCTTTAAACTCTCTTTTATGCATCTTTCTCTGCTTTCAGGTTGAAACTTGACCGAAAACTCACATTGAACAAAAGTTATGGCTGTTTTGTATCACAGGTCACAAATATGGTTTTCTCAGCGAGAGAAGGCCAAAATGAAAACTTCATTCATAACTCCTGTATTTTTTGGAAAACTGACTGAAATCCACCTGTAACTTCAAGTTTATGCATCTTTCTACGCTTCCAGGTTGAAACTTGACTGAAAACTCACTTTGAACAAAAGTTATGACTGTTTTGCTTCACAAGTCACAAATAGCGTTTTCTCAGCGAGAGAAGGCCAAAATTAACACGTCATGCATAACTCCTGTATTTTGAGGAAAACTCACTGAAATCAAGCTGTAACTTCAAGTGTATGCATCTTTCTATGCTTTCAGGTTGAAACTTGACTGAAAACTCACTTTGAACAAAAGTTATGGCTGTTTTGTGTCGCAGGTCACAAATAGCGTTTTCTCAGTAAGAGAAGGCCAAAATGAACACTTCATGCAGAACTCCTTTATTTTGAGGAAAACTCAATGAAATCAAGCTGTAACTTCAAGTTTATGTATCTTTCTTTGATTTCAGGTTGAAAGTTGATTAAAAACTCACTTTGAAAAAAAGTTATGGCTGTTTTGTGTCACAGGTCACAAATAGCGTTTTCGCAGCGAGAGAAGGCCAAAATGAACACTTCATGCAGAACTCCTGTATTTTGAGGAAAACTCACTGAAATCCACCTCTAACTTCAAGTTCATGCATCTTTCTATGCTTTCAGATTGAAACTTGACTGAAAACTCACTTTGAAGAAAAGTTATGGCTGTTTTGTGTCACAGGTCACAAATAGCGTTTTCTCAGCGAGAGAAGGCAAAAATGAACACTTCATGCAGAACTTCTGTATTTTGAGGAAAATTCACTGAAATCCAACTGTAACTTCAAGTTTATGCATCTTTCTATGCTTTCAGGTTGAAACTTGACTGAAAACTCACTTTGAAGAAAAGTTATGGCTGTTTTGTATCACAGGTCACAAATAGCGTTTTCTCCGTGAGAGAAGGCCAAAATGAACACTTCGGGCATAACTCCTGTATTTTGAGGGAAACTGCCTGAAATCAACATCTAACTTCAAGTTTATGCATCTTTCTATGCTTTCAGGTTGAAACTTGACTGAAAACTCACTTTGAACAAAAGTTATGGCTGTTTTGTATCACAGGTCACAAAAAGTGTTTTCTCAGCGAGAGAAGGCCAAAATGAACACTTCATCCATACTCCTTTATTTTTTAGGAAAACTGCGTGAAATCCACCTGTAACTTCTCTTGAATGCATCTTTCTATACTTTCAGGTTGAAAATTGACTGAAAACTCCCTTTGGAAAAAAGTTATGGCTGTTTTTTATCACAGGTCACAAATAGCGTTTTCTCAGCGAGAGAAGGCCAAAATGAACACTTCATGCATAACTCCTGTATTTTGAGGAAAACTGAGTGAAATCCACCTGTAACTTCTAGTTTATGCATCTTTCTATGCTTTCAGGTTGAAACTTGACTGAAAACTCACTTTAAACAAAAGTTATGGCTGTTTTGTATCACAGGTCACAAATAGTGTTTTCTCAGCGAGAGAAGGCCAAAATGAACACTTCATATATAACTCCTGTATTTTGAGGAAAACTGTGTGAAATCCACCTGTAACTTCTCTTTTATGCATCTTTCTATGCTTTCAGGTTGAAACTTGACTGAAAACTCAGTTTGAAATAAATGATGACTGTTTTGTATCACAGGTCACAAATAGCGTTTTCTCAGCGAGAGAAGCTCAAAATGAACACTTCATGCAGAACTCCTGTATTTTTAGGAAAACTGCATGAAATCCAACTGTAACTTCAAGTTTTTGCATCTTTCTATGCTGTCAGGTTGAAACTTGACTGAAAACTCACTTTGAACAAAAGTTATGGCTGTATTGTATGACAGGTCACAAATAGTGTTTTCACAGCGAAATAAGTCCAAAATGAAAACTTCATCCATACCTATTGTATTTTTTGGAAAACTGAGTTAAATCCATCCTCTGACTTAAAGTTTATGCATCTTTCTATGCTTTCAGGTTGAAACTTGACTGAAAACTCACTTCAAACAAAAGTTATGGCATTTTTGTATCACAGGTCACAAATAGCGTTTTGTCAGCGAGAGAAGGCCAAAATGAACACTTCATGCATAACTCCTGTATTTTGAGGGAAACTGAGTGAAATCCACCTGTAACTTCAAGTTTATGCATCTTTCTATGATTTCAGGTTGAAACTTGACTGAAAACCCACTTTGAACAGAAGTTATGGCTGTTTTGTATCACAGGTCACAAATAGCGTTTTCTCAGCGAGAGAAGGCCAAAATGAACACTTCATGCATCACTCCTGTATTGTGAGGAAAACTCCATGAAATCCACCTCTAACTTCAAGTTTATTCATCTTTCTATGCTTTCAGGTTGAAACTTGACTGAAAATTTACTTTGAACAAAACTTATGGCTTTTTTTTTCATCACAAGTCATGAATAGTGTTTTCACAGTGACAGAAGACCAAAATTAACACTTCATGCATAACTCCTGTAATTTGAGAAAAACTGCCTGAAATCCACAGCTAACTTTTCTTTTATGCATCTTACTATGCTTTCAGGTTGAAACTTGACTGAAAACTCACTTTGAACAAAAGTAATGTTTTTTTTGTGTCACAGGTTACAAATAGTGTTTTCAAAGCGAGAGAAGCCAAAATGAACACTTCATGCATAACTCTTGTATTTTTTTGGAAAACTCAGTGAAATCCACCTGTAATTTCTAGTTTATGCATCTTTCTATGATTTCTGGTTGAAATTTGACTGAAAACTAACTTTGAACAAAAGATATGGTTGTTTTGTATCACAGGTCACAATAGTTTTTTCTCAGCGAAAGAAGGCCAAAATGAACATTTCATGCATAACTCCTGTATTTTATGGAAAAATGAGTGAATTCATCTGTAACTTCAAGTTTATGCATCTTTCTTAGCTTTCAGGTTGAAACTTGACTGAAAACTCACTATGAAAAAAAGTTATGGCTGTTTTGTATCATTGGTCACAAATAGTGTTTTCTCAGCGAGAGAAGGCCAAAATGAACACTTCATGCATAACTCTTGTATTTTTTGGAAAACTGCATGAAATCCACCTGTATAATCTCCTTTTTGCATCTTTCTTAGCTTTCAGGTTGAAACTTGACTGAAAACTCACTTTGAACAAAAGTTATGGCTGTTTTGTATCACAGGTCATAAATAGCGTTTTCTCAGCGAGAGAAGGCCAAAATGAAAACTTCATGCATAACTCCTGTATTTTGAGGAAAACTGCATGAAATCCACCTTTAACTTCAAGTTTATGCATCTTTCTATGCTCTCAGGTTGAAACTTGACTGAAAACTTATTTTGAACAAAAGTTATGGCTGTTTTGTTTCACAGGTCAGAAATAGTATTTTCAAAGCGAGAGAAGGCCAAAATGAACACTTCATTATAACTCCTGTATTTTGAGGAAAACTGCATGAAATCCACCTCTAACTTCTCTTTCATGCATCTTTCTATGCTTTCAGGTTGAAACTTGACTGAAAACTCACTTTGTTTTTTATCACAGGTCAAAACTAGTGTTTTCACAGCGAGAGAAGGCCAAAATGTACTCTTCATGCATAACTCCTTTATTTTTTGGAAAAATGCCTAAAATCTACCCATAACTAAAAGTTTATGCATCTTTCTATGCTTTCAATTTGAAACTTGTCTGAAAACTCACTTTGAACAAAAGTTATGGCTTTTTTGTATCATCGGTCCAAAATAGTGTTTTCTCAGCGAGAGAAGGCCAAAATGAAGACTTCACACATTATTCCTGTATTTTGAGGAAAACTGCGTGAACTCGACCTTTAACTTCAAGTTTATGCATCTTTATATGCTTTCAGGTTGAAACTTGACTGAAAACTCACTCTGGACAAAAGTTATGGCTGTTTTGTATGACAGGTCACAAATAGCGTTTTCACAGCGAGAGAAGGCTAAAATGAACACTTCATGCATAACTCCTGTATTTTTAGGAAAACTTTGTGAAATCCACCTGTCACTTCAAGTTTATGCATCTTTCTATGCTTTCAGTTTGAAACTTGACTGAAAACTCACTTTGAACAAAAGTTATGGCTGTTTTGTATCACAGGTCAAAAATAGTGTTTTCTCAGCAAGAGAAGGCCAAAATGAAGACTTCATGCATAACTCCTGTATTTTGAGAAAAACTGCATGAAATCCACCTTTAACTTCAAATTTATGCATCTTTCTATGCTTTCAGGTTGAATTTTTACTTCGAAGTCATTTTGAAAAAAAATTACGTCTTTGATGATCACGGTTCACGAAGACTGTTTTCAAAACAAAAGAAGACAATTTAAACATTTCATGCAGAACTCTATTAGTTTGAGCAAAGCTGGCTTAAAAGCACCTGTTACTTCAAAGGTTTTCATCATTCTGTGTTTTCAGATTTGAAGTTCACTGAAAGGTCAGTGTGATAAAGAGTTTCAGCATTTGTGATCACAGGTCACACAATGCCTTTTTCCAGCGAGAGTCCTCTGGAGTGAACACTTCTTGCTGAACTCCTTTATATTCAGGAAAACTAAATGAAATCCACGTGTCATGTCAAGGTAATGTAATTTTCATTGTATCTGGGTTGAAACTCGACTGAAAACTCACTTTGAACCAAAGTTATGGCTGTTTTGTATCAAAGGTCACAAATAGCGTTTTCTCAGCAAGAGAAGGCCAAAATGAACACTTCATGCATAACTCCTGTATTTTGTGGAAAACTGCCTGAAATCAACCTCTAACTTCTCTTTTATGCATCTTTCTATGCTTTCAGGTTGAAACTTGACTGAAAACTCACTTTGAACAAAAGTTATGGCTGTTTTGTATCACAGGTCACAAATAGTGTTTTCTCAGCGAGAGAAGGCCAAAATGAACACTTCATGCATAACTCCTGTATTTTGAGGAAAACTGCATTAAATCCACCTCTAACTTCAAGTTTATTCATCTTTCTATGCTTTCACGTTGAAACTTGACTGAAATCTCACTTTGAACAAAAGTTATGTCTGTTTTGTATCACAGGTCACAAATTGTGTTTTCTCAGCGAGAGAAGGCCAAAATGAACACTTCATACATAATTCCTGTATTTTGAGGAAAACTGCCTGAAATCCACCTCTAACTTCAAGTATGTGCATCTTTCTATGCTTTCAGGTTGAAACTTGACTGAAAACTCACTTTGAACAAAAGTTATGGCTGTTTTGTATCACAGGTCACAAATAGCGTTTTCTCAGCGAGAGAAGGCCAAAATGAACACTTCATGCATAACTCCTGTATTTTGAGGAAAACTGCATTAAATCCAACTCTAACTTCAAGTTTATGCATCTTTCTATGCTTTCAGGTTGAAACTTGACTGAAAACTCACTTTGAACAAAAGTTATGGCTGTTTTGTATCACAGGTCACAAATAGCATTTTCTCAGTGAGAGAAGGCAAGAATGAACACTTTATGCATAACTCCTGTATTTTGAGGAAAATTGCATGAAATCCACCTGTAACTTCAAGTTTATGCATCTTTCTATGCTTTCAGGTTGAAACTTCACTGAAAACTCACTTTGAACAAAAGTTATGGCTTTTTTTTATCACAGGTCACAAATAGTGTTTTCTCAGCGAGAGAAGGCCAAAATGAAAACTTCATGCAGAACTCCTGTATTTTGTGGAAAACTGCCTGAAATACACCTCTAACTTCAAGTTTATGCATCTTTCTATGCTTTCAGGTTAAAAGTTGATTGAAAACTCACTTTGAACAAAAGTTATGGCTGTTTTGTATCACAGGTCACAAATAGTGTTTTCTCAGCGAGAGAAAGCCAAAATGAACACTTCATGCATAACTCCTGTATTTTGAGGAAAACTGCCTGAAATCCACCTCTAACTTAAAGATTATGCATCTTTCTATGCTTTCAGGTTGAAACTTGATTGAAAACTCACTTTGAACAAAAGTTATGGCTGTTTTGTATCACAGCTCACAAATAGCGTTTTCTCAGTGACAGAAGGCCAAAATGAACACTTCATGCATAACTCCTGTATTTTGAAGAAAACTGCCTGAAATCCACCTCTAACTTCAAGATTATGCATCTTTCTATGCTTTCAGGTTGAAACTTGACAGAAAACTCACTTTGAACAAAAGTTATGGCTGTTTTGTATCACAGGTCACAAATAGCGTTTTCTCAGCGAGAGAAGTTTAAAATGAACACTTCATGCATAACTCCTGTATTTTGAGGAAAACTGCATGAAATCCACCTCTAACTTCAAGTTTATGCATCTTTCTATGCTTTCAGGTTGAAACTTGATGAAAACTAACTTTGAACAAAAGTTATGGCTGTTTTGTATCACAGGTCAGAAATACCGTTTTCTCAGCGAGAGAAAGCCAAAATGAACACTTCATGTATAACTCCTGTATTTTGAGGAAAACTGCATAAAATCCACCTGTAACTTCACTTTTATACATATTTCTATGCTTTCAGGTTGAAACTTGACTTAAAATTCACTTTGAACAAAAGTTATGGCTTTTTTGTATCACAGGTCACAAAAAGCGTTTTCTCAGTGAGAGACGGCCAAAATGAACACTTCATGTATAACTCCTGTATTTTGAGGAAAACTGCCTGAAATCAACCTCTAACTTCTCTTTTATGCATCTTTCTATGCTTTCAGGTTGAAACTTGACTGAAAACTCACTTTGAACAAAAGTTATGGCTGTTTTGTATCACAGGTCACAAATAGAGTTTTCTCAGCGAGAGAAGGCCAAAATGAACACTTCATGCATAACTCCTGTATTTTGAGGAAAACTGCATGAAATCCACCTCTAACTTCACTTTTATGCATCTTTCTATGCTTTCAGGTTGAAACTTGACTGAAAACTCACTTTGAACAAAAGTTATGGCTGTTTTGTGTCACATGTCACAAATAGCGTTTTCTCAGCGAGAGAAGGCCAAAATGAACACTTCATGCAGAACTCCTGTATTTTGATGAAAACTCACTGAAATCCACCTGTAAGTTCAAGTTTATGCATCTTTCTATGCTTTCAGGTTGAAACTTGATTGAAAACTCACTTTGAAGAAAAGTTATGGCATTTTTGTATCACAGGTCACAAATAGTGTTTTCGCAGCGAGAGAAGGCCAAAATGAACACTTCATGCAGAACTCCTGTATTTTGATGAAAACTCACTGAAATCCACCTGTAACTTCAAGTTTATGCATCTTTCTATGCTTTCAGGTTGAAACTTGACTGAAAAATTACTTTGAACAAAAGTTATGGCTGTTTTGTGTCACAGGTCAAAAATAGTGTTTTCTCAGCGAGAGAAGGCCAAAATGAACACTTCATGCATAACTCCTGTATTTTGAGGAAAACTGCATGAAATCCACCTGTAACTTCAAGTTTATGCATCTTTCTATGCTTTCAGGTTGAAACTTGACTGAAAACTCAATTTGAAGAAAAGTTATTGCTGTTTTGTATCACAGGTCACAAATAGCGTTTTCTCAGCGAGAGAAGGCCAAAATGAACACTTCATGCATGGCTCCTGTATTTTGATGAAAACTTACTGAAATCAAGCTGAAACTCAAGTTTATGCATCTTTCTATGCTTTCAGGTTGAAACTTGACTGAAAACTCACTTTGAACAAAAGTTTTGGCATTTTTGTATCACAGGTCACAAATAGTGTTTTCTCAGCGAGAGAAGCCAAAATGAACACTTCATGCAGAACTCCTGTATTTTTTGGAAAACTGCATGAAATCCACCTTTAACTTCAGGTTTATGCATCTTTCTATGCTTTCAGGTTGAAACTTGACTGAAAACTCACTTTCAAAAGAAGTTATGGCTGTTTTGTATCACAGGTCAAAAATAGCATATTCACAGCGAGAGAAGCCAAAAATGTACACTTCATGCATAAGTCCTGTATTTTGAGGAAAACTGCCTGAAATCCACCTCTAACTTCAAGTACATGCATCTTTCTATGCCTTTCAGGTTGAAACTTGACTGAAAACTCACTTTGAACAAAAGTAATGGCTGTTTTGTATCACAGGTCACAAATAGCGTTTTCTCAGCGAGAGAAGGCCAAAATGAACACTTCATGCATAACTCCTGTATTTTGATGAAAACTGCATGAAATCCACCTCTAACTTCAAGTTTATGCATCTTTGTATGATTTCAGGTTGAAACTTGATGATAACTAACTTTGAACAAAAGTTATGGCTTTTTTTTTATCACAGGTCACAAATAGTGTTTTCTCAGCGAGAGAAGGCCAAAATGAAAACTTCATGCAGAACTCCTGTATTTTGTGGAAAACTGCCTGAAATACACCTCTAACTTCAAGTTTATGCATCTTTCTATGCTTTCAGGTTAAAAGTTGATTGAAAACTCACTTTGAACAAAAGTTATGGCTGTTTTGTATCACAGGTCACAAATAGTGTTTTCTCAGCGAGAGAAAGCCAAAATGAACACTTCATGCATAACTCCTGTATTTTGAGGAAAACTGCCTGAAATCCACCTCTAACTTAAAGATTATGCATCTTTCTATGCTTTCAGGTTGAAACTTGATTGAAAACTCACTTTGAACAAAAGTTATGGCTGTTTTGTATCACAGCTCACAAATAGCGTTGTCTCAGTGACAGAAGGCCAAAATGAACACTTCATGCATAACTCCTGTATTTTGAAGAAAACTGCCTGAAATCCACCTCTAACTTCAAGATTATGCATCTTTCTATGCTTTCAGGTTGAAACTTGACAGAAAACTCACTTTGAACAAAAGTTAAGGCTGTTTTGTATCACAGGTCACAAATAGCGTTTTCTCAGCGAGAGAAGTTTAAAATGAACACTTCATGCATAACTCCTGTATTTTGAGGAAAACTGCATGAAATCCACCTCTAACTTCAAGTTTATGCATCTTTCTATGCTTTCAGGTTGAAACTTGATGAAAACTAACTTTGAACAAAAGTTATGGCTGTTTTGTATCACAGGTCAGAAATAGCGTTTTCTCAGCGAGAGAAAGCCAAAATGAACACTTCATGTATAACTTCTGTATTTTGAGGAAAACTGCATAAAATCAACCTCTAACTTCTCTTTTATGCATCTTTCTATGCTTTCAGGTTGAAACTTGACTGAAAACTCACTTTGAACAAAAGTTATGGCTGTGTTGTATCACAGGTCACAAAAAGCGTTTTCTCAGCGAGAGAAGGCCAAAATGAACACTTCATGCATTACTCCTGTATTTTGAGGAAAACTGCCTGAAATCCACCTCTAACTACTCTTTTATGCATCTTTCTCTGCTTTCAGGTTGAAACTTGACTGAAAACTCACTTTGAACAAAAGTTATGGCTGTTTTGTATCACAGGTCACAAATAGCGTTTTCTCAGCGAGAGAAGGCCAAAATGAAAACTTCATGCATAACTCCTGTATTTTGAGGAAAACTGCCATAAATCCACGTCTAACTTCAAATATATGCATCTTTCTATGCTTTCAGGTTGAAACTTGACTGAAATCTCACTTTGAACAAAAGTTATGGCTGTTTTGTATCACAGGTCACAAATAGTGTTTTCTCAGCTAGAGAAGGCCAAAATGAACACTTCATGCATAACTCCTGTATTTTGAGGAAAACTGCCTGAAATCCACCTCTAACTTCAAGGACATGCATCTTTCTATGCCTTTCAGGTTGAAACTTGACTGAAAACTCACTTTGAACAAAAGTAATGGCTGTTTTGTATCACAGGTCACAAATTGCGTTTTCTCAGCGAGAGAAGGCCAAAATGAACACTTCATGCATAACTCCTGTATTTTGATGAAAACTGCATGAAATCCACCTCTAACTTCAAGTTTATGCATCTTTGTATGATTTCAGGTTGAAACTTGATGATAACTAACTTTGAACAAAAGTTATGGCTTTTTTTTTATCACAGGTCACAAATAGTGTTTTCTCAGCGAGAGAAGGCCAAAATGAAAACTTCATGCAGAACTCCTGTATTTTGTGGAAAACTGCCTGAAATACACCTCTAACTTCAAGTTTATGCATCTTTCTATGCTTTCAGGTTAAAAGTTGATTGAAAACTCACTTTGAACAAAAGTTATGGCTGTTTTGTATCACAGGTCACAAATAGTGTTTTCTCAGCGAGAGAAAGCCAAAATGAACACTTCATGCATAACTCCTGTATTTTGAGGAAAACTGCCTGAAATCCACCTCTAACTTAAAGATTATGCATCTTTCTATGCTTTCAGGTTGAAACTTGACTGAAAACTCACTTTGAACAAAAGTTATGGCTGTTTTGTATCACAGCTCACAAATAGCGTTGTCTCAGTGACAGAAGGCCAAAATGAACACTTCATGCATAACTCCTGTATTTTGAAGAAAACTGCCTGAAATCCACCTCTAACTTCAAGATTATGCATCTTTCTATGCTTTCAGGTTGAAACTTGACAGAAAACTCACTTTGAACAAAAGTTAAGGCTGTTTTGTATCACAGGTCACAAATAGCGTTTTCTCAGCGAGAGAAGTTTAAAATGAACACTTCATGCATAACTCCTGTATTTTGAGGAAAACTGCATGAAATCCACCTCTAACTTCAAGTTTATGCATCTTTCTATGCTTTCAGGTTGAAACTTGATGAAAACTAACTTTGAACAAAAGTTATGGCTGTTTTGTATCACAGGTCAGAAATAGCGTTTTCTCAGCGAGAGAAAGCCAAAATGAACACTTCATGTATAACTTCTGTATTTTGAGGAAAACTGCATAAAATCCACCTGTAACTTCACTTTTATACATATTTCTATGCTTTCAGGTTGAAACTTGACTTAAAATTCACTTTGAACAAAAGTTATGGCTTTTTTGTATCACAGGTCACAAAAAGCGTTTTCTCAGTGAGAGACGGCCAAAATGAACACTTCATGTATAACTCCTGTATTTTGAGGAAAACTGCCTGAAATCAACCTCTAACTTCTCTTTTATGCATCTTTCTATGCTTTCAGGTTGAAACTTGACTGAAAACTCACTTTGAACAAAAGTTATGGCTGTGTTGTATCACAGGTCACAAAAAGCGTTTTCTCAGCGAGAGAAGGCCAAAATGAACACTTCATGCATTACTCCTGTATTTTGAGGAAAACTGCCTGAAATCCACCTCTAACTACTCTTTTATGCATCTTTCTCTGCTTTCAGGTTGAAACTTGACTGAAAACTCACTTTGAACAAAAGTTATGGCTGTTTTGTATCACAGGTCACAAATAGCGTTTTCTCAGCGAGAGAAGGCCAAAATGAAAACTTCATGCATAACTCCTGTATTTTGAGGAAAACTGCCATAAATCCACGTCTAACTTCAAATATATGCATCTTTCTATGCTTTCAGGTTGAAACTTGACTGAAATCTCACTTTGAACAAAAGTTATGGCTGTTTTGTATCACAGGTCACAAATAGTGTTTTCTCAGCTAGAGAAGGCCAAAATGAACACTTCATGCATAACTCCTGTATTTTGAGGAAAACTGCCTGAAATCCACCTCTAACTTCAGGTTTATGCATCTTTTTATGCTTTCAGGTTGAAACTTGACTGAAAACTCACTTTGAACAAAAGTTATGGCTGTTTTGTATCACAGGTCACAAATAGTGTTTTCTCAGCGAGAGAAGGACAAAATGAACACTTCATATATAATTCCTGTATTTTATGGAAAACTGAGTTAAAACCATCCTCTAACTTAAAGTTTATGCATCTTTCTATGCTTTCAGGTTGAAACTTGACTGAAAACTCACTTTGAAAAAAGTTATGGCTGTTTTGTATCACAGGTCACAAATAGCGTTTTCTCAGCGAGAGAAGGCCAAAATGAAAACTTCATGCATAACTCCTGTATTTTGAGGAAAACTGCCATAAATCCACGTCTAACTTCAAATATATGCATCTTTCTATGCTTTCAGGTTGAAACTTGACTGAAATCTCACTTTGAACAAAAGTTATGGCTGTTTTGTATCACAGGTCACAAATAGTGTTTTCTCAGCTAGAGAAGGCCAAAATGAACACTTCATGCATAACTCCTGTATTTTGAGGAAAACTGCCTGAAATCCACCTCTAACTTCAGGTTTATGCATCTTTTTATGCTTTCAGGTTGAAACTTGACTGAAAACTCACTTTGAAAAAAAGTTATGGCTGTTTTGTATCACACGTCACAAATAGTGTTTTCTCAGCGAGAGAAGGCCAAAATGAACACTTCATGCATAACTCCTGTATTTTGAGGAAAACTGCGTGAAATCCACCTGTAACTTCAAGTTTATGCATCTTTCTTTGCTTTCAGGTTGAAATTTGACTTAAAACTCACTTTTAACAAAAGTTATGGTATTTTTGTATCACAGGTCACAAATAGTGTTTTCACAGTGAGAGAAAGCCAAAATGAACACTTCATGCATAACTCCTGTATTTTGAGGAAAACTGCATGAAATCAACCTCTAACTTCAAGTTTATGCATCTTTCTGTGCTTTCAGGTTGAAACTTGACTAAAAACTCACTTTGAACAAAAGTTATGGCTGTTTTGTTTCACAGGTCAGAAATAGTATTTTCAAAGCGAGAGAAGGCCAAAATGAACACTTCATTATAACTCCTGTATTTTGAGGAAAACTGCATGAAATCCACCTCTAACTTCTCTTTCATGCATCTTTCTATGCTTTCAGGTTGAAACTTGACTGAAAACTCACTTTGTTTTTTATCACAGGTCAAAACTAGTGTTTTCACAGCGAGAGAAGGCCAAAATGAACACTTCATGCATAACTCCTGTATTTTTAGGAAAACTTTGTGAAATCCACCTGTCACTTCAAGTTTATGCATCTTTCTATGCTTTCAGTTTGAAACTTGACTGAAAACTCACTTTGAACAAAAGTTATGGCTGTTTTGTATCACAGGTCAAAAATAGTGTTTTCTCAGCAAGAGAAGGCCAAAATGAAGACTTCATGCATAACTCCTGTATTTTGAGAAAAACTGCATGAAATCCACCTTTAACTTCAAATTTATGCATCTTTCTATGCTTTCAGGTTGAATTTTTACTTCGAAGTCATTTTGAAAAAAAATTACGTCTTTGATGATCACGGTTCACGAAGACTGTTTT
The DNA here is from genome assembly GCF_037954235.1 of Aulostomus chinensis. Taxonomy (NCBI): domain Eukaryota; kingdom Metazoa; phylum Chordata; class Actinopteri; order Syngnathiformes; family Aulostomidae; genus Aulostomus; species Aulostomus chinensis. The sequence continues at coordinate 317,204 of NW_028234167.1, forward strand.
CAAAACAAAAGAAGACATTTTAAACATTTCATGCAGAACTCTATTAGTTTGAGCAAAGCTGGCTTAAAAGCACCTGTTACTTCAAAGGTTTTCATCATTCTGTGTTTTCAGATTTGAAGTTCACTGAAAGGTCAGTGTGATAAAGAGTTTCAGCATTTGTGATCACAGGTCACACAATGCCTTTTTCCAGCGAGAGTCCTCTGGAGTGAACACTTCTTGCTGAACTCCTTTATATTCAGGAAAACTAAATGAAATCCACGTGTCATGTCAAGGTAATGTAATTTTCATTGTATCTGGGTTGAAACTCGACTGAAAACTCACTTTGAACCAAAGTTATGGCTGTTTTGTATCAAAGGTCACAAATAGCGTTTTCTCAGCGAGAGAAGGCCAAAATGAACACTTCATGCATAACTCCTGTATTTTGTGGAAAACTGCCTGAAATCAACCTCTAACTTCTCTTTTATGCATCTTTCTATGCTTTCAGGTTGAAACTTGACTGAAAACTCACTTTGAACAAAAGTTATGGCTGTTTTGTATCACAGGTCACAAATAGTGTTTTCTCAGCGAGAGAAGGCCAAAATGAACACTTCATGCATAACTCCTGTATTTTGAGGAAAACTGCATTAAATCCACCTCTAACTTCAAGTTTATTCATCTTTCTATGCTTTCACGTTGAAACTTGACTGAAATCTCACTTTGAACAAAAGTTATGTCTGTTTTGTATCACAGGTCACAAATTGTGTTTTCTCAGCGAGAGAAGGCCAAAATGAACACTTCATACATAATTCCTGTATTTTGAGGAAAACTGCCTGAAATCCACCTCTAACTTCAAGTATGTGCATCTTTCTATGCTTTCAGGTTGAAACTTGACTGAAAACTCACTTTGAACAAAAGTTATGGCTGTTTTGTATCACAGGTCACAAATAGCGTTTTCTCAGCGAGAGAAGGCCAAAATGAACACTTCATGCATAACTCCTGTATTTTGAGGAAAACTGCATTAAATCCAACTCTAACTTCAAGTTTATGCATCTTTCTATGCTTTCAGGTTGAAACTTGACTGAAAACTCACTTTGAACAAAAGTTATGGCTGTTTTGTATCACAGGTCACAAATAGCATTTTCTCAGTGAGAGAAGGCAAGAATGAACACTTTATGCATAACTCCTGTATTTTGAGGAAAATTGCATGAAATCCACCTGTAACTTCAAGTTTATGCATCTTTCTATCCTTTAGGTTGAAACTTCACTGAAAACTCACTTTGAACAAAAGTTATGGCATTTTTGTATCACAGGTCACAAATAGTGTTTTCTCAGCGAGAGAAGGCCAAAATGAACACTTCATGCAGAACTCCTGTATTTTGATGAAAACTCACTGAAATCCACCTGAAAGTTCAAGTTTATGCATCTTTCTATGCTTTCAGGTTGAAACTTGATTGAAAACTCATTTTGAAGAAAAGTTATGGCATTTTTGTATCACAGGTCACAAATAGTGTTTTTGCAGCGAGAGAAGGCCAAAATGAACACTTCATGCAGAACTCCTGTATTTTGATGAAAACTCACTGAAATCCACCTGTAACTTCAAGTTTATGCATCTTTCTATGCTTTCAGGTTGAAACTTGACTGAAAAATTACTTTGAACAAAAGTTATGGCTGTTTTGTGTCACAGGTCAAAAATAGTGTTTTCTCAGCGAGAGAAGGCCAAAATGAACACTTCATGCATAACTCCTGTATTTTGAGGAAAACTGCATGAAATCCACCTGTAACTTCAAGTTTATGCATCTTTCTATGCTTTCAGGTTGAAACTTGACTGAAAACTCACTTTGAAGAAAAGTTATGGCTGTTTTGTATCACAGGTCACAAATAGCGTTTTCTCAGCGAGAGAAGGCCAAAATGAACACTTCATGCATGGCTCCTGTATTTTGATGAAAACTTACTGAAATCAAGCTGAAACTCAAGTTTATGCATCTTTCTATGCTTTCAGGTTGAAACTTGACTGAAAACTCACTTTGAACAAAAGTTTTGGCATTTTTGTATCACAGGTCACAAATAGTGTTTTCTCAGCGAGAGAAGCCAAAATGAACACTTCATGCAGAACTCCTGTATTTTTTGGAAAACTGCATGAAATCCACCTTTAACTTCAAGTTTATGCATCTTTCTATGCTTTCAGGTTGAAACTTGACTAAAACTCACTTTCAAAAGAAGTTATGGCTGTTTTGTATCACAGGTCAAAAATAGCATATTCACAGCGAGAGAAGCCAAAAATGTACACTTCATGCATAAGTCCTGTATTTTGAGGAAAACTGAGTGAAATCCACCTCTAACTGCAAGTTTATTCATCTTTCTATGCTTTCAGGTTGAAACTTGACTGAAAACTCACTTTGAACAAAAGTTATGGCTTTTTTTTATCACAGGTCACAAATAGTGTTTTCTCAGCGAGAGAAGGCCAAAATGAAAACTTCATGCAGAACTCCTGTATTTTGTGGAAAACTGCCTGAAATACACCTCTAACTTCAAGTTTATGCATCTTTCTATGCTTTCAGGTTAAAAGTTGATTGAAAACTCACTTTGAACAAAAGTTATGGCTGTTTTGTATCACAGGTCACAAATAGTGTTTTCTCAGCGAGAGAAAGCCAAAATGAACACTTCATGCATAACTCCTGTATTTTGAGGAAAACTGCCTGAAATCCACCTCTAACTTAAAGATTATGCATCTTTCTATGCTTTCAGGTTGAAACTTGATTGAAAACTCACTTTGAACAAAAGTTATGGCTGTTTTGTATCACAGCTCACAAATAGCGTTTTCTCAGTGACAGAAGGCCAAAATGAACACTTCATGCATAACTCCTGTATTTTGAAGAAAACTGCCTGAAATCCACCTCTAACTTCAAGATTATGCATCTTTCTATGCTTTCAGGTTGAAACTTGACAGAAAACTCACTTTGAACAAAAGTTATGGCTGTTTTGTATCACAGGTCACAAATAGCGTTTTCTCAGCGAGAGAAGTTTAAAATGAACACTTCATGCATAACTCCTGTATTTTGAGGAAAACTGCATGAAATCCACCTCTAACTTCAAGTTTATGCATCTTTCTATGCTTTCAGGTTGAAACTTGATGAAAACTAACTTTGAACAAAAGTTATGGCTGTTTTGTATCACAGGTCAGAAATACCGTTTTCTCAGCGAGAGAAAGCCAAAATGAACACTTCATGTATAACTCCTGTATTTTGAGGAAAACTGCATAAAATCCACCTGTAACTTCACTTTTATACATATTTCTATGCTTTCAGGTTGAAACTTGACTTAAAATTCACTTTGAACAAAAGTTATGGCTTTTTTGTATCACAGGTCACAAAAAGCGTTTTCTCAGTGAGAGACGGCCAAAATGAACACTTCATGTATAACTCCTGTATTTTGAGGAAAACTGCCTGAAATCAACCTCTAACTTCTCTTTTATGCATCTTTCTATGCTTTCAGGTTGAAACTTGACTGAAAACTCACTTTGAACAAAAGTTATGGCTGTTTTGTATCACAGGTCACAAATAGAGTATTCTCAGCGAGAGAAGGCCAAAATGAACACTTCATGCATAACTCCTGTATTTTGAGGAAAACTGCATGAAATCCACCTCTAACTTCACTTTTATGCATCTTTCTATGCTTTCAGGTTGAAACTTGACTGAAAACTCACTTTGAACAAAAGTTATGGCTGTTTTGTGTCACATGTCACAAATAGCGTTTTCTCAGCGAGAGAAGGCCAAAATGAACACTTCATGCAGAACTCCTGTATTTTGATGAAAACTCACTGAAATCCACCTGTAAGTTCAAGTTTATGCATCTTTCTATGCTTTCAGGTTGAAACTTGATTGAAAACTCACTTTGAAGAAAAGTTATGGCATTTTTGTATCACAGGTCACAAATAGTGTTTTCGCAGCGAGAGAAGGCCAAAATGAACACTTCATGCAGAACTCCTGTATTTTGATGAAAACTCACTGAAATCCACCTGTAACTTCAAGTTTATGCATCTTTCTATGCTTTCAGGTTGAAACTTGACTGAAAAATTACTTTGAACAAAAGTTATGGCTGTTTTGTGTCACAGGTCAAAAATAGTGTTTTCTCAGCGAGAGAAGGCCAAAATGAACACTTCATGCATAACTCCTGTATTTTGAGGAAAACTGCATGAAATCCACCTGTAACTTCAAGTTTATGCATCTTTCTATGCTTTCAGGTTGAAACTTGACTGAAAACTCAATTTGAAGAAAAGTTATTGCTGTTTTGTATCACAGGTCACAAATAGCGTTTTCTCAGCGAGAGAAGGCCAAAATGAACACTTCATGCATAACTCCTGTATTTTGATGAAAACTGCATGAAATCCACCTCTAACTTCAAGTTTATGCATCTTTGTATGATTTCAGGTTGAAACTTGATGATAACTAACTTTGAACAAAAGTTATGGCTTTTTTTTTATCACAGGTCACAAATAGTGTTTTCTCAGCGAGAGAAGGCCAAAATGAAAACTTCATGCAGAACTCCTGTATTTTGTGGAAAACTGCCTGAAATACACCTCTAACTTCAAGTTTATGCATCTTTCTATGCTTTCAGGTTAAAAGTTGATTGAAAACTCACTTTGAACAAAAGTTATGGCTGTTTTGTATCACAGGTCACAAATAGTGTTTTCTCAGCGAGAGAAAGCCAAAATGAACACTTCATGCATAACTCCTGTATTTTGAGGAAAACTGCCTGAAATCCACCTCTAACTTAAAGATTATGCATCTTTCTATGCTTTCAGGTTGAAACTTGATTGAAAACTCACTTTGAACAAAAGTTATGGCTGTTTTGTATCACAGCTCACAAATAGCGTTGTCTCAGTGACAGAAGGCCAAAATGAACACTTCATGCATAACTCCTGTATTTTGAAGAAAACTGCCTGAAATCCACCTCTAACTTCAAGATTATGCATCTTTCTATGCTTTCAGGTTGAAACTTGACTGAAAACTCAATTTGAAGAAAAGTTATTGCTGTTTTGTATCACAGGTCACAAATAGCGTTTTCTCAGCGAGAGAAGGCCAAAATGAACACTTCATGCATAACTCCTGTATTTTGATGAAAACTGCATGAAATCCACCTCTAACTTCAAGTTTATGCATCTTTGTATGATTTCAGGTTGAAACTTGATGATAACTAACTTTGAACAAAAGTTATGGCTTTTTTTTTATCACAGGTCACAAATAGTGTTTTCTCAGCGAGAGAAGGCCAAAATGAAAACTTCATGCAGAACTCCTGTATTTTGTGGAAAACTGCCTGAAATACACCTCTAACTTCAAGTTTATGCATCTTTCTATGCTTTCAGGTTAAAAGTTGATTGAAAACTCACTTTGAACAAAAGTTATGGCTGTTTTGTATCACAGGTCACAAATAGTGTTTTCTCAGCGAGAGAAAGCCAAAATGAACACTTCATGCATAACTCCTGTATTTTGAGGAAAACTGCCTGAAATCCACCTCTAACTTAAAGATTATGCATCTTTCTATACTTTCAGGTTGAAACTTGATTGAAAACTCACTTTGAACAAAAGTTATGGCTGTTTTGTATCACAGCTCACAAATAGCGTTGTCTCAGTGACAGAAGGCCAAAATGAACACTTCATGCATAACTCCTGTATTTTGAAGAAAACTGCCTGAAATCCACCTCTAACTTCAAGATTATGCATCTTTCTATGCTTTCAGGTTGAAACTTGACAGAAAACTCACTTTGAACAAAAGTTAAGGCTGTTTTGTATCACAGGTCACAAATAGCGTTTTCTCAGCGAGAGAAGTTTAAAATGAACACTTCATGCATAACTCCTGTATTTTGAGGAAAACTGCATAAAATCCACCTGTAACTTCACTTTTATACATATTTCTATGCTTTCAGGTTGAAACTTGACTTAAAATTCACTTTGAACAAAAGTTATGGCTTTTTTGTATCACAGGTCACAAAAAGCGTTTTCTCAGTGAGAGACGGCCAAAATGAACACTTCATGTATAACTCCTGTATTTTGAGGAAAACTGCCTGAAATCAACCTCTAACTTCTCTTTTATGCATCTTTCTATGCTTTCAGGTTGAAACTTGACTGAAAACTCACTTTGAACAAAAGTTATGGCTGTGTTGTATCACAGGTCACAAAAAGCGTTTTCTCAGCGAGAGAAGGCCAAAATGAACACTTCATGCATTACTCCTGTATTTTGAGGAAAACTGCCTGAAATCCACCTCTAACTACTCTTTTATGCATCTTTCTCTGCTTTCAGGTTGAAACTTGACTGAAATCTCACTTTGAACAAAAGTTATGGCTGTTTTGTATCACAGGTCACAAATCGTGTTTTCTCAGCTAGAGAAGGCCAAAATGAACACTTCATGCATAACTCCTGTATTTTGAGGAAAACTGCCTGAAATCCACCTCTAACTTCAGGTTTATGCATCTTTTTATGCTTTCAGGTTGAAACTTGACTGAAAACTCACTTTGAACAAAAGTTATGGCTGTTTTGTATCACAGGTCACAAATAGTGTTTTCTCAGCGAGAGAAGGACAAAATGAACACTTCATATATAATTCCTGTATTTTATGGAAAACTGAGTTAAAACCATCCTCTAACTTAAAGTTTATGCATCTTTCTATGCTTTCAGGTTGAAACTTGACTGAAAACTCACTTTGAACAAAAGTTATGGCTGTTTTGTGTCACAGGTCACAAATAGCGTTTTCTCAGCGAGAGAAGGCCAAAATGAACACTTCATGCATAACTCCTGTATTTTGATGAAAACTCATTGAAATCCACCTGTTACTTCAAGTTCATGCATCTTTCTATGCTTTCAGGTTGAAACTTGACTGAAAACTCACTTTGAACAAAAGTTATGGCTGTTTTGTGTCACAGGTCACAAATAGCGTTTTCTCAGCGAGAGAAGGCCAAAATGAACACTTCATGCGGAACTCCTGTATTTTGATGAAAACTCACTGAAATCCACCTGTTACTTCAAGTTCATGCATCTTTCTATGCTTTCAGGTGGAAACTTGACTAAAACTCACTTTGAACAAAAGTTATGGCTGTTTTGTGTCACAGGTCACAAATCGCGTTTTCTCAGCGAGAGAATGCCAAAATGAACACTTCATGCAGAACTCCTGTATTTTGAGGAAAACTCACTGAAATCAAGTTGTAACTTCAAGTTTATGCATCTTTCTATGCTTTCAGGTTGAAACTTGACTGAAAACTCACTTTGAACAAAAGTTATGGCTGTTTTGTGTCACAGGTCACAAATAGCGTTTTCTCAGCGAGAGAATGCCAAAATGAACACTTCATGCAGAACTCCTGTATTTTGATGAAAACTCACTGAAATCCACCTGTTACTTCAAGTTTATGCATATTTCTATGCTTTCAGGTTGAAACTTGACTGAAAACACACTTTGAAAAAAAGTTATGGCTGTTTTTTGTCGCAGGTCACAAATAGTGTTTTCTCAGCGAAAGAAGGCCAAAATGAATACTTCATGCAGAACTCCTGTATTTTGATGAAAACTCACTGAAATCCACCTGTAACTTCAAGTTTATGCATCTTTCTATGCTTTCAGGTGGAAACTTGACTGAAAACTCACTTTGAACAAAAGTTATGGCATTTTTGTGTCACAGGTCACAAATAGTGTTTTCTCAGCGAGAGAAGGCCAAAATGAACACTTCATGCATAACTCCTGTATTTTGATGAAAACTCACTGAAATCCACCTGTTACTTCAAGTTCATGCATCTTTCTATGCTTTCAGGTTGAAACTTGACTGAAAACTCACTTTGAACAAAAGTTATGGCTGTTTTGTGTCGCAGGTCACAAATAGTGTTTTTTCAGCGAGAGAAGGCCAAAATGAACACTTCATGCATAACTCCTGTATTTTGAGGAAAACTCACTGAAATCAAGCTGTACCTTCAAGTTTATGCATCTTTCTATGCTTTCAGGTTGAAACTTGCCTGAAAACTCACTTTGAACAAAAGTTATGGCTGTTTTTATGTCGCAGGTCACAAATAGCGTTTTCTCAGCGATAGAAGGCCAAAATGAACACTTCATGCAGAACTCCTGTATTTTGATGAAAACTGTGTGAAATCCACCTGTAACTTCAAGTTTATGCATCTTTCTATGCTTTCAGGTTTAAACTTGACTGAAAACTCACTTTGAACAAAAGTTAGGTCATTTTTGTATCACAGGTCACAAATAGTGTTTTCTCAGCGAGAGAAGGTAAAAATGAACACTTCATGCAGAACTCCTGTATTTTGATGAAAACTCACTGAAATCAAGCTGTAACTTCAAGTTTATGCATCTTTCTATGCTTTCAGGTTGAAACTTGACTGAAAACTCACTTTGAACAAAAGCTATGGCTGTTTTGTGTCACAGGTCACAAACAGCGTTTTCTCAACGAGAGAAGGCCAAAATGAACACTTCATGCATAACTCCTGTATTTTGAGGAAAACTGCCTGAAATCCACCTCTTACTTCAAGTTTATTCATCTTTCTATGCTTTCAGGTTGAAACTTGATTGAAAACTCACTTTGAACAAAAGTTATGGCTGTGTTGTGTCGCAGGTCACAAATAGTGTTTTCTCAGCGAGAGAAGGCCAAAATGAACACTTCATGCAGAACTCCTGTATTTTGATGAAAACTCACTGAAATCCACCTGTACCTTCAAGTTTATGCATCTTTCTATGCTTTCAGGTTGAAACTTGACTGAAAACTCACTTTGAACAAAAGTTATGGCTGTTTTGTATCACAGGTCAAAAATAGCGTTTTCTCAGCGAGAGAAGGCCGAAAAAGACTTCATGCATAACTGCTGTATTTTGAGGAAAACTCACGGAAATCCACCTGTAACTTCAAGTTTATGCATCTTTCTATGCTTTCAGATTGAAACTTGACTGAAAACTCACTTTGAACAAAAGTTAGGTCATTTTTGTATCACAGGTCACAAATAGATTTTTCTCAGCGAGAGAAGGCCAAAATGAACACTTCATGCAGAACTCCTGTATTTTGATGAAAACTCACTGAAATCCACCTGTAACTTCAAGTTTATGCATCTTTCTATGCTTTCAGGTTGAAACTTGACTGAAAACTCACTTTGAACAAAAGTTATGGCTGTTTTGTGTCACAGGCCACAAATAGCGTTTTCTCAGCGAAAGAAGGCCAAAATGAAAACGTCATGCAGAACTCCTGTATTTTGATGAAAACTCACTGAAATCCACCTGTTACTTCAAGTTTATGCATCTTTCTATGCTTTCAGGTGGAAACTTGACTGAAAACACACTTTGAACAAAAGTTATGGCTGTTTTGTGTCGCAGGTCACAAATAGTGTTTTCTCAGCGACAGAAGGCCAAGATGAACACTTCATGCATAACTCCTGTATTTTGATGAAAACTCACTGAAATCCACCTGTAACTTCAAGTTTATGCATCTTTCTATGCTTTCAGGTGGAAACTTGACTGAAAACTCACTTTGAACAAAAGTTATGGCTGTTCTGTTTCGCAGGTCACAAATAGCGTTTTCTCAGCGAGAGAAGGCCAAAATGAACACTTCATGCAGAACTCCTGTATTTTGATGAAAACTCACTGAAATCCACCTGTAACTTCAAGTTTATGATTCTTTCTATGCTTTCAGTTGGAAACTTGACTGAAAACTCACTTTGAAGAAAAATTATGGCATTTTTGTATCACAGGTCACAAATAGTGTTTTCTCAGCGAAAGAAGGCCAAAATGAACACTTCATGCATAACTCCTGTATTTTGATGAAAACTCACTGAAATCCACCTGTATCTTCAAGTTTCTGCATCTTTCTATGCTTTCAGGTTGAAACTTGACTGAAAACTCACTTTGAAGAAAAGTTAGGTCATTTTTGTATCACAGGACACAAATAGCGTTTTTTTAGCGAGAGAAGGCCAAAATGAACACTTCATGCAGAACTCCTGTATTTTGATGAAAACTCACTGAAATCCACCTGTAACTTCAAGTTTCTGCATCTTTCTATGCTTTCAGGTTGAAACTTGACTGAAAACTCACTTTGAACAAAAGTTAGGTCATTTTTGTATCACAGGTCACAAATAGATTTTTCTCAGCGAGAGAAGGCCAAAATGAACACTTCATGCAGAACTCCTGTATTTTGATGAAAACTCACTGAAATCCACCTGTAACTTCAAGTTTATGCATCTTTCTATGCTTTCAGGTTGAAACTTGACTGAAAACTCACTTTGAAGAAAAGTTATGGCATTTTTGTATCACAGGTCACAAATAGTTTTTTCTCAGCGAGAGAAGGCCAAAATGAACACTTCATGCAGAACTCCTGTATTTTGATGAAAACTCACTGAAATCAAGCTGTAACTTCAAGTTTATGCATCTTTCTATGCTTTCAGGTGGAAACTTGACTGAAAACTCACTTTGAACAAAAGTTATGGCTGTTTTGTGTCACAGGTCACAAATAGCGTTTTCTCAACAAGAGAAGGCCAAAATGAACACTTCATGCAGAACTCCTGTATTTTGATGAAAACTCATTGAAATCCACCTGTACCTTCAAGTTTATGCATCTTTCTATGCTTTCAGGTTGAAACTTCACTGAAAACTCAGTTTGAACAAAAGTTATGGCATTTTTGTATCACAGGTCACAAATAGTGTTTTATCAGCGAGAGAAGGCCAAAATGAACACTTCATGCAGAACTCCTGTATTTTGAGGAAAACTCACTGAAATCCACCTGTTACTTCAAGTTTATGCATATTTCTATGCTTTCAGGTGGAAACTTGACTGAAAACACACTTTGAACAAAAGTTATGGCTGTTTTTTGTCGCAGGTCACAAATAGTGTTTTCTCAGCGAAAGAAGGCCAAAATGAACACTTCATGCAGAACTCCTGTATTTTGATGAAAACTCACTGAAATCCACCTGTAACTTCAAGTTTATGCATCTTTCTATGCTTTCAGGTGGAAACTTGACTGAAAACTCACTTTGAACAAAAGTTATGGCTGTTTTGTGTCACAGGTCACAAATAGCGTTTTCTCAGCGAGAGAAGGCCAAAATGAACACTTCATGCGAACTCCTGTATTTTGATGAAAACTCACTGAAATCCACCTGTTACTTCAAGTTTATGCATCTTTCTATGCTTTCAGGTGGAAACTTGACTGAAAACTCACTTTGAACAAAAGTTATGGCTGTTTTGTGTCACAGGTCACAAATCGCGTTTTCTCAGCGAGAGAAGGCCAAAATGAACACTTCATGCAGAACTCCTGTATTTTGATGAAAATTAACTGAAATCACGTTGTAACTTCAAGTTTATGCATCTTTCTAATCTTTCAGGTTGAAACTTGACTGAAAACTCACTTTGAACAAAAGTTATGGCTGTTTTGTGTAGCAGGTCAAAAAAAGCTTTTTCTCAGCGAGAGAAGGCCGAAATGAAGACTTCATGCATAACTCCTGTATTTTGAGGAAAACTCACTGAAATCAAGCTGTAACTTCAAGTTTATGCATCTTTCTATGCTTTCAGTTTGAAATTTGACTGAAAACTCACTTTGAACAAAAGTTATGGCTGTTTTGTGTCACAGGTCACGAATAGCGTTTTCTCAGCGAGAGAAGGCCAAAATGAACACTTCATGCATAACTCCTGTACTTTGAGGAAAACTCACTGAAATCCACCTGTAACTTCAAGTTTATGCATCTTTCTATGCTTTCAGGTTGAAACTTGACTGAAAACTCACTTTGAAGAAAAGTTATGGCATTTTTGTATCACAGTTCACAAATAGTGTTTTCTCAGCGAGAGAAGGCCAAAATGAACACTTCATGCAGAACTCCTGTATTTTAAGGAAAACTCACTGAAATCCACCTGTAACTTCAAGTTTATGCATCTTTCTATGCTTTCAGGTTGAAACTTGACTGAAAACTCACTTTGAACAAAAGTTATGGCTGTTTTGTGTCACAGGTCACAAATAGCGTTTTCTCAGCGAGAGAAGGCAAAAGAAAACACTTCATGCAGAACTCCTGTATTTTGATGAAAACTCACTGAAATCAAGGTGTAACTTCAAGTTTATGCATCTTTCTATGCTTTCAGGTTGAAACTTGACTGAAAACTCACTTTGAAGAAAAGTTATGGCATTTTTGTATCATAGGTCACAAATAGTGTTTTCTCAGCGAGAGAAGGCCAAATTAACACTTCATTCAGAACTCCTGTATTTTGATGAAAACTCACTGAAATCCACCTGTAACTTCAAGTTTATGCATCTTTCTATGCTTTCAGGTTGAAACTTGACTGAAAACTCACTTTGAACAAAAGTTATGGCTGTTTTGTATCACAGGTCACAAATAGTGTCTTCTAAGCGAGAGAAGGCCAAATTAACACTTCATGCATAACTCCTGTATTTTGATGAAAACTCACTGAAATCAAGCTGTAACTTCAAGTTTATTCATCTTTCTATGCTTTCAGGTTGAAACTTGACTGAAAACTCACTTTTGAAAAAAGTTATGGCTGTTTTGTATCACAGGTCACGAATAGTGTTTTCTCAATGAGAGAAGGCCAAAATGAACACTTCATGCAGAACTCCTGTATTTTGATGAAAACTCACTGAAATCCACCTGTAACTTCAAGTTTATGCATCTTTCTATGCTTTCAGGTTGAAACTTGTCTGAAAACTCACTTTGAACAATAGTTATGGCTGTTTTGTGTCACAGGTCACAAATAGCGTTTTCTCAGCGAGAGAAGGCCAAAATGAACACTTCATGCATAACTCCTTTAGTTTGATGAAAACTCACTGAAATCAAGCTGTAACTTCAAGTTTATGCATCTTTCTATGCTTTCAGGTTGAAACTTGACTGAAAACTCACTTTGAACAAAAGTTATGGCTGTTTTGTGTCGCAAGTTACAAATAGCTTTTTCTCAGCGAGAGAAGGCCAAAATGAACATTTCATGCATAACTCCATTATTTTGATGAAAACTCACTGAAATTAAGCTTTAACTTCAAGTTTATGCATCTTTCTATGCTTTCAGGTTGAAACTTGACTGAAAACTCACTTTGAACAAAAGTTATGGCTGTTTTGTGTCACAGGTCACAAATAGTGTTTTCTCAACGAGAGAAGGCCAAAATGAACACTTCATGCATAACTCCTGTATTTTGATGAAAACTTACTGAAATCAAGCTGTACCTTCAAGTTTATGCATCTTTCTATGCTTTCAGGTTGAAACTTGACTGAAAACTCACTTTGAAGAAAAGTTATGGCATTTTTGTATCACATTTCACAAATAGTGTTTTCTCAGCAAGAGAAGGCCAAAATGAACACTTCATGCATAACTCCTGTACTTTGAGGAAAACTGCATGAAATCCACCTCTAACTTCAAGTTTATGCATCTTTCTATGCTTTCAGGTTGAAACTTGACTGAAAACTCACTTTGAACAAAAGTTATGGCTGTTTTGTTTCACAGGCCACAAATAGTGTTTTTCTCAGCGAGAGAAGGCCAAAATGAAACTTCATGCATAACTCCTGTATTTTGTGGAAAACTGCCTGAAATACACCTCTAACTTCAAGTTTATGCATCTTTCTATGCTTTCAGGTTGAAAGTTGATTGAAAACTCACTTTGAACAAAAGTTATGGCTGTTTTGTATCACAGGTAACAAAAAGTGTTTTCTCAGCGAGAGAAGGCTTAAATGAACACTTCATGCATAACTCCTGTATTTTGAGGGAAACTGCCTGAAATAAACCTCTAACTTACTTCTCTTTTATGCATCTTTCTATGCTTTCAGGTTGAAACTTGACTGAAAACTCACTTTGAACAAAAGTTATGGCTGTTTTGTATCACAGGTCACAAATAGTTTTTTCTCAGCGAGAGAAGGCCAAAATGAACACTTCATGCATAACTCCTGTATTTTGAGGAAAACTGCATGAAATCCACCTCTAACTTCACTTTTATGCATCTTTCTATGCTTTCAGGTTGAAACTTGACTGAAAACTCACTTTGAACAAAAGTTATGGCTGTTTTGTATCACAGGTCACAAATAGTGTTTTCTCAGCTGAGAGAAGGCCAAAATGAACACATCATGCATAACTCCTGTATTTTGAGGAAAACTGCTGAAATCCACCTCTAACTTCAAGTTTATGCATCTTTCTATGCTTTCAGGTTGAAACTTGACTGAAAACTCACTTTGAACAAAAGTTATGGCTGTTTTGTATCACAAGTCACAAATAGTGTTTTCTCAGCGAGAGAAGGCCAAATGAACACTTCATGCATAACTCCTGTACTTTGAGGAAAACTGCATGAAATCCACCTCTAACTTCAAGTTTATGCATCTTTCTATGCTTTCAGGATGAAACTTGACTGAAAACTCACTTTGAACAAAAGTTATGGCTGTTTTGTATCACAGGTCACAAATAGTTTTTTCTCAGCGAGAGAAGGCCAAATGAACACTTCATGCATAACTCCTGTATTTTGAGGAAAACTCAATGAAATCCACCTCTAACTTAAAGATTATGCATCTTTCTATGCTTTCAGGTTGAAACTTGACTGAAAACTCACTTTGAACAAAAGTTATGGCTGTTTTGTATCACAGGTCACAAATAGAGTTTTCTCAGCGAGAGAAGGCCAAAATGAAACTTCATGCATAACTCCTGTATTTTGAGGAAAACTGCATGAAATCCACCTCTAACTTCACTTTTATGCATCTTTCTATGCTTTCAGGTTGAAACTTGACTGAAAACTCACTTTGAACAAAAGTTATGGCTGTTTTGTATCACAGGTCACAAATAGCGTTTTCTCAGCGAGAGGAAGCCATAATGAACACTTCATGCATAACTCTTTTATTTTGAGGAAAACTTCCTGAAATCCACCTCTAACTTCAAGTTTATGCATCTTTCTATGCTTTCAGGTTGAAACTTGATTGAAAACTCACTTTGAACAAAAGTTATGGCTGTTTTGTATCACAGGTCACAAATAGTGTTTTCTCAGCGAGAGAAGGCCAAAATGAACACTTCATGCAAAACTCCTGTATTTTGAGGAAAACTGCTGAAATCCACCTCTAACTTCAAGTTTATGCATCTTTCTATGCTTTCAGGGTTGAAACTTGACTGAAAACTCACTTTGAACAAAAGTTATGGCTGTTTTGTATCACAAGTCACAAATAGTGTTTTCTCAGCGAGAGAAGGCCAAAATGAACACTTCATGCATAACTCTTTTATTTTGAGGAAAACTTCTGAAATCCCCCTCTAACTTCAAGTTTATGCATCTTTCTATGCTTTCAGGTTGAAACTTGATTGAAAACTCACTTTGAACAAAAGTATATGGCTGTTTTGTATCACAGGTCACAAATAGTGTTTTCTCAGCGAGAGAAGGCCAAAATGAACACTTCATGCATAACTCCTGTATTTTGAGGAAACTGCCTGAAATCCACCTCTAACTTCAAGTTTATGCATCTTTCTATGCTTTCAGGTTGAAACTTGACTGAAAACTCACTTTGAACAAAAGTTATGGCTGTTTTGTATCACAGGTCACAAATAGAGTTTTCTCAGCGAGAAGAAGGCCAAAATGAACACTTCATGCATAACTCCTGTATTTTGAGGAAAACTGCCTGAAATCCACCTCTAAATTAAAGATTATGCATCTTTCTATGCTTTCAGGTTGAAACTTGATTGAAAACTCACTTTGAACAAAAAGTTATGGCTGTTTTGTATCACAGGTCACAAATAGCGTTTTCTCAGCGATGAGAATGCAAAATGAACACTTCATGCATAACTCTTGTATTTTGAGGAAAACTGCGTGAATTCCACCTCTAACTTACAGATTATGCATATTTCTATGCTTTCAGGTTGAAACTTGACTGAAAACTCACTTTGAACAAAAGTTATGGCATTTTTGTATCACAAGTCACAAATAGTGTTTCTCAGCGAGAGAAGGCCAAAATGAACACTTCATGCATAACTCCTGTACTTTGAGGAAAACTGCATGAAATCCACCTCTAACTTCAAGTTTATGCATCTTTCTATGCTTTCAGGTTGAAACTTGACTGAAAACTCACTTTGAACAAAAGTTATGGCTGTTTTGTATCACAGGTCACAAATAGTTTTTTCTCAGCGAGAGAAGGCCAAAATGAACACTTCATGCATAACTCCTGTATTTTGAGGAAAACTCAATGAAATCCACCTCTAACTTAAAGATTATGCATCTTTCTATGCGTTCAGGTTGAAACTTGACTGAAAACTCACTTTGAACAAAAGTTATGGCTGTTTTGTATCACAGGTCACAAATAGCGTTTTCTCAGCGAGAGAAGGCCAAAATGAAAACTTCATGCATAACTCCTGTATTTGAGGAAAACTGCATGAAATCCACCTCTAACTTCACTTTTATGCATCTTCTATGCTTTCAGGTTGAAACTAGACTGAAAACTCACTTTGAACAAAAGTTATGGCTGTTTTGTATCACAGGTCACAAATAGCGTTTTCTCAGCGAGAGGAAGGCCAAAATGAACACTTCATGCATAACTCTTTTATTTTGAGGAAAACTTCCTGAAATCCACCTCTAACTTCAAGTTTATGCATCTTTCTATGCTTTCAGGTTGAAACTTGATTGAAAACTCACTTTGAATAAAAGTTATGGCTGTTTTGTATCACAGGTCACAAATAGAGTTTCTCAGCGAGAGAAGGCCAAAATGAACACTTCAATGCATAACTCCTGTATTTTGAGGAAACTGCATGAAATCCACCTCTAACTTCACTTTTATGCATCTTTCTATGCTTTCAGGTTGAAACTTGACTGAAAACTCACTTTGAACAAAAGTTATGGCTGTTTTGTATCACAGGTCACAAATAGCGTTTTCTCAGCGAGAGAAGGCCATAATGAACACTTCATGCATAACTCTTTTATTTTGAGGAAAACTTCCTGAAATCCACCTCTAACTTCAAGTTTATGCATCTTTCTATGCTTTCAGGTTGAAACTTGATTGAAAACTCACTTTGAACAAAAGTTATGGCTGTTTTGTATCACAGGTCACAAATAGTGTTTTCTCAGCGAGAGAAGGCCAAAATGAACACTTCATGCATAACTCCTGTATTTTGAGGAAAACTGCCTGAAATCCACCTCTAACTTCAAGTTTATGCATCTTTCTATGCTTTCAGGTTGAAACTTGACTGAAAACTCACTTTGAACAAAAGTTATGGCTGTTTTGTATCACAAGTCACAAATAGTGTTTTCTCAGCGAGAGAAGGCCAAAATGAAAACTTCATGCATAACTCCTGTACTTTGAGGAAAACTGCATGAAATCCACCTCTAACTTCAAGTTTATGCATCTTTCTATGCTTTCAGGTTGAAACTTGACTGAAAACTCACTTTGAACAAAAGTTATGCTGTTTTGTATCACAGGTCACAATATTTTTTTTCTCAGCGAGAGAAGGCCAAAATGAACACTTCATGCATAACTCCTGTATTTTGAGAAAACTCAATGAAATCCACCTCTAACTAAAGATATGCATCTTTCTATGCTTTCAGGTTGAAACTTGACTGAAAACTCACTTTGAACAAAAGTTATGGCTGTTTGTATCACAGGTCACAAATAGAGTTTTCTCAGCGAGAGAAGGCCAAAATGAAAACTTCATGCATAACTCCTGTATTTTGAGGAAAACTGCATGAAATCCACCTCTAACTTCACTTTATGCATCTTTCTATGCTTTCAGGTTGAAACTTGACTGAAAACTCACTTTGAACAAAAGTTATGGCTGTTTTGATCACAGGTCACAATATAGCGTTTTCTCAGCGAGAGAAGGCCAAAATGAACACTTCATGCATAACTCTTTTATTTTGAGGAAAACTTCCTGAAATCCACCTCTAACTTCAAGTTTATGCATCTTTCTATGCTTTCAGGTTGAAACTTGATTGAAAACTCACTTTGAATAAAAGTTATGGCTGTTTTGTATCACAGGTCACAAATAGAGTTTTCTCAGCGAGAGAAGGCCAAATGAACACTTCATGCATAACTCCTGTATTTTGAGGAAAACTGCATGAAATCCACCTCTAACTTCACTTTTATGCATCTTTCTATGCTTTCAGGTTGAAACTTGACTGAAAACTCACTTTGAACAAAAGTTATGGCTGTTTTGTATCACAGGTCACAAATAGCGTTTTCTCAGCGAGAGAAGGCCATAATGAACACTTCATGCATAACTCTTTTATTTTAGGAAAACTTCCTGAAATCCACCTCTAACTTCAAGTTTATGCATCTTCTATGCTTTCAGGTTGAAACTGATTGAAAACTCACTTTGAACAAAAGTTATGCTGTTTTGTATCACAGGTCACAAATAGTGTTTTCTCAGCGAGAGAAGGCCAAAATGAACACTTCATGCATAACTCCTGTATTTTGAGGAAAACTGCCTGAAATCCCACCTCTAACTTCAAGTTTATGCATCTTTCCTATGCTTTCAGGTTGAAACTTGACCTGAAAACTCACTTTGAACAAAAGTTATGCATTTTTGTATCACAGGTCACAAATAGTGTTTTCTCATCGAGAGAAGGCCAAAAAGAACACTTCATGCAGAACTCCTGTATTTTGAGAAAACTATGAAACCATGAAATCACCCTCTACTCAAGTTTATGCATCTTCTATGCTTTCAGGATGAAACTTGACTGAAAACTCACTTTGAACAAAAGTTATGGCTGTTTTGTATCACAGGTCAAAAATTGTGTTTTCTCAGCGAGAGAGGCCAAAAATGAACACTTCATGCATAACTCCTGTATTTTGAGGAAAACTGCCTGAAATCCACCTCTATCTTAAATATTATGAATCTTTCTATGCTTTCAGTTCAAACTTGACTGAAAACTCACTTTGAACAAAAGTATGGCTGTTTTTTTATCACAGGCCACAAATAGTGTTTCTCAGCGAGAGAAGGCCAAAAATGAAACTTCATGCATAACTCCTGTATTTTGTGGAAAAACTGCCTGAAATACACCTCTAACTTCAAGTTTATGCATCTTTCTATGCTTTCAGGTTGAAAGTTGATTGAAAACTCACTTTGAACAAAAGTTATGGCTGTTTTGTATCACAGGTAACAAAAAGTGTTTTCTCAGCGAGAGAAGGCTAAAATGAACACTTCATGCAGAACTCATGTATTTGAGGGAAACTGCCTGAAATAAACCTCTAACTTCTCTTTTATGCATCTTTCTATGCTTTCAGGTTGATAACTTGTCTGAAAACTCACTTTTGAAACAAAAGTCATGGCTGTTTTTTGTCACAGGTCACAAATAGCGTTTTCTCAGCGAGAGAAGGCCCAAAATGAACACTTCATGCATAACTCCTTATTTTGATGAAAACTCACTGAAATCCACCTGTAACTTCAAGTTTTTGCATCTTTCTATGCTTTCAGGTTGAAACTTGACTGAAAACTCACTTTGGAACAAAAAGTTATGGCTGTTTTGTATCACAGGTCACAAATAGCGTTTTCTCAGCGAGAGAAGGCCAGAAATGAACATCATTGCATCAACTCCTGTATTTTGAGGATAAACTGCATGAACATCCAACTGTAACTTCAAGTTTATGCATCTTTCTATGCTTTCAGGTTGAAACTTGACTGAAAACTCACTTTGAAGAAAAGTTTATGGCATTTTTTGTATCACATTTCACAAATAGTGTTTTTCTCAGCAAGAGAAGGGCCCCAAAATGAACACTTCATGCAGAACTCCTGTATTTTGATGAAAACTCACTGAAATCAGCTGTAACTTCAAGTTTATGCATCTTTCTACGCTTCCAGGTTGAAACTTGACTGAAAACTCACTTTGAACAAAAGTTATGGCTGTTTTGTGTCACAGGTCACTAATAGCGTTTTTCTCAGCGAGAGAAGGCCAAAATGAACACTTCATGCAGAACTCCTGTATTTTGATGAAAACTCACTGAAATCCAACTGTAACTTCAAGGTTATGCATCTTTCTATGCGTTCAGGTAAAAACTTGACTGAAAACTCAATTTGAACAAAAGATAGTGTTTTCTCAGCGAGAGAAGGCCAAAATGAAAACTTCATGCAGAACTCCTTTATTTTGAGGAAAACTCACTGAAATCAAGCTGTAACTTCAAGTTTATGCATCTTTCTTGATTTCAGGTTGAAAGTTGATTGAAAACTCACTTTGAACAAAAGTTATGGCTGTTTTGTGTCACAGGTCACAAATAGCGTTTTCGCAGCGAGAGAAGGCCAAAATGAACACTTCCGCAGAACTCCTGTATTTGATGAAAACTCACTGAAATCCACCTATATCTTCAAGTTCATGCATCTTTCTATGCGTTCAGATTGAAACTTGACTGAAAACTCACTTTGAAGAAAAGTTATGGCATTTTTGTGTCACAGGTCACAAATAGTGTTTTCTCAGCGAGAGAAGGCCAAAATGAACACTTCATGCAGAACTCCTTTATTTTGAGGAAAACTGCATGAAATCCAACTGTAACTTCAAGTTTATGCATCTTTCTATGCTTTCAGGTTGAAACTTGACTGAAAACTCACTTTGAAGAAAAGTTATGGCATTTTTGTATCACATTTCACAAATAGTGTTTTCTCAGCAAGAGAAGGCCAAAATGAACACTTCATGCAGAACTCCTGTATTTTGATGAAAACTCACTGAAATCAAGCTGAAACTTCAAGTTTATGCATCTTTCTATGCCTTCAGGTTGAAACTTGACTGAAAATTCACTTTGAACAAAAGTTAGGGCTGTTTTGTGTCGCAGGTCACAAATAGCGTTTTCTCAGCGAGAGAAGCCAAAATGAACACTTCATGCAGAACTCCTGTATTTTGATGAAAACTCACTGAAATCCAACTGTAATTTCAAGGTTATGCATCTTTCTATGCGTTCAGGTAAAAACTTGACTGAAAACTCAATTTGAACAAAAGCTATGGCATTTTTGTATCACAGGTCACAATAGTGTTTTCTCAGCGAGAGAAGGCCAAAATGAAAACTTCATGCAGAACTCCTTTATTTTGAGGAAAACTCACTGAAATCAAGCTGTAACTTCAAGTTTATGCATCTTTCTTTGATTTCAGGTTTGAAAGTTGATTGAAAACTCACTTTGAACAAAAGTTATGGCATTTTTGTGTCACAGGTCACAAATAGTGTTTTCTCAGCGAGAGAAGGCCAAAATGAACACTTCATGCAGAACTCCTTTATTTTGAGGAAAACTCACTGAAATCAAGCCGTAACTTCAAGTTTATGCATCTTTCTATGCTTTCAGGTTGAAACTTGTCTGAAAACTCACTTTGAACAAAAGTTATGGCTGTTTATTGTCACAGGTCACAAATACCGTTTTCTCAGCGAGAGAAGCCCAAAATGAACACTTCATGCGGAACTCCTGTATTTTGATGAAAACTCACTGAAATCCACCTGTAACTTCAAGTTTATGCATCTTTCTTTGCTTTCAGGTTGAAACTTGACTGAAAACTCACTTTGAACAAAAGTTATGGCTGTTTTGAATCACAGTCACAAATAGTGTTTTCTCAGCGAGAGAAGGCCAAAATGAACACTTCATGCATAACTCCTGTATTTTGAGGAAAACTCCCTGAAATCAAGCTGTAACTTCAAGTTTATTCATCTTTCTATGCTTTCAGGTTGAAACTAGAGTGAAAACTCACTTTGAACAAAAGTTATGGCTGTTTTGTGTCACAGGTCACAAATAGCGTTTTCTCAGCGAGAGAAGGTCAAAATGAACACTTCATGCAGAACTCCTTTATTTTGAGGAAAACTCACTGAAATCAAGCCGTAACTTCAAGTTTATGCATCTTTCTATGCTTTCAGGTTGAAACTTGTCTGAAACTCACTTTGAACAAAAGTTATGGCTGTTTTGTGTCACAGGTCACAAATAGCGTTTTCGGAGCGAGAGAAGGCCAAAATGAACACTTCACGCAGAACTCCTGTATTTTGATGAAAACTCACTGAAATCCACCTGTAACTTCAAGTTTATGCATCTTTCTTTGCTTTCAGGTTGAAACTTGACTGAAAACTCACTTTGAACAAAAGTTATGGCTGTTTTGAATCACAGGTCACAAATAGTGTTTTCTCAGCGAGAGAAGGCCAAAATGAACACTTCATGCATAACTCCTGTATTTTGAGGAAAACTCACTGAAATCAAGCTGTAACTTCAAGTTTATGCATCTTTCTATGCTTTCAGGTTGAAACTTGACTGAAAACTCACTTTGAAGAAAAGTTATGGCATTTTTGTATCACAGGTCACAAATAGTGTTTTCTCAGCGAGAGAAGGCCAAAATGAACACTTCATGCAGAACTCCTGTATTTTGAGGAAAACTCACTGAAATCAAGCCGTAACTTCAAGTTTATGCATCTTTCTATGCTTTCAGGTTGAAACTTGTCTGAAAACTCACTTTGAACAAAAGTCATGGCTGTTTTTTGTCACAGGTCACAAATAGCGTTTTCTCAGCGAGAGAAGGCCAAAATGAACACTTCATGCAGAACTCCTGTATTTTGAGGAAAACTCACTGAAATCCAACTGTAACTTCAAGTTTTTGCATCTTTCTATGCTTTCAGGTTGAAACTTGACTGAAAACTCACTTTGAAAAAAATTTATGGCTGTTTTGTATTACAGGTCACAAATAGTGTTTTCTCAGCGAGAGAAGGCCAAAATGAACACTTCATGCATAACTCCTGTATTTTGTGGAAAACTCCCTGAAATCCATCTCTAACTTCAAGTTTATGCATCATTCTATGCTTTCAGGTTGAAATTTGACTGAAAACTCACTTTGAAGAAAAGTTATGGCATTTTTGTATCACAGGTCACAAATAGCGTTTTCTCAGCGAGAGAAGGCCAAAATGAACACTTCATGCATAACTCCTGTATTTTGTCGAAAACTGCCTGAAATCAACCTCGAACTTCTCTTTCATGCACCTTTCTATGCTTTCAGGTTGAAACTTGATTGAAAACTCACTTTGAAGAAAAGTTATGGCTGTTTTGTATCACAGATCACAAATATTTTTTTCCCAGCGAGAGAAGGCCAAAATGAACACTTCATGCATAACTCCTGTATTTTGAGGAAAACTACCTGAAATCCACCTCTAACTTCTCTTTTATGCATCTTTCTATGCTTTCAGGTTGAAACTTGACTGAAAACTCACTTTGAAAAAAAGTTATGGCTGTTTTGTATCACAGGTCACAAATAGCATTTTCTCAGCGAGAGAAGGCCAAAATGAAAACTTCATACATAACTCCTGTATTTTGAGGAAAACTGCTTGAAATCCACCTGTAACTTCTCTTTTATGCATCTTTCTATGCTTTCAGGTTGAAACTTGACTGAAAACACACTTTGAACAAAAGTTATGGCTGTTTTGTATCACAGGTCACAAATAGTGTTTTCTCAGCGAGAGAAGGCCAAAATGAACACTTCATGCAGAACTCCTGTATTTTGAGGAAAACTGCCTGAAATCCACCTCTAATTTCTCTTTCATGCATCTTTCTATGCTTTCAGGTTGAAACTTGACTGAAAACTCACTTTGAACAAAAGTTATGGCTGTTTTGTATCACAGGTCACAAATAGTGTTTTCTCAGCGAGAGAAGGCAAAAATGAACACTTCATTCATAACTCCTGTATTTTGAGGAAAACTGCATGAAATTCACCTGTAACTTCTCTTTCATGCATCTTTCTATGCTTTCACGTAGAATCTTGACTGAAACCTCACTTTGAACAAAAGTTATGGCTGTTTTGTATCACAGGTCACAAATAGCGTTTTCTCAGCAAGAGAAGGCCAAAATGAACACTTCATGCATAACTCCTGTATTTTGAGGAAAACTGCATGAAATCCACCTGTCACTTCAAGTTTATGCATCTTTCTATGCTTTCAGGTTGAACTTTCACTTCAAAGTCATTTTGCAAAAAAAATACGTCTTTGATGTCACGGTTCACGAAGACTGTTTTCAAAACAAAAGAAGACTTTTTAAACATTTCATGCAGAACTCTATTAGTTTGAGCAAAGCTGGCTTAAAACCACCTGTTACTTTCAAAGGTTTTCATCATTCTGTGTTTTCAGATTTGAAGTTCACTGAAAGGTCAGTGTGATCAAGAGTTCCAGCATTTGTGATCACAGGTCACACAATGGCTTTTACCAGCGAGAGTCCTCTGGAGTGAACACTTCATGCTGAACTCCCTTATTTAGAAGAAAACTGACTGAAATCCACGTGTCATGTCAAGGTAATGTAATTTTTTATTGTTTTCAGTTGGAAACTTTCCTGAAAATTCACTTTGAACAAAAGCTATGGCTGTTTTGTATCACAGGTCACAAATAGCGTTTTCTCAGCGAGAGAAGGCCAAAATGAACACTTCATGCATCACTCCTTTATTTTTTAGAAAACTGCATAAAATCCACCTCTAACTTAAAGTTTATGCATCTTTCTATACTTTCAGGTTGAAACTTGACTGAAAACTCACTTTGAACAAAAGTTATGGCTGTTTTGTATCACAGGTCACAAATAGCGTTTTCTCAGTGAGAGAAGGCCAAAATGAACACTTCATGCACAACTCCTGTATTTTGATGAAAACTCACTGAAATCCACCTGTAACTTCAAGTTTTTGCATCTTTCTATGCTTTCAGGTTGAAACTTGACTGAAAACTCACTTTGAAGAAAAGTTAGGGCTGTTTTGTGTCGCAGGTCACAAATAGCGTTTTCTCAGCGAGAGAAGGCCAAAATGAACACTTCACGCAGAACTCCTGTATTTTGATGAAAACTCACTGAAATCCACCTATATCTTCAAGTTCATGCATCTTTCTATGCGTTCAGATTGAAACTTGACTGAAAACTCACTTTGAAGAAAAGTTATGGCATTTTTGTGTCACAGGTCACAAATAGTGTTTTCTCAGCGAGAGAAGGCCAAAATGAACACTTCATGCAGAACTCCTTTATTTTGAGGAAAACTCACTGAAATCAAGCCGTAACTTAAAGTTTATGCATCTTTCTATGCTTTCAGGTTGAAACTTGTCTGAAAACTCACTTTGAACAAAAGTTATGGCTGTTTATTGTCACAGGTCACAAATACCGTTTTCTCAGCGAGAGAAGGTCAAAATGAACACTTCATGCAGAACTCCTTTATTTTGAGGAAAACTCACTGAAATCCACCTGTAACTTCAAGTTTTTGCATCTTTCTATGCTTTCAGGTTGAAACTTGCCTGAAAACTCACTTTGAACAAAAGTTATGGCTGTTTTGTGTCGCAGGTCACAAATAGCAGTTTCTCAGCGAGAGAAGGCCAAAATGAACAATTCATGCAGAACTCCTGTTATTTGATGAAAACTCACTGAAATCCACCTGTAACTTCAAGTTTATGCATCTTTCTATGCTTTCAGGTTGAAACTTGACTGAAAACTCACTTTGAAGAAAAGTTATGGCATTTTTGTATCACAGGTCATAAATAGTGTTTTCTCAGCGAGAGAAGGCCAAAATGAACACTTCATGCAGTACTCCTGTATTTTGAGGAAAACTCACTGAAATCAAGCCGTAACTTCAAGTTTATGCATCTTTCTATGCTTTCAGGTTGAAACTTGTCTGAAAACTCACTTTGAACAAAAGTCATGGCTGTTTTTTGTCACAGGTCACAAATAGCGTTTTCTCAGCGAGAGAAGGCCAAAATGAACACTTCATGCAGAACTCCTGTATTTTGAGGAAAACTCACTGAAATCCAACTGTAACTTCAAGTTTTTGCATCTTTCTATGCTTTCAGGTTGAAACTTGACTGAAAACTCACTTTGAACAAAAGTTATGGCTGTTTTGTGTCACATGTCACAAATAGCGTTTTCTCAGCGAGAGAAGGCCAAAATGAACACTTCATGCAGAACTCCTGTATTTTGATGAAAATTCACTGAAATCCAACTGTAACTTCAAGTTTTTGCATCTTTCTATGCTTTCAGGTTGAAACTTGACTGAAAACTCACTTTGAACAAAAGTTATGGCTGTTTTGTGTCACATGTCACAAATAGCGTTTTCTCAGCGAGAGAAGGCCAAAATGAACACTTCATGCAGAACTCCTGTATTTTGATGAAAACTCACTGAAATCCACCTGTAACTTCAAGTTTATGCATCTTTCTATGCTTTCAGGTTGAAACTTGACTGAAAACTCACTTTGAACAAAAGTTATGGCTGTTTTGTGTCAAAGGTCACAAATAGCGTTTTCTCAACGAGAGAAGGCCAAAATGAACACTTCATGCAGAACTCCTGTATTTTGAGGAAAACTCACTGAAATCAAGCCGTAACTTCAAGTTTATGCATCTTTCTATGCTTTCAGGTTGAAACTTGACTGAAAACTCACTTTGAAGAAAAGTTATGGCATTTTTGTATCACAGGTCACAAATAGTGTTTTCTCAGCGAGAGAAGGCCAAAATGAACACTTCATGCAGAACTCCTGTATTTTGAGGAAAACTCACTGAAATCAAGCCGTAACTTCAAGTTTATGCATCTTTCTATGCTTTCAGGTTGAAACTTGACTGAAAACTCACTTTGAAGAAAAGTTAGGGCTGTTTTGTGTCGCAGGTCACAAATAGCGTTTTCTCAGCGAGAGGAGGCCAAAATGAACACTTCATGCAGAACTCCTGTATTTTGATGAAAACTCACTGAAATCCAACTGTAACTTCAAGGTTATGCATCTTTCTATGCGTTCAGGTAAAAACTTGACTGAAAACTCAATTTGAACAAAAGCTATGGCATTTTTGTATCACAGGTCACAAATAGTGTTTTCTCAGCGAGAGAAGGCCAAAATGAAAACTTCATGCAGAACTCCTTTATTTTGAGGAAAACTCACTGAAATCAAGCTGTAACTTCAAGTTTATGCATCTTTCTTTGATTTCAGGTTGAAAGTTGATTGAAAACTCACTTTGAACAAAAGTTATGGCTGTTTTGTGTCACATGTCACAAATAGCGTTTTCGGAGCGAGAGAAGGCCAAAATGAAAACTTCATGCAGAACTCCTTTATTTTGAGGAAAACTCACTGAAATCAAGCTGTATCTTCAAGTTCATGCATCTTTCTATGCGTTCAGATTGAAACTTGACTGAAAACTCACTTTGAAGAAAAGTTATGGCATTTTTGTGTCACAGGTCACAAATAGTGTTTTCTCAGCGAGAGAAGGCCAAAATGAACACTTCATGCAGAACTCCTTTATTTTGAGGAAAACTCACTGAAATCAAGCCGTAACTTCAAGTTTATGCATCTTTCTATGCTTTCAGGTTGAAACTTGTCTGAAAACTCACTTTGAACAAAAGTTATGGCTGTTTATTGTCACAGGTCACAAATAGCGTTTTTTCAGCGAGAGAAGGTCAAAATGAACACTTCATGCAGAACTCCTTTATTTTGAGGAAAACTCACTGAAATCAAGCCGTAACTTCAAGTTTATGCATCTTTCTATGCTTTCAGGTTGAAACTTGTCTGAAAACTCACTTTGAACAAAAGTTATGGCTGTTTTGTGTCGCAGGTCACAAATAGCGTTTTCTCAGCGAGAGAAGGCCAAAATGAAGACTTCATGTGGAACTCCTGTATTTTGATGAAAACTCACTGAAATCCACCTGTTACTTCAAGTTTATGCATCTTTCTATGCTTTCAGGTTGAAACTTGACTGAAAACTCACTTTGAACAAAAGTTATGGCTGTTTTGTGTCACAGGTCACAAATAGCGTTTTCTCAACGAGAGAAGGCCAAAATGAACACTTCATGCAGAACTCCTGTATTTTGAGGAAAACTCACTGAAATCCAACTGTAACTTCAAGTTTTTGCATCTTTCTCTGCTTTCAGGTTGAAACTTGACTGAAAACTCACTTTGAAAAAAATTTATGGCTGTTTTGTATCACAGGTCACAAATAGTGTTTTCTCAGCGAGAGAAGGCCAAAATGAACACTTCATGCATAACTCCTGTATTTTGTGGAAAACTCCCTGAAATCCATCTCTAACTTCAAGTTTATGCATCTTTCTATACTTTCAGGTTGAAACTTGACTGAAAACTCACTTTGAACAAAAGTTATGGCTGTTTTGTATCACAGGTCACAAATAGCGTTTTCTCAGTGAGAGAAGGCCAAAATGAACACTTCATGCACAACTCCTGTATTTTGATGAAAACTCACTGAAATCCACCTGTAACTTCAAGTTTTTGCATCTTTCTATGCTTTCAGGTTGAAACTTGACTGAAAACTCACTTTGAAGAAAAGTTAGGGCTGTTTTGTGTCGCAGGTCACAAATAGCGTTTTCTCAGCGAGAGAAGGCCAAAATGAACACTTCACGCAGAACTCCTGTATTTTGATGAAAACTCACTGAAATCCACCTATATCTTCAAGTTCATGCATCTTTCTATGCGTTCAGATTGAAACTTGACTGAAAACTCACTTTGAAGAAAAGTTATGGCATTTTTGTGTCACAGGTCACAAATAGTGTTTTCTCAGCGAGAGAAGGCCAAAATGAACACTTCATGCAGAACTCCTTTATTTTGAGGAAAACTCACTGAAATCAAGCCGTAACTTAAAGTTTATGCATCTTTCTATGCTTTCAGGTTGAAACTTGTCTGAAAACTCACTTTGAACAAAAGTTATGGCTGTTTATTGTCACAGGTCACAAATACCGTTTTCTCAGCGAGAGAAGGTCAAAATGAACACTTCATGCAGAACTCCTTTATTTTGAGGAAAACTCACTGAAATCCACCTGTAACTTCAAGTTTTTGCATCTTTCTATGCTTTCAGGTTGAAACTTGCCTGAAAACTCACTTTGAACAAAAGTTATGGCTGTTTTGTGTCGCAGGTCACAAATAGCAGTTTCTCAGCGAGAGAAGGCCAAAATGAACAATTCATGCAGAACTCCTGTTATTTGATGAAAACTCACTGAAATCCACCTGTAACTTCAAGTTTATGCATCTTTCTATGCTTTCAGGTTGAAACTTGACTGAAAACTCACTTTGAAGAAAAGTTATGGCATTTTTGTATCACAGGTCATAAATAGTGTTTTCTCAGCGAGAGAAGGCCAAAATGAACACTTCATGCAGAACTCCTGTATTTTGAGGAAAACTCACTGAAATCAAGCCGTAACTTCAAGTTTATGCATCTTTCTAAGCTTTCAGGTTGAAACTTGTCTGAAAACTCACTTTGAACAAAAGTCATGGCTGTTTTTTGTCACAGGTCACAAATAGCGTTTTCTCAGCGAGAGAAGGCCAAAATGAACACTTCATGCAGAACTCCTGTATTTTGAGGAAAACTCACTGAAATCCAACTGTAACTTCAAGTTTTTGCATCTTTCTATGCTTTCAGGTTGAAACTTGACTGAAAACTCACTTTGAACAAAAGTTATGGCTGTTTTGTGTCACATGTCACAAATAGCGTTTTCTCAGCGAGAGAAGGCCAAAATGAACACTTCATGCAGAACTCCTGTATTTTGATGAAAATTCACTGAAATCCAACTGTAACTTCAAGTTTTTGCATCTTTCTATGCTTTCAGGTTGAAACTTGACTGAAAACTCACTTTGAACAAAAGTTATGGCTGTTTTGTGTCACATGTCACAAATAGCGTTTTCTCAGCGAGAGAAGGCCAAAATGAACACTTCATGCAGAACTCCTGTATTTTGATGAAAACTCACTGAAATCCACCTGTAACTTCAAGTTTATGCATCTTTCTATGCTTTCAGGTTGAAACTTGACTGAAAACTCACTTTGAACAAAAGTTATGGCTGTTTTGTGTCAAAGGTCACAAATAGCGTTTTCTCAACGAGAGAAGGCCAAAATGAACACTTCATGCAGAACTCCTGTATTTTGAGGAAAACTCACTGAAATCAAGCCGTAACTTCAAGTTTATGCATCTTTCTATGCTTTCAGGTTGAAACTTGACTGAAAACTCACTTTGAAGAAAAGTTATGGCATTTTTGTATCACAGGTCACAAATAGTGTTTTCTCAGCGAGAGAAGGCCAAAATGAACACTTCATGCAGAACTCCTGTATTTTGAGGAAAACTCACTGAAATCAAGCCGTAACTTCAAGTTTATGCATCTTTCTATGCTTTCAGGTTGAAACTTGACTGAAAACTCACTTTGAAGAAAAGTTAGGGCTGTTTTGTGTCGCAGGTCACAAATAGCGTTTTCTCAGCGAGAGGAGGCCAAAATGAACACTTCATGCAGAACTCCTGTATTTTGATGAAAACTCACTGAAATCCAACTGTAACTTCAAGGTTATGCATCTTTCTATGCGTTCAGGTAAAAACTTGACTGAAAACTCAATTTGAACAAAAGCTATGGCATTTTTGTATCACAGGTCACAAATAGTGTTTTCTCAGCGAGAGAAGGCCAAAATGAAAACTTCATGCAGAACTCCTTTATTTTGAGGAAAACTCACTGAAATCAAGCTGTAACTTCAAGTTTATGCATCTTTCTTTGATTTCAGGTTGAAAGTTGATTGAAAACTCACTTTGAACAAAAGTTATGGCTGTTTTGTGTCACAGGTCACAAATAGCGTTTTCGGAGCGAGAGAAGGCCAAAATGAAAACTTCATGCAGAACTCCTTTATTTTGAGGAAAACTCACTGAAATCAAGCTGTATCTTCAAGTTCATGCATCTTTCTATGCGTTCAGATTGAAACTTGACTGAAAACTCACTTTGAAGAAAAGTTATGGCATTTTTGTGTCACAGGTCACAAATAGTGTTTTCTCAGCGAGAGAAGGCCAAAATGAAAACTTCATGCAGAACTCCTTTATTTTGAGGAAAACTCACTGAAATCAAGCCGTAACTTCAAGTTTATGCATCTTTCTATGCTTTCAGGTTGAAACTTGTCTGAAAACTCACTTTGAACAAAAGTTATGGCTGTTTATTGTCACAGGTCACAAATAGCGTTTTTTCAGCGAGAGAAGGTCAAAATGAACACTTCATGCAGAACTCCTTTATTTTAAGGAAAACTCACTGAAATCAAGCCGTAACTTCAAGTTTATGCATCTTTCTATGCTTTCAGGTTGAAACTTGTCTGAAAACTCACTTTGAACAAAAGTTATGGCTGTTTTGTGTCGCAGGTCACAAATAGCGTTTTCTCAGCGAGAGAAGGCCAAAATGAAGACTTCATGTGGAACTCCTGTATTTTGATGAAAACTCACTGAAATCCACCTGTTACTTCAAGTTTATGCATCTTTCTATGCTTTCAGGTTGAAACTTGACTGAAAACTCACTTTGAACAAAAGTTATGGCTGTTTTGTGTCACAGGTCACAAATAGCGTTTTCTCAACGAGAGAAGGCCAAAATGAACACTTCATGCAGAACTCCTGTATTTTGAGGAAAACTCACTGAAATCCAACTGTAACTTCAAGTTTTTGCATCTTTCTCTGCTTTCAGGTTGAAACTTGACTGAAAACTCACTTTGAAAAAAATTTATGGCTGTTTTGTATCACAGGTCACAAATAGTGTTTTCTCAGCGAGAGAAGGCCAAAATGAACACGTCATGCACAACTCCTGTATTTTGATGAAAACTCACTGAAATCCACCTGTAACTTCAAGTTTTTGCATCTTTCTATGCTTTCAGGTTGAAATTTGACTGAAAACTCACTTTGAAGAAAAGTTATGGCTGTTTTGTATCACAGGTCACAAATAGCGTTTTCTCAGCGAGAGAAGGCCAAAATGAACACTTCATGCATAACTCCTGTATTTTGTCGAAAACTGCCTGAAATCAACCTCGAACTTCTCTTTCATGCACCTTTCTATGCTTTCAGGTTGAAACTTGATTGAAAACTCACTTTGAAGAAAAGTTATGGCTGTTTTGTATCACAGGTCACAAATATTTTTTTCCCAGCGAGAGAAGGCCAAAATGAACACTTCATGCATAACTCCTGTATTTTGAGGAAAACTACCTGAAATCCACCTCTAACTTCAAGTTTATGCATCTTTCTATGCTTTCAGGTTGAAACTTGACTGAAAACTCACTTTGAACAAAAGTTATGGCTGTTTTGTATCACAGGTCACAAATAGCATTTTCTCAGCGAGAGAAGGCCAAAATGAAAACTTCATACATAACTCCTGTATTTTGAGGAAAACTGCTTGAAATCCACCTGTAACTTCTCTTTTATGCATCTTTCTATGCTTTCAGGTTGAAACTTGACTGAAAACACACTTTGAACAAAAGTTATGGCTGTTTTGTATCACAGGTCACAAATAGTGTTTTCTCAGCGAGAGAAGGCCAAAATGAACACTTCATGCATAACTCCTGTATTTTGAGGAAAACTGCCTGAAATCCACCTCTAATTTCTCTTTCATGCATCTTTCTATGCTTTCAGGTTGAAACTTGACTGAAAACTCACTTTGAACAAAAGTTATGGCTGTTTTGTATCACAGGTCACAAATAGTGTTTTCTCAGCGAGAGAAGGCAAAAATGAACACTTCATACATAACTCCTGTATTTTGAGGAAAACTGCATGAAATTCACCTGTAACTTCTCTTTCATGCATCTTTCTATGCTTTCACGTAGAATCTTGACTGAAACCTCACTTTGAACAAAAGTTATGGCTGTTTTGTATCACAGGTCACAAATAGCGTTTTCTCAGCAAGAGAAGGCCAAAATGAACACTTCATGCATAACTCCTGTATTTTGAGGAAAACTGCATGAAATCCACCTGTCACTTCAAGTTTATGCATCTTTCTATGCTTTCAGGTTGAACTTTCACTTCAAAGTCATTTTGCAAAAAAATTACGTCTTTGATGTCACGGTTCACGAAGACTGTTTTCAAAACAAAAGAAGACTTTTTAAACATTTCATGCAGAACTCTATTAGTTTGAGCAAAGCTGGCTTAAAACCACCTGTTACTTTCAAAGGTTTTCATCATTCTGTGTTTTCAGATTTGAAGTTTACTGAAAGGTCAGTGTGATCAAGAGTTCCAGCATTTGTGATCACAGGTCACACAATGCCTTTTACCAGCGAGAGTCCTCTGGAGTGAACACTTCTTCCTGAACTCCCTTATTTAGAGGAAAACTGACTGAAATCCACGTGTCATGTCAAGGTAATGTAATTTTTTATTGTTTTCAGTTGGAAACTTTCCTGAAAATTCACTTTGAACAAAAGCTATGGCTGTTTTGTATCACAGGTCACAAATAGCGTTTTCTCAGCGAGAGAAGGCCAAAATGAACACTTCATGCATCACTCCTTTATTTTTTAGAAAACTGCATAAAATCCACCTCTGACTTAAAGTTTATGCATCTTTCTATACTTTCAGGTTGAAACTTGACTGAAAACTCACTTTGAACAAAAGTTATGGCTGTTTTGTATCACAGGTCACAAATAGCGTTTTCTCAGCGAGAGAAGGCCAAAATGAACACTTCATGCATCACTCCTGTACTTTGAGGAAAACTGCATGAAATCCACCTGTAACTTCAAGTTTATGCATCTTTCTATGCTTTCAGGTGGAAACTTGACTGAAATCTAGCTTTGAACAAAAGTTATGGGTTTTTTTTTATTATCACTGGTCGCAAATATCGTTTTCTCAGCGAGAGAAGGCCAAAATGAACACTTCATGTATAACTCCTGTATTTTGAGGAATACTGCCTGAAATCCACTTGTAACTTCAAGTTTATGCATCTTTTTATGCTTTCAGGTTGAAACTTGACTGAAAACTCACTTTGAACAAAAGTTACGGCTGTTTTGTGTCGCAGGTCACAAATAGCGTTTTCTCAGCGAGAGAAGGCCAAAAGGAACACTTCATGCATAACTCCTGTATTTTGAGGAAAACTCACTTAAATAAAGCTGTAACTTCAAGTTTATGCATCTTTATATGCTTTCAGGTTGAAACTTGACTGAAAACTCACTTTGAACAAAAGTTATGGCTGTTTTGTGTCACAGGTCACAAATAGCGTTTTCTCAGCGAGAGAAGGCCAAAATGAACACGTCATGCACAACTCCTGTATTTTGATGAAAACTCACTGAAATCCACCTGTAACTTCAAGTTTTTGCATCTTTCTATGCTTTCAGGTTGAAACTTGACTGAAAACTCACTTTGAACAAAAGTTAGGGCTGTTTTTTATCGGAGGTCACAAATAGCGTTTTCTCAGCGAGAGAAGGCCAAAATGAACACTTCATGCATAACTCCTGTATTTTGAGGAAAACTGCATGAAATCCACCTCTAACTTCACTTTTATGCATCTTTCTATGCTTTCAGGTTGAAACTTGACTTAAAACTCACTTTGAACAAAAGTTATGGCTGTTTTGTATCACAGGTCACAAATATTTTTTTCCCAGCGAGAGAAAGCCAAAATTAACACTTCATGCAGAACTCCTGTATTTTGAGGAAAACTGCCTGAAATCCACCTCTAACTTAAAGATTATGCATCTTTCTATGCTTTCAGGTTGAAACTTGACTGAAAACTCACTTTGAACAAAAGTTATGGCTGTTTTGTTTCACAGGTCACAAATAGTGTTTTCTCAGCGAGAGAAGGCCAAAATGAACACTTCATGCATAACTCCTGTTTTTTTGGTATGCTGAGTGAAATCCACCTGTAACTTCAAGATTATGCATCTTTCTATGCTTTCAGGTTGAAACTTGACTGAAAACTCACTTTGAAAAAAAGTTATGATCGTTTTGTATCATAGGTCAGAAATAGTGTTTTCTCAGCGAGAGAAGGCCAAAATGAACACTTCATGCATAACTCCTTTATTTTGAGGAAAACTGCCTGAAATCCACTTGTAACTTGAAGTTTATGCATCTTTCTATGCTTTCAGGTTGAAACTTGACTGAAAACTCACTTTGAACAAGAGTTATGGCAATTTTGTATCACAGGTCACAAATAGTGTTTTCTCAGTGAGAGAAGGCCAAAATGAACACTTCATGCATAACTCCTGTATTTTTTAAAAACTGCATGAAATCCACCTCTAACTTAAAGATTATGCATCTTTCTATGCTTTCAGGTTGAAACTTGACTGAAAACTCACTTTGAAATAAGTTATGGCTCTGTTGTATCACTGGTCACAAATAGTGTTTTCTCAGCGAGAGAAGGCCAAAATGAACACTTCATGCATAACTCCTGTATTTTCGGAAAACTGCATGAAATCCACCTGTAACTTCAAGTTTATGCATCTTTCTATGCTTTCAGGTGGAAACTTGACTGAAAACTCACTTTGAACAAAAGTTACGGCTGTTTTGTGTCACAGGTCACAAATAGCGTTTTCTCAGCGAGAGAAGGCCAAAATGAACACTTCATGCATAACTCCTGTATTTTGAGGAAATCTCACTGAAATCCAACTGTAACTTCAAGTTTATTCATCTTTCTATGCTTTCAGGTTGAAACTTGACTGAAAACTCACTTTGAACAAAAGTTATGGCTGTTTTGTGTCACAGGTCACAAATAGTGTTTTCTCAGCGAGAGAAGGCCAAAATGAACACTTCATGCAGAACTCCTGTATTTTGAGGAAAACTGCATTAAATTAACCTCTACCTTCACTTTTATGTATCTTTCTGTGCCTTCAGGTTGAAACTTGACTGAAAAATCACTTTGAACAAAAGTTATGGCTTTTTTGTATCACAGGTCACGAATAGTGTTTTCTCAGCAAGAGAAGGCCAAAATGAACACTTCATGCATAACTCTTGTATTTTCAGGAAAACTGAGTGAAATCCTCCTGTAACTTCTCTTTTATGCATCTTTCTATGCTTTCAGGTTGAAACTTGATTGAAAACTCACTTTGAACAAAAGTTATGGCTGTTTTGTATCACAGGTCACAAATAGTGTTTTCTCAGCAAGAGAAGGCCAAAATGAACACTTCCTGCATAACTCCTGTATTTTGAGGAAAACTGCCTGAAATCCACCTCTAATTTCTCTTTCATGCATCTTTCTATGCTTTCAGGTTGAAACTTGACTGAAAACTCACTTTGAACAAAAGTTATGGCTGTTTTGTATCACAGGTCACAAATAGCGTTTTCTCAGTGAGAGAAGGCCAAAATGAACACTTCATGCACAACTCCTGTATTTTGATGAAAACTCACTGAAATCCACCTGTAACTTCAAGTTTTTGCATCTTTCTATGCTTTCAGGTTGAAACTTGACTTAAAACTCACTTTGAAGAAAAATTATGGCTGTTTTGTGTCACAGGTCACAAATAGTGTTTTCTCAGCGAGAGAAGGCCAAAAGGAACACTTCATGCAGAACTCCTGTATTTTGAGGAAAACTCACTGAAATCAAGCTGTAACTTCAAGTTTATGCATCTTTCTATGCTTTCAGGTTGAAACTTGACTGAAAACTCACTTTGAACAAAAGTTATGGCATTTTTGTATCACAGGTCACAAATAGTGTTTTCTCAAAGAGAGAAGGCCAAAATGAACACTTCATGCATAACTCCTGTATTTTGAGGAAATCCCACTGAAATCCAACTGTAACTTCAAGTTTATTCATCTTTCTATGCTTTCAGGTTGAAACTTGACTGAAAACTCACTTTGAACAAAAGTTATGGCTGTTTTGTGTCACAGGTCACAAATAGCGTTTTCTCAGCGAGAGAAGGCCAAAATGAACACTTCATGCATAACTCCTGAATTTTGAGGAATACTGCCTGAAATCCACTTGTAACTTCAAGTTTATGCATCTTTCTATGCTTTCAGGTTGAAACTTGACTAAAAACTCACTTTGAACAAAAGTTATGGCTGTTTTGTATCACAGGTCACAAATAGTGTTTTAACAGCGAGAGAAGGCCAAAATGAACACTTCATGCATAACTCCTGTATTTTGAAGAATACTGCCTGAAATCCACTTGTAACTTCAAGTTTATGCATCTTTCTATGCTTTCAGGTTGAAACTTGACTAAAAACTCACTTTGAACAAAAGTTATGGCTGTTTTGTATCACAGGTCACAAATAGTGTTTTCTCAGCGAGAGAAGGCCAAAATGAACACTTCATGCATAACTCCTGTATTTTTTTTTAAAACTCCATGAAATCCACCTGTTACTTCTCTTTTATTTATCTTTCTATGCTTTCAGTTTGAAAATTTACTGAAAACTCACTTTGAACAAAAGTTATGGCTGTTTTGTATCACAGGTCACAAATAGCGTTTTCTCAGCGAGAGAAGGCCAAAATGCACACTTCATGCATAACTCCTGTATTTTGAGGAAAACTGCCTGAAATCCACCTCGAACTTCTCTTTTATGCATCTTTCTATGCTTTCAGGTTGAAAATTTACTGAAAACTCATTGTGAACAAAAGTTATGGCTGTTTTGTATCACAGGTCACAAACAGTGTTTTCTCTGCGAGAGAAGGCCAAATTGAACTCTTCATATATAACTACTGTATATTGAGGAAAACTGCCTGAAATCCACCTCTTACTTCTCTTTTATGCAATCTTTCTATGCTTTCAGGTTGAAACTTGACTGAAAACTCACTTTGAACAAACGTTATGGCATTTTTGTATCACAGGTCACAAATAGCGTTTTCTCAGCGAGAGAAGGCCAAAATGAACACTTCATGCATAACTCCTTTATTTTGAGGAAAACTGCCTGAAATCCACTTGTAACTTGAAGTTTATGCATCTTTCTATGCTTTCAGGTTGAAACTTGACTGAAAACTCACTTTGAACAAGAGTTATGGCAATTTTGTATCACAGGTCACAAATAGTGTTTTCTCAGTGAGAGAAGGCCAAAATGAACACTTCATGCATAACTCCTGTATTTTGAGGAAAACTGAGTGAAATCCACCTGAAACTTCTCTTTTATGCATCTTTATATGCTTTCAGGTTGACACTTGACTGAAAACTCACTTTGAACAAGAGTTATGGCAATTTTGTATCACAGGTCACAAATAGTGTTTTCTCAGTGAGAGAAGGCCAAAATGAACACTTCATGCATAACTCCTGTATTTTTTAAAAACTGCATGAAATCCACCTCTAACTTCAAGTTTATGCATCTTTCTATGCTTTCAGGTTAAAACTTGACTGAAAACTCACTATGAAAAAGAGTTATGGCTGTTTTGTATCACAGGTCAAAAATAGTGTTTTCTCAGTGAGAGAAGGCCAAAATGAACACTTCATGCATCACTCCTGTACTTTGAGGAAAACTGCCTGAAATCCACCTCTAACTTAAAGATTATGCATCTTTCTATGCTTTCAGGTTGAAACTTGACTGAAAACTCACTTTGAACAAAAGTTATGGCTCTGTTGTATCACTGGTCACAAATAGCGTTTTCTCAGCGAGAGAAGGCCAAAATGAACACTTCATGCATAACTCCTGTATTTTCGGAAAACTGCATGAAATCCACCTGTAACTTCAAGTTTATGCATCTTTCTATGCTTTCAGGTGGAAACTTGACTGTAAACTCACTTTGAACAAAAGTTACGGCTGTTTTGTGTCACAGGTCACAAATAGCGTTTTCTCAGCGAGAGAAGGCCAAAATGAACACTTCATGCATAACTCCTGTATTTTGAGGAAATCTCACTGAAATCCAACTGTAACTTCAAGTTTATTCATCTTTCTATGCTTTCAGGTTGAAACTTGACTGAAAACTCACTTTGAACAAAAGTTATGGCTGTTTTGTGTCACAGGTCACAAATAGTGTTTTCTCAGCGAGAGAAGGCCAAAATGAACACTTCATGCAGAACTCCTGTATTTTGAGGAAAACTGCATTAAATTAACCTCTACCTTCACTTTTATGTATCTTTCTGTGCCTTCAGGTTGAAACTTGACTGAAAAATCACTTTGAACAAAAGTTATGGCTTTTTTGTATCACAGGTCACGAATAGTGTTTTCTCAGCAAGAGAAGGCCAAAAT
The DNA here is from genome assembly GCF_037954235.1 of Aulostomus chinensis. Lineage (NCBI taxonomy): Eukaryota > Metazoa > Chordata > Actinopteri > Syngnathiformes > Aulostomidae > Aulostomus > Aulostomus chinensis. The sequence goes on from NW_028234167.1 coordinate 355,889, forward strand.
GAACACTTCATGCATAACTCTTGTATTTTCAGGAAAACTGAGTGAAATCCTCCTGTAACTTCTCTTTTATGCATCTTTCTATGCTTTCAGGTTGAAACTTGATTGAAAACTCACTTTGAACAAAAGTTATGGCTGTTTTGTATCACAGGTCACAAATAGTGTTTTCTCAGCAAGAGAAGGCCAAAATGAACACTTCCTGCATAACTCCTGTATTTTGAGGAAAACTGCCTGAAATCCACCTCTAATTTCTCTTTCATGCATCTTTCTATGCTTTCAGGTTGAAACTTGACTGAAAACTCACTTTGAACAAAAGTTATGGCTGTTTTGTATCACAGGTCACTAATAGCGTTTTCTCAGTGAGAGAAGGCCAAAATGAACACTTCATGCACAACTCCTGTATTTTGATGAAAACTCACTGAAATCCACCTGTAACTTCAAGTTTTTGCATCTTTCTATGCTTTCAGGTTGAAACTTGACTTAAAACTCACTTTGAAGAAAAATTATGGCTGTTTTGTGTCACAGGTCACAAATAGTGTTTTCTCAGCGAGAGAAGGCCAAAAGGAACACTTCATGCAGAACTCCTGTATTTTGAGGAAAACTCACTGAAATCAAGCTGTAACTTCAAGTTTATGCATCTTTCTATGCTTTCAGGTTGAAACTTGACTGAAAACTCACTTTGAACAAAAGTTATGGCATTTTTGTATCACAGGTCACAAATAGTGTTTTCTCAAAGAGAGAAGGCCAAAATGAACACTTCATGCATAACTCCTGTATTTTGAGGAAATCCCACTGAAATCCAACTGTAACTTCAAGTTTATTCATCTTTCTATGCTTTCAGGTTGAAACTTGACTGAAAACTCACTTTGAACAAAAGTTATGGCTGTTTTGTGTCACAGGTCACAAATAGCGTTTTCTCAGCGAGAGAAGGCCAAAATGAACACTTCATGCATAACTCCTGAATTTTGAGGAATACTGCCTGAAATCCACTTGTAACTTCAAGTTTATGCATCTTTCTATGCTTTCAGGTTGAAACTTGACTAAAAACTCACTTTGAACAAAAGTTATGGCTGTTTTGTATCACAGGTCACAAATAGTGTTTTAACAGCGAGAGAAGGCCAAAATGAACACTTCATGCATAACTCCTGTATTTTGAAGAATACTGCCTGAAATCCACTTGTAACTTCAAGTTTATGCATCTTTCTATGCTTTCAGGTTGAAACTTGACTAAAAACTCACTTTGAACAAAAGTTATGGCTGTTTTGTATCACAGGTCACAAATAGTGTTTTCTCAGCAAGAGAAGGCCAAAATGAACACTTCATGCATAACTCCTGTATTTTTTTTTTAAACTCCATGAAATCCACCTGTTACTTCTCTTTTATGCATCTTTCTATGCTTTCAGGTTGAAAATTTACTGAAAACTCACTTTGAACAAAAGTTATGGCTGTTTTGTATCACAGGTCACAAATAGCGTTTTCTCAGCGAGAGAAGGCCAAAATGCACACTTCATGCATAACTCCTGTATTTTGTGGAAAACTGCCTGAAATCCACCTCGAACTTCTCTTTTATGCATCTTTCTATGCTTTCAGGTTGAAAATTTACTGAAAACTCATTGTGAACAAAAGTTATGGCTGTTTTGTATCACAGGTCACAAACAGTGTTTTCTCTGCGAGAGAAGGCCAAATTGAACTCTTCATATATAACTACTGTATTTTGAGGAAAACTGCCTGAAATCCACCTCTTACTTCTCTTTTATGCAATCTTTATATGCTTTCAGGTTGACACTTGACTGAAAACTCACTTTGAACAAGAGTTATGGCAATTTTGTATCACAGGTCACAAATAGTGTTTTCTCAGTGAGAGAAGGCCAAAATGAACACTTCATGCATAACTCCTGTATTTTTTAAAAACTGCATGAAATCCACCTGTAACTTCAAGTTTATGCATCTTTCTATGCTTTCAGGTTAAAACTTGACTGAAAACTCACTATGAAAAAGAGTTATGGCTGTTTTGTATCACAGGTCAAAAATAGCGTTTTCTCAGCGAGAGAAGACAAAAATGAACACCTCATGCATAACTCCTGTATTTTGAGGAAAACTGCCTGAAATCCTCCTGTAACTTAAAGTTTATGCATCTGTCTATGCTTTTAGGTTGAAACTTGACTGAAAACTCACTTTCAACAAAAGTTTTGGCTTTTTTGTATCACAGGTCACAAATAGTTTTTTCTCAGTGAGAGAAGACAAAAATGAACACTTCATGCATAACTCCTGTATTTTTTGGAAAACTGCCTTAAATCCACCTGTAACTTCAAGTTTATGCATCTTTCTATGCTTTCAGGTTGAAACTTGACTGAAAACTCACTTTGAACAAAAGTTATGGCTGTTTTGTATCACAGGTCACAAATAGCGTTTTCTCAGCGAGAGAAGGCCAAAATGAACACTTCATGCATAACTCCTGTATTTTGGGTAAAACTGCCTGAAATCCACCTGTAACTTCTCTTTTATCTGGATGTTTAGGTGGTGCTTAGATAACAATGTGGCTTACATAGACAATTGGAGCTCCTTCTGGGGAAAGCCTGGTCTGATTCGGAGAGATGGCCTCCATCCTACTTTGGATGGTGCATCTCTCTTATCTAGAAACATAGGCCAATTTATTAGCAATACTAATCCCTGACAAGCAACCAGAGTTCAGACCAGCAGGCAGAGCTGCGGTTTAACACGCCCTCTGCTGGTTCCTTCGTGTTGTCACCCACCCAGCCTATAGAAACTGTGTCTGCCCTGAGGCTTTATAAGCTTGCACCCAAATCTGGAGGAGTAACTTATAGCAACTTAGTTAAAATTAAAACCACAGCTCCAGCAAACCAACCCAGTAAAACTATTAAATGTGGTTTGCTTAATATTCGATCTCTTGCATCCAAGTCTCTCCTAGTGAACGATTTAATTACTAATTATCAGATTGGTGTATTAGCACTCACTGAAACCTGAGTGCAGCAAGATGAGTATGTTAGTTTAAATGAATCTTTCCCTCCTGGTTACATTAACTACCATGTTCCTCGCACCACTGGCAGAGGAGGAGGAGTAGCTGCAATCTATCAGTCAAATTTGGTGCTTAACCCTCGACCTAACAGTTCATTTAACTCATTTGAGAGCCTTACTGTCAGCTTTTCCCACCCAGAGTGGAAAGCAGAGAAACCACTCTTACTTGCTGTGGTGTACCGTCCTCCTGCACCTTATTCTGAGTTCTTAGAAGAATTCCCTGACTTTCTGTCTAACTTGGCATTGAACTCAGACAAAGTCATTATAGTGGGTGACTTTAACATCCATGTGGACGTCAATGATGATTCTCTGGCCACTGCGTTTAAGTCGCTTCTTGATTCTGTTGGCTTCTGTCAGAGGGTAAACAAACCCACTCACACTTTTAATCACATCCTTGATTTAGTACTCACTTATGGAATAGAAGCTGACCGCATCATAGTTCTTCCTCAGAACCCTGTCTTGTCTGATCACTCCTTAATTACATTTGAATTTACTTTAACAAATTATATTCTACCTGGGAAAAAGTCCCGCTTCAGTAGATGTCTATCTGACACTGCTGTTTCTAGATTTAAGGAGCTTATTCCAGCAGAGCTTGCTGCCACATCTTGTAATAATATATTGGGCAGTTATGCTGATTTCACCCCCTCGCAGGTAGACTATCTTGTGGACAGCACTGCAGCAGCACTCCTTGGGACACTTGATGCCGTAGCTCCCCTGAAGAAGAAGGTTATCAACCAGAAAAGAATAGTTCCCTGGTACAGCCCAGAGCTGCGTGCCTTAAAACAGAAGACCAGACAACTGGAAAGGAAGACACATTCCAGCCAGCACAAGGAAGTCCAACAAGCCTGGAAGGAGAGTTTATTAATATATAAAAAAGAACTCCGTAATGCCAGAAGCGCTTACTACTCGTCCCTGATAGAAAAGAATAAGAACAACCCCAGGTTCCTCTTCAGCACCGTGGGGAGGCTCACCAAGAACCATAGTGCTGTTGAGCCATGCATCCCCCCAACTCTCAGCAGTAACGACTTCCTTTCTTTCTTTACTGAAAAGATTGTGAATATTAGAACGAAGATTGCCAGTAATGGAGGACAGACTACAGTCCCCATAGAAGCACCTCCCAGACTTGGTGCATACTTGGACAGCTTCTCCCCCATCGACCTGTCAGAATTAACTTCTGCAGTCGGTTCCTCCAAGTCAGCCACTTGTCTGCTGGATCCCATCCCAACAAGCCTCCTTAAGGATGCCTTCCCTCTAGTCAACACTTCTATATTAAATCAAATTAATCTTTCCTTAGTCACAGGTTATGTGCCACAGGCCTTTAAGGTGGCTGTCATCAACCCTTTACTTAAAAAACCTTCTCTTGACCCAGATGTGTTAGCCAACTATAGGCCAATATCCAACCTCCCCTACATCTCCAAGATCCTTGAGAAGGTTGCCCTGGAGCAGCTACATGAACATTTGCACAGCAACGAGCTCTTTGAAGCCTTCCAGTCTGGATTCAGGGAATACCATAGCACTGAAACAGCACTGGTCAGAGTCTCTAATGATCTTCTTATAGCTTCAGACAGAGGTCTTGTCTCTGTGCTTGTCCTTTTGGACCTCAGTGCTGCATTTGACACCATCGACCACAGCATCCTGCTACAGACACTAGACCATGACATTGGGATTAAAGGAACTGCCCTAAAATGGTTTAAGTCCTACTTATCTGACAGGTTTCAGTTTGTTAATGTTAATAATGACCATTCGGAGTATAGCAGAGTTACATATGGTGGACCACAGGGTTCAGTTTTAGGACCGATTCTCTTCACTCTTTACATGCTCCCATTAGGTGACATAATCCGGAAGCACTCGATCAACTTCCACTGTTATGCAGATGACACACAACTTTACTTGTCGATGGAGCCAGACGACACAAGCCAGCTTACTCATCTGCAAGACTGCCTGAAAGACATTAAATCCTGGATGTCTTCTAACTTCTTAATGCTCAATTCAGATAAAACTGAGGTAATCATTTTTGGACCTAAACACCACAGGGACACACTCTTGAATCGGATCTCTACTCTAGATGGCATCACCCTAACTTCGAGTACAACTGCAAGGAACCTTGGGGTCATTTTTGACCAGGACCTTTCCTTCAGCTCCCACATAAAGCATGTGACTAGGACCGCCTTCTTCCATCTGCGAAGTATCGCTAAGATTAGGAATATCCTTTCCCAGAGTGATGCTGAAAAACTGGTGCATGCATTTATCACTTCTCGGCTGGACTACTGCAACTCTCTCCTGTCAGGATGTCCTAAATACTCTCTAAAGAGTCTCCAGCTGGTCCAGAACGCTGCAGCGAGGGTTTTGACGGGAGTTAAGAAGAGAGAACACATCTCTCCCACTTTAGCTTCTCTCCACTGGCTTCCTGTAGGATCTAGAATCGACTTCAAAGTCCTTCTGCTAACTTATAAGGCTCTCAATGATAAAGCTCCATCCTATTTGAAAGAGCTCATTAGTCCCTACTGTCCGACCAGAGCACTCCGCTCCCAGAATGCAGGTCTTTTAGTGATTCCCAGTATCAATAAAAACAGACTGGGAGGTAGAGCCTTTAGTTACCGGGCTCCTTTACTGTGGAACCAGCTCTCTCCATGGGTCAGAGAGGCAGACACTTTAACTACGTTTAAGTCCAGGCTTAAGACCTTCCTCTATGACAGAGCCTTCAGTTAGGACTGGTTCAGGTAGCTCTGAACCATTGATAGCTATGCTGCTACAGGCTTAGACTGCTGGGGGACACATCAGGTTACATGGAGCCCTTCCCTCCTCTCCTCTCCTCTCCCCCTCTCTCCTCCTCTCCTCCCTGCACATTTTTGGAACTGTCATTACCATTACTTGTTGCACTTTGTAGTTTGGCCTTGGTGTCTCGCAGTCTCTCTGTGTTTCCACAGATCCACCAGAGCCCCAACCGCCGCCTGCATCGCCCCCCCCCCCCCTCTTATTCCCTACTGTTACACCGGCCTGCGCTCCCCTTCCATGAACCAGTCTGCCATCCAGTCCCCCATCAAGCTGGCTTGCTCTCCCTGCCTCCCCTACCAGAAGCTTCCTTCTTCAGCTGTTATTAACATTTCCGTGTTTCCAACATTTTGTATTGTAAACTGTTTTCTTCTCTGTAACAACATCTACTGCACGTCTGTCCGTCCTGGGTGAGGGATCCCTCCTCTGTTGCTCACCCTGAGGTTTCTCAGATTTTTCCGTTAAAAGGGTTTTCTATGGAGTTTTTCCTCAGTCGATGTGAGGGTCTAAGGGCAGAGGATGTTGTTATGATGCCATGTGAAGCCCTTTGAGACAAACTGTTTGTGAAAACGGGCTCTACAAATAAAATTGCCTTGCCTTGCCTTGCCTTGCCTTTTATGCATCTTTCTATGCTTTCAGGTTGAAACTTGACTGAAAACTCACTTTGACAAAAAGTTACAGCTGTTGTGTATCACAGGTCACAAATAGTGTTTTCTCAGCGAGAGAAGGCCAAAATGAACACTTCATGCATAACTCCTCTATTTTGAGGAAAACTGCTTGGAATCCACCTGTAACTTCTCTTTTATGCGTCTTTCTATACTTTCAGATTAAAACTTGACTGAAAACTCTCTTTGAACAAAAGTTATGGCTGTTTTGTATCACAGGTCACAAATAGTGTTTTCTTCGCGAGAGAAGGCCAAAATGAACACTTCATACAGAACTCCTGTATTTTTTTGGAAAACTGCATGAAATCCACCTGTAACTTCAAGTTTATGCATCTTTCTATGATTTCAGGTTGAAACTTGACTGAAAACTCACTTTGAACAAAAGTAATGGCTGTTTTCTATCACAGGTCCCAAATAGTGTTTTCATAGCGAGAGAAGGCCAAAATGAACACTTCATGCATAACTCCTGTATTTTTATGTAAACTGAGTGAAATCCACCTGTAACTTCAAGTTAATGCATCTTTCTATGCTTTCAGGTTTAAATTTGACTGAAAACTCAATTTGAACAAAAGTTATGGCTGTTTTGTTTCACAGGTCACAAACAGCGTTTTCTCAGCGAGAGAAGGCCAAAATGAGAACCTCATGCATAACTCCTGTATTTTTATGTAAACTGAGTGAAATCCACCTGTAACTTCTCTTTTATGCATCTTTCTATGCTTTCAGGTTGAAACTTGACTTAAAACGCACTTTGAACAAAAGTTATGGCTGTTTTGTATCACAGGTCACAAATAGTGTTTTCACAGTGAGAGAAGGCCAAAATGAACACTTCATGCATAACTCCTGTATTTTGAGGAAAACTGCGTGAAATCCACCTGTAACTTCTAGTTTATGCATCTTTCTATGCTTTCAGGTTGAAACTTGACTGAAAACTCACTTTGAACAAAAGTTATGGCTGTTTTGTATTATAGGTGACAAATAGTATTTTCTCACACGGGAGAAGGCCAAAATGAACAGTTCATGCATAACTCCTGTATTTTTTGGAAAACTGTCTGAAATCCACCTGTAAATTCAAGTTTATGCATCTTTCCATGCAATCAGGTTGAAACTTGACTGAAAACTCACTTTGAACAAAAGTTATGGGTTTTTTGTATCACAGGTCACAAATAGAGTTTTCTCAGCGAGAGAAGGCCAAAATAAACACTTCTTGCAGAACTCCTCTATTTTGAGGAAAACTGAGTAAAATCAACCTGGAACCTCTCTTTTATGGATCTTTCTATGCTTTCAGGTTGATACTTGACTGAAAACTCAGTTTGAAATAAATGATGACTGTTTTGTATCACAGGTCACAAATAGCGTTTTCTCAGCGAGAGAAGGCCAAAATGAACACTTCATGCATAACTCCTGTATTTTCAGGAAAACTGCATGAAATCCACCTTTAACTTATCTTTTTTGCATCTTTCTATGCTTTCAGGTTGAAATTTGACTGAAAACTCACTTTGAACAAAAGTTATTGCTGTTTTGTATCACAGGTCACAAAAAGTGTTTTCTCAGCGAGAGAAGGCCAAAATGAACAGTCCATTCATAACTCCTGTATTTTGAGGAAAACTGCGTGAAATCCACCTGTAACTTCAAGTTAATGCATCTTTCAATGATTTCAGGTTGAAACTTGAATGAAAACTCACTTTGAACAAAAGTTATGGCTGTTTTGTATCACAGGTCACAAATAGCGTTTTCTCAGCGAGAGAAGGCCAAAATGAACACTTCAAGCATAACTCCTGTATTTTCAGGAAAACTGAGTGAAATCCACCTATTACTTCTCTTTTATGCATTTTTCTATGATTTCAGGTTGAAATTTGACTGAAAACTTATTTTGAACAAAAGTTATGGCATTTTTGAATCACAGGTAACAAATAGCGTTTTCTCAGCGAGAGAAGGCCAAGATGAACACTTCATGCAGAACTCCTGAATTTTTTAGGAAAACTGCCTGAAATCAACCTGTAACTTCTCTTTTATGCATCTTTCTATGCTTTCAGGTTGAAACTTGACTGAAAACTCACTTTGAACAAAAGTTATGGCTGTTTTGTATCAGAGGTCAAAAATAGTGTTTTCTCAGCGAGAGAAGGCCAAAATGAACACTTCATGCATAACTCCTGAATTTTTTAGGAAAACTGCCTGAAATAAACCTGTAACTTCTCTTTTATGCATCTTTCTATGCTTTCAGGTTGAAACTTGACTGAAAACTCACTTTGAACAAAAGTTATGGCTGTTTTGTATCACAGGTCACAAATAGTGTTTTCCCAGCGAGAGAAGGCCAAAAAGAACACTTCATGCATAACTCCTGTATTTTGAGGAAAACTGCCTGAAATCAACCTCTAACTTCTCTTTTATTCATCTTTCTATGCTTTCAGGTTGAAACTTGACTGAAAACTGACTTTGAACAAAAGTTATGGCTGTTTTGTATCACAGGTCACAAATAGCGTTTTCTCAGCGAGAGAAGGCCAAAATGAACACTTCATGCATAACTCCTGTATTTTGAGGAAAACTGCATGAAATCCGCCTCTAACTTCAAGTTTATGCATCTTTCTATGCTTTCAGGTTGAAACTTGACTGAAAACTCACTTTGAACAAAAGTTATGGCTGTTTTGTATCACAGGTCCCAAATAGTGTTTTCTCTGCGACAGAAGGTCAAAATGAACACTTCATGCATAACTCCTGTATTTTCAGGAAAACTGAGTGAAATCCACCTCTAACTTGAAGTCTATGCATCTTTCTATGCTTTCAGGTTGAAACTTGACTGAAAACTCTCTTTGAAAAAAAGTTATGATAGTTTTGTATCATAGGTCACAAATAGTGTTTTCTCAGCGAGACAAGGTCAAAATGAACACTTCATGCAGAACTCCTGTATTTTCAGGAAAACTGAGTGAAATCCACCTCTAACTTGAAGTGTATGCATCTTTCTATGCTTTCAGGTTGAAACTTGACTGAAAACTCACTTTGAAAAAAAGTTATGATAGTTTTGTATCATAGGTCACAAATAGCGTTTTCTCAGCGAGAGAAGGCCAAAATGAACACTTCATGCATAACTCCTGAATTTTTTAGGAAAACTGCCTGAAATCAACCTGTAACTTCTCTTTTATGCATCTTTCTATGCTTTCAGGTTGAAACTTGACTGAAAACTCACTTTGAACAAAAGTTATGGCTGTTTTGTATCACAGGTCACAAATATTTTTTTCCCAGCGAGAGAAGGCCAAAATGAACATTTTATGTATAACTCCTGTATTTTGAGGAAAACTGCATAAAATCCACCTGTAACTTAACTTTAATGCATAATTCTATGCTTTCAGGTTTAAACTTGACAGAAAACTCACTTTGAACAAAAGTTATGGCTGTTTTGTATCACAGGTCACAAATAGTGTTTTCTCAGCGAGAGAAGGCCAAAAAGAGCACTTCATGCATAACTCCTGTATTTTGAGGAAAACTGCCTGAAATCCACCTCTAACTTCAAGTGTATGCATCTTTCTATGCTTTCAGGTTGAAACTTGACTGAAAACTCACTTTGAACAAAAGTTATGGCTTTTTTGTATCACAGGTCAAAAATAGTGTTTTCTCAGCGAGAGAAGGCCAAAATGAACACTTCCTGCATAACTCCTGAATTTTTTAGGAAAACTGCCTGAAATCAACCTGTAACTTCTCTTTTATGCATCTTTCTATGCTTTCAGGTTGAAACTTGACTGAAAACTCACTTTGAACAAAAGTTATGGCTGTTTTGTATCACAGGTCACAAATAGCGTTTTCTCAGCGAGAGAAGGCCAATATGAACACTTCATGCATAACTCCTGTATTTTGAGGAAAACTGCCTGAAATCCACATCTAACTTCAAGTACATGCATCTTTCTATGCTTTCAGGTTGAAACTTGACTGAAAACTAACTTTGAACAAAAGTTATGGCTGTTTTGTATCACAGGTCAAAAATAGTGTTTTCTCAGCGACAGAAGGCCAAAATGAACACTTCATGCATAACTCCTGAATTTTTTAGGAAAACTGCCTGAAATCAACCTGTAACTTCTCTTTTATGCATCTTTCTATGCTTTCAGGTTGAAACTTGACTGAAAACTCACTTTGAACAAAAGTTATGGCTGTTTTGTATCACAGGTCAAAAATAGTGTTTTCTCAGCGAGAGAAGGCCAAAATGAACACTTCATGCATAACTCCTGAAATTTTTAGGAAAACTGCCTGAAATCAACCTGTAACTTCTCTTTTATGCATCTTTCTATGCTTTCAGGTTGAAACTTGACTGAAAACTCACTTTGAACAAAAGTTATGGCTGTTTTGTATCACAGGTCACAAATATTTTTTTCCCAGCGAGAGAAGGCCAAAATGAACATTTTATGTATAACTCCTGTATTTTGAGGAAAACTGCATAAAATCCACCTGTAACTTAACTTTAATGCATAATTCTATGCTTTCAGGTTTAAACTTGACAGAAAACTCACTTTGAACAAAAGTTATGGCTGTTTTGTATCACAGGTCACAAATAGTGTTTTCTCAGCGAGAGAAGGCCAAAAAGAACACTTCATGCATAACTCCTGTATTTTGAGGAAAACTGCCTGAAATCAACCTCTAACTTCTCTTTTATGCATCTTTCTATGCATTCAGGTTGAAACTTGACTGAAAACTCACTTTGACAAAAAGTTATGGCTGTTTTGTATCACAGGTCACAAATAGTGTTTTCTCAGCGAGAGAAGGCCAAAATGAACACTTCATGCATAACTCCTGTATTTTGAGGAAAACTGCATGAAATCCACCTCTTACTTCAAGTTTATGCATCATTCTATGCTTTCAGGTTGAAACTTGACTGAAAACTAACTTTGAACAAAAGTTATGGCTGTTTTTTATCACAGGTCAAAAATAGTGTTTTCTCAGCGAGAGAAGGCCAAAATGAAAACTTCATGCATAACTCCTGAATTTTTTAGGAAAACTGCCTGAAATCAACCTGTAACTTCTCTTTTATGCATCTTTCTATGCTTTCAGGTTGAAACTTGACTGAAAACTCACTTTGAACAAAAGTTATGGCTGTTTTGTATCACAGGTCACAAATAGTGTTTTCTCAGCGAGAGAAGGCCAAAATGAATACTTCATGCATAACTCCTGTATTTTGAGGAAAACTGCATGAAATCCGCCTCTAACTTCAAGTTTATGCATCTTTCTATGCTTTCAGGTTGAAACTTGACTGAAAACTCACTTTGAACAAAAGTTATGGCTGTTTTTTATCACAGGTCCCAAATAGTGTTTTCTCTGCGACAGAAGGCCAAAATGAACACTTCATGCATAACTCCTGTATTTTGAGGAAAACTGCATGAAATCCACCTCTTACTTCAAGTTTATGCATCTTTCTATACTTTCAGGTTGAAACTTGACTGAAAACTCACTTTGAACAAAAGTTATGGCTGTTTTGTGTCACAGGTCACAAATAGTGTTTTCTCAGCGAGAGAAGGCCAAAATGAACACTTCATGCATAACTCCTGTATTTTGAGGAAAACTGAGTGAAATCCACCTCTAACTTGAAGTCTATGCATCTTTCTATGATTTCAGGTTGAAACTTGACTGAAAACTCTCTTTGAAAAAAAGTTATGAAAGTTTTGTATCATAGGTCACAAATAGTGTTTTCTCAGGGAGAGAAGGCCAAAATGAACACTTCATGCATAACTTCTGTATTTTGATGAAAACTCACTGAAATCCACCTGTAACTTCAAGTTTATGCATCTTTCTATGCTTTCAGGTTGAAACTTGACTGAAAACTCACTTTGAAAAAAAGTTATGGCTGTTTTGTATCACAGGTCAAAAATAATGTTTTCTCAGCGAGAGAAGGCCAAAATGAACACTTCATGCATAACTCCTGAATTTTTTAGGAAAACTGCCTGAAATCAACCTGTAACTTCTCTTTTATGCATCTTTCTATGCTTTCAGGTTGAAACTTGACTGAAAACTCACTTTGAACAAAAGTTATGGCTGTTTTGTATCACAGGTCACAAATAGTGTTTTCTCAGCGAGAGAAGGCCAAAATGAACACTTCATGCATAACTCCTGTATTTTGAGGAAAACTGCATTAAATCCGCCTCTAACTTCAAGTTTATGCATCTTTCTATGCTTTCAGGTTGAAACTTGACTGAAAACTCACTTTGAACAAAAGTTATGGCTGTTTTGTATCACAGGTCACAAATAGCGTTTTCTCAGCGAGAGAAGGCCAAAATGAACACTTCATGCATAACTCCTGTATTTTGAGGAAAACTGCATGAAATCCACCTCTAACTTCAAGTTTATGCATCTTTCTATGCTTTCAGGTTGAAACTTGATGAAAACTAACTTTGAACAAAAGTTATGGCTGTTTTGTATCACAGGTCACAAATAGTGTTTTCTCAGCGAGAGAAGGCCAAAATGAAGACTTCATCCAGAACTCCTGTATTTTGATGAAAACTCACTTAAATCCACCTGTAACTTCAAGTTTATGCATCTTTCTATGCTTTCAGGTTGAAACTTGACTGAAAAATTACTTTGAACAAAAGTTATGGCTGTTTTGTGTCACAGGTCACAAATAGTGTTTTCTCAGCGAGAGAAGGCCAAAATGAAGACTTCATGCATAACTCCTGTATTTTGAGGAAAACTGCCTTAAATCCACCTCTAACTTCAAATATATGCATCTTTCTATGCTTTCAGGTTGAAACTTGACTGAAAACTCACTTTGAACAAAAGTTATGGCTGTTTTGTATCACAGGTCACAAATAGTGTTTTCTCAGCGAGAGAAGGCCAAAATGAACACTTCATGCATAACTCCTGTATTTTTAGGAAAAGTGCCTGAAATCCACCTCTTACTTCAAGTTTATGCATCTTTCTATGCTTTCAGGTTGAAACTTGACTGAAAACTCACTTTGAACAAAAGTTATGGCTGTTTTGTATCACAGGTCACATATAGTGTTTTCTCAGCGAGAGAAGGCCAAAATGAACACTTCATGCAGAACTCCTGTATTTTGAGGAAAACTGCCTGAAATCCACCTCTAACTTAAAGATAATGCATCTTTCTATGCATTCAGGTTGAAACTTGACTGAAAACTCACTTTGAAGAAAAGTTATGACTGTTTTGCTTCACAAGTCACAAATAGCGTTTTCTCAGCGAGAGAAGGCCAAAATGAACACTTCATGCAGAACTCCTGTATTTTGAGGAAAACTCACTGAAATCAAGCTGTAACTTCAAGTTTATTCATCTTTCTATGCTTTCAGGTTGAAACTAGAGTGAAAACTCACTTTGAACAAGAGTTATGGCTGTTTTGTGTCACAGGTCACAAATAGCGTTTTCTCAGCGAGAGAAGGCCAAAATGAACACTTCATGCATAACTCCTGTATTTTGAGGAAAACTCACTGAAATCCACCTGTAACTTCAAGTTTATGCATCTTTCTATGCTTTCAGGTTGAAACTTGACTGAAAACTCACTTTGAACAAAAGTTATGGCATTTTTGTGTCACAGGTCACAAATAGTGTTTTCTCAGCGAGAGAAGGCCAAAATGAACACTTCATGCAGAACTCCTGTATTTTGAGGAAAACTGCATGAAATCCACCTGTAACTTCAGGTTTATGCATCTTTCTATTCTTTCAGGTTGAAACTTGACTGAAAACTCACTTTGAAGAAAAGTTATGGCATTTTTGTATCACATTTCACAAATAGTGTTTTCTCAGCGAGAGAAGGCCAAAATGAACACTTCATGCAGAACTCCTGTATTTTGATGAAAACTCACTGAAATCAAGCTGTAACTTCAAGTTTATGCATCTTTCTATGCTTTCAGAATGAAACTTGACTGAAAACTCACTTTGAACAAAAGTTATGGCTGTTTTGTGTCACAAATCACGAATAGCATTTTCTCAGCGAGAGAAGGCCAAAATGAAAATTTCATGTATACCTCCTGTATTTTGAGGAAAACTGCATAAAATCCACCTGTAACTTCACTTTTATACATATTTCTATGCTTTCAGGTTGAAACTTGACTGAAAATTCACTTTGAACAAAAGTTATGGCTTTTTTGTATCACAGGTCACAAAAAGCCTTTTCTCAGTGAGAGAAGGCCAAAATGAAGACTTCATGTATAACTCCAGTATTTTGAGGAAAACTGCCTGAAATCAACCTCTAACTTCTCTTTTATGCATCTTTCTATGCTTTCAGGTTGAAACTTGACTGAAAACTCCCTTTGAAAAAAAGTTATGGCTGTTTTGTATCACAGGTCACAAAAAGTGTTTTGTCAGCGAGAGAAGGCTAAAATGAACACTTCATGCATAACTCCTGTATTTTGAGGGAAACTGCCTGAAATCAACCTCTAACTTCTCTTTTATGCATCTTTCTATGCTTTCAGGTTGAAACGACTGAAAACTCACTTTAAACAAAAGTTATGGCTGTTTTGTATCACAGGTCACAAATAGTGTTTTCTCAGCGAGAGAAAGCCAAAATGAACACTTCATGCATAACTCCTGTATTTTGAGGAAAACTGCCTTAAATCCACCTCTAACTTCAAATATATGCATCTTTCTATACTTTCAGGTTGAAACTTGACTGAAAACTCACTTTGAACAAAAGTTATGACTGTTTTGTATCACAGGTCAGAAATAGTGTTTTCTAAGCGAGAGAAGGCCAAAATGAAAATTTCATGTATAACTCCTGTATTATGAGGAAAACTGCATAAAATCCACCTGTAACTTCACTTTAATACATATTTCTATGCTTTCAGGTTGAAACTTGACTGAAAATTCACTTTGAACAAAAGTTATGGCTTTTTTGTATCACAGGTCACAAAAAGCGTTTTCCCAGTGAGAGAAGGCCAAAATGAACACTTCATGTATAACTCCAGTATTTTGAGGAAAACTGCCTGAAATCAACCTCTAACTTCTCTTTTATGCATCTTTCTATGCTTTCAGGTTGAAACTTGACTGAAAACTCACTTTGAACAAAAGTTATGGCTGTTTTGTATCACAGGTCACAAATAGTGTTTTCTCAGCGAGAGAAGGCCAAAATGAACACTTCATGCATAACTCCTGTATTTTGAGGAAAACTGCCTGAAATCCACCTCTAACTTCAAGTTTATGCATCTTTCCATGCTTTCAGGTTGAAACTTGACTGAAAACTCACTTTGAACAAAAGTTATGGCTGTTTTGTATCACAGGTCACAAATAGTGTTTTATCAGCGAGAGAAGGCCAAAATGAACACTTCATGCATAACTCCTGTATTTTGAGGAAAACTGCCTGAAATCCACCTCTAACTTAAAGATTATGCATCTTTCTATGCATTCAGGTTGAAACTTGACTGAAAACTCACTTTGAACAAAAGTTATGGCTGTGTTGTATCACAGGTCACAAATAGCGTTTTCTCAGGGAGAGAAGGCAAAAATGAAAATTTCATGTATAACTCCTGTATTTTGAGGAAAACTGCATAAAATCCACCTGTAACTTCACTTTTATACATATTTCTATGCTTTCAGGTTGAAACTTGACTGAAAACTCACTTTGAACAAAAGTTATGGCTGTTTTGTATCACAGGTCACAAAAAGCGTTTTCTCAGTGAGAGAAGGCCAAAATGAACACTTCATGCATAACTCCTGTATTTTGAGGAAAACTGCCTGAAATCCACCTCTAACTTAAAGATTATGCATCTTTCTATGCATTCAGGTTGAAACTTGACTGAAAACTCACTTTGAACAAAAGTTATGGCTGTGTTGTATCACAGGTCACAAATAGCGTTTTCTCAGGGAGAGAAGGCAAAAATGAAAATTTCATGTATAACTCCTGTATTTTGAGGAAAACTGCATGAAATCCACCTGTATCTTCAAGTTTATGCATCTTTCTATGCTTTCAGGTTGAAACTTGACTGAAAAATCACTTTGAACAAAAGTTATGGCTGTTTTGTATCACAGGTCACAAATAGTGTTTTCTCAGCGAGAGAAGGCCAAAATGAACACTTCATGCATAACTCCTGTATTTTGAGGAAAACTCACTGAAATCAAGCTGTCACTTCAAGTGTATGCATCTTTCTATGCTTTCAGGTTGAAACTTGACTGAAAACTCACTTTGAACAAAAGTTATGGCTGTTTTATGTCGCAGGTCACAAATAGCGTTTTCTCAGTAAGAGAAGGCCAAAAGGAACACTTCATGCAGAACTCCTTTATTTTGAGGAAAACTCAATGAAATCAAGCTGTAACTTCAAGTTTATGCATCTTTCTTTTATTTCAGGTTGAAAGTTGATTGAAAACTCACTTTGAACAAAAGTTATGGCTGTTTTGTGTCACAGGTCACAAACAGCGTTTTCGCAGCGAGAGAAGGCCAAAATGAACACTTCATGCAGAACTCCTGTATTTTGAGGAAAACTGCATGAAATCCACCTGTAACTTCAAGTTTATGCATCTTTCTATGCATTCAGGTTGAAACTTGACTGAAAACTCACTTTGAAGAAAAGTTATGACTGTTTTGTATCACATTTCACAAATAGTGTTTTCTCAGCGAGAGAAGGCCAAAATGAACACTTCATGCAGAACTCCTGTATTTTGATGAAAACTCACTGAAATCAAGCTGTAACTTCAAGTTTATGCATCTTTCTATGCTTTCAGAATGAAACTTGACTGAAAACTCACTTTGAACAAAAGTTATGGCTGTTTTGTGTCAAAAATCACGAATAGCATTTTCTCAGCGAGAGAAGGCCAAAATGAACACTTCATGCAGAACTCCTGTATTTTGATGAAAACTCACTGAAATAAAGCTGTAACTTCAAGTTTATGCATCTTTCTATGCTTTCAGGTTGAAACTTGACTGAAAAATTACTTTGAACAAAAGTTATGGCTGTTTTGTGTCACAGGTCACAAATAGTGTTTTCTCAGCGAGAGAAGGTCAAAATGAACACTTCATGCATAACTCCTGTATTTTGAGGAAAACTGCCTGAAATCCACCTCTAACGTCAAGTTTATGCATCTTTCTATGCTTTCAGGTTGAAAATTGACTGAAAACTCACTTTGAACAAAAGTTATGGCTGTTTTGTGTCACAGGTCACAAATAGTGTTTTCTCAGCGAGAGAAGGCCAAAATGAACACTTCATGCATAACTCCTGTATTTTGAAGAAAACTGACTGAAATCCACCTCTAACTTAAATATTATGAATCTTTCTATTCTTTCAGGTTGAAACTTGACTGAAAAATTACTTTGAACAAAAGTTATGGCTGTTTTGTGTCACAGGTCACAAATAGTGTTTTCTCAGCGAGAGAAGGCCAAAATGAACACTTCATGCATAACTCCTGTATTTTGAGGAAAACTGCATGAAATCCACCTCTAACTTCAAGTTTATTGATCTTTCTATGCTTTCAGGTTGAAACTTGATGAAAACTAACTTTGAACAAAAGTTATGGCTGTTTTGTATCACAGGTCACAAATAGTGTTTTCTCAGCGAGAGAAGGCCAACATGAAAATTTCATGTATACCTCCTGTATTTTGAGGAAAACTGCATAAAATCCACCTGTAACTTCACTTTTATACATATTTCTATGCTTTCAGGTTGAAGCTTGACTGAAAATTCACTTTGAACAAAAGTTATGGCTTTTTTGTATCACAGGTCACAAAAAGCCTTTTCTCAGTGAGAGAAGGCCAAAAAAATGAACACTTCATGCATAACTCCAGTATTTTGAGGAAAACTCTCTGAAATCAAGCAGTACCTTCAAGTTTATGCATCTTTCTATGCCTTTCAGGTTGAAACTTGACTTAAAACTCACTTTGAACAAAAGTTATGGCTTTTTTGTATCACAGGTCACAAATAGTGTTTTCTCAGCGAGAGAAGGCCAAAATGAACATTTTATGTATAACTCCTGTATTTTGAGAAAAACTGCATAAAATCCACCTGTAACTTCACTTTTATGCATAATTCTATGCTTTCAGGTTTAAACTTGACTGAAAACTCACTTTGAACAAAAGTTATGGCTGTTTTGTATCACAGGTCACAAATAGCGTTTTCTAAGCGAGAGAAGACCAAAATGAAAACTTCATGCATAACTCCTGTATTTTGAGGAAAACTGCCATAAATCCACGTCTAACTTCAAGTTTATGCATCTTTCTATGCTTTCAGGTTGAAACTTGACTGAAAACTCACTTTGAACAAAAGTTATGGCTGTTTTGTATCACAGGTCACAAATAGTGTTTTCTCAGCGAGAGAAGGCCAAAATGAACACTTCATGCATAACTCCTGTATTTTGAGGAAAACTGCCTGAAATCCACCTCTAACTTCTCTTTTATGCATCTTTCTCTGCTTTCAGGTTGAAACTTGACTGAAAACTCACTTTGAACAAAAGTTATGGCTGTTTTGTATCACAGGTCACAAATAGCGTTTTCCAAGCGAGAGATGACCAAAATGAAAACTTCATGCATAACTCCTGTATTTTGAGGAAAACTGCCATAAATCCACGTCTAACTTCAAGTTTATGCATCTTTCTATGCTTTCAGGTTGAAACTTGACTGAAAACTCACTTGAACAAAAGTTATGGCTGTTTTGTATCACAGGTCACAAATAGTGTTTTCTCAGCGAGAGAAGGCCAAAATGAACACTTCATGCATAACTCCTGTATTTTGAGGAAAACTGCCTGAAATCCACCTCTAACTTCACTTTTATGCATAATTCTATGCTTTCAGGTTTAAACTTGACTGAAAACTCACTTTGAACAAAAGTTATGGCTGTTTTGTATCACAGGTCACAAAAAGCGTTTTCTCAGCGAGAGATGGCCAGAATGAACACTTCATGCATAACTCCTGTATTTTGAGGAAAACTCACTGAAATCCACCTCTAACTTAAAGATTATGCATCTTTCTATGCTTTCAGGTTGAAACTTGACTGAAAACTCACTTTGAACAAAAGTTATGGCTGTTTTGTATCACAGGTCACAAATATTTTTTTCCCAGCGAGAGAAGGCCAAAATGAACATTTTATGTATAACTCCTGTATTTTGAGCAAAACTGCATAAAATCCACCTGTAACTTTACTTTTATGCATAATTCTATACTTTCAGGTTTAAACTTGACAGAAAACTCACTTTGAAGAAAAGTTATGGCTGGTTTGTATCACAGGTCACAAAAAGCGTTTTCTCGGCGAGAGAAGGCCAAAATGAACACTTCATGCATAACTCCTGTATTTTGAGGAAAACTACCTGAAATCGACCTCTAACTTAAAGATTATGCATCTTTCTATGCTTTCAGGTTGAAACTTGATTGAAAACTCACTTTGAACAAAAGTTATGGCTGTTTTATATCACAGGTCACAAATAGTGTTTTCTCAGCGAGAGAAGGCCAAAATGAACACTTCATGCATAACTCCTGTATTTTGAGGAAAACTGCATGAAATCCACCTCTAACTTCAAGTTTATGCATCTTTCTATGCTTTCAGGTTGAAACTTGACTGAAAGCTCACTTTGAAAAAAAGTTATGGCTGTTTTGTATCATAGGTCACAAATAGTGTTTTCTCAGCGAGAGAAGGCCAAAATGAACACTTCATGCAGAACTCCTGTATTTTTTGGAAAACTGCATGAAATCCACCTGTAACTTCAAGTTTATGCATCTTTCAATGCTTTCAGGTTGAAACTTGACTGAAAACTCACTTTGAACAAAAGTTATGGCTGTTTTGTGTCACATGTCACTAATAGCGTTTTCTCAGCGAGAGAAGGCCAAAATGAACACTTCATGCAGAACTCCTGTATTTTGATGAAAACTCACTGAAATCCACCTGTAACTTCAAGTTTATGCATCTTTCTATGCTTTCAGGTTGAAACTTGACTGAAAAATTACTTTGAACAAAAGTTATGGCTGTTTTGTGTCACAGGTCAAAAATAGTGTTTTCTCAGCGAGAGAAGGCCAAAATGAACACTTCATGCATAACTCCTGTATTTTGAGGAAAACTGCATGAAATCCACCTGTAACTTCAAGTTTATGCATCTTTCTATGCTTTCAGGTTGAAACTTGACTGAAAACTCACTTTGAAGAAAAGTTATGGCTGTTTTGTATCACAGGTCACAAATAGCGTTTTCTCAGCGAGAGAAGGCCAAAATGAACACTTCATGCATGGCTCCTGTATTTTGATGAAAACTTACTGAAATCAAGCTGAAACTCAAGTTTATGCATCTTTCTATGCTTTCAGGTTGAAACTTGACTGAAAACTCACTTTGAACAAAAGTTTTGGCATTTTTGTATCACAGGTCACAAATAGTGTTTTCTCAGCGAGAGAAGCCAAAATGAACACTTCATGCAGAACTCCTGTATTTTTTGGAAAACTGCATGAAATCCACCTTTAACTTCAGGTTTATGCATCTTTCTATGCTTTCAGGTTGAAACTTGACTGAAAACTCACTTTCAAAAGAAGTTATGGCTGTTTTGTATCACAGGTCAAAAATAGCATATTCACAGCGAGAGAAGGCCAAAATGAACACTTCATGCATAACTCCTGTATTTTGAGGAAAACTACCTGAAATCCACATTTAACTTAAAGATTATGCATCTTTCTATGCTTTCAGGTTGAAACTTGATTGAAAACTCACTTTGAACAAAAGTTATGGCTGTTTTTTATCACAGGTCACAAATAGCGTTTTCTCAGCGAGAGAATGCCAAAATGAACATGTTATGTATAACTCCTGTATTTTGAGGAAAACTGCCTGAAATCCACCTCTAACTTCTCTTTTATGCATCTTTCTCTGCTTTCAGGTTGAAACTTGACTGAAAACTCACTTTGAACAAAAGTTATGGCTGTTTTGTATCACAGGTCAAAAATAGCATATTCACAGCGAGAGAAGGCCAAAATGAACACTTCATGCATAACTCCTGTATTTTGAGGAAAACTACCTGAAATCCACATTTAACTTAAAGATTATGCATCTTTCTATGCTTTCAGGTTGAAACTTGATTGAAAACTCACTTTGAACAAAAGTTATGGCTGTTTTTTATCACAGGTCACAAATAGCGTTTTCTCAGCGAGAGAATGCCAAAATGAACATTTTATGTATAACTCCTGTATTTTGAGGAAAACTGCCTGAAATCCACCTCTAACTTCTCTTTTATGCATCTTTCTCTGCTTTCAGGTTGAAACTTGACTGAAAACTCACTTTGAACAAAAGTTATGGCTGTTTTGTATCACAGGTCACAAATAGTGTTTTCTCAGCGAGAGAAGGCCAAAATGAACACTTCATGCATAACTCCTGTATTTTGAGGAAAACTGCCTGAAATCCACCTCTAACTTCAAGTACATGCATCTTTCAATGCCTTTCAGGTTGAAACTTGACTTAAAACTCACTTTGAACAAAAGTTTTGGCTTTTTTGTATCACAGGTCACAAATAGTGTTTTCTCAGCGAGAGAAGGCCAAAATGAACACTTCTTGCAGAACTCCTGTATTTTGAGGAAAACTGCATGAAATCCACCTCTAACTTCACTTTTATGCATCTTTCTATGCTTTCAGGTTGAAACTTGACTGAAAACTCACTTTGAACAAAAGTTATGGCTGTTTTGTGTCACATGTCACAAATAGCGTTTTCTCAGCGAGAGAAGGCCAAAATGAACACTTCATGCAGAACTCCTGTATTTTGATGAAAACTCACTGAAATCAAGCTGTAACTTCAAGTTTATGCATCTTTCTATGCTTTCAGGTTGAAACTTGATTGAAAACTCACTTTGAAGAAAAGTTATGGCATTTTTGTATCACAGGTCACAAATAGTGTTTTCGCAGCGAGAGAAGGCCAAAATGAACACTTCATGCAGAACTCCTGTATTTTGATGAAAACTCACTGAAATCCACCTGTAACTTCAAGTTTATGCATCTTTCTATGCTTTCAGGTTGAAACTTGACTGAAAACTCACTTTGAAGAAAAGTTATGGCTGTTTTGTATCACAGGTCACAAATAGCGTTTTCTCAGCGAGAGAAGGCCAAAATGAACACTTCATGCATGGCTCCTGTATTTTGATGAAAACTTACTGAAATCAAGCTGAAACTCAAGTTTATGCATCTTTCTATGCTTTCAGGTTGAAACTTGACTGAAAACTCACTTTGAACAAAAGTTTTGGCATTTTTGTATCACAGGTCACAAATAGTGTTTTCTCAGCGAGAGAAGGCCAAAATGAACACTTCATGCAGAACTCCTGTATTTTTTGGAAAACTGCATGAAATCCACCTTTAACTTCAGGTTTATTTATCTTTCTATGCTTTCAGGTTGAAACTTGACTGAAAACTCACTTTCAAAAGAAGTTATGGCTGTTTTGTATCACAGGTCAAAAATAGCATATTCACAGCGAGAGAAGCCAAAAATGTACACTTCATGCATAAGTCCTGTATTTTGAGGAAAACTGCCTGAAATCCACCTCTAACTTCAAGTACATGCATCTTTCTATGCCTTTCAGGTTGAAACTTGACTGAAAACTCACTTTGAACAAAAGTAATGGCTGTTTCGTATCACAGGTCACAAATAGCGTTTTCTCAGCGAGAGAAGGCCAAAATGAACACTTCATGCATAACTCCTGTATTTTGAGGAAAACTGCATGAAATCCACCTCTAACTTCAAGTTTATGCATCTTTGTATGATTTCAGGTTGAAACTTGATGAGAACTAACTTTGAACAAAAGTTATGGCTGTTTTGTATCAAAGGTCACAAATAGTGTTTTCTCAGCGAGAGAAGGCCAAAATGAACACTTCATGCATAACTCCTGTATTTTGAGGAAAACTGCATGAAATCCACCTCTAACTTCAAGTTTATGCATCTTTCTATGCTTTCAGGTTGAAACTTGACTGAAAACTCACTTTGAACAAAAGTTATGGCTGTGTTGTATCACAGGTCACAAAAAGCGTTTTCTCAGCGAGAGAAGGCCAAAATGAACACTTCATGCATTACTCCTTTATTTTGAGGAAAACTGCCTGAAATCCACCTCTAACTTATCTTTTATGCATCTTTCTCTGCTTTCAGGTTGAAACTTGACTGAAAACTCACTTTGAACAAAAGTTATGGCTGTTTTGTATCACAGGTCACAAATAGTGTTTTCTCAGCGAGAGAAGGCCAAAATGAACACTTCATGCATAACTCCTGTATTTTGAGGAAAACTGCCTGAAATCCACCTCTAACTTCAGGTTTATGCATCTTTTTATGCTTTCAGGTTGAAACTTGACTGAAAACTCACTTTGAACAAAAGTTATGGCTGTTTTGTATCACAGGTCACAAATAGTGTTTTCTCAGCGAGAGAAGGACAAAATGAACACTTCATATATAATTCCTGTATTTTATGGAAAACTGAGTTAAAACCATCCTCTAACTTAAAGTTTATGCATCTTTCTATGCTTTCAGGTTGAAACTTGACTGAAAACTCACTTTGAAAAAAAGTTATGGCTGTTTTGTATCACAGGTCACAAATAGCGTTTTCTCAGCGAGGGAAGGCCAAAATGAACACTTCATGCATGACTCCTGTATTTTTTTGAAAACTGCATGAAATCCACTTCTAACTTAAAGATTAGGCATCTTTCTATGTTTTCATGTTGAAACTTGACCGAAAACTCACTTTGAACAAAAGTTATGGCTGTTTTGTATCAGAGGTCACAAAGATTGTTTTCTCAGCGAGTGAAGGCCAAAATGAACACTTCATGCATAACTCCTGAATTTTGAGGAAAACTGAGTGAAATCCACCTGTAACTTGTCTTTTATGCATTTTTTTTATGGTTTCCAGGTTGAAACTTGACTGAAAACTCACTTTCAAAAAAAGTTATGGCTGTTTTGTATCACAGATCACAAATAGTGTTTTCTCAGCGATAGAAGGTCAAAATGAAATCTTCATGCATAACTCCTGTATTTTGAGGAAAACTGCATGAAATCAACCTGTAACTTCAAGTGTATGCATCTTTCTATGCTTTCAGGTGAAACTTTCACTTTGAAGTCATTTTGAAAAAAAATTACGACTTTGATGATCACTGTTCATGAAGACTGTTTTCAAAACAAAAGAAGACAATTTAAACATTTCATGCAGAACTCCATCAGTTTGACCAAAGCTGGCTTAAAAGCACCTGTTACTTCAAAGGTTTTCATCATTCTGTGTTTTCAGATTTTAAGTTCACTGAAAGGTCAGTGTGATCAAGAGTTACAGCATTTGTGATCACAGGTCACACAATGCCTTTTACCAGCGAGAGTCTTCTGGAGTGAACACTTCTTGCTGGACTCCCTTATTTTGATGAAAACTGCCTGAAATCCACCTCTAACTTCAGGTTTATGCATCTTTTTATGCTTTCAGGTTGAAACTTGACTGAAAACTCACTTTGAAAAAAAGTTATGGCTGTTTTGTATCACAGGTCACAAATAGTGTTTTCTCAGCGAGAGAAGGCCAAAATGAACACTTCATGCATAACTCCTGTATTTTGAGGAAAACTGCGTGAAATCCACCTGTAACTTCAAGTTTATGCATCTTTCTTTGCTTTCAGGTTGAAACTTGACTTAAAACTCACTTTTAACAAAAGTTATGGTATTTTTGTATCACAGGTCACAAATAGTGTTTTCACAGTGAGAGAAAGCCAAAATGAACACTTCATGCATAACTCCTGTATTTTGAGGAAAACTGCATGAAATCCACCTCTAACTTCAAGTTTATGCATCTTTCTTTTCTTTCAGGTTGAAACTTGACTGAAAACTCACTTTGAACAAAAGTTATGGCTTTTTTGTATAAACGATCACAAATAGCGTATATCAAGCGAGAGAAAGAAAAAAAATGAACATTTCATGCAAAACTCCTGTATTTTGAGGAAAACTGCCTGAAATCCACCTGTAACTTCAAGTTTACGCATCTTTCTATGCTTTCAGGTTGAAACTTGACTGACAACTCACTTTTAACAAAAGTTATGGCTGTTTTGTATAAAAGATCAAAAATAGCGTATATCAAGCGAGAGAAGGAAAAAATGAACATTTCATGCAAAACTCCTGTATTTTGAGGAAAACTGCCTGAAATCCACCTGTAACTCCAAGTTTATTCATCTGTCTATGCTTTCAGGTTGAAACTTGATTGAAAACTCACTTTGAAAAAAGTTTTGGCTGTTTTGAATCACAGGTCACAAATAGTGTTTTCTCAGCGAGAGAAGGCCAAAATGAACACTTCATGCAGAACTCCTGAATTTTGAGGAAAACTGAGTGAAATCCACCTGTAACTTGTCTTTTATGCATTTTTTTAATGGTTTTCAGGTTGAATCTTGACTGAAAACTCACTTTCAAAAGAAGTTATGGCTGTTTTGTATCACAGATCACAAATAGTGTTTTCTCAGTGATAGAAGGTCAAAATGAAAACTTCATGCATAACTCCTGTATTTTGAGGAAAACTGCCTGAAATCCACCTCTAACTTCAAGTTTATGCATCTTTCTGTGCTTTCAGGTTGAAACTTGACTAAAAACTCACTTTGAACAAAAATTATGGCTGTTTTGTATAAAAGATCAAAAATAGCGCATATCAAGCGAGAGAAGGAAAAAATGAACATTTCATGCAAAACTCCTGTATTTTTAGGAAAACTGCATGAAATCCACCTCTAACGTCAAGTTTATGCATCGTTCTGTGCTTTCAGGTTGAAACTTGACTGAAAACTCACTTTGAACAAAAGTTATGGCTGTTTTTTGTCACAGGTCACAAATAGAATTTTCTCAGTGAGAGAAGGCAAGAATGAACACTTTATGCATAACTCCTGTATTTTTAGGAAAATTGCATGAAATCCACCTGTAACTTCAAGTTTATGCATCTTTCTATGCTTTCACGTTGAAACTTGACTGAAAACTCACTTTGAACAAAAGTTATGGCTGTTTTGTATCACAGGTCACAAATAGTGTTTTCTAAGCGAGAGAAGGCCAAAATGACCACTTCATCCATGACTCCTGTATTTTGTGGAAAACTGCGTGAAATCCACCTGTAACTTCTGTTTTATGCATCTTTCTATGCTTTCAGGTTGAAACTTGACTGAAAACTCACTTTGAACAAAGGTTATGGCTGTTTTGTGTCACAGGTCACAAATAGCGTTTTCTCAGCGAGAGAAGGCCAAAATGAACACTTCATGCATAACTCCTGTATTTTGATGAAAACTCAATGAAATCCACCTGTACCTTCAAGTTTATGCATCTTTCTATGCTTTCAGCTTGAAACTTGACTGAAAACTGACTTTGAAGAAAAGTTATGGCTGTTTTGTATCACAGGTCACAAATAGCGTTTTCTCAGCGAGAGAAGGCCAAAATGAACACTTCATGCATAACTCCTGTATTTTGAGGAAAAGTCACTGAAATCAAGCTGTTACTTCAAGTTTATGCATCCTTCTATGCTTTCAGGTTGAAACTTGATTGAAAACTCACTTTGAACAAAAGTTATGGCTGTTTTGTGTCACAGGTCACAAATAGCGTTTTCTCAGCGAGAGAAGGCCAAAATGAACACTTCATGCGGAACTCCTGTATTTTGATGAAAACTCACTGAAATCCACCTGTAACTTCAGGTTTATGCTTCTTTCTATGCTTTCAGTTGGAAACTTGACTGAAAACTCACTTTGAAGAAAAATTATGGCATTTTTGTATCACAGGTCACAAATAGTGTTTTCTCAGCGAGAGAAGGCCAAAATGAACACTTCATGCAGAACTCTTGTATTTTGAGGAAAACTGCATGAAATCCAACTGTAATTTCAAGTTTATGCATCTTTCTATGCTTTCAGGTTGAAACTTGCCTGAAAACTCACTTTGAACAAAAGTTATGGCATTTTTGTATCACAGGTCACAAATAGTGTTTTCTCAGCGAGAGAAGGCCAAAATGAACACTTCATGCGGAACTCCTGTATTTTGATGAAAACTCACTGAAATCCACCTGTAACTTCAAGTTTATGCTTCTTTCTATGCTTTCAGTTGGAAACTTGACTGAAAACTCACTTTGAAGAAAAATTATGGCATTTTTGTATCACAGGTCACAAATAGTGTTTTCTCAGCGAAAGAAGGCCAAAATGAACACTTCATGCAGAACTCCTGTATTTTGATGAAAACTCACTGAAATCCACCTGTAACTTCAAGTTTCTGCATCTTTCTATGCTTTCAGGTTGAAACTTGACTGAAAACTCACTTTGAAGAAAAGTTATGGCATTTTTGTATCACAGGTCACAAATAGTGTTTTCTCAGCGAGAGAAGGCCAAAATGAACACTTCATTCATAACTCCTGTTTTTTTTGGAAAACTGCATGAAATCCACTTCTAACTTGAAATCTATGCATCTTTCTATGCTTTCAGGTTGAAACTTGAATGAAAACTCACTTTGAACAAAAGTTATGGCTGTTTTGTATCACAGGTTCAAAATAGTGTTTTTTCAGCGAGAGAAGGTAAAAATGAACACTTCATGCATAACTCCTGTATTTTTTGGAAAACTGTGTGAAATCCACCTGTAAATTCAAGTTTATGCATCTTTCCATGCTATCAGGTTGAAACTTGACTGAAAACTCACTTTGAACAAAAGTTATGGGTTTTTTGTGTCACAGGTCACAAATAGCGTTTTCTCAGCGAGAGAAGGCCAAAATAAACACTTCATGCATAACTCCTGTATTGTGAGGAAAACTCCATGAAATCCACCTCTAACTTCAAGTTTATTCATCTTTCTATGCTTTCAGGTTGAAACTTGACTGAAAACTCACTTTGAACAAAAGTTATGGCTTTTTTTTGTATCACAAGTCATGAACAGTGTTTTCACAGTGACAGAAGACCAAAATTAACACTTCATGCATAACTCCTCTATTTTGAGGAAAACTGCCTGAAATCCACAGCTAACTTTTCTTTTATGCATCTTACTATGCTTTCAGGTTGAAACTTGACTGAAAACTCACTTTGAACAAAAATAATGGCTGTTTTGTATGACAGGTCACAAATAGTGTTTTCACAGCGAAATAAGTCCAAAATGAAAACTTCATCCATACCTATTGTATTTTTTTGGAAAACTAAGTGAAATCCACCTCTAACTTGAAGTTTATGCATCTTTCTATGCTTTCAGGTTGAAACTTGACTGAAAACTGACTTTGAACAAAAGTTATGGCTGTTTTGTTTCACAGGTCACAAATAGCGTTTTCCAAGCGAGAGGAGGCCAAAATGAACACTTCATGCATAACTCCTGTATTTTGAGGAAAACTGTGTGAAATCCACCTGTAACTTCTCTTTTATGCATCTTTCTATGCTTTCAGGTTGAAACTTGACTGAAAACTCAGTTTGAAATAAATGATGACTGTTTTGTATCACAGGTCAAAAATAGCGTTTTCTCAGCGAGAGAAGCTCAAAATGAACACTTCATGCATAACTCCTGTATTTTGAGGAAAACTGCATGAAATCCAACTGTAACTTCAAGTTTTTGCATATTTCTATGCTTTCAGGTTGAAACTTGACTTAAAACTCACTTTGAACAAAAGTTATGGCTGTTTTGTATGACAGGTCACAAATAGTGTTTTCACAGCGAAATAAGTCCAAAATGAAAACTTCATCCATACCTATTGTATTTTTTTGCAAAACTGAGTTAAATCCATCCTCTGACTTAAAGTTTATTCATCTTTCTATGCTTTCATGTTGAAACTTGACTGAAAACTCACTTTGAACAAAAGTTATGGCTGTGTTGTATTATAGGTGACAAATAGTATTTTCTCACACGGGAGAAGGCCAAAATGAACACTTCATGCATAACTCCTGTATTTTTTTGAAAACTGCCTGAAATCCACCTGTAACTTCAAGTTTATGCATCTTTCTATGGTTTCAGGTTGAAACTTGACTGAAAACCCACTTTGAACAGAAGTTATGGCTGTTTTGTATCACAGGTCACAAATAGTGTTTTTTCAGCGAGAAAAGGCCAAAATGAACACTTCATGCATAACTCCTGTATTTTTTGGAAAACTGTGTGAAATCCACCTGTAAATTCAAGTTTATGCATCTTTCCATGCTATCAGGTTGAAATTTGACTGAAAACTCACTTTGAACAAAAGTTATGGGTTTTTTGTATCACAGGTCACAAATAGCGTTTTCTCAGCGAGAGAAGGCCAAAATGAACACTTCATGCATAACTCCTGTATTGTGAGGAAAACTCCATGAAATCCACCTCTAACTTCAAGTTTATTCATCTTTCTATGCTTTAAGGTTGAAACTTGACTGAAAATTCACTTTGAACAAAAGTTATGGCTTTTTTTTGTATCACAAGTCATGAGTAGTGTTTTCACAGTGACAGAAGACCAAAATTAACACTTCATGCATAACTCCTGTATTTTGAGGAAAACTGTGTGAAATCCACCTGTTACTTCTCTTTTATGCATCTTTCTATGCTTTCAGGTTGAAACTTGACTGAAAACTCAGTTTGAAATAAATGATGACTGTTTTGTATCACAGGTCACAAATAGCGTTTTCTCAGCGAGAGAAGCTCAAAATGAACACTTCATGCAGAACTCCTGTATTTTGAGGAAAACTGCATGAAATCCAACTGTAACTTCAAGTTTTTTCATCTTTCTATGCTTTCAGGTTGAAACTTGACTGAAAACTCACTTTGAAAAAAAGTTATGGCTGTTTTGTATGACAGGTCACAAATAGTGTTTTCACAGCGAAATAAGTCCAAAATGAAAACTTCATCCATACCTATTGTATTTATTGGAAAACTTCATGAAATCCACCTGTAACTTCAAGTTTATGCATCTTTCTATGCTTTAAGGTTGAAACTTGACTGAAAACTCAGTTTGAAATAAATGATGACTGTTTTGTATCACAGGTCACAAATAGCGTTTTCTCAGCGAGAGAAGGCCAAAATGAACACTTCATGCATAACTTCTGTATTTTTAGGAAAACTAAGTGAAATCCACCTCTAACTTGAAGTTTATGCATCTTTCTATGCTTTCAGGTTGAAACTTGACCGAAAACTCACTTTAAAAAAAAGTTATGGCTTTTTTGTATCACAGGTCACAAATAACGTTTTCTAAGCGAGAGAAGGCCAAAATGAACACTTCATGCATAACTCCTGTATTTTGAGGAGAACTGCATGAAATCCACTGCTAACTTCTCTTTTATGCGTCTTCCTATGCTTTCAGGTTGAAACTTGACTGAAAACTCACTTTGAAAAAACGTTATGGCTGTTTTTTATGACAGGTCACAAATAGTGTTTTCTCAGCGAGAGAAGGCCAAAATGAACACTTCATGCATAACTCCTGTATTTTTTGGAAAACTTCATGAAATCCACTTCTAACTTAAAATTTATGCATGTTTCTATGCTTTCAGGTTCAAACTAGAATGAAAACTCACTTTGAAAAAAAGGTTATGGCTGTTTTGTATCACAGGTCACAAATAGTGTTTTCTCAGCTAGAGAAGGCCAAAATGAAAACTTCATCCATACTCCTGTATTTCTTAGGAAAACTGCGTGAAATCCACCTCTAACTTCTCTTGAATGCATCTTTCTATGCTTTCAGGTTGAAACTTGACTAAAAACTCACTTTGAACAAAAGTTATGGCTGTTTTGTATCACAGGTCACAAATAGCGTTTTCTCAGCGAGACAAGACCAAAATGAACACTTCATGCATAACTCCTGTATTTTGATGAAAACTGCGTAAAATCCACCTGTAACGTCTGTTTTATTCATCTTTCTATGCTTTCAGATTGAAACTTGTCTTAAAACTCACTCTGAACAAAAGTTATTGCTGTTTTTTTTTTACAGGTCACAAATAGCGTTGTCTCAGCGAGAGAAGGCCAAAATGAACACTTCATGCATAACTCCTGTATTTTTAGGTAAACATAGTGAAATGCACCTGTAACTTCAAGTTTATGCATCTTTCTATGCTTTCAGGTTGAAACTTGACGGAAAACTCACTTTGAACAAAAGTTATGGCTGTTTTGTATCACGGGTCACAAATAGCGTTGTCTCAGCGAGAGAATGCCAAAATGAAAACTTCATGCATAAGTCCTGTATTTTTTGGAAAACTACATGAAATCCACCTGTCACTTCAAGTTTATGCATCTTTCTATGCTTTCAGGTGAAACTTTCACTTTGAAGTCATTTTGAAAAAAAATTACGTCTTTGATGATCACTGTTCATGAAGACTGTTTTCAAAACAAAAGAAGACAATTTAAACATTTCATGCAGAACTCCATTAGTTTGAGCAAAGCTGGCTTAAAAGCACCTGTTACTTCAAAGGTTTTCATCATTCTGTGTTTTCAGTTTTGAAGTTCACTGAAAGGTCAGTTTGATCAAGAGTTCCAGCATTTGTGATCAAAGGTCACACAATGCCTTTTACCAGTGAGAGTCTTCTGGAGTGAACACTTCATGCTGAACTCCTTTATTTAGAAGAAAACTGACTGAAATCCACGTGTCATGTCAAGGTAATGTAATTTTCATTGTATCCAGGTTTAAACTTGTCTGTAAACTCACTTTGAACAAAAGTTATGGCTGTTTTGTATCACAGGTCACAAATAGCGTTTTCTCAGCGAGAGAAGGCCAAAATGAACACTTCATGCATGACTCCTGTCTTTTCAGGAAAACTGCCTGAAATCCACCTCTAACTTCAAGTATATGCATCTTTCTATACTTTCAGGTTGAAACTTGACTGAAAACTCACTTTGAACGAAAGTTATGGCTTTTTTGTATCACAGGTCACAAATAGTGTTTTCTCAGCGAGAGAAGGCCAAAATGAACACTTCATGCAGAACTCTTGTATTTTGATGAAAACTCACTGAAATCCACCTGTAACTTCAAGTTTATGCATCTTTCTATGCTTTCAGGTTTAAATTTGACTGAAAACTCTATTTGAACAAAAGTTATGGCTGTTTTGTATCACAGGTCACAAAAAGCGTTTTCTCAGCGAGAGAAGGCCAAAATGAAAAACCTCATGCATAACTCCTGTATTTTGAGGAAAATTTCCTGAAATCCACCTGTAACTTCAAGTTTATGCATCTTTCTATGCTTTCAGATTAAAACTTATCTGAAAACTCACTCTGAAAAAAAGTTATGGCTGTTTTATATCTCAGGTCACAAATAGCGTTTTCTCAGCAAGAGAAGGCCAAAATGAACACTTCATGCATAACTCCTGTATTTTGAGGAAAACTGCATTAAATCCACCTGTAACTTCTCTTTTATGCATCTTTCAATGCTTTCAGGTTGAAACTTGATTGAAAACTCACTTTGAAAAAAAGTTATGGCTGTTTTGTATCACAGGTCACGAATAGCGTTTTCTCAGCGACAGAAGGAGAAAATGAACACTTCATGCTTAACTCCTGTATTTTCAGGAAAACTGCATGAAATCCACCTTTAACTTGTCTTTTTTGCATCTTTCTATGCTTTCAGGTTGAAATTTGACTGAAAACTCACTTTGAACAAAAGTTATTGCTGTTTTGTATCACAGGTCACAAAAAGTGTTTTCTCAGCGAGAGAAGGCCAAAATGAACAGTCCATTCATAACTCCTGTATTTTGAGGAAAACTGCGTGAAATCCACCTGTAACTTCAAGTTAATGCATCTTTCAATGATTTCAGGTTGAAACTTGAATGAAAACTCACTTTGAACAAAAGTTATGGCTGTTTTGTATCACAGGTCACAAAAAGTGTTTTCTCAGCGACAGAAGGCCAAAATGAACACTTCAAGCATAACTCCTGTATTTTCAGGAAAACTGAGTGAAATCCACATATTACTTCTCTTTTATGCATTTTTCTATGATTTCAGGTTGAAATTTGACTGAAAACTCACTTTGAACAAAAGTTATGGCTGTTTTGTATCACAGGTCACAAATAGCGTTTTCTCAGCGAGAGAAGGCCAAAATGAACACTTCATGCATAACCCTGTATTTTGAGGAAAATTGCGTGAAATTCATCTGTAACTTCAAGTTTATACATCTTTCTATGCTTTCAGGTTGAAACTTGACTGAAAACTACCTCTGAACAAATGTTATGGCTGTTTTGTATCTCAGGTCACAAATAGCGTTTTCACAGCGAGAGAAGGCAAAAATGAACACTTCATGCATAACTCCTGTATTTTTTGGAAAAATTCTTAAAATCTACGTATAACTTCAAGTTTATTCATCTTTCTATGCTTTCAGGTTGAAACTTGACTGAAAACTCACTTTGAACAAAAGTTATGGCTTTTTTGTATCACAGGTCACAAATAGTGTTTTCTCAGCAGGAGAAGGCCAAAATGAAAACTTCATGCATAACTCCTGTATTTTCCAGGAAAACTGCATGAAATACCCCTGTAACTTCAAGTTTATGCATCTTTCTATGCTTTCAGGTGAAACTTTCACTTTGAAGTCATTTTGAAAAAAAATTACGTCTTTGATGATCACTGTTCATGAAGACGGTTTTAAAAACAAAAGAAGATAATTTAAACATTTCATGCAGAACTCCATTAGTTTGAGCAAAGTTGGCTTAAAAGCACGTGTTACTTCAAAGGTTTTCATCATTCTGTGTTTTCAGTTTTGAAGTTCACTGAAAGGTCAGTGTGATCAAGAGTTCCAGCATTTGTGATCAAAGGTCACACAATGCCTTTTACCAGCGAGAGTCCTCTGGAGTGAACACTTCTTGCTGAACTCCCTTATTTTCAGGAAAACTGACTGAAATCCACCTGTAACTTCTCTTTTATGCATCTTTCTATGCTTTCAGGTTGAAACCTGACTGAAAACTCGCTCTGAACAAAAGTTATGGCTGTTTTGTATCACAGGTCCTAAATAGTGTTTTCTCAGCGAGAGAAGGCCAAAATAAACACTTTATGCATAACTCCTGTATTTTGAGGAAAAAGTCAGTGAAATTCACCTATAACTTCTGTTTCATGCATCTTTCTATGCTTTCAGGTTGAAACTTAACTGAAAACTCACTTTGAACAAAAGTTATGGATGTTATGTATCACAGGTCACAAATAGTGTTTTCTCAGCGAGAGAAGGCCAAAATGAAAACTTCATTCATAACTCCTGTATTTTTTGGAAAACTGCCTGAAATCCACCTGTAACTTCAAGTTTATGCATCTTTCTATGCTTTCAGGTTGAAACTTGACTGAAAACTCACTTTGAACAAAAGTTATGGCTGTTTTGTATCACAGGTCACAAATAATGTTTTCTCAGCGAGAGAAGGCCAAAATGAACACTTCATGCATAACTACTGTATTTTGAGGAAAACTGCATAAAATCCACCTGTAACTTCACTTTTATGCATCTTTCTATGCTTTCAGGTTTAAACTTGTTTGGAAACTCACTTTGAACAAAAGTTATGGCTTTTTTATCATCACAGGTCACAAATAGCGTTTTCTCAGCGAGAGAAGGCCAAAATGAACACTTCATGCATAACTCCTGTATTTTGAGGAAAAATGCCTGAAATCCACCTCTAACTTAAAGACCATTCATCTTTTTATGCTTTCAGGTTGAAACTTGACTGAAAATTCACTTTGAAAAAAAGTTATGGCTGTTTTGTTTCACAGGACACAAATAGTGTATTCTCAGCGAGAGAAGGCCAAAATGAACATTTCATGCATAACTCCTGTATTTTCAGGAAAACTGAGTGAAATCCACCTGTAACTTCTCTTTTATGCATTTTTCTATGATTTCAGGTTGAAACTTGACTGAAAACTCACTTTGAACAAAAGTTATGGTTGTTTTTTGTCACAGGTCACAAATAGCGTTTTCTCAGCGAGAGAAGGCCAAAATGAAAACTTCAAGCAGAACTCCTGTATTTTTAGGAAAACTCACTGAAATCCACCTGTAACTTCAAGTTTATGCATCTTTTATGCTTTCAGGTTGAAACTTATCTGAAAACTACCTCTGAACAAAAGTTATGGCTGTTTTGTTTCACAGGTCACAAATAACGTTTTCTCAGCGAGAGAAGGCAAAAGTGAACACTTCATGCATAACTCCTGTATTTTGAGGAAACTGAGTGAAATCTACCTGCAACTTCAAGTTTATGCATCTTTCTATGCTTTCAGGTTGAAACTTGACTGAAAACTCACTTTGAAAAAAAGTTATGGCTGTTTTGTATCACAGGTCACAAATAGTGTTTTCTCAGCGAGAGAAGGCCAAAATGAACACTTCATGCATAACTCCTGTATTTTGATGAAAACTCACTGAAATCAAGCTGTAACTTCAAGTTTATGCATCTTTCTTTGCTTTCAGGTTGAAACTTGACTGAAAACTCACTTTGAACAAAAGTTATGGCTGTTTTGTGTCACAGGTCACAAATAGCGTTTTCTCAACGAGAGAAGGCCAAAATGAACACTTCATGCAGAACTCCTGTATTTTGAGGAAAACTCACTGAAATCCACCTCTAACTTCAAGTTTATGCATCTTTCTATGCTTTCAGGTTGAAACTTGACTGAAAACTCACTTTGAAGAAAAGTTATGGCATTTTTGTATCACAGGTCACAAATAGTGTTTTCTCAGCGAGAGCAGGCCAAAATGAACATTTCATGCAGAACTCCTGTATTTTGAGGAAAACTCACTGAAATCAAGCTGTAACTTCAAGTTTATGCATCTTTCTATGCTTTCAGGTTGAAACTTGACTGAAAACTCACTTTTAACAAAAGTTATGGTTGTTTTTTGTCACAGGTCACAAATAGCGTTTTCTCAGCGAGAGAAGGCCAAAATGAACACTTCAAGCAGAACTCCTGTATTTTTAGGAAAACTCACTGAAATCCACCTGCAACTTCAAGTTTATGCATCTTTCTATGCTTTCAGGTTGAAACTTGACTGAAAACTCACTTTGAAAAAAAGTTATGGCTGTTTTGTATCACAGGTCACAAATAGTGTTTTCTCAGCGAGAGAAGGCCAAAATGAACACTTCATGCATAACTCCTGTATTTTTATGTAAACTCAGTGAAATCCACCTGTGACTTCAAGTTTATGCATCTTTCTATGCTGTCAGATTAAAATTTATCTGAAAACTACCTCTGAACAAAAGTTATGGCTGTTTTGTTTCACAGGTCTCTAATGGCGTTTTCTCAGCGAGAGAAGGTCAAAATGAATACTTCATGCATAACTCCTGTATTTTGAGGAAAACTCACTGAAATCAAGCTGTACCTTCTAGTTTATGCATCTTTCTATGCTTTCAGGTTGAAACTTGACTGAAAACTCACTTTGAACAAAAGTTATGGCATTTTTGTATCACAGGTCACAAATAGTGTTTTCTCAGCGAGGGAAGGCCAACATGAACACTTCATGCATAACTCCTGTATTTTGATTAAAACTCACTGAAATCAAGCTGTAACTTCAAGTTTATGCATCTTTCTATGATTTCAGGTTGAAACTTGACTGAAAACTCACTTTGAACAAAAGTTATAGCTGTTTTGTATCACAGGTCACAAATAGCATTTTCTCAGCGTGAGAAGGCAAAAATGATCACTTCATAAAGAACTCCTGTATTTTGAGGAAAACTGCGTGAAATCCACCTGTAACATCAAGATTATGCATCTTTCTTTTCTTTCAGGTTGAAACTTGACTGAAAACTAACTTTGAAAAAAAGTTATGGCTGTTTTGTATCACACATCAAAAATAGTGTTTTCTCAAACAGAGAAGGCCAAAATGAAAACTTCATGCATAACTCCTGGTTTTTTTAAAAACTGCATGAAATCCACCTGTAACTTCAAGTTTTTGCATCTTTCTATGCTTTCAGTTTGAAACTTGAATGAAAACCCATTTTGAACAAAAGTTATGGCTGTTTTTTATCACAGGTCACAAATAGAGATTTCTCAGCGAGAGAAGGCCAAAATGAAAACTTCATTCATAACTCGTGTATTTTGAGGAAAACTGCATGAAATCCACCTGTAACTTCTCTTTTATGCATCTTTCTATGCTTTCAGGTTGAACCTTGACTGAAAACTCACTTTGAACAAAAGTTTTGGATGTTTTGTATCACAGGTCACAAATAGTGTTTTCTCAGCGAGAGAAGGCCAAAATGAACACTTCATGCATAACTCCTGTATTTTGAGGAAAACTGAGTGAAATCCACATGTAACTTAAAGTTTTATGCATCTTTCTATGCTTTCAGGTTGACACTTGACTGAAAACTCACTTTGAAAAAAAGTTATGATTGTTTTGCATCATAGGTCACAAATAGTGTTTTCTCAGTGAGAGAAGGCCAAAATGAACACTTCATGTATAACTCCTGTATTTTGAGGAAAACTGCCTTAAATCCACCTCTAACTTCAAATATATGCATCTTTCTATGCTTTCAGGTTGAAACTTGACTGAAAACTCACTTTGAACAAAAGTTATGGCTGTTTTGTATCACAGGTCAGAAATAGCGTTTTCTCAGCGAGAGAAGGCCAAAATGAACACTTCATTCATAACTCCTGTATTTTGAGGAAAACTGCCTGAAATCCACCTCTAACTTCAAGTTTATAGATCTTTCTATGCTTTCAGGTTGAAACTTGACTGAAAACTCACTTTGAACAAAAGTTATGGCTGTTTTGTATCACAGGTCACAAATAGCGTTTTCTCAGCGAGAGATGGCCAAAATGAACACTTCATGCATAACCCCTGTATTTTGAGGAAAACTCACTGAAATCAAGCTGTACCTTCAAGTTTATGCATCTTTCTATGCTTTCAGGTTGAAACTTGACTGAAAACTCACTTTGAACAAAAGTTATGGCTGTTTTTTGTTGCAGGTCACAAATAGCGTTTTCTCAGCGAGAAAAGGCCAAAATGAACACTTCATGCATAACTCCTGTATTTTGATGAAAACTCACTGAAATCAAGCTGTAACTTCAAGTTTATGCATCTTTTTATGCTTTCAGGTTGAAACTTGACTGAAAACTCACTTTGAAGAAAAGTTATGGCATTTTGTATCACAGGTCACAAATAGTGTTTTCTCAGCGAGAGAAGGCCAAAATGAACACTTCATGCATAACTCCTGTATTTTGAGGAAAACTCACTGAAATCAAGCTATACCTTCAAGTTTATGCATCTTTCTATGCTTTCAGGTTGAAACTTGCCTGAAAACTCACTTTGAAGAAAAGTTATGGCTGTTTTGTATCACAGGTCACAAATAGTGTTTTCTCAGCGAGAGAAGGCCAAAATGAACACTTCATGTAGAACTCCTGTATTTTGAGGAAAACTCACTGAAATCAAGCTGTAACTTCAAGTTTATGCATCTTTCTATGCTTTCAGGTTGAAACTTTACTGAAAACTCACTTTGAACAAAAGTTATGGTTGTTTTTTGTCACAGGTCAAAAATAGCGTTTTCTCAGCGAGAGAAGGCCAAAATGAACACTTCAAGCAGAACTCCTGTATTTTTAGGAAAACTCACTGAAATCCACCTGTAACTTCAAGTTTATGCATCTTTTATGCTTTCAGGTTGAAACTTGACTGAAAACTCACTTTGAAGAAAAGTTATGGCTGTTTTGTGTCACAGGTCACAAATAGCATTTTCTCAGCGAGAGAAGGCAAAAGTGAACACTTCATGCATAACTCCTGTATTTTGATGAAAACTCACTGAAATCCACCTGTAACTTCAAGTTTATGCATCTTTCTATGCTTTCAGGTTGAAACTTGACTGAAAACTCACTTTAAGAAAAGTTATGGCATTTTTGTATCACAGGTCACAAATAGTGTTTTCTCAGCGAGAGAAGGCCAAAATGAACACTTCATGCATAACTCCAGTATTTTGAGGAAAACTGTGTGAAATCCACCTGTTACTTCTCTTTTATGCATCTTTCTATCCTTTCAGGTTGAAACTTGACTGAAAACTCATTTTGAACAAAAGTTATGGCTGTTTTGTGTCGCAGGTCACAAATAGTGTTTTCTCAGCGAAAGAAGGCCAAAATGAACACTTCATGCATAACTCCTGTATTTTGAGGAAAACTCACTTCAATCAAGCTGTAACTTCAAGTTTATGCATCTTTCTATGCTTTCAGGTTGAAACTTGACTGAAAACTCACTTTGAACAAAAGTTATGGCTGTTTTTTGTTGCAGGTCACAAATAGCATTTTCTCAGCGAGAGAAGGCCAAAATGAACACTTCATGCAGAACTCCTGTATTTTGATGAAAACTCACTGAAATACACCTGTTAAGGTCTCAGTAGACTATTGAAATTTTGTTGTTTAGAGCCCCCTTGTGGGTGTTATTAGTTTTTAAAGTTAATGCTACATCTTTTCCGGTTTAGACAGGAAGTTGTCAGAAGCAGCAAATGAAGGACATGTGCAGCTAGCGTAACAGTGTTAGCTCCTTTCATCTGTCCGCATCCTTTCATAGCCATTGTTTAGACGCAATGTCTGTAAGTATTATTTTTTATAAGGTTTATATTAATGCTTAGAGAGTGGTATTTGCGAGATTATTCTGTAATTTATGTTATTTGGAAACGCTTTAAGTGACATGAAGGCTGATAGAGAAAATGCTTTATACTCATCCTGTTGCTTACATTTGTATTGGACACATGTATAATATCCGTATTTGTAATATTTGTGTTACAGTTTCACACTAATGTTCAGTAAACGGCCAAAACAAGTTCCGACTTCTACTGGTGTTATTGGACTCTGTGTTTATCTGACTGGGTAACCTAACTGGTGGTGAGACCAGTACAGTGAAAAGACAGCCACACGATAGGCTGTGAAGAAAGGAGAGCCGTGAGGATTCTTCGCCCAACACATGGTTAGCAAGCATACTGCCTCTGCTGTCTCAATCCCACTACTCAAGCTAAGTATTTGCTTCGATATACAACACCATCATGTCTTCGCGTGAGGAAGCATCTCAGCATGGAGATAATCATTCTATGTCATCTAAATGGAGAAAATCAAAAGGCTCTTCAATCTCCAGTTCCAACATGATGGTCGTTCAAGCAAGGGCTAGAGCAGAAGCAGCAAAAGCCAGAGCTGCCTTCGCAGATAGAGAAATAGAGTTAAAGGTTGAAACAGCTCGCATTAAAGCCACCTTAGAAGCTATGCAAGACCAAAAGGAAGCCGATGCTGCCTTAGCTAAAGCGGAGATTCTGGAAGCAGGCTTGCTCGAGACAGGCTTGATGGAAGCAGAAAGTGTTTCTACACCAGTTCCTCTCGAGCAACGACTTCAGCGCACAGCTAACTACGTGTACGATCAAACTAGGGTCAAATCCATTCTTCAGCCAGCTAGATCAGATGACAAAGAGTCAGGTTTCCTTCCGCTTCCAGCCGCTGGTCGAGCACCATTCCAAGCTGGTGCTGTTCAACGTAGTCAACAGTCCAAGGTTCAAGGTGAATTTCTCCCTCAGCGACTAACCACTCCACAACAGCAGGGGTGCGACAGCCAGTATTCAGGACACAGCTCTCAGCCTGTGGTTCCTCAGCCTGGTCCCCAGCCGCAGCCTGGAGACAGACCACAGGAGCGATATAGGCGACAGCCTGACACCTACCAACCCTACTACAACCCCTTTGTGCCAGCTAGTCCAAGCACCCAAACCACCACTCTTGACCTTGTCAAATGTATGACCCCGTTCCCAGCTGGTAACTACAGGGTTAACGGCCTTCGATGATAAGCCAGAAAACTATTGGGCCTGGAAATCATCCTTCCAGGGTGCCATTGCCAAACTAGACCTCTCACCAAGAGAAGAGCTCGACATACTCATCAAGTGGCTTGGGAAACAATCGTCCGAGCATGCGCGCAGGATAAAGGCTGTCAATATGAGAGACCCGTTTAGAGGCTTAGTAATGATTTGGGAAAGACTGGAAGAAACGTACGGCTCACCTGAGGCAATTGAAAGTGCTCTCTTCTCTAGGCTGGAAACCTTTCCTAAGGTCTCGTACAAAGACCCACATAAACTCCAAGAATTAGCAGATCTATTGATGGAAGTTGAAGCTGCTAAGGGGGATGGCATCCTGACTGGGCTTTCATACCTAGATACTTCCAGAGGCGT
Organism: Aulostomus chinensis; assembly: GCF_037954235.1. Taxonomy (NCBI): domain Eukaryota; kingdom Metazoa; phylum Chordata; class Actinopteri; order Syngnathiformes; family Aulostomidae; genus Aulostomus; species Aulostomus chinensis. The sequence continues at coordinate 397,223 of NW_028234167.1, forward strand.
CTGCCCAATCGTGGAGAAGCTCCCATTTGGCATACAGGAAAAGTGGAAGTCAGTGGGTTCTACATACAAGTCGCGAAACAAGGTTCCTTTTCCACCTTTTAGTGTGTTTGTGGACTTCATCCGGACTGAAGCTAGAACACAAACAGACCCCAGCTTTAACACCACGTCCTTCCAATCCGCAAAAAGAGACAAGCCAGACAAGTCTGTTCGGACGCCCATCACAGTCCACAAGACCCAAGTTTCACCTCCAGAGAAAAAAGGAGATCAGAAAAGAGAGATGAATCTTGCCAAACATTGTCCAATTCATGATAAGCCCCATACACTGCGGAAGCGCCGCACCTTCAGAGAGAAGAGTTACGAAGATCGCAAACAGTTTCTGAAAGAGCGTTCTATATGTTTTAGATGCTGCTCATCCACAAGTCACTTTGCCAAGGATTGCCAAGTGGAAATACAGTGCAAGGAATGTGAAAGTACTCAGCACATTTCAGCACTTCATCCAGGCCCAGTACCTTCGAGGTCAAGGTCAGATCCTACTGTTTCAGAGAACGGTGGGGAGTCTGACAAAGGTGATGACGAGGAGGTGACCTCTAAGTGCACTGAAGTGTGTGGAGACGGAGTGAGCGAGAGAGCATGCTCAAAGATATGCCTCGTCAACGTGTTTCCCAAGGGACATCATGAAAGGTCGAAACGTATGTATGCCATTCTAGACGACCAGAGCAATCGTTCCTTGGTAAGGTCCGAATTCTTTAAGCTCTTTGACATTACAGGAGACAAACAACCTTACACGCTGAAGACGTGCGCAGGACGCAAGCAAACAGCCGGCAGAAGGGCCTGTGGGTTCATGGTTGAGTCAGTGGATGAGAAGATTAGTCTACCACTTCCAACACTTCTGGAATGTAACCAGGTCCCAAAAAACCGTTCTGAGATCCCCACTTCAAACGCAGCTCTTCACCACAGCCACCTGAAACGTATCGCCGGAGAAATTCCTCCCCTCGATCCAGAAGCCGACATCCTCCTGCTATTGGGAAGAGACATTTTACGAGTGCATAAGGTGAGGGAGCAAATTAATGGTCCACATGATGCCCCCTTTGCTCAAAGACTGGACTTAGGGTGGGTCATCATCGGTGACGTGTGCCTTAGAGGTGCACACAGACCATCTCAAGTGAAAGCCTTCAAGACCTGCATCCTGGAAAATGGTCGTCCCACTTACCTCGAGCCATGCACTAGTAAGGTCCACATAAAGGAGAATTTCATCTGCCGGCCCCTCAGCACAAACCTTACTACATGTCACTCACTGATAGACACCAGTGAGAGTCTGGGCCAGTCAGTCTTCCACCACTCAGCCAAGGACCACCAACTTGCGCCATCGATGGAGGATTTGAGTTTCCTTCAGTTGATGGAGGATGAGTGCTATCAGGACAGCTCTAAAAGCTGGGTTGCACCTCTGCCTTTCCGTTCTCCAAGGCGACGGCTACCCAACAACAGAGACTATGCCTACCAGCGCCTCTCTTCACTTCGCCGGACTCTAGAAAAACGGCCAAAGATGAAGGCACAGTACCTAGAGTTTATGGAGAAGCTGCTCATCAACCAGCATGCTGAAGTCGCTCCACCGCTTCCTGAAGGCCAAGAGTGCTGGTTCCTCCCATCATTTGGGGTCTATCATCCCAGGAAACCGGAGCAGATTCGCGTGGTCTTTGATTCAAGCGCTCCTTTCGAAGGGATATCTCTGAATGACGTGCTGCTTACTGGACCTGATCTCAACAACAGCCGACTGGGGGTACTGTTGAGGTTCCGGAAGGAACTTGTGGCTGTTACCGCAGACATTCAGCACATGTTTCATTGTTTCGTGGTACGGGAGGACCATAGGGATTATCTCCGCTTCTTGTGGTACCGTGACAACAATCCAAACAATGACATTATAGATTACCGCATGCGTGTGCACGTTTTCGGCAACAGCCCATCCCCCGCAGTTGCGATCTACGGCCTCAGAAGAGCAGCCAAGCAAGGAGAGGCAGAGTTTGGCAGCGATGCCAGACAGTACGTAGAGCGAGACTTCTACGTTGATGACGGACTGAAGTCCTTCTCTACAGAAGCAGAAGCCATCTGTGTCATCAAGCGAGCTCAGCAAATGCTTGCAGCATCTAACGTTCGGCTACACAAGATAGCTTCCAACAGACCTGCAGTCATCACGGCTTTTCCTCCTGAAGACCGTGCAAAAGAAATCCAAGACTTAAACCTGTTCTCTGATGATCTACCTCTGCAGCGAAGTCTTGGAGTATCTTGGAACATCGCCACAGACACATTCACTTTTCAGATCTCGGACAACGAGAAGCCATACACGCGAAGAGGAGTTTTGTCGACGGTCAACCGCCTGTACGATCCTCTCGGCTTTCTGGCACCCGTCACTATACGAGGCAGACTTCTACTCCGCGACCTCTCTAAGCAAGCTGAGGACTGGGACACACCGCTTCCGGATGACATGAAAGGGGAATGGACGGCGTGGAAAACCTCCCTTCAAGATCTTCAAGCACTCCGGATACCACGGGCTTACTCATCATTCTCGTTCTCTGATGCTCGAGATAAAGAGCTATTTGTCTTCTCAGATGCTTCTGTTCAGGCCATTTCAGCAGTGGCTTATTTGAAACTAACTAGGGAGGATGGCAAAAGCGAAGTCAGTTTCGTCTTTGGGAAGGCTAAATTGGCACCTCAACCAGAGATTACAGTTCCTAGGTTGGAGTTATGCGCAGCAGTTCTTGCAGTTGAAGTTGCAGAGCTGGTGGTTGAAGAAATGGCCCTGAGGTTCGACCACACCACTTATTATACTGACAGCAAAGTGGTGCTGGGATATATTCACAACCAAGCAAGGCGGTTCTACGTCTATGTGAATAACCGAGTCCAGCGGATCCGACAGTCTTCTTCTCCAGAACAGTGGCGATACGTTCCCACAGAACATAACCCAGCCGACCATGGGTCCAGGTCAGTCGCTGCTGTCTCCCTTAGTGCCATGACTTGGTTGTCTGGACCAGCCTTTCTCCAGAACTCATCTCTGCACTTCTCTGAACCTGAAGAAACTTTTGACCTCATCAACTCTGACGCTGATGCCGAAGTTCGTCCACTGATCACAGCTAGCGCCACAGAAGTTTCAAAGGGTTTAATGAATAATAGGAAGTTTGAGCGTTTCTCTGCATGGAGCACACTCATGACAGCAATTGCCCGTCTGATACACATAGCTCTTTCCTTTGCTCAGTCTGCACCAGACAACACCTGCCATGGATGGCACATCTGTCGTGCAGGCCCTACTGAAGAAGAGCTTAAGAAAGCGAAGATCCTCGTGATCAAAAGTGTGCAGCATGAGTGTTTCCGGAAAGAACTGGACTGCATTGCAAGGGGACTGAATCTTCCATCTCAAAGCAGCTTAAGAAAGCTACGTCCCATCATTGACAGTAGTGGATTGCTGAGAGTGGGAGGCCGCATATCCCAGTCTGACTTTGGAATGGATGAAACCAACCCCATCATTATTCCTGGTCAACATCACGTGGCGACCCTGCTTGTGCGTCAACACCATGATGCTGTGAAGCATCAGGGTAGACATTTTACAGAGGGCGCCATCCGTGCTGCTGGATTCTGGATTGTTGGAGCAAAAGGGTGCATCAGAAGTATCCTCTTCAAATGTGTCACATGCAGAAAGCTTCGCGGTAAAACAGAACACCAACAGATGGCTGATCTGCCAGCGGAGCGTCTTCAAGCAGCACCACCCTTTACCTACGTAGGGGTGGACATCTTCGGGCCATGGGGAGTAGTCTCACGCCGCACCAGAGGTGGACACGCCAACAGCAAACGGTGGGCTGCATTGTTCTGCTGCATGTGTACAAGGGCTGTGCACATAGAGGTCATTGAGAGCATGACTGCTAGCAGCTTCATAAACGCCCTGAGAAGATTCTTCGCAATCCGAGGTCCTGCGAAGCAGATCCACTCTGACCGTGGCACTAATTTCATTGGTGCTTGCCATGAGCTGAACATGGATGCCTCAAGTTGCAGTTCGGACATTGTGGGGAAGTATCTTCAGAAGCAGCAGTGCAAATGGGTTTTCAACCCGCCCCATTCATCCCATATGGGCGGCGTATGGGAGCGGATGATCGGGATCGCCCGTCGCATCCTCGACTGTATGCTTCTCCAAAGTGGACAATCTCGCCTTACGCATGAGGTGCTGACAACATTCATGGCTGAGGTCACAGCCGTGATCAGTTCAAGGCCCCTCATTCCTGTGTCTTCGGACCCAGAAGCACCACTTATCTTGACTCCAGCTGTGCTGCTGACGCAAAAAAACGGCGTCCCTCCACCTCCGCCAGGAGACTTTGGGACAGTGAATCTCTTCAAATTGGAATGGAAACGTGTTCAGAACCTGGCAGAGACCTTTTGGAACAGGTGGCGTCGGGAATATTTGAACACACTACAGTGCAGACGCAAGTGGCAAGATAAAAGTCCCAATCTCAAGGAGGGAGATGTGGTCTTGATGAAGGATAACCAGGCCAAAAGGAACGAGTGGCCAATGGCCATCATCGAGAAAGTTTCACCAAGCCAAGATGGAAGAGTAAGGAAAGTGGACATTAGACTCTTCAAAGACGGAGCCCAAAAGGTCTTTTCTCGACCTGTTACAGAAGTGGTCCTTCTTCTGTCTCCTGAGACCGCTTTGAGAAGGGTAAAGTTTGTGGGGTCGTTGAAAGACCCCAGGTGGGGAGTGTTAAGGTCTCAGTAGACTATTGAAATTTTGTTGTTTAGAGCCCCCTTGTGGGTGTTATTAGTTTTTAAAGTTGATGCGACATCTTTTCCGGTTTAGAAAGGAAGTTGTCAGAAGCAGCAAATGAAGGACATGTGCAGCTAGCGTAACAGTGTTAGCTCCTTTCATCTGTCCGCATCCTTTCATAGCCATTGTTTAGACGCAATGTCTGTAAGTATTATTTTTATAAGGTTTATATTAATGCTTAGAGAGTGGTATTTGCGAGATTATTCTGTAATTTATGTTATTTGGAAACGCTTTAAGTGACATGAAGGCTGATAGAGAAAATGCTTTATACTCATCCTGTTGCTTACATTTGTATTGGACACGTATAATATCCGTATTTGTAATATTTGTGTTACAGTTTCACACTGATGTTCAGTAAACGGCCAAAACAAGTTCCGACTTCTACTGGTGTTATTGGACTCTGTGTTTATCTGACTGGGTAACCTAACTGGTGGTGAGACCAGTACACCACCTGTAACTTCAAGTTTATGCATCTTTCTATGCTTTCAGGTTGAAACTTGACTGAAAACTCACTTTGAACAAAACTTATGGCATTTTTTTATCAAAGATCACAAATAGTGTTTTCTCAGCGAGAGAAGGCCAAAATGAACACTTCATGCATAACTCCTGTATTTTGAGGAAAACTCACTGAAATCAAGCTGTAACTTCAAGTTCATGCATCTTTCTATAGTTTCAGGTTGAAACTTGACTGAAAACTCACTTTGAACAAAAGTTATGTCTGTTTTGTGTCACAGGTCACAAATAGCGTTTTTTCAGCGACAGAAGGCCAAAATGAACACTTCATGCGGAACTCCTGTATTTTGATGAAAACTCACTGAAATCCACCTGTTACTTCAAGTTTATGCATCTTTCTATGCTTTCAGGTGGAAACTTGACTGAAAACTCACTTTGAACAAAAGTTATGGCTGTTTTGTGTCAAAGGTCACAAATAGCGTTTTCTCAGCGAGAGAAGGCCAAAATGAACACTTCATGCAGAACTCCTGTATTTTGAGGAAAACTCACTGAAATCCACTTGTAACTTCAAGTTTATGCACATTTCTATGCTTTCAGGTTGAAACTTGAGTGAAAACTCACTTTGAACAAAAGTTATGGCTGTTTTGTGTCGCAGGTCACAAATAGCGTTTTCTCAGCGAGAAAAGGCCAAAATGAACACTTCATGCAGAACTCCTGTATTTTGAGGAAAACTCACTGAAATCCACCTGTAACTTCAAGTTTATGCATCTTTCTATGCTTTCAGGTTGAAACTTGACTGAAAACTCACTTTGAACAAAATTTATGGCTGTTTTGTGTCGCAGGTCACAAATAGCGTTTTCTCAGCGAGAGAAGGCCAAAATGAACACTTCAAGCATAACTCCTGTATTTTGATGAAAACTCACTGAAATCCACCTGTAACTTCAAGTTTCTGCATCTTTCTATGCTTTCAGGTTGAAACTTGACTTAAAACTCACTTTGAACAAAAGTTATGGCTGTTTTGTATCACAGGTCACAAATAGCATTTTCTCAGTGAGAGAGGGCAAGAATGAACACTTCATGCAGAACTCCTGTATTTTGATGAAAACTCACTGAAATCAAGCTGTAACTTCAAGTTTATGCATCTTTCTATGCTTTCAGGTTGAAACTTGACTGAAAACTCACTTTGAACAAAAGTAATGGCTGTTTTGTGTCGCAAGTCACAAATAGCGTTTTCTCAGCGAGAGAAGGCCAAAATGAACATTTCATGCAGAACTCCTGTATTTTGAGGAAAACTCACTGAAATCAAGCTTTAACTTCAAGTTTATGCATCTTTCTATGCTTTCAGGTTGAAACCTGACTGATAACTCACTTTGAACAAAAGTTATGTCTGTTTTGTGTCACAGGTCACGAAAAGCGTTTTTTCAGCGACAGAAGGCCAAAATGAACACTTCATGCGGAACTCCTGTATTTTGATGAAAACTCACTGAAATCCACCTGTTACTTCAAGTTTATGCATCTTTCTATGCTTTCAGGTGGAAACTTGACTGAAAACACACTTTGAACAAAAGTTATGGCTGTTTTGTGTCACAGTTCACAAATAGTGTTTTCTCAGCGAAAGAAGGCAAAAATGAACACTTCATGCAGAACTCCTGTATTTTGAGGAAAACTGTATGAAATCCACCTGTAACTTCTCTTTTTTGCATCTTTCTATGCTTTCAGGTTGAAACTTGACTGAAAACTCACTTTGAACACAAGTTATGGCTGTTTTGTTTCGCAAGTCACAAATAGCGTTTTCTCAGCGAGAGAAGGCCAAAATGAACATTTCATGCAGAACTCCTGTATTTTGAGGAAAACTCACTGAAATCAAGCTTTAACTTCAAGTTTATGCATGTTTCTATGCTTTCAGGTTGAAACCTGACTGATACCTCACTTTGAACAAAACTTATTGCTGTTTTGTGTCACAGGTCACAAATAGCGTTTTCTAAGCGAGAGAAGGCCAAAATTAACACTTCATGCATAATTCCTTTATTTTGATGAAAACTCACTGAAATCAAGCTTTAACTTCAAGTTTATGCATCTTTCTATGCTTTCAGGTTGAAACTTGACTGAAAACTCACTTTGAACAAAAGTTATGGCTGTTTTGTGTCGCAGGTCACAAATAGTGTTTTCTCAGCGAAAGAAGGCAAAAATGAACACTTCATGCAGAACTCCTGTATTTTGAGGAAAACTGTATGAAATCCACCTGTAACTTCTCTTTTTTGCATCTTTCTATGCTTTCAGGTTGAAACTTGACTGAAAACTCACTTTGAACACAAGTTATGGCTGTTTTGTTTCGCAAGTCACAAATAGCGTTTTCTCAGCGAGAGAAGGCCAAAATGAACATTTCATGCAGAACTCCTGTATTTTGAGGAAAACTCACTGAAATCAAGCTTTAACTTCAAGTTTATGCATGTTTCTATGCTTTCAGGTTGAAACCTGACTGATACCTCACTTTGAACAAAACTTATTGCTGTTTTGTGTCACAGGTCACAAATAGCGTTTTCTAAGCGAGAGAAGGCCAAAATTAACACTTCATGCATAATTCCTTTATTTTGATGAAAACTCACTGAAATCAAGCTTTAACTTCAAGTTTATGCATCTTTCTATGCTTTCAGGTTGAAACTTGACTGAAAACTCACTTTGAACAAAAGTTATGGCTGTTTTGTGTCGCAGGTCACAAATAGTGTTTTCTCAGCGAAAGAAGGCCAAAATGAACACTTCATGCAGAACTTCTGTATTTTGATGAAAACTCACTGAAATCCACCTGTAACTTCAAGTTTATGCATCTTTCTATGCTTTCAGGTTGAAACTTGACTGAAAACTCACTTTGAACAAAAGTTATGGCTGTTTTTTGTCGCAGGTCACAAATAGTGTTTTCTCAGCGAAAGAAGGCCAAAATGAACACTTCATGCAGAACTTCTGTATTTTGATGAAAACTCACTGAAATCCACCTGTAACTTCAAGTTTATGCATCTTTCTATGCTTTCAGGTTGAAACTTGACTGAAAACTCACTTTGAAGAAAAGTTATGGCATTTTTGTATCACAGGTCACAAATAGTGTTTTCTCAGCGAGAGAAGGCCAAAATGAACACTTCATGCAGAACTCCTGTATTTTGAGGAAAACTCACTTAAATCAAGTTGTAACTTCAAGTTTATGCATCTTTCTATGCTTTCAGGTTGAAACTTGACTGAAAACTCACTTTGAACAAAAGTGATGGCTGTTTTGTATCACAGGTCACAAATAGCGTTTTCTCAGCGAGAGAAGGCCAAAATGAACACTTCATGCGGAACTCCTGTATTTTGATGAAAACTCACTGAAATCCACCTGTTACTTCAAGTTTATGCATCTTTCTATGCTTTCAGGTTGAAACTTGACTGAAAACTCACTTTGAACAAAAGTTATGGCTGTTTTGTGTCACAGGTCACAAATAGCGTTTTCTCAGCGAGAGAAGGCCAAAATGAACACTTCATGCATAACTCCTGTATTTTGATGAAAACTCACTGAAATCCACCTGTAACTTCAAGTTTATGCATCTTTCTATGCTTTCAGGTGGAAACTTGACTGAAAACTCACTTTGAACAAAAGTTATGGCTGTTTTGTGTCACAGGTCACAAATAGTGTTTTCTCAGCGAGAGAAGGCCAAAATGAACACTTCATGCAGAACTCCTGTATTTTGAGGAAAACTAACTGAAATCCACCTGTAACTTAAAGTTTATGCATCTTTCTATGCTTTCAGGTTGAAACTTGACTGAAAACTCACTTTGAACAAAAGTTATGGCTGTTTTTTGTCGCAGGTCACAAATAGTGTTTTCTCAGCGAAAGAAGGCAAAAATGAACACTTCATGCATAACTTCTGTATTTTGATGAAAACTCACTGAAATCCACCTGTAACTTCAAGTTTCTGCATCTTTCTATGCTTTCAGGTTGAAACTTGACTGAAAACTTACTTTGAACAAAAGTTAGGTCATTTTTGTATCACAGGTCACAAATAGATTTTTCTCAGCGAGAGAAGGCCAAAATGAACACTTCATGCAGAACTCCTGTATTTTGATGAAAACTCACTGAAATCCACCTGTAACTTCAAGTTTATGCATCTTTCTATGCTTTCAGGTTGAAACTTGACTGAAAACTCACTTTGAACAAAAGTTATGGCTGTTTTGTGTCACAGGTCACAAATAGCGTTTTCTCAGCGAAAGAAGGCCAAAATGAACACTTCATGCAGAACTCCTGTATTTTGATGAAAACTCACTGAAATCCACCTGTAACTTCAAGTTTATGCATCTTTCTATGCTTTCAGGTTGAAACTTGACTGAAAACTCACTTTGAAGAAAAGTTATGGCATTTTTGTATCACAGGTCACAAATAGTGTTTTCTCAGCGAGAGAAGACCAAAATGAACACTTCATGCAGAACTCCTGTATTTTGATGAAAACTCACTGAAATCAAGTTGTAACTTCAAGTTTATGCATCTTTCTATGCTTTCAGGTTGAAACTTGACTGAAAACTCACTTTGAACAAAAGTTATGGCTGTTTTTTGTCGCAGGTCACAAATAGTGTTTTCTCAGCGAAAGAAGGCCAAAATGAACACTTCATGCAGAACTTCTGTATTTTGATGAAAACTCACTGAAATCCACCTGTAACTTCAAGTGTATGCATCTTTCTATGCTTTCAGGTTGAAACTTGACTGAAAACTCACTTTGAAGAAAAGTTATGGCATTTTTGTATCACAGGTCACAAATAGTGTTTTCTCAGCGAGAGAAGGCCAAAATGAACACTTCATGCAGAACTCCTGTATTTTGAGGAAAACTCACTGAAATCAAGTAGTAACTTCAAGTTTATGCATCTTTCTATGCTTTCAGGTTGAAACTTGACTGAAAACTCACTTTGAACAAAAGTTATGGCTGTTTTGTATCACAGGTCACAAATAGCGTTTTCTCAGCGAGAGAAGGCCAAAATGAACACTTCATGCGGAACTCCTGTATTTTGATGAAAACTCACTGAAATCTACCTGTTACTTCAAGTTTATGCATCTTTCTATGCTTTCAGGTTGAAACTTGACTGAAAACTCACTTTGAACAAAAGTTATGTCTGTTTTGTGTCACAGGTCACAAATAGCGTTTTCTCAACGAGAGAAGGCCAAAATGAACACTTCATGCAGAACTCCTGTGTTTTGATGAAAACTCACTGAAATCCACCTGTAACTTCAAGTTTATGCATCTTTCTATGCTTTCAGTTGGAAACTTGACTGAAAACTCACTTTGAACAAAAGTTATGGCTGTTTTTTGTCGCAGGTCACAAATAGTGTTTTCTCAGCGAGAGAAGGCCAAAATGAACACTTCATGCAGAACTCCTTTATTTTGAGGAAAACTGCATGAAATCCAACTGTAACTTCAAGTTTATGCATCTTTCTATGCTTTCAGGTTGAAACTTGACTGAAAACTCACTTTGAACAAAAGTTATGGCATTTTTGTATCACAGGTCACAAATAGTGTTTTCTCAGCGAGAGAAGGCCAAAATGAACACTTCATGCAGAACTCCTGTATTTTGATGAAAACTCACTGAAATCCACCTGTAACTTCAAGTTTATGCATCTTTCTATGCTTTCAGGTTGAAACTTGACTGAAAACTCACTTTGAACAAAAGTTATGGCTGTTTTGTGTCACAGTTCACAAATAGCGTTTTCTCAGCGAAAGAAGGCCAAAATGAACACTTCATGCAGAACTTCTGTATTTTGATGAAAACTCACTGAAATCCACCTGTAACTTCAAGTTTATGCATCTTTCTTTGCTTTCAGGTTGAAACTTGACTGAAAACTCACTTTTAAGAAAAGTTATGGCATTTTTGTATCACAGGTCACAAATAGTGTTTTCTCAGCGAGAGAAGGCCAAAATGAACACTTCATGCAGAACTCCTGTATTTTGAGGAAAACTCACTGAAATCCACCTGTAACTTCAAGTTTATGCATCTTTCTATGCTTTCAGGTTGAAACTTGACTGAAAACTCACTTTGAAGAAAAGTTATGGCTGTTTTGTGTCGCAGGTCACAAATAGATTTTTCTCAGCGAGAGAAGGCCAAAATGAACACTTCATGCAGAAATCCTGTATTTTGATGAAAACTCACTGAAATCCACCTGTAACTTCAAGTTTATTCATCTTTCTATGCTTTCAGGTTGAAACTTGACTGAAAACTCACTTTGAACAAAAGCTATGGCTGTTTTGTGTCACAGGTCACAAATAGCGTTTTCTCAGCGAGAGAAGGCCAAAATGAACACTTCATGCGGAACTCCTGTATTTTGATGAAAACTCACTGAAATCCACCTGTAACTTCAAGTTTATGCTTCTTTCTATGCGTTCAGTTGGAAACTTGACTGATAACTCACTTTGAAGAAAAATTATGGCATTTTTGTATCACAGGTCAGAAATAGTGTTTTCTCAGCGAAAGAAGGCCAAAATGAACACTTCATGCAGAACTCCTGTATTTTGATGAAAACTCACTGAAATCCACCTGTAACTTCAAGTTTCTGCATCTTTCTATGCTTTCAGTTTGAAACTTGACTGAAAACTCACTTTGAACAAAAGTTAGGTCATTTTTGTATCACAGGTCACAAATAGATTTTTCTCAGCGAGAGAAGGCCAAAATGAACACTTCATGCAGAACTCCTGTATTTTGATGAAAACTCACGGAAATCCACCTGTAACTTCAAGTTTATGCATCTTTCTATGCTTTCAGGTTGAAACTTGACTGAAAACTCACTTTGAAGAAAAATTATGGCATTTTTGTATCACAGGTCACAAATAGTGTTTTTTCAGCGAGAGAAGGCCAAAATGAACACTTCATGCATAACTCCTGTATTTTGAGGAAAACTAACTGAAATCCACCTGCAACTTAAAGTTTATGCATCTTTCTATGCTTTCAGGTTGAAACTTGACTGAAAACTCACTTTGAACAAAAGTTATGGCTGTTTTTTGTCGCACGTCACAAATAGTGTTTTCTCAGCGAAAGAAGGACAAAATGAACACTTCATGCAGAACTTCTGTATTTTGATGAAAACTCACTGAAATCCACCTGTAACTTCAAGTTTATGCATCTTTCTATGCTTTCAGGTTGAAACTTGACTGAAAACTCACTTTTAAGAAAAGTTATGGCATTTTTGTATCACAGGTCACAAATAGTGTTTTCTCAGCGAGAGAAGGCCAAAATGAACACTTCATGCAGAACTCCTGTATTTTGAGGAAAACTCACTGAAATCCACCTGTAACTTCAAGTTTATGCATCTTTCTATGCTTTCAGGTGGAAACTTGACTGAAAACTCACTTTGAACAAAAGTTATGGCTGTTTTGTGTCGCAGGTCACAAATAGTGTTTTCTCAGCGAGAGAAGGCCAAAATGAACACTTCATGCAGAACTTCTGTATTTTGATGAAAACTCACTGAAATCCACCTGTAACTTCAAGTTTATGCATCTTTCTATGCTTTCAGGTTGAAACTTGACTGAAAACTCACTTTGAACAAAAGTTATGGCTGTTTTGTGTCGCAGGTCACAAATAGCGTTTTCTCAGCGAGAGAAGGCCAAAGTGAACACTTCATGCGGAACTCCTGTATTTTGATGAAAACTCACTGAAATCCACCTGTAACTTCAAGTTTATGCTTCTTTCTATGCGTTCAGTTGGAAACTTGACTGAAAACTCACTTTGAAGAAAAATTATGGCATTTTTGTATCACAGGTCAGAAATAGTGTTTTCCTCAGCGAAAGAAGGCCAAAATGAACACTTCATGCAGAACTCCTGTATTTTGAGGAAAACTCATTGAAATCCACATGTAACTTCAAGTTTATTCATCTTTCTATGCTTTCAGGTTGAAACTTGACTGAAAACTCACTTTGAACAAAAGTTATGGCTGTTTTGTGTCAAAGGTCACAAATAGCGTTTTCTCAGCGAGAGAAGGCCAAAATGAACACTTCATGCGGAACTCCTGTATTTTGATGAAAACTCACTGAAATCCACCTGTTACTTCAAGTTTATGCATCTTTCTATGCTTTCAGGTGGAAACTTGACTGAAAACTCACTTTGAACAAAAGTTATGGCTGTTTTGTATCACAGGTCACAAATAGATTTTTCTCAGCGAGAGAAGGCCAAAATGAACACTTCATGCGGAACTCCTGTATTTTGATGAAAACTCACTGAAATCAAGTTGTAACTTCAAGTTTATGCATCTTTCTATGCTTTCAGGTTGAAACTTGCCTGAAAACTCACTTTGAACAAAAGCTATGGCTGTTTTGTGTCAATGGTCACAAATAGCGTTTTCTCAACTAGAGAAGGCCAAAATGAACACTTCATGCATAACTCCTGTATTTTGATGAAAACTCACTGAAATCAAGTTGTAACTTCAAGTTTATGCATCTTTATATGCTTTCAGGTTGAAACTTGACTGAAAACTCACTTTGAACAAAAGTTATGGCTGTTTTGTGTCACAGGTCACAAATAGCGTTTTCTCAGCGAGAGAAAGCCAAAATGAACACTTCATGCGGAACTCCTGTATTTTGATGAAAACTCACTGAAATCCACCTGTAACTTCAAGTTTATGCTTCTTTCTATGCGTTCAGTTGGAAACTTGACTGAAAACTCACTTTGAAGAAAAATTATGGCATTTTTTTATCACAGGTCAGAAATAGTGTTTTCTCAGCGAAAGAAGGCCAAAATGAACACTTCATGCAGAACTCCTGTATTTTGATGAAAACTCACTGAAATCCACCTGTAACTTCAAGTTTATGCATCTTTCTATGCTTTCAGGTTGAAACTTGACTGAAAACTCACTTTGAACAAAAGTTATGGCTGTTTTGTGTCACACGTCACGAATAGCGTTTTCTCAGCGAGAGAAGGCCAAAATGAACACTTCATGCAGGACTCCTGTATTTTGATGAAAACTCACTGAAATCCACCTGTAACTTCAAGTTTATGCATCTTTCTATGCTTTCAAGTTGAAACTTGACTGAAAACTCACTTTGAAGAAAAATTATGGCATTTTTGTATCACAGGTCACAAATAGTGTTTTTTCAGCGAGAGAAGGCCAAAATGAACACTTCATGCAGAACTCCTGTATTTTGAGGAAAACTCACTTAAACCCACCTGTAACTTAAAGTTTCTGCATCTTTCTCTGCTTTCAGGTTGAAACTTGCCTGAAACCTCACTTTGAACAAAAGTTATGGCTGTTTTTTGTCGCAGGTCACAAATAGCGTTTTCTCAGCGAAAGAAGGCCAAAATGAACACTTCATGCAGAACTCCTGTATTTTGATGAAAACTCACTGAAATCCACCTGTAACTTCAAGTTTATGCATCTTTCTATGCTTTCAGGTTGAAACTTGACTGAAAACTCACTTTGAACAAAAGTTATGGCTGTTTTGTGTCACAGGTCACAAATAGCGTTTTCTCAGCGAGAGAAAGCCAAAATGAACACTTCATGCATAACTCCTGTATTTTGATGAAAACTCACTGAAATCAAGCAGTACCTTCAAGTTTATGCATCTTTCTATGCTTTCAGGTGTAAACTTGACTGAAAACTCACTTTGAACAAAAGTTATGGCTGTTTTGTGTCACACGTCACAAATAGCGTTTTCTCAGCGAGAGAAGGCCAAAATTAACACTTCATGCAGAACTCCTGTATTTTGATGAAAACTCACTGAAATCAAGTTGTAACTTCAAGTTTATGCATCTTTCTATGCTTTCAGGTTGAAACTTGCCTGAAACCTCACTTTGAACAAAAGTTATGGCTGTTTTGTATCACAGGTCACAAATAGATTTTTCTCAGCGAGACAAGGCCAAAATGAACACTTCATGCAGAACTCCTGTATTTTGATGAAAACTCACTGAAATCAAGTTGTAACTTCAAGTTTATGCATCTTTCTATGCTTTCAGGTTGAAACTTGACTGAAAACTCTCTTTGAAAAAAAGTTATGATAGTTTTGTATCATAGGTCACAAATAGTGTTTTCTCAGCGAGACAAGGTCAAAATGAACACTTCATGCATAACTCCTGTATTTTGAGGAAAACTGCATGAAATCCACCTGTAACTTCAAGTTTATGCATCTTTCTATGCTTTCATTTTGAAACTTGACTGCAATTTCACTTGGAACATAAGTTATGGCTGTTTTGTATCACAGGTCACCTATAGTGTTTTCTCAGCGAGAGAAGGCCAAAATGAACACTTCATGCATAACTCCTGTATTTTTGGTATGCTGAGTGAAATCCACCTGTAACTTCAAGTTTATGCAACTTTCTATGCTTTCAGGTTGAACCTTGACTGAAAACTCACTGAAATCCACCTGAAACTTCAAGTTTATGCATCTTTCTATGCTTTCAGGTTGAAACTTGACTGAAAACTCACTTTGAACAAAAGTTTTGGATGTTTTGTATCACAGGTCACAAATAGTGTTTTCTCAGCGAGAGAAGGCCAAAATGAACACTTCATGCATAACTCCTGTATTTTGAGGAAAACTGAGTTAAATCCACCGATAACTTCTCTTTTATGCATCTTTCTATGCTTTCAGGTTGAAACTTGACTGAAAACTCACTTTGAACAAAAGTTATGGCTGTTTTGTATCACAGGTCACAAATAGTGTTTTCTCAGCGAGAGAAGGCCAAAATGAACACTTCATGCATAACTCCTGTATTTTTAGGAAAACTGCCTTAAATCCACCTCTAACTTCAAGTATGTGCATCTGTCTATGCTTTCAGGTTGAAACTTGACTGAAAACTCACTTTGAACAAAAGTTATGGCTTTTTTGTATCACAGGTCACAAATAGCGTTTTCTCAGCGAGAGAAAGCCAAAATGAACACTTCATGCGGAACTCCTGTATTTTGATGAAAACTCACTGAAATCCACCTGTAACTTCAAGTTTATGCATCTTTCTATGCTTTCAAGTTGAAACTTGACTGAAAACTCACTTTGAAGAAAAATTATGGCATTTTTGTATCACAGGTCACAAATAGTGTTTTTTCAGCGAGAGAAGGCCAAAATGAACACTTCATGCATAACTCCTGTATTTTGAGGAAAACTCACTGAAACCCACCTGTAACTTAAAGTTTCTGCATCTTTCTATGCTTTCAGGTGTAAACTTGACTGAAAACTCACTTTGAACAAAAGTTATGGCTGTTTTGTGTCACACGTCACAAATAGCGTTTTCTCAGCGAGAGAAGGCCAAAATGAACACTTCATGCAGAACTCCTGTATTTTGATGAAAACTCACTGAAATCCACCTGTTACTTCAAGTTTATGCATCTTTCTATGCTTTCAGGTGGAAACTTGACTGAAAACTCACTTTGAACAAAAGTTATGGCTGTTTTGTATCACAGGTCACAAATAGATTTTTCTCAGCGAGAGAAGGCCAAAATGAACACTTCATGCGGAACTCCTGTATTTTGATGAAAACTTACTGAAATCAAGTTGTAACTTCAAGTTTATGCATCTTTCTATGCTTTCAGGTTGAAACTTGCCTGAAACCTCACTTTGAACAAAAGTTATGGCTGTTTTGTATCACAGGTCACAAATAGATTTTTCTCAGCGAGAGAAGGCCAAAATGAACACTTCATGCAGAACTCCTGTATTTTGATGAAAACTCACTGAAATCCACCTGTAACTTCAAGTTTATGCATCTTTCTATGCTTTCAGGTTGAAACTTGACTGAAAACTCACTTTGAACAAAAGCTATGGCTGTTTTGTGTCACAGGTCACGAATAGCGTTTTCTCAGCGAGAGAAGGCCAAAATGAACACTTCATGCATAACTCCTGTATTTTGATGAAAACTCACTGAAATCAAGTTGTAACTTCAAGTTTATGCATCTTTCTATGCTTTCAGGTTGAAACTTGACTGAAAACTCTCTTTGAAAAAAAGTTATGATAGTTTTGTATCATAGGTCACAAATAGTGTTTTCTCAGCGAGACAAGGTCAAAATGAACACTTCATGCATAACTCCTGTATTTTGAGGAAAACTGCATGAAATCCACCTCTAACTTCAAGTTTATGCATCTTTCTATGCTTTCAGGTTGAAACTTGACTGAAAACTCACTTTGAACAAAAGTTATGGCTGTTTTGTATCACAGGTCACAAATAGCGTTTTCTCAGCGAGAGAAGGCCAAAATGAACACTTCATGCATAACTCCTGTATTTTTTGTAAAACTGCATGAAATCCACCTCTTACTTCAAGTTTATGCATCATTCTATGCTTTCAGGTTGAAACTTGACTGAAAACTCACTTTGAACAAAAGTTTTGGCTGTTTTGTATCACAGGTCACAAATAGTGTTTTCTCAGTGAGAGAAGGCCAAAATGAACACTTCGGGCATAACTCCTGTATTTTGAGGGAAACTGCCTGAAATCAACATCTAACTTCAAGTTTATGCATCTTTCTATGATTTCAGGTTGAAACTTGCCTGAAAACTCACTTTGAACAAAAGTTATGGCTGTTTTGTATCACAGGTCACAAATAGTGTTTTCTCAGCGAGAGAAGGCCAAAATGAACACTTCATGCATAACTCCTGTATTTTGAGGAAAACTGCCTGAAATCCACCTCTAACTTCAAGTATGTGCATCTTTCTATGCTTTCAGGTTGAAACTTGACTGAAAACTCACTTTAAACAAAAGTTATGGCTGTTTTGTATCACAGGTCACAATAGCGTTTTCTCAGCGAGAGAAGGCCAAAATGAACACTTCATGCATAACTCCTGTATTTTTTGTAAAACTGCATGAAATCCACCTCGTACTTCAAGTTTATGCATCATTCTATGCATTCAGGTTGAAACTTGACTGAAAACTCACTTTGAACAAAAGTTATGGCTGTTTTGTATCACAGGTCACAAATCGCATTTTCTCAGCGAGAGAAGGCCAAAATGAAAACTTCATGCATTACTCCTGTATTTTGAGGAAAACTGCCTGAAATCCACCTCTAACTTCAAGTGTATGCATCTTTCTATGCTTTCAGGTTGAAACTTGACTGAAAACTCACTTTGAACAAAAGTTTTGGCTGTTTTGTATCACAGGTCACAAATAGTGTTTTCTCAGTGAGAGAAGGCCAAAATGAACACTTCGGGCATAACTCCTGTATTTTGAGGGAAACTGCCTGAAATCAACATCTAACTTCAAGTTTATGCATCTTTCTATGATTTCAGGTTGAAACTTGCCTGAAAACTCACTTTGAACAAAAGTTATGGCTGTTTTGTATCACAGGTCACAAATAGTGTTTTCTCAGCGAGAGAAGGCCAAAATGAACACTTCATGCATAACTCCTGTATTTTGAGGAAAACTGCCTGAAATCCACCTCTAACTTCAAGTATGTGCATCTTTCTATGCTTTCAGGTTGAAACTTGACTGAAAACTCACTTTAAACAAAAGTTATGGCTGTTTTGTATCACAGGTCACAATAGCGTTTTCTCAGCGAGAGAAGGCCAAAATGAACACTTCATGCATAACTCCTGTATTTTGAGGAAAACTGCCTGAAATCCACCTCTAACTTCAAGTGTATGCATCTTTCTATGCTTTCAGGTTGAAACTTGACTGAAAACTCACTTTGAACAAAAGTTATGGCTGTTTTGTATCACAGGTCAAAAAAAGTGTTTTCTCAGCGAGAGAAGGCCGAAATTAACACTTCATGCATAACTCCTGTATTTTGAGGAAAACTGCATTAAATCCACCTCTAACTTCAAGTTTATGCATCTTTCTATGCTTTCAGGTTGAAACTTGACTGAAAACTCACTTTGAACCAAAGTTATGGCTGTTTTGTATCACAGGTCACAAATAGCGTTTTCTCAGCGAGAGAAGGCCAAAATGAACACTTCATGCATAACTCCTGTATTTTTTGTAAAACTGCATGAAATCCACCTCTTACTTCAAGTTTATGCATCATTCTATGCTTTCAGGTTGAAACTTGACTGAAAACTGACTTTGAACAAAAGTTATGGCTGTTTTGTATCACAGGTCACAAATAGCGTTTTCTGAGCGAGAGAAGGCCAATATGAACACTTCATGCATAACTCCTGTATTTTGAGGAAAACTCACTGAAATCAAGTTGTAACTTCAAGTTTATGCATCTTTCTATGCTTTCAGGTTGAAACTTGACTGAAAACTCACTTTGAACAAAAGTTATGGCTGTTTTGTATCACAGGTCAAAAATAGTGTTTTCTCAGCGAGAGAAGGCCAAAATGAACACTTCATGCAAGACTCCTGAATTTTTTAGGAAAACTGCCTGAAATCAACCTGTAACTTCTCTTTTATGCATCTTTCTATGCTTTCAGGTTGAAACTTGACTGAAAACTCACTTTGAACAAAAGTTATGGCTGTTTTGTATCACAGGTCACAAATAGTGTTTTCTCAGCGAGAGAAGGCCAAAATGAACACTTCATGCATAACTCCTGTATTTTGAGGAAAACTGCATTAAATCCACCTCTAACTTCAAGTTTATGCATCTTTCTATGCTTTCAGGTTGAAACTTGACTGAAAACTCACTTTGAAAAAAGTTATGGCTGTTTTGTATCACAGGTCACAAATAGCGTTTTCTCAGCGAGAGAAGGCCAAAATGAACACTTCATGCATAACTCCTGTATTTTTTGTAAAACTGCATGAAATCCACCTCTTACTTCAAGTTTATGCATCATTCTATGCTTTCAGGTTGAAACTTGACTGAAAACTGACTTTGAACAAAAGTTATGGCTGTTTTGTATCACAGGTCACAAATAGCGTTTTCTCAGCGAGAGAAGGCCAATATGAACACTTCATGCATAACTCCTGTATTTTGAGGAAAACTCACTGAAATCAAGTTGTAACTTCAAGTTTATGCATCTTTCTATGCTTTCAGGTTGAAACTTGACTGAAAACTCACTTTGAACAAAAGTTATGGCTGTTTTGTATCACAGGTCAAAAATAGTGTTTTCTCAGCGAGAGAAGGCCAAAATGAACACTTCATGCAAGACTCCTGAATTTTTTAGGAAAACTGCCTGAAATCAACCTGTAACTTCTCTTTTATGCATCTTTCTATGCTTTCAGGTTGAAACTTGACTGAAAACTCACTTTGAACAAAAGTTATGGCTGTTTTGTATCACAGGTCACAAATAGTTTTTTCTCAGTGAGAGAAGGCCGAAATGAACACTTCATGCATAACTCCTGAATTTTTTAGGAAAACTGCCTGAAATCAACCTGTAACTTCTCTTTTATGCATCTTTCTATGCTTTCAGGTTGAAACTTGACTGAAAACTCACTTTGAAGAAAAGTTATGGCTGTTTTGTATCACAGGTCACAAATAGTGTTTTCTCAGCGAGAGAAGGCCAAAATGAACACTTCATGCATAACTCCTGTATTTTGAGGAAAACTGCATTAAATCCACCTCTAACTTCAAGTTTATGCATCTTTCTATGCTTTCAGGTTGAAACTTGACTGAAAACTCACTTTGAACCAAAGTTATGGCTGTTTTGTATCACAGGTCACAAATAGCGTTTTCTCAGCGAGAGAAGGCCAAAATGAACACTTCATGCATAACTCCTGTATTTTTTGTAAAACTGCATGAAATCCACCTCTTACTTCAAGTTTATGCATCATTCTATGCTTTCAGGTTGAAACTTGACTGAAAACTGACTTTGAACAAAAGTTATGGCTGTTTTGTATCACAGGTCACAAATAGCGTTTTCTCAGCGAGAGAAGGCCAATATGAACACTTCATGCATAACTCCTGTATTTTGAGGAAAACTCACTGAAATCAAGTTGTAACTTCAAGTTTATGCATCTTTCTATGCTTTCAGGTTGAAACTTGACTGAAAACTCACTTTGAACAAAAGTTATGGCTGTTTTGTATCACAGGTCAAAAATAGTGTTTTCTCAGCGAGAGAAGGCCAAAATGAACACTTCATGCAGAACTCCTGAATTTTTTAGGAAAACTGCCTGAAATCTACCTGTAACTTCTCTTTTATGCATCTTTCTATGCTTTCAGGTTGAAACTTGACTGAAAACTCACTTTGAACAAAAGTTATGGCTGTTTTGTATCACAGGTCACAAATAGCGTTTTCTCAGCGAGAGAAGGCCAAAATGAACACTTCATGCATAACTCCTGTATTTTTTGTAAAACTGCATGAAATCCACCTCTTACTTCAAGTTTATGCATCATTCTATGCTTTCAGGTTGAAACTTGACTGAAAACTAACTTTGAACAAAAGTTATGGCTGTTTTGTATCACAGGTCACAAATAGCATTTTCTCAGCGAGAGAAGGCCAAAATGAAAACTTCATGCATAACTCCTGTATTTTGAGGAAAACTGCCTGAAATCCACCTCTAACTTCAAGTGTATGCATCTTTCTATGCTTTCAGGTTGAAACTTGACTGAAAACTCACTTTGAACAAAAGTTATGGCTGTTTTGTATCACAGGTCAAAAATAGTGTTTTCTCAGCGAGAGAAGGCCAAAATGAACACTTCATGCATAACTCCTGAATTTTTTAGGAAAACTGCCTGAAATCAACCTGTAACTTCTCTTTTATGCATCTTTCTATGCTTTCAGGTTGAAACTTGACTGAAAACTCACTTTGAACAAAAGATATGGCTGTTTTGTATCACAGGTCACAAATATTATTTTCCCAGCGAGAGAAGGCCAAAATGAACATTTTATGTATAACTCCTGTATTTTGAGGAAAACTGCATAAAATCCACCTGTAACTTAACTTTAATGCATAATTCTATGCTTTCAGGTTTAAACTTGACAGAAAACTCACTTTGAAAAAAAGTTATGGCTGTTTTGTATCACAGGTCACAAATAGTGTTTTCTCAGCGAGAGAAGGCCAAAAAGAACACTTCATGCATAACTCCTGTATTTTCATGAAAACTGAGTGAAATCCGCCTCTAACTTGAAGTCTATGCATCTTTCTATGCTTTCAGGTTGAAACTTGACTGAAAACTCACTTTGAAAAAAAGTTATGATAGTTTTGTATCATAGGTCACAAATAGCGTTTTCTCAGCGAGAGATGGCCAAAATGAACCCTTCATGCATAACTTCTGTATTTTGATGAAAACTCACTGAAATCCACCTGAAACTTCAAGTTTATGCATCTTTCTATGCTTTCAGGTTGAAACTTGACTGAAAAATCACTTTGAACAAAAGTTATGGCTGTTTTGTATCAGAGGTCAAAAATAGTGTTTTCTCAGCGAGAGAAGGCCAAAAAGAACACTTCATGCATAACTCCTGTATTTTGAGGAAAACTGCATAAAATCCACCTGTAACTTAACTTTAATGCATAATTCTATGCTTTCAGGTTTAAACTTGACAGAAAACTCACTTTGAACAAAAGTTATGGCTGTTTTGTATCACAGGTCACAAATAGTGTTTTCTCAGCGAGAGAAGGCCAAAAAGAACACTTCATGCATAACTCCGGTATTTTGAGGAAAACTGCCTGAAATCAACCTCTAACTTCTCTTTTATGCATCTTTCTATGCTTTCAGGTTGAAACTTGACTGAAAACTGACTTTGAACAAAAGTTATGGCTGTTTTGTATCACAGGTCACAAATAGTGTTTTCTCAGCGAGAGAAGGCCAAAAAGAACACTTCATGCATAACTCCTGTATTTTGAGGAAAACTGCCATAAATCCACGTCTAACTTCAAATATATGCATCTTTCTATGCTTTCAGGTTGAAACTTGACTGAAAACTCACTTTGAACAAAAGTTATGGCTGTTTTGTATCACAGGTCCCAAATAGTGTTTTCTCTGCGAAAGAAGGTCAAAATGAACACTTCATGCATAACTCCTGTATTTTCAGGAAAACTGAGTGAAATCCACCTCTAACTTGAAGTCTATGCATCTTTCTATGCTTTCAGGTTGAAACTTGACTGAAAACTCTCTTTGAAAAAAAGTTATGATAGTTTTGTATCATAGGTCACAAATAGTGTTTTCTCAGCGAGACAAGGTCAAAATGAACACTTCATGCAGAACTCCTGTATTTTTTGGAAAACTGCATGAAATCCACCTGTAACTTCAAGTTTATGCATCTTTCAATGCTTTCATTTTGAAACTTGACTGCAATTTCACTTGGAACATAAGTTATGGCTGTTTTGTATCACAGGTCACAAATAGTGTTTTCACAGCGAGAGGTGGCCAAAATGAACACTTCATGCAGAACTCCTGTATTTTGAGGAAAACTGAGTTAAATCCACCGATAACTTCTCTTTTATGCATCTTTCTATGCTTTCAGGTTGAAACTTGACTGAAAACTCACTTTGAACAAAAGTTATGGCTTTTTTGTATCACAGGTCACAAATAGTGTTTTCTCAGCGAGAGAAGGCCAAAATGAACACTCCATGCATAACTCCTGTATTTTGAGGAAAACTGCATTAAATCCACCTCTAACTTCAAGTTTATGCATCTTTCTATGCTTTCAGGTTGAAACTTGACTGAAAACTCACTTTGAACAAAAGTTATGGCTGTTTTGTATCACAGGTCACAAATAGTGTTTTCTCAGCGAGAGAAGGCCAAAATGAACACTTCATGCATAACTCCTGAATTTTTTAGGAAAACTGCCTGAAATCAACCTGTAACTTCTCTTTTATGCATCTTTCTATGCTTTCAGGTTGAAACTTGACTGAAAACTCACTTTGAACAAAAGTTATGGCTGTTTTGTATCACAGGTCACAAATAGCGTTTTCTCAGCGAGAGAAGGCAAAAATGAACACTTCATGCATAACTCCTGTATTTTGAGGAAAACTGCCTGAAATCCACCTCTAACTTCAAGTATATGCATCTTTCTATGCTTTCAGGTTGAAACTAGACTGAAAACTCACTTTGAACAAAAGTTTTGGCTGTTTTCTATCACAGGTCCCAAATAGTGTTTTCTCAGAAAGAGAAGGCCGAAATGAACACTTCATGCATAACTCCTGTATTTTGAGGAAAACTGCATGAAATCCGCCTCTAACTTCAAGTTTATGCATCTTTCTATGCTTTCAGGTTGAAACTTGACTTAAAACTCACTTTGAACAAAAGTTATGGCATTTTTGTATCACAGGTCACAAATAGTGTTTTCTCAGCGAGAGAAGGCCAAAATGAACACTTCATGCAGAACTCCTGTATTTTGATGAAAACTCACTGAAATCAAGCTGTAACTTCAAGTTTATGCATCTTTCTATGCATTCAGGTTGAAACTTGACTGAAAACTCACTTTGAACAAAAGTTATGGCTGTTTTGTGTCACAGGTCACAAATAGCGTTTTCTCAGCGAGAGAAGGCCAAAATGAAGACTTCATGCATAACTCCTGTATTTTGAGGAAAACTGCATGAAATCCGCCTCTAACTTCAAGTTAATGCATCTTTCTATGCTTTCAGGTTGAAACTTGACTGAAAACTCACTTTGAACAAAAGTTATGGCTGTTTTTTATCACAGGTCCCAAATAGTGTTTTCTCTGCGACAGAAGGTCAAAATGACCACTTCATGCATAACTTCTGTATTTTGATGAAAACTCACTGAAATCCACCTGTAACTTCAAGTTTATGCATCTTTCTATGCTTTCAGGTTGAAACTTGACTGAAAACTCACTTTGAACAAAAGTTATGGCTGTTTTGTATCACAGGTCCCAAATAGTGCTTTCTCAGCGAGAGAAGGCCAAAATGAACACTTCATGCAGAACTCCTGTATTTTTTAGGAAAACTGCCTGAAATCAACCTGTAACTTCTCTTTTATGCATCTTTCTATGCTTTCAGGTTGAAACTTGACTGAAAACTCACTTTGAACAAAAGTTATGGCTGTTTTGTATCACAGGTCACAAATATTTTTTTCCCAGCGAGAGAAGGCCAAAATGAAAACTTCATGCATAACTCCTGTATTTTGAGGAAAACTGCCTGAAATCCACCTCTAACTTCAAGTACATGCATCTTTCTATGCTTTCAGGTTGAAACTTGACTGAAAACTAACTTTGAACAAAAGTTATGGCTGTTTTGTATCACAGGTCAAAAATAGTGTTTTCTCAGCGAGAGAAGGCCAAAATGAACACTTCATGCATAACTCCTGAATTTTTTAGGAAAACTGCCTGAAATCAACCTGTAACTTCTCTTTTATGCATCTTTCTATGCTTTCAGGTTGAAACTTGACTGAAAACTCACTTTGAACAAAAGTTATGGCTGTTTTGTATCACAGGTCAAAAATAGTGTTTTCTCAGCGAGAGAAGGCCAAAATGAACACTTCATGCATAACTCCTGAATTTTTTAGGAAAACTGCCTGAAATCAACCTGTAACTTCTCTTTTATGCATCTTTCTATGCTTTCAGGTTGAAACTTGACTGAAAACTCACTTTGAACAAAAGTTATGGCTGTTTTGTGTAACAGGTCACAAATATTTTTTTCCCAGCGAGAGAAGGCCAAAATGAACATTTTATGTATAACTCCTGTATTTTGAGGAAAACTGCATAAAATCCACCTGTAACTTAACTTTAATGCATAATTCTATGCTTTCAGGTTTAAACTTGACAGAAAACTCACTTTGAACAAAAGTTATGGCTGTTTTGTATCACAGGTCACAAATAGTGTTTTCTCAGCGAGAGAAGGCCAAAAAGAGCACTTCATGCATAACTCCTGTATTTTGAGGAAAACTGCCTGAAATCAACCTCTAACTTCTCTTTTATGCATCTTTCTATGCTTTCAGGTTGAAACTTGACTGAAAACTCACTTTGAACAAAAGTTATGGCTGTTTTGTATCACAGGTCACAAATAGCATTTTCTCAGCGAGAGAAGGCCAAAATGAAAACTTCATGCATAACTCCTGTATTTTGAGGAAAACTGCCTGAAATCCACCTCTAACTTAGAGTGTATGCATCTTTCTATGCTTTCAGGTTGAAACTTGACTGAAAACTCACTTTGAACAAAAGTTATGGCTGTTTTGTATCACAGGTCACAAATAGTGTTTTCTCAGCGAGAGAAGGCCAAAAAGAACACTTCATGCATAACTCCTGTATTTTGAGGAAAACTGCCATAAATCCACGTCTAACTTCAAATATATGCATCTTTCTATGCTTTCAGGTTGAAACTTGACTGAAAACTCACTTTGAACAAAAGTTATGGCTGTTTTGTATCACAGGTCCCAAATAGTGTTTTCTCTGCGAAAGAAGGTCAAAATGAACACTTCATGCATAACTCCTGTATTTTCAGGAAAACTGAGTGAAATCCACCTCTAACTTGAAGTCTATGCATCTTTCTATGCTTTCAGGTTGAAACTTGACTGAAAACTCTCTTTGAAAAAAAGTTATGATAGTTTTGTATCATAGGTCACAAATAGTGTTTTCTCAGCGAGACAAGGTCAAAATGAACACTTCATGCAGAACTCCTGTATTTTTTGGAAAACTGCATGAAATCCACCTGTAACTTCAAGTTTATGCATCTTTCAATGCTTTCATTTTGAAACTTGACTGCAATTTCACTTGGAACATAAGTTATGGCTGTTTTGTATCACAGGTCACAAATAGTGTTTTCACAGCGAGAGGTGGCCAAAATGAACACTTCATGCAGAACTCCTGTATTTTGAGGAAAACTGAGTTAAATCCACCGATAACTTCTCTTTTATGCATCTTTCTATGCTTTCAGGTTGAAACTTGACTGAAAACTCACTTTGAACAAAAGTTATGGCTTTTTTGTATCACAGGTCACAAATAGTGTTTTCTCAGCGAGAGAAGGCCAAAATGAACACTCCATGCATAACTCCTGTATTTTGAGGAAAACTGCATTAAATCCACCTCTAACTTCAAGTTTATGCATCTTTCTATGCTTTCAGGTTGAAACTTGACTGAAAACTCACTTTGAACAAAAGTTATGGCTGTTTTGTATCACAGGTCACAAATAGTGTTTTCTCAGCGAGAGAAGGCCAAAATGAACACTTCATGCATAACTCCTGAATTTTTTAGGAAAACTGCCTGAAATCAACCTGTAACTTCTCTTTTATGCATCTTTCTATGCTTTCAGGTTGAAACTTGACTGAAAACTCACTTTGAACAAAAGTTATGGCTGTTTTGTATCACAGGTCACAAATAGCGTTTTCTCAGCGAGAGAAGGCAAAAATGAACACTTCATGCATAACTCCTGTATTTTGAGGAAAACTGCCTGAAATCCACCTCTAACTTCAAGTATATGCATCTTTCTATGCTTTCAGGTTGAAACTAGACTGAAAACTCACTTTGAACAAAAGTTTTGGCTGTTTTCTATCACAGGTCCCAAATAGTGTTTTCTCAGAAAGAGAAGGCCGAAATGAACACTTCATGCATAACTCCTGTATTTTGAGGAAAACTGCATGAAATCCGCCTCTAACTTCAAGTTTATGCATCTTTCTATGCTTTCAGGTTGAAACTTGACTTAAAACTCACTTTGAACAAAAGTTATGGCATTTTTGTATCACAGGTCACAAATAGCGTTTTCTCTGCGACAGAAGGTCAAAATGACCACTTCATGCATAACTTCTGTATTTTGATGAAAACTCACTGAAATCCACCTGTAACTTCAAGTTTATGCATCTTTCTATGCTTTCAGGTTGAAACTTGACTGAAAACTCACTTTGAACAAAAGTTATGGCTGTTTTGTATCACAGGTCCCAAATAGTGCTTTCTCAGCGAGAGAAGGCCAAAATGAACACTTCATGCAGAACTCCTGTATTTTTTAGGAAAACTGCCTGAAATCAACCTGTAACTTCTCTTTTATGCATCTTTCTATGCTTTCAGGTTGAAACTTGACTGAAAACTCACTTTGAACAAAAGTTATGGCTGTTTTGTATCACAGGTCACAAATATTTTTTTCCCAGCGAGAGAAGGCCAAAATGAAAACTTCATGCATAACTCCTGTATTTTGAGGAAAACTGCCTGAAATCCACCTCTAACTTCAAGTACATGCATCTTTCTATGCTTTCAGGTTGAAACTTGACTGAAAACTAACTTTGAACAAAAGTTATGGCTGTTTTGTATCACAGGTCAAAAATAGTGTTTTCTCAGCGAGAGAAGGCCAAAATGAACACTTCATGCATAACTCCTGAATTTTTTAGGAAAACTGCCTGAAATCAACCTGTAACTTCTCTTTTATGCATCTTTCTATGCTTTCAGGTTGAAACTTGACTGAAAACTCACTTTGAACAAAAGTTATGGCTGTTTTGTATCACAGGTCAAAAATAGTGTTTTCTCAGCGAGAGAAGGCCAAAATGAACACTTCATGCATAACTCCTGAATTTTTTAGGAAAACTGCCTGAAATCAACCTGTAACTTCTCTTTTATGCATCTTTCTATGCTTTCAGGTTGAAACTTGACTGAAAACTCACTTTGAACAAAAGTTATGGCTGTTTTGTGTAACAGGTCACAAATATTTTTTTCCCAGCGAGAGAAGGCCAAAATGAACATTTTATGTATAACTCCTGTATTTTGAGGAAAACTGCATAAAATCCACCTGTAACTTAACTTTAATGCATAATTCTATGCTTTCAGGTTTAAACTTGACAGAAAACTCACTTTGAACAAAAGTTATGGCTGTTTTGTATCACAGGTCACAAATAGTGTTTTCTCAGCGAGAGAAGGCCAAAAAGAGCACTTCATGCATAACTCCTGTATTTTGAGGAAAACTGCCTGAAATCAACCTCTAACTTCTCTTTTATGCATCTTTCTATGCTTTCAGGTTGAAACTTGACTGAAAACTCACTTTGAACAAAAGTTATGGCTGTTTTGTATCACAGGTCACAAATAGCATTTTCTCAGCGAGAGAAGGCCAAAATGAAAACTTCATGCATAACTCCTGTATTTTGAGGAAAACTGCCTGAAATCCACCTCTAACTTAGAGTGTATGCATCTTTCTATGCTTTCAGGTTGAAACTTGACTGAAAACTCACTTTGAACAAAAGTTATGGCTGTTTTGTATCACAGGTCAAAAATAGTGTTTTCTCAGCGAGAGAAGGCCAAAATGAACACTTCATGCATAACTCCTGAATTTTTTAAGAAAACTGCCTGAAATCAACCTGTAACTTCTCTTTTATGCATCTTTCTATGCTTTCAGGTTGAAACTTGACTGAAAACTCACTTTGAACAAAAGTTATGGCTGTTTTGTATCACAGGTCACAAATAGCGTTTTCTCAGCGAGAGAAGGCCAATATGAACACTTCATGCATAACTCCTGTATTTTGAGGAAAACTGCCTGAAATCCACCTCTAACTTCAAGTACATGCATCTTTCTATGCTTTCAGGTTGAAACTTGACTGAAAACTAACTTTGAACAAAAGTTATGGCTGTTTTGTATCACAGGTCAAAAATAGTGTTTTCTCAGCGAGAGAAGGCCAAAATGAACACTTCATGCATAACTCCTGAATTTTTTAGGAAAACTGCCTGAAATCAACCTGTAACTTCTCTTTTATGCATCTTTCTATGCTTTCAGGTTGAAACTTGACTGAAAACTCACTTTGAACAAAAGTTATGGCTGTTTTGTGTCACAGTTCAAAAATAGTGTTTTCTCAGCGAGAGAAGGCCAAAATGAACACTTCATGCATAACTCCTGAATTTTTTAGGAAAACTGCCTGAAATCAACCTGTAACTTCTCTTTTATGCATCTTTCTATGCTTTCAGGTTGAAACTTGACTGAAAACTCACTTTGAACAAAAGTTATGGCTGTTTTGTATCACAGGTCACAAATATTTTTTTCCCAGCGAGAGAAGGCCAAAATGAACATTTTATGTATAACTCCTGTATTTTGAGGAAAACTGCATAAAATCCACCTGTAACTTAACTTTAATGCATAATTCTATGCTTTCAGGTTTAAACTTGACAGAAAACTCACTTTGAACAAAAGTTATGGCTGTTTTGTATCACAGGTCACAAATAGTGTTTTCTCAGCGAGAGAAGGCCAAAAAGAACACTTCATGCATAACTCCTGTATTTTGAGGAAAACTGCCTGAAATCAACCTCTAACTTCTCTTTTATGCATCTTTCTATGCATTCAGGTTGAAACTTGACTGAAAACTCACTTTGACAAAAAGTTATGGCTGTTTTGTATCACAGGTCACAAATAGTGTTTTCTCAGCGAGAGAAGGCCAAAATGAACACTTCATGCATAACTCCTGTATTTTGAGGAAAACTGCATGAAATTCACCTCTTACTTCAAGTTTATGCATCTTTCTATGCTTTCAGGTTGAAACTTGACTGAAAACTAACTTTGAACAAAAGTTATGGCTGTTTTGTATCACAGGTCAAAAATAGTGTTTTCTCAGCGAGAGAAGGCCAAAATGAACACTTCATGCATAACTCCTGAATTTTTTAGGAAAACTGCCTTAAATCAACCTGTAACTTCTCTTTTATGCATCTTTCTATGCTTTCAGGTTGAAACTTGACTGAAAACTCACTTTGAACAAAAGTTATGGCTGTTTTGTATCACAGGTCACAAATAGCGTTTTCTCAGCGAGAGAAGGCAAAAATGAACACTTCATGCATAACTCCTGTATTTTGAGGAAAACTGCCTGAAATCCACCTCTAACTTCAAGTATATGCATCTTTCTATGCTTTCAGGTTGAAACTAGACTGAAAACTCACTTTGAACAAAAGTTTTGGCTGTTTTGTATCACAGGTCCCAAATAGTGTTTTCTCAGCAAGAGAAGGCCGAAATGAACACTTCATGCATAACTCCTGTATTTTGAGGAAAACTGCCTGAAATCAACCTGTAACTTCTCTTTTATGCATCTTTCTATGCTTTCAGGTTGAAACTTGACTGAAAACTCACTTTGAACAAAAGTTATGGCTGTTTTGTATAACAGGTCACAAATAGTGTTTTCTCAGCGAGAGAAGGCCAAAATGAATACTTCATGCATAACTCCTGTATTTTGAGGAAAACTGCATGAAATCCGCCTCTAACTTCAAGTTTATGCACCTTTCTATGCTTTCAGGTTGAAACTTGACTGAAAACTCACTTTGAACAAAAGTTATGGCTGTTTTTTTATCACAGGTCCCAAATAGTGTTTTCTTTGCGACAGAATGTCAAAATGAACACTTCATGCATAACTCCTGTATTTTCAGGAAAACT
Source organism: Aulostomus chinensis (assembly GCF_037954235.1). Lineage (NCBI taxonomy): Eukaryota > Metazoa > Chordata > Actinopteri > Syngnathiformes > Aulostomidae > Aulostomus > Aulostomus chinensis. The sequence continues at coordinate 428,545 of NW_028234167.1, forward strand.
GAGTGAAATCCACCTCTAACTTGAAGTCTATGCATCTTTCTATGCTTTCAGGTTGAAACTTGACTGAAAACTCACTTTGAACAAAAGTTATGGCTGTTTTGTATCACAGGTCAAAAATAGTGTTTTCTCAGCAAGAGAAGGCCGAAATGAACACCTCATGCATAACTCCTGTATTTTGAGGAAAACTGCCTGAAATCAACCTGTAACTTCTCTTTTATGCATCTTTCTATGCTTTCAGGTTGAAACTTGACTGAAAACTCACTTTGAACAAAAGTTATGGCTGTTTTGTATCACAGGTCACAAATAGTGTTTTCTCAGCGAGAGAAGGCCAAAATGAATACTTCATGCATAACTCCTGTATTTTGAGGAAAACTGCATGAAATCCGCCTCTAACTTCAAGTTTATGCATCTTTCTATGCTTTCAGGTTGAAACTTGACTGAAAACTCACTTTGAACAAAAGTTATGGCTGTTTTTTATCACAGGTCCCAAATAGTGTTTTCTCTGCGACAGAAGGTCAAAATGAACACTTCATGCATAACTCCTGTATTTTGAGAAAAACTGCCTGAAATCAACCTGTAACTTCTCTTTTATGCATCTTTCTATGCTTTCAGGTTGAAACTTGACTGAAAACTCACTTTGAACAAAAGTTATGGCTGTTTTGTATCACAGGTCACAAATAGTGTTTTCTCAGCGAGAGAAGGCCAAAATGAATACTTCATGCATAACTCCTGTATTTTCAGGAAAACTGAGTGAAATCCACCTCTAACTTGAAGTCTATGCATCTTTCTATGCTTTCAGGTTGAAACTTGACTGAAAACTCACTTTGAAAAAAAGTTATGGCTGTTTTGTATCACAGGTCAAAAATAGTGTTTTCTCAGCGAGAGAAGGCCAAAATGAACACTTCATGCATAACTCCTGAATTTTTTAGGAAAACTGCCTGAAATCAACCTGTAACTTCTCTTTTATGCATCTTTCTATGCTTTCAGGTTGAAACTTGACTGAAAACTCACTTTGAACAAAAGTTATGGCTGTTTTGTATCACAGGTCACAAATATTTTTTTCCCAGCGAGAGAAGGCCAAAATGAACATTTTATGTATAACTCCTGTATTTTGAGGAAAACTGCATAAAATCCACCTGTAACTTAACTTTAATGCATAATTCTATGCTTTCAGGTTGAAACTTGACAGAAAACTCACTTTGAACAAAAGTTATGGCTGTTTTGTATCACAGGTCAAAAATAGTGTTTTCTCAGCGACAGAAGGCCAAAAAGAACACTTCATGCAGAACTCATGTATTTTGAGGAAAACTGCCTGAAATCAACCTCTAACTTCTCTTATGTGCATCTTTCTATGCTTTCAGGTTGAAACTTGACTGAAAACTCACTTTGAACAAAAGTTATGGCTGTTTTGTATCACAGGTCCCAAATAGTGTTTTCTCTGCGACAGAAGGTCAAAATGAACACTTCATGCATAACTCCTGTATTTTCAGGAAAACTGAGTGAAATCCACCTCTAACTTGAAGTCTATGCATCTTTCTATGCTTTCAGGTTGAAACTTGACTTAAAACTCTCTTTGAAAAAAAGTTATGATAGTTTTGTGTCATAGGTCACAAATAGTGTTTTCTCAGCGAGACAAGGTCAAAATGAAAACTTCATGCATAACTCCTGTATTTTTGGTATGCTGAGTGAAATCCACCTGTAACTTCAAGTTTATGCAACTTTCTATGCTTTCAGGTTGAACCTTGACTGAAAACTCACTTTGAACAAAAGTTTTGGATGTTTTGTATCACAGGTCACAAATAGTGTTTTCACAGCGAGAGGAGGCCAAAATGAACACTTCATGCATAACTCCTGTATTTTGAGGAAAACTGAGTTAAATCCACCGATAACTTCTCTTTTATGCATCTTTCTATGCTTTCAGGTTGAAACTTGACTGAAAACTCACTTTGAACAAAAGTTATGGCTGTTTTGTATCACAGGTCACAAATAGCGTTTTCTCAGCGAGAGAAGGCCAAAATGAACATTTCATGTATAACTCCTGTATTTTTAGGAAAACTACCTGAAATCCACCTGTAACTTAAAATTTATGCATCTTTCTATGCTTTCAGGTTGAAACTTGATTGAAAGCTCACTTTGAAAAAAAGTTATGGCTGTTTGTATCACAGGTCACAAATAGCGTTTTCTCAGCGAGAGAAGGCCAAAATGAACAGTTCATGCATAACTCCTGTATTTTTTGTAAAACTGCATGAAATCCACCTCTTACTTCAAGTTTATGCATCATTCTATGCTTTCAGGTTGAAACTTGACTGAAAACTCACTTTAAACAAAAGTTATGGCTTTTTTGTATCACAGGTCACAAATAGTGTTTTCTCAGCGACAGGAGGTCAAAATGAACACTTCATGCATAACTCCTGTATTTTCAGGAAAACTGAGTGAAATCCACCTCTAACTTGAAGTCTATGCATCTTTCTATGCTTTCAGGTTGAAACTCGACTGAAAACTCTCTTTGAAAAAAAGTTATGATAGTTTTGTGTCATAGGTCACAAATAGTGTTTTCTCAGCGAGACAAGGTCAAAATGAACACTTCATGCATAACTCCTGTATTTTTGGTATGCTGAGTGAAATCCACCTGTAACTTCAAGTTTATGCAACTTTCTATGCTTTCAGGTTGAACCTTGACTGAAAACTCACTTTGAACAAAAGTTTTGGATGTTTTGTATCACAGGTCACAAATAGTGTTTTCACAGCGAGAGGAGGCCAAAATGAACACTTCATGCATAACTCCTGTATTTTGAGGAAAACTGAGTTAAATCCACCGATAACTTCTCTTTTATGCATCTTTCTATGCTTTCAGGTTGAAACTTGACTGAAAACTCACTTTGAACAAAAGTTATGGCTGTTTTGTATCACAGGTCACAAATAGCATTTTCTCAGCGAGAGAAAGCTAAAATGAAAACTTCATGCATAACTCCTGTATTTTGAGGAAAACTGCCTGAAATCCATCTCTAAATTCAAGTGTATGCATCTTTCTATGCTTTCAGGTTGAAACTTGACTGAAAACTCACTTTGAACAAAAGTTATGGCTGTTTTGTATCACAGGTCAAAAATAGTGTTTTCTCAGCGAGAGAAGGCCAAAATGAACACTTCATGCATAACTCCTGAATTTTTTAGGAAAACTGCCTGAAATCAACCTGTAACTTCTCTTTTATGCATCTTTCTATGCTTTCAGGTTGAAACTTGACTGAAAACTCACTTTAAACAAAAGTTATGGCTTTTTTGTATCACAGGTCACAAATAGTGTTTTCTCAGCGAGAGAAGGCAAAAATGAACACTTCATGCATAACTCCTGTATTTTGAGGAAAACTGCATTAAATCCACCTCTAACTTCAAGTTTATGCATCTTTCTATGTTTTCAGGTGGAAACTTGACTGAAAACTCACTTTGAACAAAAGTTATGGCTGTTTTGTGTCACAGGTCACAAATAGCGTTTTCTCAGCGAGAGAAGGCCAAAATGAACACTTCATGCATAACTCCTGTATTTTTTGTAAAACTGCATGAAATCCACCTCTTACTTCAAGTTTATGCATCATTCTATGCTTTCAGGTTGAAACTTGACTGAAAACTCACTTTGAACAAAAGTTATGGCTGTTTTGTATCACAGGTCACAAATAGCATTTTCTCAGCGAGAGAAGGCCAAAATGAAAACTTCATGCATAACTCCTGAATTTTTTAGGAAAACTGCCTGAAATCAACCTGTAACTTCTCTTTTATGCATCTTTCTATGCTTTCAGGTTGAAACTTGACTGAAAACTCACTTTGAACAAAAGTTATGGCTGTTTTGTATCACAGGTCACAAATAGCGTTTTCTCAGTGAGAGAAGGCCAAAATGAACACTTCATGCATAACTCATGTATTTTTTGTAAAACTGCATGAAATCCACCTCTTACTTCAAGTTTATGCATCATTCTATGCTTTCAGGTTGAAACTTGACTGAAAACTCACTTTGAACAAAAGTTATGGCTGTTTTGTATCACAGGTCACAAATTGTGTTTTCTCAGTGAGAGAAGGCCAAAATGAACACTTCGGGCATAACTCCTGTATTTTGAGGGAAACTGCCTGAAATCAACATCTAACTTCAAGTTTATGCATCTTTCTATGATTTCAGGTTAAAACTTGACTGAAAACTCACTTTGAACAAAAGCTATGGCTGTTTTGTATCACAGGTCACAAATTGTGTTTTCTCAGTGAGAGAAGGCCAAAATGAACACTTCATGTATAACTCCTGTATTTTGAGGAAAACTGCCTTAAATCCACCTCTAACTTCAAATATATACATCTTTCTATGCTTTCAGGTTGAAACTTGACTGAAAACTCACTTTGAACAAAAGTTATGGCTGTTTTGTATCACAGGTCACAAATAGCATTTTCTCAGCGAGAGAAGGCCAAAATGAAAACTTCATGCATAACTCCTGTATTTTGAGGAAAACTGCCTGAAATCCACCTCTAACTTCAAGTGTATGCATCTTTCTATGCTTTCAGGTGGAAACTTGACTGAAAACTCACTTTGAACAAAAGTTATGGCTGTTTTGTATCACAGGTCAAAAATAGTGTTTTCTCAGCGAGAGAAGGCCAAAATGAACACTTCATGCATAACTCCTGAATTTTTTAGGAAAACTGCCTGAAATCAACCTGTAACTTCTCTTTTATGCATCTTTCTATGCTTTCAGGTTGAAACTTGACTGAAAACTCACTTTGAACAAAAGTTATGGCTGTTTTGTATCACAGGTCACAAATAGCGTTTTCTCAGCGAGAGAAGGCCAAAATGAACACTTCATGCATAACTCCTGTATTTTTTGTAAAACTGCATGAAATCCACCTCTTACTTCAAGTTTATGCATCATTCTATGCTTTCAGGTTGAAACTTGACTGAAAACTCACTTTGAACAAAAGTTATGGCTGTTTTGTATCACAGGTCACAAATTGTGTTTTCTCAGTGAGAGAAGGCCAAAATGAACACTTCGGGCATAACTCCTGTATTTTGAGGGAAACTGCCTGAAATCAACATCTAACTTCAAGTTTATGCATCTTTCTATGATTTCAGGTTAAAACTTGACTGAAAACTCACTTTGAACAAAAGTTATGGCTGTTTTGTATCACAGGTCACAAATAGTGTTTTCTCAGCGAGAGAAGGCCAAAAAGAGCACTTCATGCATAACTCCTGTATTTTGAGGAAAACTGCCTGAAATCAACCTCTAACTTCTCTTTTATGCATCTTTCTATGCTTTCAGGTTGAAACTTGACTGAAAACTCACTTTGAACAAAAGTTATGGCTGTTTTGTATCACAGGTCACAAATAGCATTTTCTCAGCGAGAGAAGGCCAAAATGAAAACTTCATGCATAACTCCTGTATTTTGAGGAAAACTGCCTGAAATCCACCTCTAACTTAGAGTGTATGCATCTTTCTATGCTTTCAGGTTGAAACTTGACTGAAAACTCACTTTGAACAAAAGTTATGGCTGTTTTGTATCACAGGTCAAAAATAGTGTTTTCTCAGCGAGAGAAGGCCAAAATGAACACTTCATGCATAACTCCTGAATTTTTTAAGAAAACTGCCTGAAATCAACCTGTAACTTCTCTTTTATGCATCTTTCTATGCTTTCAGGTTGAAACTTGACTGAAAACTCACTTTGAACAAAAGTTATGGCTGTTTTGTATCACAGGTCAAAAATAGTGTTTTCTCAGCGAGAGAAGGCCAAAATGAACACTTCATGCATAACTCCTGAATTTTTTAGGAAAACTGCCTTAAATCAACCTGTAACTTCTCTTTTATGCATCTTTCTATGCTTTCAGGTTGAAACTTGACTGAAAACTCACTTTGAACAAAAGTTATGGCTGTTTTGTATCACAAGTCACAAATAGCGTTTTCTCAGCGAGAGAAGGCCAAAATGAACACTTCATGCATAACTCCTGTATTTTGAGGAAAACTGCCTGAAATCAACCTCTAACTTCTCTTTTATGCATCTTTCTATGCTTTCGGGTTGAAACTTGACTGAAAACTCACTTTGAACAAAAGTTATGGCTGTTTTGTATCACAGGTCACAAATATTTTTTTCCCAGCGAGAGAAGGCCAAAATGAACATTTTATGTATAACTCCTGTATTTTGAGGAAAACTGCATAAAATCCACCTGTAACTTAATTTTAATGCATAATTCTATGCTTTCAGGTTGAAACTAGACTGAAAACTCACTTTGAACAAAAGTTTTGGCTGTTTTGTATCACAGGTCAAAAATAGTGTTTTCTCAGCGAGAGAAGGCCAAAATGAACATTTTATGCATAACTCCTGAATTTTTTAGGAAAACTGCCTGAAATCAACCTGTAACTTCTCTTTTATGCATCTTTCTATGCTTTCAGGTTGAAACTTGACTGAAAACTCACTTTGAACAAAAGTTATGGCTGTTTTGTATCACAGGTCACAAATATTTTTTTCCCAGCGAGAGAAGGCCAAAATGAACATTTTATGTATAACTCCTGTATTTTGAGGAAAACTGCATAAAATCCACCTGTAACTTAACTTTAATGCATAATTCTATGCTTTCAGGTTGAAACTTGACAGAAAACTCACTTTGAACAAAAGTTATGGCTGTTTTGTATCACAGGTCACAAATAGTGTTTTCTCAGCGAGAGAAGGCCAAAATGAACACTTCATGCATAACTCCTGTATTTTTTGTAAAACTGCATGAAATCCACCTCTTACTTCAAGTTTATGCATCATTCTATGCTTTCAGGTTGAAACTTGACTGAAAACTCACTTTGAACAAAAGTTATGGCTGTTTTGTATCACAGGTCACAAATTGTGTTTTCTCAGTGAGAGAAGGCCAAAATGAACACTTCGGGCATAACTCCTGTATTTTGAGGGAAACTGCCTGAAATCAACATCTAACTTCAAGTTTATGTATCTTTCTATGATTTCAGGTTAAAACTTGACTGAAAACTCACTTTGAACAAAAGTTATGGCTGTTTTGTATCACAGGTCACAAATTGTGTTTTCTCAGTGAGAGAAGGCCAAAATGAACACTTCATGTATAACTCCTGTATTTTGAGGAAAACTGCCTTAAATCCACCTCTAACTTCAAATATATACATCTTTCTATGCTTTCAGGTTGAAACTTGACTGAAAACTCACTTTGAACAAAAGTTATGGCTGTTTTGTATCACAGGTCACAAATAGCATTTTCTCCGCGAGAGAAGGCCAAAATGAAAACTTCATGCATAACTCCTGTATTTTGAGGAAAACTGCCTGAAATCCACCTCTAATTTCAAGTGTATGCATCTTTCTATGCTTTCAGGTTGAAACTTGACTGAAAACTCACTTTGAACAAAAGTTATGGCTGTTTTGTATCACAGGTCACAAATAGTGTTTTCTCAGCGAGAGAAGGCCAAAATGAACACTTCATGTATAACTCCTGAATTTTTTAGGAAAACTGCCTGAAATCCACCTCTAACTTCAATTACATGCATCTTTCTATGCTTTCAGGTTGAAACTTGACTGAAAACTCACTTTGAACAAAAGTTATGGCTGTTTTGTATCACAGGTCAAAAATAGTGTTTTCTCAGCGAGAGAAGGCCAAAATGAACACTTCATGCATAACTCCTGAATTTTTTAGGAAAACTGCCTTAAATCAACCTGTAACTTCTCTTTTATGCATCTTTCTATGCTTTCAGGTTGAAACTTGACTGAAAACTCACTTTGAACAAAAGTTATGGCTGTTTTGTATCACAAGTCACAAATAGCGTTTTCTCAGCGAGAGAAGGCCAAAATGAACACTTCATGCATAACTCCTGTATTTTGAGGAAAACTGCCTGAAATCAACCTCTAACTTCTCTTTTATGCATCTTTCTATGCTTTCGGGTTGAAACTTGACTGAAAACTCACTTTGAACAAAAGTTATGGCTGTTTTGTATCACAGGTCACAAATATTTTTTTCCCAGCGAGAGAAGGCCAAAATGAACATTTTATGTATAACTCCTGTATTTTGAGGAAAACTGCATAAAATCCACCTGTAACTTAATTTTAATGCATAATTCTATGCTTTCAGGTTGAAACTAGACTGAAAACTCACTTTGAACAAAAGTTTTGGCTGTTTTGTATCACAGGTCAAAAATAGTGTTTTCTCAGCGAGAGAAGGCCAAAATGAACATTTTATGCATAACTCCTGAATTTTTTAGGAAAACTGCCTGAAATCAACCTGTAACTTCTCTTTTATGCATCTTTCTATGCTTTCAGGTTGAAACTTGACTGAAAACTCACTTTGAACAAAAGTTATGGCTGTTTTGTATCACAGGTCACAAATATTTTTTTCCCAGCGAGAGAAGGCCAAAATGAACATTTTATGTATAACTCCTGTATTTTGAGGAAAACTGCATAAAATCCACCTGTAACTTAACTTTAATGCATAATTCTATGCTTTCAGGTTGAAACTTGACAGAAAACTCACTTTGAACAAAAGTTATGGCTGTTTTGTATCACAGGTCACAAATAGTGTTTTCTCAGCGAGAGAAGGCCAAAATGAACACTTCATGCATAACTCCTGTATTTTTTGTAAAACTGCATGAAATCCACCTCTTACTTCAAGTTTATGCATCATTCTATGCTTTCAGGTTGAAACTTGACTGAAAACTCACTTTGAACAAAAGTTATGGCTGTTTTGTATCACAGGTCACAAATTGTGTTTTCTCAGTGAGAGAAGGCCAAAATGAACACTTCGGGCATAACTCCTGTATTTTGAGGGAAACTGCCTGAAATCAACATCTAACTTCAAGTTTATGTATCTTTCTATGATTTCAGGTTAAAACTTGACTGAAAACTCACTTTGAACAAAAGTTATGGCTGTTTTGTATCACAGGTCACAAATTGTGTTTTCTCAGTGAGAGAAGGCCAAAATGAACACTTCATGTATAACTCCTGTATTTTGAGGAAAACTGCCTTAAATCCACCTCTAACTTCAAATATATACATCTTTCTATGCTTTCAGGTTGAAACTTGACTGAAAACTCACTTTGAACAAAAGTTATGGCTGTTTTGTATCACAGGTCACAAATAGCATTTTCTCCGCGAGAGAAGGCCAAAATGAAAACTTCATGCATAACTCCTGTATTTTGAGGAAAACTGCCTGAAATCCACCTCTAATTTCAAGTGTATGCATCTTTCTATGCTTTCAGGTTGAAACTTGACTGAAAACTCACTTTGAACAAAAGTTATGGCTGTTTTGTATCACAGGTCACAAATAGTGTTTTCTCAGCGAGAGAAGGCCAAAATGAACACTTCATGTATAACTCCTGAATTTTTTAGGAAAACTGCCTGAAATCCACCTCTAACTTCAATTACATGCATCTTTCTATGCTTTCAGGTTGAAACTTGACTGAAAACTCACTTTGAACAAAAGTTATGGCTGTTTTGTATCACAGGTCAAAAATAGTGTTTTCTCAGCGAGAGAAGGCCAAAATGAACACTTCATGCATAACTCCTGAATTTTTTAGGAAAACTGCCTTAAATCAACCTGTAACTTCTCTTTTATGCATCTTTCTATGCTTTCAGGTTGAAACTTGACTGAAAACTCACTTTGAACAAAAGTTATGGCTGTTTTGTATCACAAGTCACAAATAGCGTTTTCTCAGCGAGAGAAGGCCAAAATGAACACTTCATGCATAACTCCTGTATTTTGAGGAAAACTGCCTGAAATCAACCTCTAACTTCTCTTTTATGCATCTTTCTATGCTTTCAGGTTGAAACTTGACTGAAAACTCACTTTGAACAAAAGTTATGGCTGTTTTGTATCACAGGTCACAAATATTTTTTTCCCAGCGAGAGAAGGCCAAAATGAACATTTTATGTATAACTCCTGTATTTTGAGGAAAACTGCATAAAATCCACCTGTAACTTAATTTTAATGCATAATTCTATGCTTTCAGGTTGAAACTAGACTGAAAACTCACTTTGAACAAAAGTTTTGGCTGTTTTGTATCACAGGTCAAAAATAGTGTTTTCTCAGCGAGAGAAGGCCAAAATGAACATTTTATGCATAACTCCTGAATTTTTTAGGAAAACTGCCTGAAATCAACCTGTAACTTATCTTTTATGCATCTTTCTATGCTTTCAGGTTGAAACTTGACTGAAAACTCACTTTGAACAAAAGTTATGGCTGTTTTGTATCACAGGTCACAAATATTTTTTTCCCAGCGAGAGAAGGCCAAAATGAACATTTTATGTATAACTCCTGTATTTTGAGGAAAACTGCATAAAATCCACCTGTAACTTAACTTTAATGCATAATTCTATGCTTTCAGGTTGAAACTTGACAGAAAACTCACTTTGAACAAAAGTTATGGCTGTTTTGTATCACAGGTCACAAATAGTGTTTTCTCAGCGAGAGAAGGCCAAAAAGAACACTTCATGCATAACTCCTGTATTTTGAGGAAAACTGCCTGAAATCCGCCTCTAACTTCAAGTATGTGCATCTTTCTATGCTTTCAGGTTGAAACTTGACTGAAAACTCACTGAAATCAAGCTGTAACTTCAAGTTTATGCATCTTTCTATGCTTTCAGGTTGAAACTTGACTGAAAACTCACTTTGAAAAAAAGTTATGATAGTTTTGTATCATAAGTCACAAATAGTGTTTTCTCAGCGAGAGAAGGCCAAAATGAACACTTCATGCAGAACTCCTGTATTTTTTGGAAAACTGCATGAAATCCACCTGTATCTCTTCTTTTATGCATCTTTCAATGCTTTCATTTTGAAACTTGACTGCAATTTCACTTGGAACATAAGTTATGGCTGTTTTGTATCACAGGTCACCAATAGTGTTTTCTCAGCGAGAGAAGGCCAAAATGAACACTCTATGCATAACTCCTGTATTTTTGGTATGCTGAGTGAAATCCACCTGTAACTTCAAGTTTATGCAACTTTCTATGCTTTCAGGTTGAACCTTGACTGAAAACTCACTTTGAACAAAAGTTTTGGATGTTTTGTATCACAGGTCACAAATAGTGTTTTCACAGCGAGAGGAGGCCAAAATGAACACTTTATGCATAACTCCTGTATTTTGAGGAAAACTGAGTGAAATCCACCGGTAACTTCTCTTATACGCATCTTTCTATGATTTCAGGTCGAACTTTCACTTCGAAATCATTTTGAAAAAAAATTACGTCTTTGATGATCACGGTTCACGAAGACTGTTTTCAAAACAAAAGAAGACATTTTAAACATTTCATGCAGAACTCCATTAGTTTGAGCAAAGCTGGCTTAAAAGCACCTGTTACTTCAAAAGTTTTCATCATTCTGTGTTTTCAGATTTGAAGTTCACTGAAAGGTCAGTGTGATCAAGAGTTCCAGCATTTGTGATCACAGGTCACACAATGCCTTTTACCAGCGAGAGTCCTCTGGAGTGAACACTTCTTGCTGAACTCCCTTATTTTCAGGAAAACTGACTGAAATCCACGTTTCATGTCAAGGTAATGTAATTTTCAGTGTATTCAGGTTGAAACTTGTCTGAAAACTGACTTTGAACAAAAGTTATGGCTGTTTTGTATCACAGGTCACAAGTAGTGTTTTCTCAGCGAGAGAAGCCCAAAATGAACACTTCATGCATAACTCCTGTATTCTGAGGAAAACTGTGTGAAATCCACCTCTAACTTCTCTTTCATGCATCTTTCTATGCTTTCAGGTTGAAACTTGACTGAAAACTCACTTTTAAATAAAGTTATGGCTGTTTTGTATCACAGGTCACAATAGTGCTTTCTCAGTGAAAGAAGGACAAAATGAACACTTCATATATAATTCCTGTATTTTATGGAAAACTGAGTTAAAACCATCTTCTAACTTAAAGTTTATGCATCTTTCTATGCTTTCAGGTTGAAACTTGACTGAAAACTCACTTCAAAAAAAAGTTACGGCTGTTTTGTATCACAGGTCACAAATAGCGTTTTCTCAGCGAGGGAAGGCCAAAATGAACACTTCATGCATAACTCCTGTATTTTTTGGTAAACTGAGTGAAATCCACCTGTATCTTCTCTTTTATGCATCTTTCTATGCTTTCAGGTTGAAACTTGACTGAAAACTCACTTTAAACAAAAGTTATGGCTGTTTTTTTTATCACAGGTCACAAATAGCGTTTTCTCAGCAAGAGAAGGCCAAAATGAACACTTCATACACAACTCATGTATTTTGAGGAAAACTGAGTGAAATCCACCTGTAACTTCAAGTTTATGCATCTTTCTATGTTTTCATGTTGAAACTTGACTGAAAAATCACTTTGAACAAAAGTTGTGTCTGTTTTGTATCACAGGTCACAAATAGTTTTTTCTCAGCGAGAGAAGGCCCAAATGAACACTTCATGCATAACTCCTGTATTTTGAGGAAAACTGCCTCAAATCAACCTCTAACTTCTCTTTTATGCATCTTTCTATGATTTCATGTTGAAACTTGACTGAAAACTCACTTTGAAAAAAACTTATGGCTGTTTTGTATCACAGGTCACAAATAGCGTTTTCTCAGCAGGAGAATGCCAAAATGAAGACTTCATGCATAACTCCTGTATTTTTTGGAAAATTGCATGAAATCTACTTCTAACTTACACTTTATGCATCTTTCTATGCTTTCAGCTTGAAACTTGAATAAAAACTCACTTTGAATAAAAGTTATGGCTGTTTTGTATCACAGGTCACGAATAGCGTTTTCTCAGCGAGAGGAGGCCAAAATGAACACTTCATGCATAACTCCTGTATTTTGAGGAAAACTGCATGAAATCCACCTGTAACTTCAAGTTTATGCATCTTTCTATGCTTTCAGGTTCAACTTTCACTTCAAAGTCATTTTGCAAAAAAATTACGTCTTTGATGTCACGGTTCACGAAGACTGTTTTCAAAACAAAAGAAGACTTTTTAAACATTTCATGCAGAACTCCATTACTTTGACCAAAGCTCGCTTAAAAGCACCTGTTACTTCAAAGGTTTTCATCATTCTGTGTTTTCAGATTTGAAGTTCACTGAAAGGTCAGTGTGATCAAGAGTTCCAGCATTTGTGATCACAGGTCACACAATGCCTTTTACCAGCAAGAGTCCTCTGGAGTGAACACTTCATGCTGAACTCCCTTATTTAGAAGAAAACTGACTGAAATCCACGTGTCATTTCAAGGTAATGTAATTTTTTATTGTATTCAGTTTGAAACTTTCCTGAAAATTCACTTTGAACAAAAGTTATAGCTGTTTTGTATCACAGGTCACAAATACCGTTTTCTCAGCGAGAGAAGGCCAAAATGAACACTTCATGCATAACTCCTTTATTTTTTAGAAAACTGCATAAAATCCACCTCTAACTTAAAGTTTATGCATCTTTCTATGCTTTCAGGTTGAAACTTGACTGAAAACTCAATTCGAAAAATTTATGGCTGTTTTGTATCAAAGGTCACAAATAAGGTTTTCTCAGCGAGAGAAGGCCAAAATGAACACTTCATGCATAACTCCTGTATTTTGATGAAAACTAACTGAAATCAAGCTGTAACTTCAAGTTTATGCATCTTTCTATGCTTTCAGGTTGAAAGTTGACTGAAAACTCACTTTGAACAAAAGTTATGGCTGTTTTGTGTCGCAGGTCACAAATAGCGTTTTCTCAAAGAGAGAAGGCCAAAATGAAAACTTCATGCAGAACTCCTGTATTTTGATGAAAACTCACTGAAATCAAGCTGTAACTTTATATTTATGCATCTTTCTATGCTTTCAGGTTGAAACTTGACTGAAAACTCACTTTGAACAAAAGTTATGGCTGTTTTGTGTCACAGGTCACAAATAGCGTTTTCTCAAAGAGAGAAGGCCAAAATGAAAACTTCATGCAGAACTCCTGTATTTTGATGAAAACTCACTGAAATCAAGCTGTAACTTTATATTTATGCATCTTTCTATGCTTTCAGGTTGAAACTTGACTGAAAACTCACTTTGAACAAATGTTATGGCTTTTTTGTATCACAGGTCACAAATAGTGTTTTCTCAGCGAGAGCAGGCCAAAATGAACACTTCATGCATAACTCCTGTATTTTTAAGAAAACTGAGTGAAATCCACCTGTAACTTCTCTTTAATGCATCTTTCTGTGCTTTCAGGTTGAAACTTGACTGAAAACTCACTTTGAACAAAAGTTCTGGCTGTTTTGTATCACAGGTCACAAATAGCGTTTTCTCAAAGAGAGAAGGCCAAAATGAAAACTTCATAAAGAACTCTTGTATTTTGATGAAAACTCACTGAAATCAAGCTGTAACTTTATATTTATGCATCTTTCTATGCTTTCAGGTTGAAACTTGACTGAAAACTCACTTTGAACAAATGTTATGGCTTTTTTGTATCACAGGTCACAAATAGTGTTTTCTCAGCGAGAGCAGGCCAAAATGAAAACTTCATGCAGAGCTCCTGTATTTTGATGAAAACTCACTGAAATCAAGCTTTAACTTCAAGTTTATGCATCTTTCTATGCTTTCAGGTTGAAACTTGACTGAAAACTCACTTTGAAGAAAAGTTATGGCATTTTTGTATCACAGGTCACAAATAGTGTTTTCTCAGCGAGAGAAGGCCAAAATGAACACTTCATGCATAACTCCTGTATTTTGATGAAAACTCACTGAAATCAAGCTGTAACTTCAAGTTTATGCTTCTTTCTTTGCTTTCAGGTTGAAACTTGACTGAAAACTCACTTTGAACAAAAGTTATGGCTGTTTTGTGTCACAGGTCACAAATAGCGTTTTCTCAGCGAGAGAAGGCCAAAATGAACACTTCATGCAGAACTCCTGTATTTTGATGAAAACTCACTGAAATCCACCTGTAACTTCAAGTTTATGCATCTTTCTATGCTTTCAGGTTGAAACTTGACTGAAAACTCACTTTGAAGAAAAGTTATGGCATTTTTGTATCACAGGTCACAAATAGTGTTTTCTCAGCGAGAGAAGGCCAAAATGAACACTTCATGCAGAACTCCTGTATTTTGAGGAAAACTAACTGAAATCAAGCTGTAACTTCAAGTTTATGCATCTTTCTATGCCTTCAGGTTGAAACTTGACTGAAAACTCACTTTGAACAAAAGTTATGGCTGTTTTGTATCACAGGTCACAAATAGCGTTTTCTCAGCGAGAGAAGGCCAAAATGAACACTTCATGCATAACTCCTGTATTTTGAGGAAAAATGCCTGAAATCCACCTCTAACTTAAAGTCCATTCATCATTTTATGCTTTCAGGTTGAAACTTGACTGAAAATTCACTTTGAAAAAAAGTTATGGCTGTTTTGTATCACGGGTCACAAATAGTGTTTTCTCAGCGAGAGAAGGCCAAAATGAACACTTCATGCATAACTCCTGTATTTTGAGAAAAAATGCCTGAAATCCACCTGTAACTTCAAATTTAAGCATTTTTCTATGCTTTCAGGTTGAAACTTGACTGAAAACTCACTTTGAACAAAAGTTATGGCTGTTTCGTATCACAGGTCACGAATAACGTTTTCTCAGCGAGAGAAGGCCAAAATGAACACTTCATGCATAACTCCTGTATTTTGAGGAAAACTGAGTGAAATCTACGTGTAACTTCATGTTTATGAACACTTCATGTATAACTCCTGTATTTTGAGGAAAACTGCCTGAAATTCACCTCTAACTTAAAGTCCATGCATCTTTCTATGCTTTCAGGTTGAAACTTGTCTGAAAACTCACTTTGAACAAAAGTTATGGCTGTCTTGTATCACAGGTCACAAATGGTGTTTTCTCAGCGAGAGAAGGCCTAAATGAACACTTCATGCATAACTCCTGTATTCTTTAGAAAACTGCATGAAATCCACCTGTAACTTCTCTTTTATGCATCTTTCTATGCTTTCAGATTGAAACTTGACTTGAAACTCACTCTAAACAAAAGTTATGGCTGTTTTTTTTTACAGGTCACAAATTGTGTTGTCTCAGCGAGAGAAGGCCAAAATGAACACTTCATGCATAACTCCTGTATTTTTAGGTAAACATAGTGAAATCCACCTCTAACTTCAAGTTTAAGCATCTTTCTATGCTTTCAGGTTGAAACTTGACTGAAAACTCACTTTTAACAAAAGTTATGGCTGTTTTGTATCACAGGTCACAAATAGCGTTTTCTCAGCGAGAGACGGCCAAAACGAACACTTCATGCATAACTCCTGTATTTTGAGGAAAACTGAATGAAATCCACTTATAACTTTTCTTTTGTGCATCTTTCTATTCTTTCAGATTGAAACTTGACTGAAAACTCACTTTGAACAAAAGTTATGGCTGTTTTGTATCACAGGTCACAAATAGGGTTTTCACAGAAAGAGAACGCCAAAATGAACACTTCATGCATAACTCCTGTATTTTTTGGAAAATTGAGTGAAATCCACATGTAACTTCAAGTTTATGCATCTTTCTATGCTTTCAGGTTGAAACTTGATTGAAAACTCACTTTGAACAAAAGTTATGGCTGTTTTGTATCACAGGTCAAAAAGCGTTTTCTCAGCGAGACAAGGCCAAAATGAACACTTCATGCATAACTCCTGTATTTTGATGAAAACTGCTTGAAATCCACCTCTAACTTCAAGTTTATGCATCTTTCTATGCTTTCAGGTTGAAACTTGACTGAAAACTCACTTTGAACAAAAGTTATGGCTGTTTTGTGTCGCAGGTCACAAATAGCGTTGTCTCAGCGAGAGAAGGCCAAAATGAACACTTCATGCAGAACTCCTGTATTTTGATGAAAACTCACTGAAATCAAGCTTTAACTTCAAATTTATGCATCTTTCTATTTTTTCAGGTTGAAACTTGACTGAAAACTCACTTTGAACAAAAGTTATGGCTGTTTTGTGTCGCAGGTCACAAATAGCGTTTTCTCAGCGAGAGAAGGCCAAAATGAACACTTCATGCATAACTCCTGTATTTTGATGAAAACTCACTGAAATCCACCTTTATCTTCAAGTTTGTGCATTTTTCTATGCTTTCAGGTTGAAACTTGACTGAAAACTCACTTTGAACAAAAGTTATGGCTGTTTTGTATCACAGGTCACAAATATTTTTTTCCCAGCGAGAGAAAGCCAAAATTAACACTTCATGCATAACTCCTGTATTTTGAGGAAAACTCACTTAAATAAAGCTGTAACTTCAAGTTTATGCATCTTTATATGCTTTCAGGTTAAAACTTGACTGAAAACCCACTTTGAAGAAAAGTTATGGCTGTTTTGTGTCGCAGGTCACAAATAGCGTTTTCTCAGAGAGAGAAGGCAAAAATTAACACTTCATGCATAACTCCTGTATTTTGATGAAAACTCACTGAAATCAAGCTGTAACTTCAAGTTGATGCATCTTTCTATGCTTTCAGGTTGAAACTTGACTGAAAACCCACTTTGAAGAAAAGTTATGGCATTTTTGTATCACAGGTCACAAATAGTGTTTTCTCTGCGAGAGAAGGCCAAAATGAACACTTCATGCATAACTCCTGTATTTTGATGAAAACTCACTGAAATCAAGCTTTAACTTCAAGTTTATGCATCTTTCTATGCTTTCAGGTTGAAACTTGACTGAAAACTCACTTTGAACAAAAGTTATGGCTGTTTTGTGTCACAGGTCACAAATAGCGTTTTCTCAGCGAGAGAAGGCCAAAATGAACACTTCATGCATAACTCCTGTATTTTGAGGAAAACTCACTGAAATCAACCTGTAACTTCAAGGTTATGCATCTTTCTATGCTTTCAGGTATAAACTTGACTGAAAACTCACTTTGAACAAAAGTTATGGCTGTTTTGTGTCGCAGGTCACAAATAGCGTTTTCTCAGCGAGAGAAGGCCAAAATGAACACTTCATGCATAACTCCTGTATTTTGAGGAAAACTCACTGAAATCAACCTGTAACTTCAAGGTTATGCATCTTTCTATGCTTTCAGGTTGAAACTTGACTGAAAACTCACTTTGAAGAAAAGTTATGGCTGTTTTGTGTCGCAGGTCACAAATATCGTTTTCTCAGCGAGAGAAGGCCAAAATGAACACTTCATGCAAAACTCCTGTATTTTGATGAAAACTCACTGAAATCAAGCTTTAACTTCAAGTTTATGCATCTTTCTATGCTTTCAGGTTGAAACTTGTCTGAAAACTCACTTTGAACAAAAATTATGGCATTTTTGTATCACAGGTCACAAAAAGTGTTTTCTCAGCGAGAGAAGGCCAATATGAACACTTTATGCATAACTCCTGTATTTTGAGGAAAACTGTGTGAAATCCACCAGTAACTTCTCTTTTATGCATCTTTCTATGCTTTCAGGTTGAAACTTGACTGAAAACTCACTTTGAACAAAAGTTATGGCTGTTTTGTATCACAGGTCACAAATAGTGTTTTCTCAGACAGAGATGGCCAAAATGACCACTTCATGCATAACTCCTCTATTTTGAGGAAAACTATATGAAATCCACCTCTAACTTAAAGGTTATGCATTTTTCTATGCTTTCAGGTTGAAACTTGACTGAAAACGCAGTTTGAAAAAAGTTATGGCTGTTTTGTATCACAGGTCAAAAATCGTGTTTTCTCAGCGAGACCAGGCCAAAATGAACACTTCATGCAGAACTCCTGTATTTTGAGGAAAACTGCATGAAATCCACCTTGTAACTTAAAGTTTATGCATCTTTCTGTGCTTTCAGGTTGAAAATTGTCTGAAAACTCTCTTTGAAAAAAACGTATGGCTGTTTTGTATCAAAGGTCACAAATAGCGTTTTCTCAGTGAGAGAATGCCAAAATGAACACTTCATGCATAACTCCTGTATTTTGAGGAAAACTGAGTGAAATCCACCTGTAACTTCAAGTTTATGCATCTTTCGATGCTTTAAGTTTGAAACTTGACTTAAAACTCACTTTGAACAAAAGTTATGGCTGTTTTGTATCACAGTTCACAACTAGTGTTTTCTCAGCGAGAGAAGGCCAAAATGAACACTTCATGCATAACTCCTGTATTTTGAGGAAAACTGCCTGAAATCGACCTCTAACTTCTCTTTCATGCATCTTTCTATGCTTTCAGGTTGAAACTTGAAACAAAACTCACTTTTAACAAAAGTTATGGCTGTTTTGTATCACAGGTCACAAAGAGTGTTTTCTCAGCGAGAGAAGGCCAAAATGAACACTTCTTGCATAACTCCTGTATTTTGAGGAAAACTGCCTGAAATCGACCTCTAACTTCTCTTTCATGCATCTTTCTATGCTTTCAGGTTGAAACTTGAAACAAAACTCACTTTTAACAAAAGTTATGGCTGTTTTGTATCACAGGTCACAAATAGTGTTTTCTCAGCGAGAGAAGGCCAAAATCAACACTTCATGCATAACTCCTGTATTCTTTGGAAAACTGCATGAAATCCACCTGTAACTTCAAGTTTGTGCATTTTTCAATACTTTCAGGTTGAAACTTGACTGAAAACTCACTTTGAAAAATTTATTTGGCTGTTGTAACTCCTGTATTTTTTTGAAAACTGTGTGAAATCCACCTGTAACTTCTCTTTAATGCATCTTTCTATAATTTCAGTATAAAACTTATCTGAAAACTCACTTTGAACAAAAGTTATGGCTGTTTTGTATCACAGGTCACAAATAGCGTTTTCTCAGCGAGAGAAGGCCAAAATGAACACTTCATGCATAACTCCTGTATTTTGAGGAAAACTGCGTGAAATCCACCTGTAACTTCTCTTTTATGCATCTTTCTATGCTTTCAGTTTGAAACTTGACTGAAAACTCACTTTGAACAAAAGTTATGGCTGTTTTTTATCACAGGTCAAAAATAGTGTTTTCACAGTGAGAGAAGGCCAAAATGAACACTTCATGAAGAACTCCTGTATTTTTTGGAAAACTGCATGAAATCTACCTGTAACTTAAAGTTTATTCATCTTTCTATGCTTTCAGGTTGAAACCTGACTGAAAACTCACTTTGAAAAAAAGTTATGGCATTTTTGTATCACAGGTCACAAATAGTGTTTTCTCAGTGAGAGAAGGCCAAAATGAACACTTCATGCATAACTCCTGTATTTTGAGGAAAACTCACTGAAATCAAGCTGTAACTTCAAGTTTATGCATCTTTCTATGCTTTCAGGTTGAACTTTCAATTCGAAGTCATTTAAAAAAAAATTACGTCTTTGATGATCACGGTTCACGAAGACTGTTTTCAAAACAAAAGAAGACATTTTAAACATTTCATGCAGAACTCTATTAGTTTGACCAAAGCTGGCTTAAAACCACCTGTTACTTCAAAGGTTTTCATCATTCTGTGTTTTCAGATTTGAAGTTCACTGAAAGGTCAGTGTGATCAAGAGTTCCAGCATTTGTGATCACAGGTCACACAATGCCTTTTACCAGCGAGAGTCCTCTGGAGTGAACACTTCATGCTGAACTCCCTTATTTAGTAGAAAACTGACTGAAATCCACGTGTCATGACAAGGTAATGTAATTTTCATTGTATCCAGGTTTAAACTTGTCTGAAAACTCACTTTGAACAAAAGTTATGGCTGTTTTGTATCACAGGTCACAAATAGCGTTTTCTAAGCGAGAGAAGGCCAAAATGAACACTTCAAGCATAACTCCTGTAATTTTTGGAAAAATTCCTAAAATCTACGTGTAACTTCAAGTTTATTCATGTTTCTATGCTTTCAGGTTGAAACTTGACTGAAAACTCACTTTGAACAAAAGTTATGGCTGTTTTGTATCACAGGTCACAAATAGTGTTTACTCAGCGAGAGAAGGCCAAAATGAACACTTCATGCATAACTCCTGTATTTTTATGTAAACTGAGTGAAATCCACCTGTAGTTTCAAGTTTATGCATCTTTCTATGCTTTCAGGTTTAAATTTGACTGAAAACTCAATTTGAACAAAAGTTATGGCTGTTTTGTATCACAGGTCACAAATAGCGTTTTCTCAGCGAGAGAAGGCCAAAATGAACACTTCATGCATAACTCCTGTATTTTGAGGAAAAATGCCTGAAATCCACCTCTAACTTAAAGTCCATTCATCATTTTATGCTTTCAGGTTGAAACTTGACTGAAAATTCACTTTGAAAAAAAGTTATGGCTGTTTTGTATCACGGGTCACAAATAGTGTTTTCTCAGCGAGAGAAGGCCAAAATGAACACTTCATGCATAACTCCTGTATTTTGAGAAAAAATGCCTGAAATCCACCTGTAACTTCAAATTTAAGCATTTTTCTATGCTTTCAGGTTGAAACTTGACTGAAAACTCACTTTGAACAAAAGTTATGGCTGTTTCGTATCACAGGTCACGAATAACGTTTTCTCAGCGAGAGAAGGCCAAAATGAACACTTCATGCATAACTCCTGTATTTTGAGGAAAACTGAGTGAAATCTACGTGTAACTTCATGTTTATGAACACTTCATGTATAACTCCTGTATTTTGAGGAAAACTGCCTGAAATTCACCTCTAACTTAAAGTCCATGCATCTTTCTATGCTTTCAGGTTGAAACTTGTCTGAAAACTCACTTTGAACAAAAGTTATGGCTGTCTTGTATCACAGGTCACAAATGGTGTTTTCTCAGCGAGAGAAGGCCTAAATGAACACTTCATGCATAACTCCTGTATTCTTTAGAAAACTGCATGAAATCCACCTGTAACTTCTCTTTTATGCATCTTTCTATGCTTTCAGATTGAAACTTGACTTGAAACTCACTCTAAACAAAAGTTATGGCTGTTTTTTTTTACAGGTCACAAATTGTGTTGTCTCAGCGAGAGAAGGCCAAAATGAACACTTCATGCATAACTCCTGTATTTTTAGGTAAACATAGTGAAATCCACCTCTAACTTCAAGTTTAAGCATCTTTCTATGCTTTCAGGTTGAAACTTGACTGAAAACTCACTTTTAACAAAAGTTATGGCTGTTTTGTATCACAGGTCACAAATAGCGTTTTCTCAGCGAGAGACGGCCAAAACGAACACTTCATGCATAACTCCTGTATTTTGAGGAAAACTGAATGAAATCCACTTATAACTTTTCTTTTGTGCATCTTTCTATTCTTTCAGATTGAAACTTGACTGAAAACTCACTTTGAACAAAAGTTATGGCTGTTTTGTATCACAGGTCACAAATAGGGTTTTCACAGAAAGAGAACGCCAAAATGAACACTTCATGCATAACTCCTGTATTTTTTGGAAAATTGAGTGAAATCCACATGTAACTTCAAGTTTATGCGTCTTTCTTTACTTTCAGGTTGAAACTTGACTGAAAACTCACTTTGAACAAAAGTTATGGCTGTTTTGTATCACAGGTCACAAATAGTGTTTTCTCTGCGAGAGAAGGCCAAAATGAACACTTCATGCATAACTCCTGTATTTTTTGGAAAATTGAGTGAAATCCACATGTAACTTCAAGTTTATGCGTCTTTCTTTACTTTCAGGTTGAAACTTGACTGAAAACTCACTTTGAACAAAAGTTATGGCTGTTTTGTATCACAGGTCACAAATAGTGTTTTCTTAGCCAGAGAAGGCAGAAAGGAAAACTTCATGCATAACTCCTGTATTTTGAGGAAAACTTCCTGAAATCCACCTTTAACTTCTCTTTTATGCATCTTTCTATGCTTTCAAGTTCAAACTTGACTGAAAACTCACTTTGAAAAAAAGTTATGGCTGTTTTGTATCACAGGTCACAAATAGCGTTTTCTCAGCGAGAGAAGGCCAAAATGAACACTTCATGCATAACTCCTGTATTTTTTGGAAAACTCCATGAAATCCACCTGTAACTTCAAGTTTATGCATCTTTCTATGCTTTCAGGTTGAAACTTGACTTAAAACTCAATTTCAACAAAAGTTATGGCTGTTTTTTTTATCACAGGTCACAAATAGTGTTTTCACAAAGAGAGAAGGCCAAAATGAAGGCAAGGCAAGTTTATTTGTCGAGCACAATTCATACACATGGCAACTCAAAGTGCTTTACAGTTGCAGAAAAATCTTAAAATCACAAAAAGGCAGATAAAATCATAAAACATAAATAGAATCATTAATTTAAAGAAAAGGAGAAGAGTGCAGATAAAATACTTTCAGCTGTCGTATGCACGACTGAACAGAGTAGTTTTCAGCCTGGTCTTCAACATTGTCACAGTTGATTCCTGTCTCACTTTTTCTGGAAGACTGTTCCAGATTTTAGTTGCAGAAAACTGGAAAGTAGCTTCACCATGTTTAGTCCTGATTCTGGGCCCCTGTAGGAGACCTCTACCTGAGGTTCTCAGAGACCTGGAGGGTTCATATGGGTCTAACATGTCAGAGATGTACTTCGGTGCTTGACCATGAAGAGACTTGTATACAAGCAGAGCTGTCTTAAAGTCTATTCTCTGAGCAACACGAAGCCAGTGCAGAGATCTGAGCACTGGACTAATATGGTCGTATTTCCTGGTTCTAGTCAGGACTCGAGCTGTAGCGTTCTGAATGTATTGTAGTTGTTTAACAGCTTGTTTAGAGATACCAGTGAGCAGGCCGTTACAGTAGTCTAACCTACTGGAGACAAATGCATGGATTCGTCTGTCCAAGTCTGGTTCAGACACTATACCTCTGATTTTGGCAATGTTTTTTAGATGGTAAAAGGCTGCTGATTTTACTGACTTTATGTGGCTGTTACAGTTCAGATCTGAGTCCAATATTACCCCCAGATTTCGAACCTGTTGTTTTGGTTTTAGAGAAAGGGATTCAAGGTGACTGATCACACTTTCTCTTTGCTTCTGTGGCCCAAAAACGATTAATTCCGTTTTTTCTGAGTTTAGCTGGAGAAAGTTGTTTTGCATCCACATGCTTATATGTTGGATGCAGTGGAAGAGTGAATCCACAGGTCCATGTTCACCTGCTGTCAGAGACACATAGATCTGAGTGTCGTCTGCATAGTTATGGTAGGACACATTATGGCTGCTTATTAGTTGGCCTAGTGGAAGCACGTATAGGTTGAACAAGAGGGGCCCCAAGATTGAACCTTAGGGGACACCACAGGTCATGGCCATTTTGTCTGAGCTGCAATTTCCAATTTCAACAAAGTATGTTCTCTCCTCAAGATAGGACTTGAACCAGTTTAGAGCAGAACCAGAGATTCCTAGCTAATTCTCTAGCCTCTGTAAAAGGATCTCATGGTCAACTGTGTCAAAGGCAGCACTCAAGTCAAGCAGGACTAAGACTGAGACTTTGCCTTTGTCTGTGTTTAGGCGGATGTCATTTATCACCGAGATCAGAGCTGTCTCAGTGCTGTGGTGGGGCCTAAAGCCAGACTGGAAAGTATCAAAAGCATTGTTGGACAGGAGAAAGTCAGTGAGTTGTTGATAAACAACTTTTTCGAGGACTTTTCCTAGGAATGGCAGGTTTGATAAGGGCCGGTAGTTGTTCAGAACCATGGCATCAAGACTGCTCTTCTTTAAAAGAGGCTTAATGACCGCAGTTTTCAGGGCCCTTGGAAATGTTCCAGTCTCGAGTGAAATCTTAACTAAATGAGTAACTTTTGGTAACAGGCTGCTCAGCACAGTCTTTACAAATCTAGTGGGTAACTCATCAAGGCAGCATGTAGATGAACTCAGACCTGAAATAATCTCTTCGACTGTTTTGTCACTGACAGGAGTGAAATGTGCCAGCTCTAGGTGTTCAGGTGGATGCTAGGCTATCATTTGTGTCTTAGAAATGATAGCTTTTTTAATATCTTGAACTTTATCACTAAAGAATTTTGCAAATTCATTGCATTTTGATATAGAAATGAATTCTAAGGGCAGTGGAACCGAAGGGTTTGTTAATCTGTTTACAGTAGCAAACAGAACTCGAGAATTACCATTCGAGTTTGTAATCACTTCAGAGAAATACCTCTCCCTAGCTCTTCGTAAAGTCTGGTTAAACATGGATAATTTTTGTCTATAAATGTCATAGTCAACCTGTAGCTTTGACTTGCGCCATTTCCGTTCGGCTCTCCGGCACCCTCTTTTTTGTGCCCTGACAGAGTCTTCATTTCTCCATGGTGCTTTTTGTCTGTCTTTAACTATTCTAACCTCAACAGGAGCAATGGTGTCCAAGACATTCAAAACACTTGATGTATACGAGTTTAACAGATCATTAACATTAGAACCAGAGGTGTTTTCAAAAGCAACCATTTCCATAAACTGTGTCCTTGTTTTGTCATTTATGAGTCTTCTCCGAACCATTGACGACCCATGTGCTGGCTTGGGTATAACAGACAGATTAAAGAAAACACAAAAATGATCTGATAATGCAATATCCATGACATTAACACCTGAAACAATAACCCCTTTTGTAATGAGCACGTCCAGTGTGTGCCCTCTGTTGTGAGTGGGTTCGTTCACATACTGAGTTAGACCAAACGTTTCAAGGACAGCACTGAGTTCTTTAGCATGTCTGTCACTGGCTACATCCACATGCACATTTAAATCACCTGTAATAACCAAACAGTCAAATTCAGTGCACACAGCTGAAAGTAATTCAGTAAAATCATCAATAAAACAGTTCTGTGGTGGCCTATAAATAGTGATATAAAGTATGGGGACTTGTTTTAACTCCAATTTGAATGACAAATACTCAAATGATGAAAAAACTCCAAACGACAATTTTTGTATAACTATATTTTCTCTGAATATGCTACACACCCCTCCACCTCTCTTGCTCTGTCTTGTTTCAGATTCAAAGGTGTAGTGAGGTGGAGTAGACTCAATCAGGACTGCATTACCTGTATTTTTGTCAAGCCACGTCCCAGTTAAAAACATTAAATCAAGATCACGAGAAGAAATAAAATTATTAATTAAAAATGATTTGTTATTTAAAGATCTGACATTAAGCACAGCATGTTTGAGATTAGACTGAGTTTCAAAGGACTCCAAGTTCTTCCAAGAGATATGGATTAGATTTCTCTGCTCATCTGTCTGTCTCTCTCTTATCTAATCTTCGTGATATTACAGTAGGTATTGTTTTTGCAGAGAAGTTCTCCTCCCTGGACCTCCAGTTGGGTATACTATGAGTGGTAGCAACGCAGAGGCCCTTTACATCCTAGACAGCAGTGGTGACACTGTTGGAGATTACAGCTGGGCCCGGTGGTGAAGACTGAGCTGGGGGGACTCTGGGGGGAGGGGAAGGGGCACGATACTTCTTTGGGGCTAGAACCCTCGATCTAATCATGTCTGGAGTGAGAGGAACCATTTTCGTGCCTGATTTTATCAAGCTTTCAAGATGGTTTGGAAATCTCAAAGGTGACTGTGGAGATGGGAATGAGAGTGAAGAGTCTCCGGAGGGCGTAGACACAGCAGGTGGTGCCCAGGACGGCGGTGAGGGAGAAGGTGACAGGGATGCTGCATCCCTAACCTTCTCCGGAGATGCAGGTTTTGTCCTTGCAGCTGCAGCAGAGTTGTTTTCTGAAGATGCTGATGTTGTTGTTGTGGGAGCTGGACCTGATGCCTTCGCTGGGGATGCAGGTTTTGTTGTTGAGGCTGCTGTGGCTGAGTCCTTTCCAGTGGTTGCAGAAGGTGCTGTTTTGGGTACATCCTTTGCCGGATCCTTGGGTGGGGAAGAGGGAGCTCCTCTCCCTCTCCTCTTTTCTCTCATCGGTTGCCCGCAAGCCTGGTTCAGTTCAGGCCGGTTCTGATGCCTCAGAGCATGGAGGAGGTTATCCGTCAGCCTCTTTACTCCACCTCCATTCAGGTGTGGCCCTTTTCCTCTGAAAAGGTCACCTCGATGCCAAAACAGGTTAAAGTTCTCGATGTAATGCAATCCTCTGGACTCGCAGATGTTGGGTAGCCACGTGTTCAACTGAAGCAGTCGGCTGAATTTATTCACTTTGCTGTCCGTGATTGGGGGGGGTCCACTAATAAACGTGGGTAACCCCACTTTATGGAGTCTCTCAAAGAGTGCAAGAAAGTCTTCTTTCAAGATTTCAGACTGTTGATTTCTGATGTCCACTGCACCCACGTGAACGATCAGCTGTTTCACTCCCTGGTTCGTAGCCAGCTCCCTAGGTAGCGCCTGAGTGATGTCAGACACTGTAGCACTGGGGTAGCTGCTTGTTATTATCTGCTTACAGTTTATGTTAGATACGGCCCCGTCTCCTAGCAGCAGCGTATCTTTGACCTTGACGCTTGGCACAGTTTTTCGGCCAGGCTGCCTCCCTGCTTTGACGTCATCCCCATTTTTATGTGACAGTGGTAAGAATCTGTTGGTTAACTTTATTCCGGGTGATGTAATTAGTCTTTCATTCCGAACATTTTGACGTCTCTTTGGTTTAGCACCAAGATTACGGTCAAGCCTCGGAAAAGACACAGTGTCATTTAGCTTTAGGTTGTGAGGAGCAGTCTTTTCACCCCTTTCTTTGGAAGTAAAAGTGGATTTCTTACCACTGGAGATCACTGGAAGAGTATCATGAAGTCCTTTTTCTGTTTCTAGGGTGAAAATCCGCTCTTGTAGTGCACAAATTTGTTGTTTGTAAATCCGACAGTTTTCGCAGGGAGACTCTGTTTGGGTTACTCCTTCGGTCATGTTGAAAACTTGTCGCTGAGTCGTCAGATACGTTTTTAAAAAAGCATAAAAATGATTAAGAAGTCTTGGTTTACTTAAAAGAAAGAAACAAAATCATATCCAAGACTGGCAGAAAAAAAGTCAAATGAAAGTAAAATGATTAAAAGGCAGATAAAAGCATAAGCAGCAGGAGAGAGCAAAGAGACGTCTGCACTCTTCAGAAGCAGGAAGCAGCCTGAAAATGAACACTTCATGCATAACTCCTTTATTTTTTGGAAAACTGCCTGAAATCCACGTCTAACTTCAAGTTTATGCATCTTTCTTTGCTTTCAGGCTGAAACTTGACTGAAAACTCACTTTGAACAAAAGTTATGGCTTTTTTGTATCACAGGTCACAAATAGTGTTTTCTCAACAAGAGAAGGCTAAAATGAACACTTTGTGCATAACTCCTGTATTTTGAGGAAAAATGCCTGAAATTCACCTCTAACTTAAAGTCTATGCATCTTTCTATGCTTTCAGGTTGAAACTTGACAGAAAACTCACTTTGAAAAAAAGTTATGGCTGTTTTGTATCAAAGGTCACAAATCGTGTTTTCTCAGCGAGAGAAGGCAAAAATGAACACTTCATGCATAACTCCTGTATTTTGAGGAAAACTGCCTGAAATCCACCGGTAACTTCTCTTTTTAATGCATCTTTCTAATCTTTCAGGTTGAAACTTGACTGAAAACTCACTTTGAACAAAAGTTATGTCTGTTTTGTATCACAATTCACGAATAGTGTTTTCTCTGTGAGAGAAGGCCAAAATGAACTCTTTATGCATAACTCCTTAAATTTGGGAAAATTGAGTGAAATCCACATGTAACTTCTCTTTTATGCATCTCTCTATGCTTTCAGGATGAAACTTGACAGAAAACTCACTTTGAACAAAAGTTATGGCTGTTTTGTATCACAGGTCACAAATAGCGTTTTCTCAGCGAGAGAAGGCCAAAATGAACACTTCATGCATAACTCCTGTATTTTGAGGAAAACTGCCTGAAATCCACCTCTAACTTCAAGGTCATGCATCTTTCTATGCTTTCAGGTTGAAACTTGACTGAAAACTCACTTTGAACAAAAGTTATGGCATTTTTGTATCACAGGTCACAAATAGTGTTTTCTCAGCGAGAGAAGGCCAAAATGAACACTTCATGCAGAACTCCTGTATTTTGATGAAAACTCACTGAAATCAAGCTGTAACTTCAAGTTTATGCATCTTTCTATGCTTTCAGGTTGAAACTTGACTGAAAAGTCACTTTGAACAAAAGTTATGGCTGTTCTGTGTCGCAGGTCACAAATAGCGTTTTCTCAGCGAGAGAAGGCCAAAATGAAAACTTCATGCAGAACTCCTGTATTTTGATGAAAACTCACTGAAATCAAGCTGTAACTTCAAGTTTATGCATCTTTCTATGTTTTCAGGTTGAAACTTGACTGAAAACTCACTTTCAACAAAAGTTATGGCTGTTTTGTGTCGCAGGTCACAAATAGCGTTTTCTCAGCGAGAGAAGGCCAAAATGAACACTTCATGCAGAACTCCTGTATTTTGATGAAAACTCACTGAAATCAAGCTGTAACTTCAAGTTTATGCATTTTTCGATGCTTTCAGGTTGAAACTTGACTGAAAACCCACTTTTAAAAAAAGTAATGGCATTTTTGTATCACAGGTCACAAATAGTGTTTTCTCAGCGAGAGAAGGCCAAAATGAACACTTCATGCAGAACTCCTGTATTTTGATGAAAACTCACTGAAATCAAGCTGTAACTTCAGGTTTATGCATCTTTCTATGCTTTCAGGTTGAAACTTGACTGAAAACTCACTTTGAAGAAAAGTTATGGCATTTTTGTATCACAGGTCACAAATAGCGTTCTCTCAGCGAGAGAAGGCCAAAATGAACACTTCATGCATAACTCCTGCATTTTGAGGAAAACTGCGTGAAATCTACCTTTAACTTCAAGTTTCTGCAACTTTCTATGCTTTCAGGTTGAAACTTGACTGAAAACTCACTCTGAACAAAAGTTCTGGCTGTTTTGTATCACAGGTCACAAATAGCGTTTTCTCAACGAGAGAAGGCCAAAATGAACACTTCATGCATAACTCCTGTATTTTTGAGGAAAACTGCGTGAAATCCACCTGTAACTTCTCTTTAATGCATCTTTCTGTGCTTTCAGGTTGAAACTTGACTGAAAACTCACTTTGAACAAAAGTTCTGGCTGTTTTGTATCACAGGTCACAAATAGCGTTTTCTCAACGAGAGAAGGCCAAAATGAACACTTCATGCATAACTCCTGTATTTTTGAGGAAAACTGCGTGAAATCCACCTGTAACTTCTCTTTTATGCAACTTTCTATGCTTTCAGGTTGAAACTTGACTGAAAACTCACTTTGAACAAAAGTTATGGCTGTTTTGTATCACAGGTCAAAAATAGTGTTTTCTCAGCGAGAGAAGGCCAAAATGAACACTTCATGCATAACTCCTGTATTTTGAGGAAAACTGAGTGAAATCCACCTATGACTTCTCTTTCATGCATCTTTCTATGCTTTCAGGTTGAAACTTGATTGAAAATTCACTTTTAAAAAAGTTTTGGCTGTTTTGTATCACTGGTCACAAATAGCGTTTTCTCAGCGAGAGAAGGCAAGAATGAACACTTCATGCATAACTCCTGTATTTTGAGTAAAACTGCCTGAAATCCACCAATAACTTCAAGTTCATGCATCTTTCTATGCTTTCAGGTTAAAACTTGACTGAAAACTCACTTTGAACAAAAGTCATGGCTGTTTTGTTTCACAGGTCACAAATAGTGTTTTCTCAGCGAGAGAAGGCCAAAATGAACACTTCATGCAGAACTCCTGTATTTTGATGAAAACTCACTGAAATCAAGCTGTAACTTCAGGTTTATGCATCTTTCTATGCTTTCAGGTTGAAACTTGACTGAAAACTCACTTTGAAGAAAAGTTATGGCATTTTTGTATCACAGGTCACAAATAGCGTTCTCTCAGCGAGAGAAGGCCAAAATGAACACTTCATGCATAACTCCTGTATTTTGATGAAAACTCACTGAAATCCACCTATAACTTAAAGTTCATGCATCTTTCTATGCTTTCAGGTTGAAACTTGACTGAAAACTCACTTTGAACAAAAGTTATGGCTGTTTTGTATCACAGGTCACAAATAGTGCTTTCTCAGCGAGAGAAGGCCAAAATGAACACTTCATGCATAACTCCTGTATTTTGAGGAAAACTGCCTGAAATCCACCTGTAACTTATCTTTTATGCATCTTTCTATGCTTTCAGGTTCAAACTTGACAGAAAACTCACTTTGAACAAAAGTTTTGGCTGTTTTGTATGACAGGTCAGAAATCGATTTTTTACAGCGAGAGAAGGCCAAAATAAACACTTCATGCATAACTCCTGTATTTTTAAGAAAACTGAGTGAAATCCACCTGTAACTTCTCTTTAATGCATCTTTCTATGCTTTCAGGTTGAAACTTGACTGAAAACGCAGTTTGAAAAAAGTTATGGCTGTTTTGTATCACAGGTCACAAATAGTGTTTTCTCAGCGAGAGAAGGCCAAAATGAACACTTCATGCATAACTCCTGTATTTTGAGGAAAACTGAGTGAAATCCACCTATGACTTCTCTTTCATGCATCTTTCTATGCTTTCAGGTTGAAACTTGATTGAAAATTCACTTTTAAAAAAGTTATGGCTGTTTTGTATCACAGGTCACAAATAGTGTTTTCTCAGCGAGATAAGGCCAAAATGAACACTTCATGCATAACTCCTGTATTTTGAGGAAAACTGAGTGAAATCCACCTATGACTTCTCTTTCATGCATCTTTCTATGCTTTCAGGTTGAAACTTGATTGAAAATTCACTTTTAAAAAAGTTTTGGCTGTTTTGTATCACTGGTCACAAATAGCGTTTTCTCAGCGAGAGAAGGCAAGAATGAACACTTCATGCATAACTCCTGTATTTTGAGTAAAACTGCCTGAAATCCACCAATAACTTCAAGTTCATGCATCTTTCTATGCTTTCAGGTTGAAACTTGACTGAAAACTCACTTTGAACAAAAGTCATGGCTGTTTTGTTTCACAGGTCACAAATAGTGTTTTCTCAGCGAGAGAAGGCCAAAATGAACACTTCATGCAGAACTCCTGTATTTTGAGGAAAACTGCCTGAAATCCACCTGTAACTTATCTTTTATGCATCTTTCTATGCTTTCAGGTTCAAACTTGACAGAAAACTCACTTTGAACAAAAGTTTTGGCTGTTTTGTATGACAGGTCAGAAATCGATTTTTTACAGCGAGAGAAGGCCAAAATAAACACTTCATGCATAACTCCTCTATTTTTAAGAAAACTGAGTGAAATCCACCTGTAACTTCTCTTTAATGCATCTTTCTATGCTTTCAGGTTGAAACTTGAC
Organism: Aulostomus chinensis; assembly: GCF_037954235.1. Taxonomy (NCBI): domain Eukaryota; kingdom Metazoa; phylum Chordata; class Actinopteri; order Syngnathiformes; family Aulostomidae; genus Aulostomus; species Aulostomus chinensis. The sequence goes on from NW_028234167.1 coordinate 460,531, forward strand.
TGAAAACGCAGTTTGAAAAAAGTTATGGCTGTTTTGTATCACAGGTCACAAATAGTGTTTTCTCAGCGAGAGAAGGCCAACATGAACACTTCATGCATAACTCTTTTATTTTCAGGAAAACTGAGTGAAATCCACCTATAACTTCTCTTTTATGCATCTTTCTATGATTTCGGGTTGAAATTTGACTGAAAATTCACTTTGAAAAAGTTTTTGCTGTTTTGTATCTGTTAAGGGAAAACAGGTCGAAACCTAAATTCCCGTTATTAGGAAAAACACAACACGAACTAATTCAGCTTTGTACAAAGGGCACCCTGTCTCAGTGGCTTCCCGAGAGAGAGTCCGCCGAGACAGTTCCTTGCTTCTTTATGATACTGATATTCCAGATACATGGGAGTGTGGATGGATGCTCATATCAAGGCAGGTGCGTTTTCATGATGATAACAGTGTGACCTTGAATGAACTTCTATTTGAACATCGTGTGACAATAAAACATTGAAACATTATTTTCTTTTATCATTCCCTCCTGTTTGTCATACTTTGTTTAAATCCATCAATAACCACTTCTCTCGATTTTCTGTCAAGACTTCATACGAATGACAAGACAGTGAGAGTACATTGTGAATATATGAGGAGTTTGCAAAACATGAAATTACACAAGTTATTATTTCAAGCAAGTAACATGTATATACATGGGGATGGGGTCAGAGGTTACTAGCACATGGCCCACCGGTGGAGCTAGAGTCCTCAGCACTCTGCTCTTGTTGTCTAACCATCATAGTCGCCAGGATCTGGGAACAGGTCAGGTATGTCTCGGAGAACGATGTCATCTGAGGATCCGTCTTCGTCATCCATGCATGATTCAATGAGTGATTGTGCGTGTTCTTCTTTTTGATTCAGTCTCATGTACGTCTCAACTTGTACAGCAACTAGTTTGGTGACCAGGCTCTTCACACATGGGACAATACAGGTTATAATTACACAGAGCAATTTTGAATGTGCCTGTAAGCAAGTTCGACCTGCTATTGTAGTAGAGTCCCTCTAAGTCTATATCTATGTCTGACGCGCCGCCTACAGCGATATGGCTGAGAAGGATAATACTGGTTATTATGATGTTCATGGCTATTCAAATGTGAGCCGTAACATGAGAAGTATTGACCAGTAGCTAAGGAACAGGACCGTCGTAGGTGTGACACCTCCGTGTTCACACTTCCACAGAATCAATAACAGGCAGGCGACAAGGATTATGTCAACTAAATACATTTATTCCCTAGGGAGACACGTAGGGTGGCCTCAGGGTGATTGACCCTTTCCACGATGTTTACTTCACCAGCTCCAGGTGCCAGGAGGTCCCTCCTGTTGTCCCCCTTCCTTGGACCCTTGTGGTCTCAGTTCAGAGTAGACTGCCCTGGAGGTGTTCTGGCCTTCACACTAAGTGTCTCCAGCGCTCTCGTAATCGAGGAGCAACTTACAATGACTCTGATGTATCCACGTTTGTCGCTCTGCTATTTTAACAGCTGTGGGTGTACTTAATAGTACCTGATATGGTCCGTCCCACCTTGGTGTTTTCCAATTTGTTCTTTGTAGGACTTTAACGAGGATCCAGTCACCAGGTTGTGGCTGTCTGTTGGGAGAAGATACAGGTGCGTCTGGTACGCTATTAGCGTTCACAACGTCTTGTTGTTTTAACATGTGTCTCATCCAATCTGCTAACGACGTTTCTTTTTCTGATTTCTCTATGTTACCATTTAGGATAGGTAGGGGGAACTGTCTACCGTACACAATCTCAAAAGGTGTAAGTCCATTGCTTGATGTTATTCTCATCCACATTTTGACAAGCGAGAGACAGTCAGGCCACGGCCTTTGTGTCTCAGCGACAGTTTTTCTTAGTCTCTGTTTTATTGTTCCGTTTGTTCGTTCCACCAATCCTGCACTTTGGGGATGATAGGAACAATGTGTTTTTGGTATGAATCCTAAGCGAATCCTCTGCGATGCCGGTCATAAGTTGATTTACAAAATGTGTACCATTGTCTGATCTGATAATTTCTGGGATACCGTATGTGGGAAAAAAGTGATTACATAGGCATTTTACAACAGTCAGGGCATCTGCTTTTTTGGTTGAGTATATTTCGACCCATTTAGAGAATGCACAAATGATCACTAGCGCATATTTAGTACCTCCTTCACATGTTAATTCAATGAAATCCATGTGTATTGTATGAAATGGGCGAGGAGGCGTCGGGAATGCCCCTCGTTTAGGTCGCAGTCGGCCTTGTGCATTATTCTTTTGACATATCATACATTTTGCAACATGAATTTTTGCTTGAGTTTCGAAATTTATAGTGTAGAATTGGTTATTCACCAATGTTACCATCCCTCCTGTTGAGACATGGGTATTTCCATGGCTCACCAACGCTGCGGCTGCGTGTAGGGATTTTGGTAAAATAGGTTTGTTATTAACACGGTAGATATCATTAGATAGGACAGTACCTCTGGCTATCCACGTCTTTACCTCAGAGACCGGTGCTCTTTTCTGTTCATCTGTTAGTAGTTCTGGGGTTAATTGTGAACCAACTGTGGCAGCGTATAATTGTAACACGTCATCGGTTCTTGCAGCTTTTTTGGCTGTAGCATCGGCAAAGGCGTTGCCTTTTGATATAGGGGAATCATCATTTTGATGTGCTGCACATTTGCATACAGCTAGGCGTTTTGGTAACTGTACTGCATCAAGTAGTTGTTGTAGTAATGAGGCATGTGTCAATGTTTTTCCTGCAGAGGTCTTGAAACCCCTCAGTTCCCATATACGTGCATGGTGGTGTATGGAACTGAAAATGTATTGACTGTCAGAGTAGACAGTGAGATGTTTCCCTGCATAGAGTTCACATGCTCGCATAACTGCAACTACTTCCGCTGTTTGTGCAGAATAGGAGGGAGCGAGAGCGCGAGCTTCAATCACAGAGTCGGCTGTGACGACAGCATAACCCACACGTTTACTCCCTTCTCGTCCTTTGAAGCGGAACCATCGACGAAAACAACTTCTCCATCTGTCAATGCAGATGTGGAAATGTCAGCGCGTGGTTGCGATGTGTTTTGATGTCTGCAATACAACTATGTGGTGCTCCATCTAGCGGTGTTGCAACGTTGTCTGCAACATTGACGGCTCTGCATCTAGTAACGGTTACATTTTCTTTTGACAACAATGCTTTGATTAAATGTAGATGTCTAGCGTGCGTTACAAATAGTAGATGCGCGTGTAATAGGACTTCATGTACTGCGTGTTCAGTGTAGATGGTGACTTGGTGTCCTAATATAATGTCTGCACATGATTGTAAAGCTTCATAAGCCGCGCAACAACCTTTAACACAATCAGGAAAACCACTAATGATGTTGTCCATTTGTCTAGAATAGTAGGCTAATGGTCTTTTCGCGCTGCCGAATTCTTGTAAGAGTACTGCCGTCATAAATGGGCCTTTATGAGAAACCATGAGATGACATGGTTTATCATAGTTTGGTAGACTCAACATGACGTCAGTTTGCAGTAGCGATTTTAATTTGTCAAATGCAGCGTTCATATCTTCCGTCCAGATAACAGGATCGTTCATGGCCATGGCGTGACCATGTATTGCTGTCATCAGAGGTTGGGCAGTGACTGCAAATTCAGCTATCCATTGCCTACAGAAATTGCAGAGTCCTAAAAAGGACATCATCTGTTGTTTCATTTGTGGTTTAGGAGCTTCCTGTATAGTTGTTTTTCTGCTTTCTAATAGCTGTTTCCCATTTGCTGATAGATGGTGACCGAGATAGATCACTTGTTGTTGGACATATTGCAGCTTATCTTTTGACACTTTGTGACCTTCATTACTTAAATGTTTAAGGACGGTGAGTGTGTTTGACTCACAATCTTTTTGTGTGCGTCCAGTTATCAGAATATCATCCACGTACAGCAAATATTTACCATGTATCAGAGGTGGACATGTAGACATTGATTGTTTTAGAGCTTCTGTGTATCTTGTAGGACTATTACAGAATCCTTGAGGGAGCCTGTTGTATGTGTAATATTGTCCTTTAAATTGGAATCCAAAATATTGCTTAGCATTTGCTGTAAGTGGTACAGAGAAAAATGCATTTGATAAATCGATTACGGAGAACCACGTAGCATCAGGTTCCACACTATTCATGATTGTATGTGGATTTGCTACGTTGACGTCATCTTTTTTACAGATCTCATTTACTGCGCGGAGATCTTGGATCATTCTCCAAGCGTTCTTGTTTGCTTTCTTTACAGGAAATATTGGGGTATAACACTCCAATTGTGATTTATTTACAGGACATAGAATTCCTGATTTGCACATATCTTCAATTACAGGTGTAATACCGTTAGTTGCTTCTTTTGAGATTGGATATTGGCGTATCTGTGGTCTTAATGATGTAAGTGGGATAAAATCTACCGGTGTGACGTTTCTGATTAGTCCTACGTCAGTTGGTCCAGTTGACCATAATTTCTGTGGTAGGGCATTTAAACTTGCCTCTTGAGTAGCTGTCAGTGCTAGTTGATATCATTCTTCATCTGTGTCATTTAAATGTGTTGTCGGTTTGGCTCTCAGAGTCCAGCCTAACGCTAATCGACTCATTCCTGTTTTGTCATCGGTGGCCCACCGTCCGATTGGGACATATGGCCACGTTGTGCGATTTCCTACATCAACTATCTTACCTAGGTCCTTCCATGAGGACTCAGGAAGTTTGCGCAATGAGCAATGTGGTGGATATCTGCCTCTGAATAATAGTTGTTGCTCTGGGGTGAGGGAAACAGATGCAGCTGCTTCGCCCATGCAGGAGACATACAGAGCAGTGAGGCGGATAGTTTGTGGTTTGCTCAGTTTCTGAATTTGTTTGTCGTAGTCTGGGTCTGGACCTGGGTCCTGATTGTATCACAATGTAGTTGGTCAGTCGGCATGTCTTCTAACTTAGCGGGCGGTTTTTGTGGTAATTGCACCTTAAGTTGAGTACCTCCTCCTATTTCTATATCTAATGTCCAATAGAAATGTGGTTCGCACGCACCTTGAACGACACCTACTGTGTCCATTGGAACACAAATCATTTTGTTGTCATGTGGCACGATGGCAAATTGTAGTCTGCAAAGTATGTCCCTTCCTAATAGATTGATAGGACATGATGGATCAACTAAGATTCGTGCCGTGGTTGATCGTCCTGTTTCGATGTCGGTCACAGATAGTGGTTCTGAGAAATTGTTTTTACATGTGTGACCTGATGCACTGCGAACGAAAACAGTCTTTTTGCTTCTTTTGTATTCAGGAGGAGAGGTTCTCACTACAGTTGTACAAGCTCCGGAGTCGCAGAGGAAATCGAACTCTGCTCCTCCAACTTTTAATCGTCTGATTGGCATCTTGCTTTGATTAGCTACACAAGCTTGTATGTCTAGCATATTTTCGTCTTCATCATCAGTCGGTTGTGATGTAGATGAAGCTAGTCATGATGATTGGTTACGTTTTTCAGGACAGTCTCTGGCTTGATGTCCTGGTTGGTGACAATGGAAGCATGCTCTGTTAATTCTGTCCCTTTCTCTTTGTTCTTCATCTCTGTTATTTTGAGGACGGGAAGTTTGAGGACGTTTCCATCCACTTTGTTCCTGTCCTTTATCTTTTCCTCGGTTAAAATCAACTTTCCCTTTCCATGGTGTTTTCCCTCCTTGAGGGTGGAACACAAATACTCCTGCTGGATCATTTCTTGAGTCTCTGGCCTGTTTTTCTGCCAGGACTTTTTCGGCATGTCTTGCTTGTAATATGCCATCAGCCACTGTTCCAGTTCCCATGAGAACCCAATTCTTTTTTTACAATTCGTTGTATGTCCGGTTGTAGACCGTTCACCATTGCTAGTTTTAGCTGATGTTGGAATGGGGATGCTGGATCAGCGCTGTGTGGTATGCCAGAGTGTTTCCGCACAACCTTGGACAGGCGGCCCACGTATTCACTTGGGTCTTCGCCTGATTTTTGTGTACATGATCCAATTTTGGTGTAATCAGGTTGTGTCTGATATTCATTTCTCATTCTCTCCCATACTTCTCGCAACTGTATGGTTAGATTGAGGTCATCTGGGTGAAATGGTCTTCTTTGGGGGTCGGTTCCAGTAAATGGGCCTTGTACACTGGACCAACGATGTCTACATACTAGTAGTAGAAGTCTGACTATTTCTTGACCATTTAGTCTGAAACTTGGAATAAGTTCCTGTAATTGGTTTATGCTTTCATTTGTATCTTCACTGGGAGGTGTGATTCCATCTGCGGCTCTCCGGAGGTCTCCGGGACTCCATGGACGGAATACTTCGAGAGTAGGTCGCATGTCAGCACCATCTCCATCTGTGTCTGTGCCGTATCTCAGGTTTGCGACTTCCACTAGAGGAGCTAGAGTTCCTCCAACTGCCCTTTCTTCCTCACTTTCGTCTGAGGAATGTTCTGGTTTTCCGTCCCTGTAAGCACGGACTGTGTCTTTCACATCTTGCCAGGGGTATTTACTTTTCCCTTTATTCTTTTCATGTGGGCTCGTGCTGTGTGGGCGTGTTGACTTCGCAGTTGAAGTACACTCAGTTTTGATTTGTCGGCCCCTAGTTGTAGGGCCGGTGTAACTTACTTCCTCATCTGATCCTGACTGGCTCTCTATTTCTCCTTTCTTCGTATTTCTCTTTGACCTGTCTCTTACTCTCATACATGTCTCCTCATCTTCTCCTATCATACTACACAGCTTTTTCTCCAACTTCTGCTTCTCCTTATCTTTCCATACTCTGTCTCTTCTCTTGCATTCATTCAACCATTCATCCGACCATTCACACATTTTGTCCAGTTTCTGTCTTTTCTTACTTCCCTTTTTCTGCTTCTGTCTATCAGCTGCTAACTGTGATCAGAGCGACAGGATGTCTGTTAGTGATAGGTTTCTGGAAAACCCATATTTGGACATCCATTTTGAACAAATTTTCCTGCACCTGGGTACAGTTTTTCCATGTACAGGGCATCGCCTGTTAACTCTTTGCTTTGACCTTTTCCCATCGTGGTTTATTAACACATTAAATTGAAAGTTTCAACCTTGACTATTAATTCTTCAGCGAGTTCGAGGTCAATGAACCTTTGTCTTATTTGGATTCTATTGTCATAGAATGTGACTCGACTATATTTTACACTTGGAATATCGCGATCACTGAATATATAATCAACTTTTGTTTGACGTCCCTGTGGGTCGACCCAAACTCCAATTATTAATTCGCTTCCGGACATTTATGTTTTTTATATGTCTTTTGGGAGTCGTCAATTTAACACCTGGGGTGGTCGCTACTTGACGACTTTTCTCAGTGGGACAACAATTTGAAATTACCAGTCTGTAGTAACTCTCACTTCTACCCTTTCAGGTGGAGAATTCTTGCCTGTGCATCTACAGGTGGTTTGTTGTTTCCTTCCCACTTTTTATGTAGTAACTGTCGTGAGTGATGGACAGTTAACTACCATTCATACGTTTACACTTCCATTCGTCTGTTTGTTCTGTACCTCGGGACTTTTGCGTTTTATTAAGACAGTACGTCGTCTTAATTCTGTCTAATCCCTCCGGATTAGTTTTTTAGACCTCTCACTGGGTCACACTGTTGGAGATCCTCCGTCTCCTTTACTTAGAAGTATTACGTCACTTCTATATTGACAACCTAGGTTATTCGCTCACCTCCGGTACAGACACAATCCCACTTTTGGTCTTTCGTGTTATGTCTTACCTCAGACAATCGCTGTTTCTTCGGAAAACGAGTAAACCGCGGCGACGGCGCCCGGTCTCCTCTAACCACCGGCCCAACACGAATTCAACGGTTTGGGTCTTTCAGTTCCCCTATGGTGAACTGGCTGTCGACAGTCTGCGGTGTGGACTCCCGGCGTCGTCGAGGCAGTCACTGCGTTTATCCGGCTCGAAGGACCAATTAAATGTTAAGGGAAAACATGTCGAAACCTAAATTCCCGTTATTAGGAAAAACACAACACGAACTAATTCAGATTTGGACAAAGGGCACCCTGTCTCAGTGGCTTCCCGAGAGAGAGTCCGCCGAGACAGTTCCTTGCTTCTTTATTATACTGATAATACAGATACATGGGAGTGTGGATGGGTGCTCATATCAAGTCAGGTGCGTTTTCATGATGATAACAGTGTGACCTTGAATGAACTTCTATTTGAACATAGTGTGACAACAAAACATTAAAATATTATTTTCTTTTATCAGTATCCCAGGTCACAAATAGTGTTTTCTCAGCGAGAGAAGGCCAAAATGAACACTTCATGCATAACTCCTGTATTTTGATGAAAACTCACTGAAATCAAGCTGTAACTTCAAGTTTATGCATCTTTCTATGCTTTCAGGTTGAAACTTGATGAAAACTAACTTTGAACAAAAGTTATGGCTGTGTTGTATCACAGGTCACAACTCGTGTTTTCACAGCGAGAGAAGGCCAAAATGAACACTTCATGCAGAACTCCTGTATTTTGAGGAAAACTGAGGGAAATCCACCTGTAACTTCAAGTTTATGAATGTTTCTATGCTTTCAGTTTGAAACTTGACTTAAAACTCACTTTGAACAAAAGTTATGGCTGTTTTGTATCACAGGTCACAACTCGTGTTTTCACAGCGAGAGAAGGCCAAAATGAACACTTCATGCAGAACTCTTGTATTTTTTGGAAAACTGCATGAAATCCACCTGTAACTTAAAGTTTATTCATCTTTCTATGCTTTCAGGTTGAAACCTGACTGAAAACTCACTTTGAACAAAAGTTATGGCTGTTTTGTATCACAGGTCACAAATAGCGTTTTCTCAGCGAGAGAAGGCCAAAATGAACACTTCATGCATAACTCCTGTATTTCGAGGAAAACTGAGTGTAATCCACTTGTAACTTCTCTTATACATCTTTCTATGCTTTCAGGTTGAACTTTCACTTCGAAGACATTTTGCAAAAAAATTACGTCTTTGATGTCACGGTTCACGAAGATTGTTTTCAAAACAAAAGAAGACATTTTAAACATTTCATGCAGAACTCCATTAGTTTGAGCAAAGCTGGCTTAAAAGCACCTGTTACTTCAAAAGTTTTCATCATTCTGTGTTTTCAGTTTTGAAGTTCACTGAAAGGTCAGTGTGATCAAGAGTTCCAGCATTTGTGATCACAGGTCACACAATGCCTTTTACCAGCGAGAGTCCTCTGGAGTGAACACTTCTTGCTGAACTCTCTTCTTTAGAGGAAAACTGACTGAAATCCACGTGTCATGTCAAGGTAATGTAATTTTCATTGTATCCAGGTTGAAACTTGTCTGAAAACTCACGTTGAACAAAGGTTATGGCTGTTTTATATCAAAGGTCACAAATAGTGTTTTCGCAGCGAGAGAAGGCCAAAATGAACACTTCATGCATAACTCCTGTATTTGAGGAAAACTGCGTGAAATCCACTTGTAACTTCTATTTCAAGTATGTTTCTATGCTTTCAGGTTGAAACTTTACTGAAAACTAGTGTTTAAAAAAAGTTATGGCTGTTTTGTATCACAGGTCACAAATAGTGTTTTCTCAGCGAGAGAAGGCCAAAATGAACACTTCATGCATAACTCCTGTATTTTGAGGAAAACTGTGCGAAATCCAACTGTAACTTCAAGTTTATGCATTTTTCTATGCTTTCATTTTGAAACTTGACTGAAAACTCACTTTGAACAAAAGTTATGGCTGTTTTTTATCACAGGTCACAAATAGTGTTTTGTCAGCGAGAGAAGGCCAAAATGAACACTTCATGCATAACTCCTGTATTTTGAGGAAAACTGAGTGAAATCCACCTGTAACTTCAAGTTTATGCATCTTTCTATGCTTTCATTTGAAACTTAACTGAAAACTCACTTTGAACAAAAGTTATGGCTGTTTTGTATCACAGATTCAAAATAATGTTTTCTCTGCGAGAGAAGGCCAAAATGAACACTTCATGCAGAACTCCTTTATTTTTTGGAAAACTGCTTGAAATCCATGTCTAACTTCAAGTTTATGCATCTTTCTTTGCTTTCAGGCTGAAACTTGACTGAAAACTCACTTTGAACAAAAGTTATGTCTGTTTTGTATCACAGGTCACAAATAGTGTTTTCTCAGCGAGAGAAGGCCAAAATGAACACTTCATGCATAACTCCTGTATTTTCAGGAAAACTGAGTTAAATCCACCTCTAACTTAAAGACAATGCATCTTTCTATGCTTTCAGGTTGAAACTTGACTGAAAACTCACTATGAACAAAAGTTATGGCATTTTTGTATCACAGGTCACAAATAGTGTTTTCTCAGCGAGAGAAGGCCAAAATGAACACTTCATGCAGAACTGCTGTATTTTTTGGAAAAATGCCTAAAATCTACCTGTAACTTCTCTTTTATGCATCTTTCTATTCTTTCAAGTTGAAACTTGACTGAAAACTCAATTTGAACAAAAGTTATGGCTGTTTTGTGTCACAGGTCACAAATAGCGTTTTCTCAGCGAGAGAAGGCCAAAATGAACACTTCATGCAGAACTCCTGTATTTTGAGGAAAACTCACTGAAATCCACCTGCAACTTCAAGTTTATGCATCTTTCTATGGTCTCAGGTTGAAACTTGACTGAAAACTCACTTTGAAAAAAAGTTATGGCTGTTTTGTATCCCAGGTCACAAATAGCGTTTTCTCAGCGAGAGAAGGCCAAAATGAACACTTCATGCATAACTCCTGTATTTTGAGGAAAACTCACTGAAATCAAGCTGTAACTTCAAGTTTATGCATCTTTCTATGCTTTCAGGTTGAAACTTTACTGAAAACTCACTATAAAAAAAAGTAATGGCTGTTTTGTATCACAGGTCACAAATAGCGTTTTCTCAGCGAGAGAAGGCCAAAATGACCACTTCATCCATAACTCCTGTATTTTGTAGAAAACTGCGTGAAATCCACCTGTTACTTATGTTTTATGCATCTTTCTATGCTTTCAGGTTGAAACTTGACTGAAAACTCACTTTGTTTTTTATCACAGGTCACAAATAGTGTTTTCTAAGCGAGAGAAGGCCAAAATGACCACTTCATCCATAACTCCTGTATTTTGTAGAAAACTGCGTGAAATCCACCTGTAACTTCTGTTTTATGCATCTTTCTATGCTTTCAGGTTCAAACTTGACTGAAAACTCACTTTGTTTTTTATCACAGGTCAAAACTAGTGTTTTCACAGCGAGAGAAGGCCAAAATGTACTCTTCATGCATCACTACTTTTTTTTTTGGAAAAATGCCTAAAATCTACGCATAACTAAAAGTTTATGCATCTTTCTATGCTTTCAATTTGAAACTTGTCTGAAAACTCACTTTGAACAAAAGTTATGGCTGTTTTGAAAAACAGGTAACAAATAGCGTTTTCTCAGCGAGAGAATGTCAGAATGAACACTTCATGCATAACTCCTGTATTTTGAGGAAAACTGCGTAAAATCCTCCTGTAACTTCTCTTTTATGCATCTTTCTATGCTTTCAGTTAGAAACTTGACTGAAAATTCACTTTGAACAAAAGTTATGGCTGTTTTGTTTCACAGGTCACAAATAGTGTTTTCCCTGCGAGAGAAGGCCAAAATGAAACCTTCATGCATAACTCCTGTATTTTTTGGAAAACTGCCTGAAATCCACCTTTAACTTAAAGTGTATGCATCTTTCTATGCTTTCAGGTTGAAACCTGACTGAAAACTAACTTTGAACAAAAGTTATGGCTATTTTGTATCATAGGTCAAAAATAGCGTTTTCTCAGCGAGAGAAGGCCAAAATGAAATCTTCATGCATAACTCCTGTATTTTGAGGAAAACTACATGAAATCCAACTGTAACTTCAAGTTTATGCATCTTTCTATGCTTTCAGGTTGAAACCTGACTGAAAACTCACTTTGAACAAAAGTTATGGCTGTTTTGTGTCAAAGTTCACAAATAGCACTTTCTTAGCGAGAGAAGGCAAGAATGAACACTTTATGCATAACTCCTTTTTTTTTAGGAAAACTGCATGAATTCCACCTCTAACTTCAAGTTTATGCATCTTTCTGTGCTTTCAGGTTTAAACTTGACTGAAAACTCACTTTGAACAAAAGTTATGGCTGTTTTGTATCACAGGTCACAAAAAGTGTTTTCACAGCGAGAGAAGGCCAAAATGAACACTTCATACTCAACTCCTGTATTTTGAGGAAAACTGCCTGAAATCCACCTCTAACTTAAAGATTATGCATCTTTCTATGCTTTCAGGTATAAAATTTACTGAAAACTCACTTTGAACAAAAGTTATGGCTGTTTTGTATGACAGGTCACAAATAGCGTTTTCTCAGCGAGAGGAGGCCAAAATAAACACTTCATGCATAACTCATGTATTTTTTTTTAAAACTGCATGAAATCCACCTGTAACTTCTCTTTTATGCATCTTTCTATGCTTTCAGGTTGAAAATTTACTGAAAACTCACTTTGTTTTGTATCACAGGTCAAAACTAGTGTTTTCACAGCGAGAGAAGGCCAAAATGAACACTTCATTATAACTCCTGTATTTTGAGGAAAACTGCATGAAATCCACCTCTAACTTCTCTTTTATGCATCTTTCTATGCTTTCAGGTTGAAACTTGACTGAAAATTCACTTTGAACAAAAGTTGTGGCTATTTTGTATCACAGGTCACAAATAGTGTTTTCTCAGCGAGAGAAGGCCAAAATGAACACTTCATGCATAACTCCTGTATTTTGAGGAAAACTGTATGAAATCTTCCTTTGACTTCAAGTTTATGCATCTTTCTATGCTTTCAGGTTGAAACCTGACTGAAAACTCACTTTGAACAAAAGTTATGGCTGTTTTGTATCACAGGTCACAAATAGCATTTTCTCAGTGAGAGAAGGCAAGAATGAACACTTTATGCATAACTCCTGTATTTTGAGGAAAATTGCATGAAATCCACCTGTAACTTCAAGTTCATGCATCTTTCTGTGCTTTCAGGTTGAAACTTGACTGAAAACTCACCTTGAACAAAAGTTATGGCTGTTTTGTATCACAGGTCACAAATAGTGTTTTCTCAGCGAGAGAAGGCCAAAATGAACACTTCATGCATAACTGCTGTATTTTTTGGAAAACTGCCTGAAATCAACCTATAACTTCTCTTTTATGCATCTTTCTATGCTTTCAGGTTGAAACTTGTCTGAAAACTCACTTCGAACAAAAGTTATGGCTGTTTTGTATCACAGGTCACAAATAGCGTTTTCTCAGCGAGAGAAGGCCAAAATGAACACTTCATGCATAACTCCTGTATTTTTTGTAAAACTGCCTGAAATCCACCTCTAACTTAAAGTTTATACATCTTTCTATGCTTTCAGGTTGAAACTTGACTGAAAACTCACTTTGAACAAAAGTTATGTCTGTTTTTTATCACAGGTCACAAATAGTGTTTTCTCAGCGAGAGAAGGCCAAAATGAACACTTCATGTATAACTCCTGTATTTTGAGGAATACTGCCTGAAATCCACTTGTAACTTCAAGTTTATGCATCTTTTTATGCTTTCAGGTTGAAACTTGACTGAAAACTCACTTTGAACAAAAGTTACGGCTGTTTTGTGTCGCAGGTCACAAATAGCGTTTTCTCAGCGAGAGAAGGCCAAAAGGAACACTTCATGCATAACTCCTGTATTTTGAGGAAAACTCACTGAAATCAAGCTGTAACTTCAAGTTTATGCATCTTTTTATGCTTTCAGGTTGAAACTTGACTGAAAACTCACTTTGAACAAAAGTTATGGCTGTTTTGTGTCACAGGTCACAAATAGCGTTTTCTCAGCGAGAGAAGGCCAAAATGAACACTTCATGCATAACTCCTGTATTTTGAGGAAAACTGCATTAAATTAACCTCTACCTTCACTTTTATGTATCTTTCTGTGCCTTCAGGTTGAAACTTGACTGAAAAATCACTTTGAACAAAAGTTATGGCTTTTTTGTATCACAGGTCACAAATAGTGTTTTCTCAGCAAGAGAATGCCAAAATGAACACTTCATGCATAACTCTTGTATTTTCAGGAAAACTGAGTGAAATCCTCCTGTAACTTCTCTTTTATGCATCTTTATATGCTTTCAGGTTGAAACTTGATTGAAAACTCACTTTGAACAAAAGTTATGGCTGTTTTGTATCACAGGTCACAAATAGTGTTTTCTCAGCAAGAGAAGGCCAAAATGAACACTTCCTGCATAACTCCTGTATTTTGAGGAAAACTGCCTGAAATCCACCTCTAATTTCTCTTTCATGCATCTTTCTATGCTTTCAGGTTGAAACTTGACTGAAAACTCACTTTGAACAAAAGTTATGGCTGTTTTGTATCACAGGTCACAAATAGCGTTTTCTCAGTGAGAGAAGGCCAAAATGAACACTTCATGCACAACTCCTTTATTTTGATGAAAACTCACTGAAATCCACCTGTAACTTCAAGTTTTTGCATCTTTCTATGCTTTCAGGTTGAAACTTGACTGAAAACTCACTTTGAAGAAAAGTTAGAGCATTTTTGTATCACAGGTCACAAATAGTGTTTTCTCAGCGAGAGAAGGCCAAAATGAACACTTCATGCATAACTCCTGTATTTTGAGGAAAACTGCCTGAAATCCACCTGTAACTCCTCTTTTATACATCTTTCTATGCTTTCAGGTGGAAACTTTACTGAAAACTCACTTTGAACAAAAGTTTTGGCTGTTTTTTTATTATCACAGGTCACAAATCGCGTTTTCTCAGCGAGAGAAGGCCAAAATGAACACTTCATGCATAACTCCTGTATTTTGAGGAAAACTGCCTGAAATCCAACACTTACTTCAAGTTCATGCATCTGTGTATGCTTTCAGGTTGAAACTTGATTGAAAACTCACTTTGAACAAAAGTTATGGCTGTTTTGTATCACAGGTCACAAATAGTGTTTTCTCAGCGAGAGAAGGCCAAAATGAACACTTCATGCATAACTCCTGTATTTTGAGGAATACTGCCTTAAATCCACTTGTAACTTCAAGTTTATGCATCTTTCTATGCTTTCAGGTTGAAACTTGACTAAAAACTCACTTTGAACAAATGTTATGGCTGTTTTGTATCACAGTTCACAAATAGTGTTTTCTCAGCGAGAGAAGGCAAAAATGAACACTTCATGCATAACTCCTGTATTTTTTGGAAAACTGCCTAAAATTAACCTGTAACTTCTCTTTTATGCATCTTTCTATGCGTTCAGATTGAAACTTGATTGAAAACTCACTTTGAACAAAAGTTAGGGCTGTTTTGTATCACAGCTCACAAATAGCGTTTTCTCAGCGAGAGATGGCAAAAATGAACACTTCATGCATAACTCCTTTATTTTGAGGAAAACTGCCTGAAATCCACTTGTAACTTCAAGTTTATGCATCTTTCTATGCTTTCAGGTTGAAACTTGACTGAAAACTCAATTTAAACGAAAGTTATGGCTTTTTTGTATCACAGGTCACGAATAGTGTTTTTTTCAGCGAGAGAAAGCCAAAATGAACACTTCATGCATAACTCCTGTATTTTGAGGAAAACTGCCTGAAATCCACCTCTAACTTCTCTTTCATGCATCTTTCTATGCTTTCAGGTTGAAACTTGACTGAAAACTCACTTTGAACAAAAGTTATGGCTGTTTTGTATCACAGGTCACAAATAGCGTTTTCTCAGTGAGAGAAGGCCAAAATGAAGACTTCATGCATAACTCCTGTATTTTGAGGAAAACTGCCTGAAATCAACCTCTAACTTCAAGGATATGCAACTTTCTATGCTTTCAGGTTGAAACTTGACTGAAAACTCACTTTGAACAAAAGTTATGGCTGTTTTGTATCACAGGTCACAAATAGTGTTTTAACAGCGAGAGAAGGCCAAAATGAACACTTCATGCATAACTCCTGTATTTTGAAGAATACTGCCTGAAATCCACTTGTAACTTCAAGTTTATGCATCTTTCTATGCTTTCAGGTTGAAACTTGACTAAAAACTCACTTTGAACAAAAGTTATGGCTGTTTTGTATCACAGGTCACAAATAGTGTTTTAACAGCGAGAGAAGGCCAAAATGAACACTTCATGCATAACTCCTGTATTTTTTTTTAAAACTCCATGAAATCCACCTGTTACTTCTCTTTTATGCATCTTTCTATGCTTTCAGGTTGAAAATTTACTGAAAACTCACTTTGAACAAAAGTTATGGCTGTTTTGTATCACAGGTCACAAATAGCGTTTTCTCAGCGAGAGAAGGCCAAAATGCACACTTCATGCATAACTCCTGTATTTTGAGGAAAACTGCCTGAAATCCACCTCGAACTTCTCTTTTATGCATCTTTCTATGCTTTCAGGTTGAAAATTTACTGAAAACTCATTGTGAACAAAAGTTATGGCTGTTTTGTATCACAGGTCACAAACAGTGTTTTCTCTGCGAGAGAAGGCCAAATTGAACTCTTCATATATAACTACTGTATTTTGAGGAAAACTGCCTGAAATCCACCTCTTACTTCTCTTTTATGCATCTTTCTATGCTTTCAGGTTGAAACTTGACTGAAAACTCACTTTAAACAAAAGTTATGGCTTTTTTGTATCACAGGTCACAAATACTGTTTTCTCAGCGAGAGAAGGCCAAAATGAACACTTCATGCATAACTCCTGTATTTTGAGGAAAACTGAGTGAAATCCACCTGAAACTTCTCTTTTATGCATCTTTATATGCTTTCAGGTTGACACTTGACTGAAAACTCACTTTGAACAAAAGTTATGGCATTTTTGTATCACAGGTCACAAATAGTGTTTTCTCAGTGAGAGAAGGCCAAAATGAACACTTCATTCATAACTCCTGTATTTTTTAAAAACTGCATGAAATCCACCTGTAACTTCAAGTTTATGCATCTTTCTATGCTTTCAGGTTAAAACTTGACTGAAAACTCACTATGAAAAAGAGTTATGGCTGTTTTGTATCACAGGTCAAAAATAGCGTTTTCTCAGCGAGAGAAGACAAAAATGAACACCTCATGCATAACTCCTGTATTTTGAGGAAAACTGCCTGAAATCAACCTCTAACTTCAAGGATATGCAACTTTCTATGCTTTCAGGTTGAAACTTGACTGAAAACTCACTTTGAACAAAAGTTATGGCTGTTTTGTATCACAGGTCACAAATAGTGTTTTAACAGCGAGAGAAGGCCAAAATGAACACTTCATGCATAACTCCTGTATTTTGAAGAATACTGCCTGAAATCCACTTGTAACTTCAAGTTTATGCATCTTTCTATGCTTTCAGGTTGAAACTTGACTAAAAACTCACTTTGAACAAAAGTTATGGCTGTTTTGTATCACAGGTCACAAATAGTGTTTTAACAGCGAGAGAAGGCCAAAATGAACACTTCATGCATAACTCCTGTATTTTTTTTTAAAACTCCATGAAATCCACCTGTTACTTCTCTTTTATGCATCTTTCTATGCTTTCAGGTTGAAAATTTACTGAAAACTCACTTTGAACAAAAGTTATGGCTGTTTTGTATCACAGGTCACAAATAGCGTTTTCTCAGCGAGAGAAGGCCAAAATGCACACTTCATGCATAACTCCTGTATTTTGAGGAAAACTGCCTGAAATCCACCTCGAACTTCTCTTTTATGCATCTTTCTATGCTTTCAGGTTGAAAATTTACTGAAAACTCATTGTGAACAAAAGTTATGGCTGTTTTGTATCACAGGTCACAAACAGTGTTTTCTCTGCGAGAGAAGGCCAAATTGAACTCTTCATATATAACTCCTGTATTTTGAGGAAAACTGAGTGAAATCCACCTGAAACTTCTCTTTTATGCATCTTTCTATGCTTTCAGGTTGAAACTTGACTGAAAACTCACTTTAAACAAAAGTTATGGCTTTTTTGTATCACAGGTCACAAATACTGTTTTCTCAGCGAGAGAAGGCCAAAATGAACACTTCATGCATAACTCCTGTATTTTGAGGAAAACTGAGTGAAATCCACCTGAAACTTCTCTTTTATGCATCTTTATATGCTTTCAGGTTGACACTTGACTGAAAACTCACTTTGAACAAAAGTTATGGCATTTTTGTATCACAGGTCACAAATAGTGTTTTCTCAGTGAGAGAAGGCCAAAATGAACACTTCATTCATAACTCCTGTATTTTTTAAAAACTGCATGAAATCCACCTGTAACTTCAAGTTTATGCATCTTTCTATGCTTTCAGGTTAAAACTTGACTGAAAACTCACTATGAAAAAGAGTTATGGCTGTTTTGTATCACAGGTCAAAAATAGCGTTTTCTCAGCGAGAGAAGACAAAAATGAACACCTCATGCATAACTCCTGTATTTTGAGGAAAACTGCCTGAAATCAACCTCTAACTTCAAGGATATGCAACTTTCTATGCTTTCAGGTTGAAACTTGACTGAAAACTCACTTTGAACAAAAGTTATGGCTGTTTTGTATCACAGGTCACAAATAGTGTTTTAACAGCGAGAGAAGGCCAAAATGAACACTTCATGCATAACTCCTGTATTTTGAAGAATACTGCCTGAAATCCACTTGTAACTTCAAGTTTATGCATCTTTCTATGCTTTCAGGTTGAAACTTGACTAAAAACTCACTTTGAACAAAAGTTATGGCTGTTTTGTATCACAGGTCACAAATAGTGTTTTAACAGCGAGAGAAGGCCAAAATGAACACTTCATGCATAACTCCTGTATTTTTTTTTAAAACTCCATGAAATCCACCTGTTACTTCTCTTTTATGCATCTTTCTATGCTTTCAGGTTGAAAATTTACTGAAAACTCACTTTGAACAAAAGTTATGGCTGTTTTGTATCACAGGTCACAAATAGCGTTTTCTCAGCGAGAGAAGGCCAAAATGCACACTTCATGCATAACTCCTGTATTTTGAGGAAAACTGCCTGAAATCCACCTCGAACTTCTCTTTTATGCATCTTTCTATGCTTTCAGGTTGAAAATTTACTGAAAACTCATTGTGAACAAAAGTTATGGCTGTTTTGTATCACAGGTCACAAACAGTGTTTTCTCTGCGAGAGAAGGCCAAATTGAACTCTTCATATATAACTACTGTATTTTGAGGAAAACTGCCTGAAATCCACCTCTTACTTCTCTTTTATGCATCTTTCTATGCTTTCAGGTTGAAACTTGACTGAAAACTCACTTTAAACAAAAGTTATGGCTTTTTTGTATCACAGGTCACAAATAGTGTTTTCTCAGCGAGAGAAGGCCAAAATGAACACTTCATGCATAACTCCTGTATTTTGAGGAAAACTGAGTGAAATCCACCTGAAACTTCTCTTTTATGCATCTTTATATGCTTTCAGGTTGACACTTGACTGAAAACTCACTTTGAACAAGAGTTATGGCAATTTTGTATCACAGGTCACAAATAGTGTTTTCTCAGTGAGAGAAGGCCAAAATGAACACTTCATGCATAACTCCTGTATTTTTTAAAAACTGCATGAAATCCACCTGTAACTTCAAGTTTATGCATCTTTCTATGCTTTCAGGTTAAAACTTGACTGAAAACTCACTATGAAAAAGAGTTATGGCTGTTTTGTATCACAGGTCAAAAATAGCGTTTTCTCAGCGAGAGAAGACAAAAATGAACACCTCATGCATAACTCCTGTATTTTGAGGAAAACTGCCTGAAATCCTCCTGTAACTTAAAGTTTATGCATCTTTCTATGCTTTTAGGTTGAAACTTGACTGAAAACTCACTTTCAACAAAAGTTTTGGCTTCTTTGTATCACAGGTCACAAATAGTGTTTTCTCAGTGAGAGAAGACAAAAATGAACACTTCATGCATAACTCCTGTATTTTTTGGAAAACTGCCTTTAATCCACCTGTAACTTCAAGTTTATGCATCTTTCTATGTTTTCAGGTTGAAACTTGACTGAAAACTCACTTTGAACAAAAGTTATGGCTTTTTTGTATCACAGGTCACAAATAGCGTTTTCTCAGCGAGAGAAGGCCAAAATGAACACTTCATGCATAACTCCTGTATTTTGGGTAAAACTGCCTGAAATCCACCTGTAACTTCTCTTTTATCTGGATGTTTAGGTGGTGCTTAGATAACAATGTGGCTTACATAGACAATTGGAGCTCCTTCTGGGGAAAGCCTGGTCTGATTCGGAGAGATGGCCTCCATCCTACTTTGGATGGTGCATCTCTCTTATCTAGGAACATAGGCCAATTTATTAGCAATACTAATCCCTGACAAGCAACCAGAGTTCAGACCAGCAGGCAGAGCTGCGGTTTAACACGCCCTCTGCTGGTTCCTTCGTGTTGTCACCCACCCAGCCTATAGAAACTGTGTCTGCCCTGAGGCTTTATAAGCTTGCACCCAAATCTGGAGGAGTAACTTATAGCAACTTAGTTAAAATTAAAACCACAGCTCCAGCAAACCAACCCAGTAAAACTATTAAATGTGGTTTGCTTAATATTCGATCTCTTGCATCCAAGTCTCTCCTAGTGAACGATTTAATTACTAATTATCAGATTGGTGTATTAGCACTCACTGAAACCTGAGTGCAGCAAGATGAGTATGTTAGTTTAAATGAATCTTCCCCTCCTGGTTACATTAACTACCATGTACCTCGCACCACTGGCAGAGGAGGAGGAGTAGCTGCAATCTATCAGTCAAATTTGGTGCTTAACCCTCGACCTAACAGTTCATTTAACTCATTTGAGAGCCTTACTGTCAGCTTTTCCCACCCAGAGTGGAAAGCAGAGAAACCACTCTTACTTGCTGTGGTGTACCGTCCTCCTGCACCTTATTCTGAGTTCTTAGAAGAATTCCCTGACTTTCTGTCTAACTTGGCATTGAACTCAGACAAAGTCATTATAGTGGGTGACTTTAACATCCATGTGGACGTCAATGATGATTGTCTGGCCACTGCGTTTAAGTCGCTTCTTGATTCTGTTGGCTTCTGTCAGAGGGTAAACAAACCCACTCACACTTTTAATCAGATCCTTGATTTAGTACTCACTTATGGAATAGAAGCTGACCGCATCATAGTTCTTCCTCAGAACCCTGTCTTGTCTGATCACTCCTTAATTACATTTGAATTTACTTTAACAAATTATATTCTACCTGGGAAAAAGTCCCGCTTCAGTAGATGTCTATCTGACACTGCTGTTTCTAGATTTAAGGAGCTTATTCCAGCAGAGCTTGCTGCCACATCTTGTAATAATATATTGGGCAGTTATGCTGATTTCACCCCCTCGCAGGTAGACTATCTTGTGGACAGCACTGCAGCAGCACTCCTTGGGACACTTGATGCCGTAGCTCCCCTGAAGAAGAAGGTTATCAACCAGAAAAGAATAGTTCCCTGGTACAGCCCAGAGCTGCGTGCCTTAAAACAGAAGACCAGACAACTGGAAAGGAAGACACATTCCAGCCAGCACAAGGAAGTCCACCAAGCCTGGAAGGAGAGTTTATTAATATATAAAAAAGAACTCCGTAATGCCAGAAGCGCTTACTACTCGTCCCTGATAGAAAAGAATAAGAACAACCCCAGGTTCCTCTTCAGCACCGTGGGGAGGCTCACCAAGAACCATAGTGCTGTTGAGCCATGCATCCCCCCAACTCTCAGCAGTAACGACTTCCTTTCTTTCTTTACTGAAAAGATTGTGAATATTAGAACGAAGATTGCCAGTAATGGAGGACAGACTACAGTCCCCATAGAAGCACCTCCCAGACTTGGTGCATACTTGGACAGCTTCTCCCCCATCGACCTGTCAGAATTAACTTCTGCAGTCGGTTCCTCCAAGTCAGCCACTTGTCTGCTGGATCCCATCCCAACAAGCCTCCTTAAGGATGCCTTCCCTCTAGTCAACACTTCTATATTAAATCAAATTAATCTTTCCTTAGTCACAGGTTATGTGCCACAGGCCTTTAAGGTGGCTGTCATCAACCCTTTACTTAAAAAACCTTCTCTTGACCCAGATGTGTTAGCCAACTATAGGCCAATATCCAACCTCCCCTACATCTCCAAGATCCTTGAGAAGGTTGCCCTGGAGCAGCTACATGAACATTTGCACAGCAACGAGCTCTTTGAAGCCTTCCAGTCTGGATTCAGGGAACACCATAGCACTGAAACAGCACTGGTCAGAGTCTCTAATGATCTTCTTATAGCTTCAGACAGAGGTCTTGTCTCTGTGCTTGTCCTTTTGGACCTCAGTGCTGCATTTGACACCATCGACCACAGCATCCTGCTACAGACACTAGACCATGACATTGGGATTAAAGGAACTGCCCTAAAATGGTTTAAGTCCTACTTATCTGACAGGTTTCAGTTTGTTAATGTTAATAATGACCATTCGGAGTACAGCAGAGTTACATATGGTGTACCACAGGGTTCAGTTTTAGGACCGATTCTCTTCACTCTTTACATGCTCCCATTAGGTGACATAATCCGGAAGCACTCGATCAACTTCCACTGTTATGCAGATGACACACAACTTTACTTGTCGATGGAGCCAGACGACACAAGCCAGCTTACTCATCTGCAAGACTGCCTGAAAGACATTAAATCCTGGATGTCTTCTAACTTCTTAATGCTCAATTCAGATAAAACTGAGGTAATCATTTTTGGACCTAAACACCACAGGGACACACTCTTGAATCGGATCTCTACTCTAGATGGCATCACCCTAACTTCGAGTACAACTGCAAGGAACCTTGGGGTCATTTTTGACCAGGACCTTTCCTTCAGCTCCCACATAAAGCATGTGACTAGGACCGCCTTCTTCCATCTGCGAAGTATCGCTAAGATTAGGAATATCCTTTCCCAGAGTGATGCTGAAAAACTGGTGCATGCATTTATCACTTCTCGGCTGGACTACTGCAACTCTCTCCTGTCAGGATGTCCTAAATACTCTCTAAAGAGTCTCCAGCTGGTCCAGAACGCTGCAGCGAGGGTTTTGACGGGAGTTAAGAAGAGAGAACACATCTCTCCCACTTTAGCTTCTCTCCACTGGCTTCCTGTAGGATCTAGAATCGACTTCAAAGTCCTTCTGCTAACTTATAAGGCTCTCAATGATAAAGCTCCATCCTATTTGAAAGAGCTCATTAGTCCCTACTGTCCGACCAGAGCACTCCGCTCCCAGAATGCAGGTCTTTTAGTGATTCCCAGTATCAATAAAAACAGACTGGGAGGTAGAGCCTTTAGTTACCGGGCTCCTTTACTGTGGAACCAGCTCTCTCCATGGGTCAGAGAGGCAGACACTTTAACTACGTTTAAGTCCAGGCTTAAGACCTTCCTCTATGACAGAGCCTTCAGTTAGGACTGGTTCAGGTAGCTCTGAACCATTGATAGCTATGCTGCTACAGGCTTAGACTGCTGGGGGACACATCAGGTTACATGGAGCCCTTCCCTCCTCTCCTCTCCTCTCCCCCTCTCTCCTCCTCTCCTCCCTGCACATTTTTGGAACTGTCATTACCATTACTTGTTGCACTTTGTAGTTTGGCCTTGGTGTCTCGCAGTCTCTCTGTGTTTCCACAGATCCACCAGAGCCCCAACCGCCGCCTGCATCGCCCCCCCCCCCCCCTCTTATTCCCTACTGTTACACCGGCCTGCGCTCCCCTTCCATGAACCAGTCTGCCATCCAGTCCCCCATCAAGCTGGCTTGCTCTCCCTGCCTCCCCTACCAGAAGCTTCCTTCTTCAGCTGTTATTAACATTTCCGTGTTTCCAACATTTTGTATTGTAAACTGTTTTCTTCTCTGTAACAACATCTACTGCACGTCTGTCCGTCCTGGGTGAGGGATCCCTCCTCTGTTGCTCACCCTGAGGTTTCTCAGATTTTTCCCTGTTAAAAGGGTTTTCTATGGAGTTTTTCCTCAGTCGATGTGAGGGTCTAAGGGCAGAGGATGTTGTTATGATGCCATGTGAAGCCCTTTGAGACAAACTGTTTGTGAAAACGGGCTATACAAATAAAATTGCCTTGCCTTGCCTTGCCTTGCCTTTTATGCATCTTTCTATGCTTTCAGGTTGAAACTTGACTGAAAACTCACTTTGACAAAAAGTTACAGCTGTTGTGTATCACAGGTCACAAATAGTTTTTTCTCAGCGAGAGAAGGCCAAAATGAACACTTCATGCATAACTCCTCTATTTTGAGGAAAACTGCTTGGAATCCACCTGTAACTTCTCTTTTATGCGTCTTTCTATACTTTCAGATTAAAACTTGACTGAAAACTCTCTTTGAACAAAAGTTATGGCTGTTTTGTATCACAGGTCACAAATAGTGTTTTCTCAGCGAGAGAAGGCCAAAATGAACACTTCATACAGAACTCCTGTATTTTTTTGGAAAACTGCATGAAATCCACCTGTAACTTCAAGTTTATGCATCTTTCTATGATTTCAGGTTGAAACTTGACTGAAAACTCACTTTGAACAAAAGTAATGGCTGTTTTCTATCACAGGTCCAAAATAGTGTTTTCATAGCGAGAGAAGGCCAAAATGAACACTTCATGCATAACTCCTGTATTTTTATGTAAACTGAGTGAAATCCACCTGTAACTTCAAGTTTATGCATCTTTCTATGCTTTCAGGTTTAAATTTGACTGAAAACTCAATTTGAACAAAAGTTATGGCTGTTTTGTTTCACAGGTCAGAAACAGCGTTTTCTCAGCGAGAGAAGGCCAAAATGAGAACCTCATGCATAACTCCTGTATTTTTATGTAAACTGAGTGAAATCCACCTGAAACTTCAAGTTTATGCATCTTTTTATGCTTTCAGGTTGAAACTTGACTGAAAACTCACTCTGAACAAAAGTTATGGCTGTTTTGTATCTCAGGTCACAAATAGCGTTTTCACAGCGAGAGAAGGCCAAAATGAACACTTCATGCATAACTCCTGTTTTTTTTTGGAAAACTGCATGAAATCCACCTGTAACTTCTCTTTTATGCATCTTTCTATGCTTTCAGGTTGAAACTTGACTTAAAACGCACTTTGAACAAAAGTTATGGCTGTTTTGTATCACAGGTCACAAATAGTGTTTTCACAGTGAGAGAAGGCCAAAATGAACACTTCATGCATAACTCCTGTATTTTGAGGAAAACTGCGTGAAATCCACCTGTAACTTCAAGTTTATGTATCTTTTCTGCTTTCAGGTGGAAACTTGACTTAAAACTCACTTTGAACAAAAGTTATGGCTGTTTTGTATCACAGGTCACAAATAGCATTTTCTTAGCAAGAGAAGGCCAAAATGAACACTTCATGCATAACTCCTGTATTTTTAGAAAAACTGCATGAAATCCACCTCTAACTTCAAGTTTATGCATCTTTCTATACTTTCAGGTCAAAACTTGACTGAAAACTCACTGTGAACTAAAGTTATGGCTGCTTTGTATCAAAGGTCACAGATAGTGTTTTCTCAGGGAGAAAAGGCCAAAATGAACACTTCATGTATAACTCCTGTATTTTGAGGAAAAATGCCTAAAATCTACCTGTAACTTCAAGTTTATGCATCTTTTATGCTTTCAGGTTTAAACTTGACTGAAAACTCACTTTGAACAAAAGTTATGGCTGTTTTGTATCTCAGGTAGTAAATAGCGTTTTCTCAGCGAGAGAAGGCCAAAATTAACACTTCATGCAGAACTCCTGTATTTTGAGGAAAACTTTGTGAAATCCACCTGTAACTTCAAGTTTATGCATCTTTCTATGCTTTCAGGTTGAAACTTGACTGAAAACTCACTTTGAAAAAAGTTTAGGGCTGTTTTGTATCACAGGTCACAAATAGCGTTTTCTCAGCTAGAGAAGGCCAAAATGAAAACTTCATGCATAACTCCTGTATTTTGAGGAAAACTGTGTGAAATCCACCTGTAACTCCAAATTTATGCATCTTTCTATGCTTTCAGGGTGAAAATTTACTGAAAACCCACTTTAAACAAAAGTTATGGCTGTTTTGTATCACAGGTCACAAATAACGTTTTCTCAGCGAGATAAGGCCAAAATGAACACTTCATGCAGAACTCCTGTATTTTGAGGAAAACTGCCTGAAATCCACCTGTAACTTAAAGTTTATGCATCTTTCTATGCTTTCAAGTTGAAACTTGACTGAAAACTCACTTTGAAAAAAAGTTATGGCTGTTTTGTATCACAGGTCACAAATAGTGTTTTCTCAGCGAGAGAAGGCCAAAATGAACACTTCATGCTTAACTCCTGTATTTTGAGGAAATCTGCGTGAAATCCACCTGTAACTTCTCTTTTATGCATCTTTCTTTGCTTTCAGGTTGAAACTTGATTGAAAACTCACTTTGAACAAAAGTTGTGGCTGTTTTGTATCACAGATCACAAATAGTTTCTCAGCGATAGAAGGCCAAAATGAACACTTCATGCATCACTCCTGTATTTTGAGGAAAACTGCGTGAAATCCACCTGTAACTTCTCTTTTATGCATCTTTCTATGCTTTCAGGTGGAAACTTGACTGAAAACTCACTTTGAAAAAATGTATGGCTGTTTCGTATCACAGGTCACAAATAGCGTTTTCACAGCGAGAGAAGGCCAAAATGAACACTTCATGCATAACTCCTGTATTTTGAGGAAAACTGAGTGAAATCCACCTGTAACTTCAAGATAATGAATCTTTCTTTGCTTTCAGGCTGAAACTTGACTGAAAACTCACTTTCAACAAATGTTATGGCTGTTTTGTATCACAGATCACAAATAGTGTTTTCTCAGCGATAGAAGGTCAAAATGAAAACTTCATGCATAACTCCTTTATTTTGAGGAAAACTGCATGAAATCCACCTGTAACTTCAAGTGTATGCATCTTTCTATGCTTTCAGGTTGAACTTTCACTTCAAAGTCATTTTGAAAAAAAAATTACGTCTTTGATGTCACGGTTCACGAAGACTGTTTTCAAAACAAAAGAAGACATTTTAAACATTTCATGCAGAACTCTATTAGTTTGAGCAAAGCTGGCTTAAAAGCACCTGTTACTTCAAAGGTTTTCATCATTCTGTGTTTTCAGATTTGAAGTTCACTGAAAGGTCAGTGTGATCAAGAGTTCCAGCATTTGTGATCACAGGTCACACAATGCCTTTTACCAGCGAGAGTCCTCTGGAGTGAACACTTCTTCCTGAACTCCCTTATTTAGAGGAAAACTGACTGAAATCCACGTGTCATGTCAAGGTAATGTAATTTTCATTGTATTCAGGTTGAAACTTGTCTGAAAACTCACTTTGAACAAAAGTTATGGCTGTTTTATATCACAGGTCACGAATAGCGTTTTCATAGCGAGAGAAGGCCAAAATGAACACTTCATGCATAACTCCTGTATTTTGAGGAAAACTGAGTGAAATCCACCTGTAACTTGTCTTTTTTATGCATCTTTCTATGCTTTTAGGTTGAAACTTGACTGAAAACTCACTTTGAAGAAAAGTTATGGCTGTTTTGTATCACAGGTCCCAAATAGCGTTTTCTCAGGGAGAGAAGGCCAAAATGAACACTTCATGCAGAACTCCTGTATTTTGAGGAAAACTGCGTGAAATCCACCTGTAACGTCTGTTTTATTCATCTTTCTATGCTTTCAGATTGAAACTTGACTTAAAAGTCACTCTGAACAAAAGTTATGTTTTTTTTTTTTTTTACAGGTCACAAATAGTGTTGTCTCAGCGAGAGAAGGCCAAAATGAACACTTCATGCATAACTCCTGTATTTTTAGGTAAACATAGTGAAATCCAGCTCTAACTTCAAGTTTATGCATCTTTCTATGCTTTCAGGTTGAAACTTGACTGAAAACTCACTTTTAACAAAAGTTATGGCTGTTTTGTATCACAGGTCACAAATAGCGTTTTCTCAGCGAGAGAAGGCCAAAACGAACACTTCATTCATAACTCCTGTATTTTGAGGAAAACTGAGTGAAATCCACCTATAATTTCTCTTTTATGCATCTTTCTATTCTTTCAGATTGAAACTTGACTGAAAACTCACTTTGAACAAAAGTTATGGCTGTTTTGTATCATAGGTGACAAATATGTTTTTCTCAGCGAGAGAAGGCCAAAATGAACACTTCATGCATAACTCCTGTATTTTGAGGAAAACTGAGTGAAATCCACCTGTAACTTCAAGTTAATGAATCTTTCTTTGCTTTCAAGTTGAAACTTGACTGAAAACTCACTTTCAACAAATGTTATGGCTGTTTTGTATCACAGATCACAAATAGTGTTTTCTCAGCGAGAGAAGGTCAAAAAGAAAACTTCATGCATAACTCCTGTATTTTGAGGAAAACTGCATGAAATCCACCTGTAACTTCAAGTGTATGCATCTTTCTATGCTTTCAGGTTAAACTTTCACTTCGAAGTCATTTTGAAAAAAAATTACGTCTTTGATGTCACGGTTCACGAAGACTGTTTTCAAAACAAAAGAAGACATTTTAAACATTTTATGCAGAACTCTATTAGTTTGAGCAAAGCTGGCTTAAAAGCACCTGTTACTTCAAAGGTTTTCATCATTCTGTGTTTTCAGATTTTAAGTTCACTGAAAGGTCAGTGTGATCAAGAGTTCCAGCATTTGTGATCACAGGTCACACAATGCCTTTTACCAGCGAGAGTCCTCTGGAGTGAACACTTCTTCCTGAACTCCCTTATTTAGAGGAAAACTGACTGAAATCCACGTGTCATGTCAAGGTAATGTAATTTTCATTGTATTCAGGTTGAAACTTGTCTGAAAACTCACTTTGAACAAAAGTTATGGCTGTTTTTTATCACAGGTCACAAAAAGCGTTTTCAATGCGAGAGAAGGCCAAAATGAACACTTTATGCATAACTCCTGTATTTTGAGGAAAACTGTGTGAAATCCACCTAAAATTTCAAGTTTATGCATCTTTCTATGCTTTCAGGTTGAAACTTGAATGAAAACTCACTTTGAACAAAAGTTATGGCTCTTTTGTATCACAGGTCACAAAAACTGTTTTCACAGCGAGAGAAGGCCAAAATGAACACTTCAAGCATAACTCCTGTATTTTGAGGAAAACTGTGTGAAATCCACCTAAAATTTCAAGTTTATGCATCTTTCTATGCTTCCAGGTTGAAACTTGACTCAAAACTCACTTTGAACAAAAGTCATGGCTGTTTTGTATCACAGGTCACAAATCGTGTTTTCTCAGCGAGAGAAGGCCAAAATGAACACTTCATGCAGAACTCCTGTATTTTGAGGAAAACTGCGTGAAATCCACCTGTAACTTCTATTTCATGCATCTTTCTATGCTTTCAGGTTGAAACTTGATTGAAAACTCATGTTTAAAAAAAGTTTTGGCTGTTTTGTATCACGGGTCACAAATAGAGTTTTCTCAGCGAGAGAAGGCCAAAATGAACACTTCATGCAGAACTCCTGTATTTTGAGGAAAACTGCGTGAAATCCACCTGTAACTTCTATTTCATGCATCTTTCTATGCTTTCAGGTTGAAACTTGAATGAAAACTCACTTTGAACAAAAGTTATGGCTGTTTTGTGTCACAGTTCCAAAATAGTGTTTTCTCAGCGAGAGAAGGCCAAAATGAACACTTCATGCATAACTCCTGTATTTTCAGGAAAACTGAGTTAAATCCACCTCTATCTTAAAGACAATGCATCTTTCTATGCTTTCAGGTTGAAACTTGACTGAAAACTCACTTTGAACAAAAGTTATGGCATTTTTGTATCACAGGTCACAAATAGTGTTTTCTCAGCGAGAGAAGGCCAAAATGAACACTTCATGCAGAACTCCCGTATTTTTTGGAAAAATGCCTAAAATCTACCTGTAACTTCCCTTTTATGCATCTTTCTATTCTTTCAAGTTGAAACTTGACTGAAAACTCACTTTGAACAAAAGTTATGGCATTTTTGTATCACAGGTCACAAATAGTGTTTTCTCAGCGAGAGAAGGCCAAAATGAACACTTAATGCAGAACTCCTGTATTTTTTGGAAAAATGCCTAAAATCTACCTGTAACTTCTCTTTTATGCATCTTTCTATTCTTTCAAGTTGAAACTTGACTGAAAACTCACTTTGAACAAAAGTTATGGCATTTTTGTGTCACAGGTCACAAATAGCGTTTTCTCAGCGAGAGAAGGCAAAAATGAACACTTCATGCAGAACTCCTGTATTTTGAGGAAAACTCACTGAAATCCACCTGCAACTTCAAGTTTATGCATCTTTCTATGCTTTCAGGTTGAAACTTGATTGAAAACTCATGTTTAAAAAAAGTTTTGGCTGTTTTGTATCACGGGTCACAAATAGTGTATTCTCAGCGAGAGAAGGCCAAAATGAACACTTCATGCAGAACTCCTGTATTTTGATGAAAACTGCGTGAAATCCACCTGTAACTTCAAGTTTATGCATCTTTCTATGCTTTCAGGTTGAACTTTCACTTCGAAGACATTTTGAAAAAAAATTACGTCTTTGATGATCACGGTTCACGAAGACTGTTTTCAAAACAAAAGAAGACATTTTAAACATTTCATGCAGAACTCTATTAGTTTGAGCAAAGCTGGCTTAAAAGCACCTGTTACTTCAAAGGTTTTCATCATTCTGTGTTTTCAGATTTGAAGTTCACTGAAAGGTCAGTGTGATCAAGAGTTCCAGCATTTGTGATCACAGGTCACACAATGCCTTTTACCAGCGACAGTCCTCTGGAGTGAACACTTCTTGCTGAACTCCCTTATTTTGAGGAAAACTGACTGAAATCCACGTGTCATGTCAAGGTAATGTAATTTTCATTGTATCCAGGTTGAAACTTGTCTGAAAACTCACTTTGAACAAAAGTTATGGCTGTTTTATATCAAAGGTCACAAATAGTGTTTTCGCAGCGAGAGAAGGCCAAAATGAACACTTCATGCATAACTCCTTTATTTTTTTGAAAACTGCATGAAATGAACCTGTAACTTCAAGGTTATGCATCTTTCTATGCTTTCAGGTTGAAACTTGACTGAAAACTTACTTTGAACAAAAGTTATGGCTGTTTTGTTTCACAGGTCACAAATAGTGTTTTCTAAGCGAGAGAAGGCCAAAATAAACACTTCATGAATAACTCTTGTATTTTAAGGAAAACTGAGTAAAATCCAACTATAACTTCAAGTTTATGCATCTTTCTATGCTTTCAGGTTCAAATTTGGCTGAAAACTCACTTTAAAAAAAAGTTATGGCTGTTTTGTGTCACAGGTCACAAATCGCGTTTTCTCAGCGAGAGAAGGCAAAAATGAACACTTCATATATAATTCTTGTATTTTTTGGAAAACTGAGTTAAATCCATCCTCTAACTTAAAGTTTATGCATCTTTCTATGCTTTTAGGTTGAAACTTGACTGAAAACTCACTTTGAAAAAAGTTATGGCTGTTTTGTATCACAGGTCACAAATCGCATTTTCTAAGCGAGAGAAGGCAAAAATGAACACTTCATTCATAACTCCTGTATTTTGAGGAAAACTGCATGAAATTCACCTGTAACTTCTCTTTCATGCATCTTCCTATGCTTTCAGGTTGAAACTTGACTGAAAACTCACTTTGAAAAAAAGTTATGGCTGTTTTATATCACAGGTCACAAATATTTTTTTCTCAGCGAGTGAAGGCCAAAATGAACACTTTATGCATGACTCCTGTTTCATTTTTGGAAAACTTCCTGAAATCCACCTGTAACTTCAAGTTTATGCATCTTTCTATGCTTTCAGGTTGAAACTTTACTGAAAATTCACTTTGAAAAATAGCTATGGCTGTTTTGTATCACACGTCACAAATAGCATTTTCTAAGCGAGAGAAGGCAAAAATGAACACTTCATGCAAAACTCCTGTATTTTGTGGAAAACTCAGTAAAATCCACCTTTTACTTCAAGTTTATGAATCTTTCTTTGCTTTCAGGTTGAAACTTGACTAAAAACTCACTTTGAAAAAAAGTTATAGCTGTTTTGTATCACAGGTCACAAATAGTGTTTTCTCAGCGAGAGAAGGCAAAAATGAACACTTCATTCATAACTCCTGTATTTTGAGGAAAACTGCATGAAATTCACCTGTAACTTCTCTTTCATGCATCTTTCTATGCTTTCAGGTAGAATCTTGACTAAAAACTCACTTTGAAAAAAGTTATGGCTGTTTTGTATCACAGGTCTCAAATAGCGTTGACTCAGCGAGAGAAGGCCAAAATGAACACTTCATGCATAACTCCTGTATTTTGTGGAAAACTCACTGAAATCCACCTGTAACTTCAAGTTTATGCATCTTTCTATGTTTTCAGGTTGAAACTTGACTGAAAACTCACTTTGAACAAAAGTTATGGCTGTTTTGTATCACAGGTCACAAATAGTGTTTTCTCAGTGAAAGAAGGACAAAATAAACACTTCATATATAATTCCTGTATTTTATGGAAAACTGAGTTAAAACCATCCTCTAACTTCAAGTTTATGCATCTTTCTATGCTTTCAGGTTGAAACTTGACTGAAAACTCACTTTGAAAAAAAGTTATGGCTGTTTTTTATCAAAGGTCACAAATAGCGTTTTCTCAGCGAGGGAAGGCCAAAATGAAAACTTCATGCATGACTCCTGTATTTTTTTGAAAACTGCATGAAATCCACTTCTAACTTAAAGATAAGGCATCTTTCTATGTTTTCAGGTTGAAACTTGACTGAAAACTCACTTTGAAAAAAAGTTATGGCTGTTTTGTATCAGAGGTCACAAATATTGTTTTCTCAGCGAGTGAAGGCCAAAATGAACACTTCATGCATAACTCCTCTATTTTTTGGTAAACTGAGTGAAATCCACCTGTATCTTCTCTTTTATGCATCTTTCTATACTTTCAGGTTTAAATTTGACTGAAAACTCAATTTGAACAAAAGTCAGGGCTGTTTGTATCACAGGTCACAAATAGCGTTTTCTCAGCGAGAGAAGGCACAAAACGAACACTTCATGCATTGCTACTGTATTTTTTTGAAAACTGCATGAAATCCACTCCAACTTCAAGTTTATGCATCTTTCTATGCTTTCAGGTTGAAACTTGACTGAAAACTCACTTTAAACAAAAGTTATGGCTGTTTTTTATCACAGGTCACAAATAGCGTTTTCTCAGCGAGAGAAGGCCAAAATGAACACTTCATGCATAACTCCTGTATTTTGAGGAAAACTGCCTGAAATCCACCTCTAACTTCTCTTTTATGCATCTTTCTATGATTTCATGTTGAAACTTGACTGAAAACTCACTTTGAAAAAAAGTTATGGCTGTTTTGTATCACAGGTCACGAATAGTGTTTTCTCAGCAAGAGAAGGCCAAAATGAACACTTCATGCATAACTCCCGTATTTTGAGGAAAACTGCATGAAATCCACCTGTAACTTCAAGTTTATGCATCTTTCTATGCTTTCAGGTTGAACTTTCACTTCAAAGTCATTTTGCAAAAAAATTACGTCTTTGATGTCACGGTTCACGAAGACTGTTTTCAAAACAAAAGAAGACATTTTAAACATTTCATGCAGAACTTCATTACTTTGACCAAAGCTGGCTTAAAAGCACCTGTTACTTTCAAAGGTTTTCATCATTCTGTGTTTTCAGATTTGAAGTTCACTGAAAGGTCAGTGTGATCCAGAGTTCCAGCATTTGTGATCACAGGTCACACAATGCCTTTTACCAGCGAGAGTCCTCTGGAGTGAAAAGTTCATGCTGAACTCCCTTATTTAGAAGAAAACTGACTGAAATCCACGTGTCATGTCAAGGTAATGTAATTTTTTATTGTATTCAGTTTGAAACTTTCCTGAAAATTCACTTTGAACAAAAGCTTTGGCTGTTTTGTATCACAGGTCACATATACCGTTTTCTCAGCGAGAGAAGGCCAAAATGAACACTTCATGCATAACTCCTTTATTTTTTAGAAAACTGCATAAAATCCACCTCTAACTTAAAGTTTATGCATCTTTCTATGCTTTCAGGTTGAAACTTGACTGAAAACTCATTTTGAACAAAAGTTATGGCTGTTTTGTATCACAGGTTACAAATAGCGTTTTCTCAGCGAGTAAAGGCCAAAATGAACACTTCATGCATAACTTCTGTATTTTTGGGAAAACTGCATGAAATCCACCTGTAACTTCAAGTTTATGCATCTTTCTGTGCTTTCAGGTGGAAACTTGACAGAAATCTAGCTTTGAACAAAAGTTAAGGTTTTTTTTTTATTATCACTGGTCACAAATAGCGTTTTCTCAGCGAGAGATGGCCAAAATGAAAACTTCATGCATAACTCCTGTATTTTTTGGAAAACTGCATGAAATCCACCTGTAACTTCAAGTTTATGCATCTTTCTGTTTTTTCAGGTTGAAACTTTCCTGAAAATTCACTTTGAACAAAAGCTTTGGCTGTTTTGTATCACAGGTCACATATACCGTTTTCTCAGCGAGAGAAGGCCAAAATGAACACTTCATGCATAACTCCTTTATTTTTTAGAAAACTGCATAAAATCCACCTCTAACTTAAAGTTTATGCATCTTTCTATGCTTTCAGGTTGAAACTTGACTGAAAACTCATTTTGAACAAAAGTTATGGCTGTTTTGTATCACAGGTTACAAATAGCGTTTTCTCAGCGAGAAAAGGCCAAAATGAACACTTCATGCATAACTTCTGTATTTTTGGGAAAACTGCATGAAATCCACCTGTAACTTCAAGTTTATGCATCTTTCTGTGCTTTCAGGTGGAAACTTGACAGAAATCTAGCTTTGAACAAAAGTTAAGGTTTTTTTTTTATTATCACTGGTCACAAATAGCGTTTTCTCAGCGAGAGATGGCCAAAATGAAAACTTCATGCATAACTCCTGTATTTTTTGGAAAACTGCATGAAATCCACCTGTAACTTCAAGTTTATGCATCTTTCTGTTTTTTTAGGGTTGAAACTTTACTGTAAACTCACTTTGAACAAAAGTTATGGCTGTTTTGTATCACAGGTCACAAATAGTGTTTTCTCAGCGAGAGAAGGCCAAAATGAACACTTCATGCATCACTCCTGTATTTTGAGGAAAACTGCCTGAAATCCACCTCTAACTTAAAGATTATGCATCTTTCTATGCTTTCAGGTTGAAACTTGACTGAAAACTCACTTTGAACAAAAGTTATGGCTCTTTTGTATCACAGGTCACAAATAGCGTTTTCTCAGCGAGAGAAGGCCAAAATGAACACTTCATGCATAACTCCTGTATTTTGAGGAAAACTGCCTGAAATCCACCTCTTACGTCAAGTTCATGCATCTGTGTATGCTTTCAGGTTGAAACTTGATTGAAAACTCACTTTGAACAAAAGTTATGGCTGTTTTGTATCACAGGTCACAAATAGCGTTTTCTCAGCGAAAAAAGGCCAAAATGAACACTTCATGCATAACTCCTGTATTTTGAGGGAAACTGCCTGAAATCCACCTCTAACTACTCTTTTATGCATCTTTCTATGCTTTCAGGTTGAAACTTGACTGAAAACTCACTTTGAAAAAAAGTTATGTCTGTTTTGTATCACAGGTCACAAATAGTGTTTTCTCAGCGAGAGAAGGCCAAAATGAACACTTCATGCAGAACTCCTGTATTTTGATGAAAACTCACTGAAATCAAGCTGTAACTTCAAGTTTATGCATCTTTCTATGCTTTCAGTTTGAAACTTGACTGAAAACTCACTTTGAACAAAAGTTATGGCATTTTTGTATCACAGGTCACAAATAGTGTTTTCTCAGCGAGAGAAGGCCAAAATGAAAACTTCATTCATAACTCCTGTATTTTTTGGAAAACTGCATGAAATCCACCTGTAACTTGAAGTTTATGCATCTTTCTATGCTTTCAGGTTGAAACTTGACTGAAAAATCACTTTGAAGAAAAGTTATGGCATTTTTGTATCACAGGTCACAAATAGTGTTTTCTCAGCGAGAGAAGGCCAAAATGAACACTTCATGCATAACTCCTTTATTTTTTAGAAAACTGCATAAAATCCACCTCTAACTTAAAGTTTATGCATCTTTCTATGCTTTCAGGTTGAAACTTGACTGAAAACTCATTTTGAACAAAAGTTATGGCTGTTTTGTATCACAGGTTACAAATAGCGTTTTCTCAGCGAGAAAAGGCCAAAATGAACACTTCATGCATAACTTCTGTATTTTTGGGAAAACTGCATGAAATCCACCTGTAACTTCAAGTTTATGCATCTTTCTGTGCTTTCAGGTGGAAACTTGACAGAAATCTAGCTTTGAACAAAAGTTAAGGGTTTTTTTTTATTATCACTGGTCACAAATAGCGTTTTCTCAGCGAGAGATGGCCAAAATGAAAACTTCATGCATAACTCCTGTATTTTTTGGAAAACTGCATGAAATCCACCTGTAACTTCAAGTTTATGCATCTTTCTGTTTTTTCAGGTTGAAACTTTACTGTAAACTCACTTTGAACAAAAGTTATGGCTGTTTTGTATCACAGGTCACAAATAGTGTTTTCTCAGCGAGAGAAGGCCAAAATGAACACTTCATGCATCACTCCTGTATTTTAAGG
Source organism: Aulostomus chinensis (assembly GCF_037954235.1). Taxonomy (NCBI): domain Eukaryota; kingdom Metazoa; phylum Chordata; class Actinopteri; order Syngnathiformes; family Aulostomidae; genus Aulostomus; species Aulostomus chinensis. Next base: position 497,052 of record NW_028234167.1, read on the forward strand.
AAAACTGCCTGAAATCCACCTCTAACTTAAAGATTATGCATCTTTCTATGCTTTCAGGTTGAAACTTGACTGAAAACTCACTTTGAACAAAAGTTATGGCTCTTTTGTATCACAGGTCACAAATAGCGTTTTCTCAGCGAGAGAAGGCCAAAATGAACACTTCATGCATAACTCCTGTATTTTGAGGAAAACTGCCTGAAATCCACCTCTTACGTCAAGTTCATGCATCTGTGTATGCTTTCAGGTTGAAACTTGATTGAAAACTCACTTTGAACAAAAGTTATGGCTGTTTTGTATCACAGGTCACAAATAGCGTTTTCTCAGCGAAAAAAGGCCAAAATGAACACTTCATGCATAACTCCTGTATTTTGAGGAAAACTGCCTGAAATCCACCTCTAACTACTCTTTTATGCATCTTTCTATGCTTTCAGGTTGAAACTTGACTGAAAACTCACTTTGAAAAAAAGTTATGTCTTTTTTGTATCACAGGTCACAAATAGTGTTTTCTCAGCGAGAGAAGGCCAAAATGAACACTTCATGCAGAACTCCTGTATTTTGATGAAAACTCACTGAAATCAAGCTGTAACTTCAAGTTTATGCATCTTTCTATGCTTTCAGTTTGAAACTTGACTGAAAACTCACTTTGAACAAAAGTTATGGCATTTTTGTATCACAGGTCACAAATAGTGTTTTCTCAGCGAGAGAAGGCCAAAATGAAAACTTCATTCATAACTCCTGTATTTTTTGGAAAACTGCATGAAATCCACCTGTAACTTGAAGTTTATGCATCTTTCTATGCTTTCAGGTTGAAACTTGACTGAAAAATCACTTTGAAGAAAAGTTATGGCATTTTTGTATCACAGGTCACAAATAGTGTTTTCTCAGCGAGAGAAGGCCAAAATGAACACTTCATGCATAACTCCTGTATTTTTTGGAAAACTGACTGAAATCCACCTGTTACTTCAAGTTTATGCATCTTTCTATGCTTTCAGGTTGAAACTTGACTGAAAACTCACTTTGAACAAAAGTTATGGCTTTTTTGTATCACGTCACAAATAGCGTTTTCTCAGCGAGAGAAGGCCAAAATGAAAACTTCATGCACAACTCCTATATTTTGAGGAGAACTTAGTGAAATCCACCTGTAACTTCTCTTTTGTGCATCTTTATATGCTTTCAGGTTGAAACTTGACTGAAAACTCACTTTGAACAAAAGTTATGACTGTTTTTGTATCACAGGTCACAAATAGTGTTTTCTCAGCGAGAGAAGGCCAAAATGAAAACTTCATGCATAACTCCTGTATTTTTTGGAAAACAGCATGAAATCCACCTGTTACTTCTCTTTTATGCATCTTTCTAAGCTTTCAGGTTGAAACTTGACTGAAAACTCACTTTGAACAAAAGTTATGGCTGTTTTGTATCACAGGTCACAAATAGCGTTTTCTAAGCGAGAGAAGGCCAAAATGAACACTTCATGCATTACTCCTGTATTTTGAGGAAAACTGAGTGAAATCCACGTGTAACCTCAAGTTTATGCATCTTTCTATGCTTTCAGGTTGAAACTTGACTGAAAACTCACTTTGAACAAAAATTATGGCTGTTTTGTATAAAAGATCAAAAATAGCGTATATCAAGCGAGAGAAGGAAAAAATGAACATTTCATGCAAAACTCCTGTATTTTGAGAAGAACTGCATGAAATCCACCTCTGACTTCAAGTTTATGCATCGTTCTGTGCTTTCAGGTTGAAACTTGACTGAAAACTCACTTTGAACAAAAGTTATGGCTGTTTATTTTCACAGATCACAAATAGTGTTTTTACAGCGAGAGAAGGCCAAAATGAACACTTCATGCATAACTCCTGTATTTTGAGGAAAACTGCGTGAAATTAACCTGTAACTTCAAGTTTATGCATCTTTCTATTCTTTCAGGTTGAAACTTGACTGAAAACTCACTTTGAAGAAAAGTTATGGCTGTTTTGTATCACAGGGCACAAATAGTGTTTTCTCAGGGAGAGAAGGCCAAAATGAACACTTCATGAATAACTCCTCTATTTTTTGAAAAAATGACTAAAATCGACCTGTAACATCTAGTTTATGCATTTTTCTATGCTTTCAGGTTGGAACTTGTCTGAAAACTCACTTTTAACAAAAGTTATGTCTCTTTTGTATCACAGGTCACAAATTTCATTTTCACAGCGAGAGAAGGCCAAAATGAACACCTCATGCATAACTCCTGTATTTTGAGGAAAACTGAGTGAAATCCACCCATTAACTTCAAGTTCATGCATCTTTCTATGCTTTCAGGTTGAAACTTGTCTGAAAACTCACTTTTAAAAAAAGTAATGGCTTTTTTGTATCACAGGTCACAAATAGCGTTTTCAGTGCGAGAGAAGGCCAAAATGAAAACTTCATGCATAACTCCTGTATTTTGAGGAATACTGCCTGAAATCCACCTCTAACTCAAAGTTAAGGCATCTTTCTATTCTTTCAGGTTGAAACTTGACTGAAAACTCACTTTGAACAAAAGTTTTGGCTGTTTTGTATCACAGGTCACAAATAGCGTTTTCTCAGCGAGAGAAGGCCAAAATGAACACTTCATGCATAACTCCTGTATTTTTTTGAAAACTTCATGAAATCCACCTCTAACTTAAAGAATATGCATCTTTCTATAATTTCTGGTTAAAACATGACTGAAAACTCACTTTGAACAAAAGTTATGGCTGTTTTGTATCACAGGTCACAAATAGCGTTTTCTCAGCAAGAGAAGGCCAAAATGAACACTTCATGCATAACTCCTGTATTTTTAGTAAAACTGCCTGAAATCCACCTGTAACTTCAAGTTTATGCATCTTTAAATGCTTTCAGGTTGAAACTTGACTGAAAACTCACTTTGAACAAAGGTTATGGCTGTTTTGTATCACAGGTCACAAATAACGTTTTCTCAGTGAGCGAAGGCCAAAATGAAAACTTCATGCATAACTCCTGTATTTTGAGGAAAACTAAGTTAAATCCACCTTTAACTTCTCTTTTACGCATCTTTCTATGCTTTCAGGTTGAAACTTGACTGAAAACTCACTTTGAACAAAAGTTATGGCTGTTTTGTATCACAGGTCACAAATAGCGTTTTCTCAGCAAGAGAAGGCCAAAATGAACACTTCATGCATAACTCCTGTATTTTTAGTAAAACTGCCTGAAATCCACCTGTAACTTCAAGTTTATGCATCTTTAAATGCTTTCAGGTTGAAACTTGACTGAAAACTCACTTTGAACAAAGGTTATGGCTGTTTTGTATCACAGGTCACAAATAGCGTTTTCTCAGCAAGAGAAGGCCAAAACAAACACTTCATGCATAACTCCTGTATTTTCAAGAAAACTGAGTGAAATCCACCTATAACTTCTCTTTCATGCATCTTTTTATGCTTTCAGGTTGAAACTTGACTGAAAATTCACTTTGAAAAATGTATGGCTGTTTTGTATCACAGGCCACAAATAGCATTTTCTCAGCGAGAGAAGGCCAAAATGAAAACTTCATGCATAACTCCTGTATTTTGAGGAAAACTAAGTTAAATCCACCTTTAACTTCTCTTTTACGCATCTTTCTATGCTTTCAGGTTGAAACTTGACTGAAAACTCACTTTGAACAAAAGTTATGGCTTTTTTGTATCACAGGTCACAAACAGTGTTTTCTCAGCGAGAGAAGGCCAAAATGAACACTTCATGCATAACTCCTGTATTTTGAGTAAAATATCCTGAAATCCACCTATAACTTCAAGTTTATGCATCTTTCTATGCTTTCAGGTTGAAACTTGACTAAAAACTCACTTTGAACAAAAGTTATGGCTGTTTTGTATCACAGGTCACAAATAGTGTTATCTCAGCAAGAGATGGCCAAAATGAACGCTTCATGCATAACTCCTGTATTTTGAGGTAAACTGAGTGAAATCCACCTCTAACGTCTCTTTTATGCATATTTCTATGCTTTCAGGTTGAAACATGACTGAAAAATCACTTTGAACAAAAGTTATGGCATTTTGTATCACAGGTCACAAATAGCGTTTTCTCAGCGAGAGAAGGCCAAAATGAACACTTCATGCATAACTCCTGTATTTTTCGCAAAACTGAGTGAAATCCACCTGTAACTTCAAGTTTATGCATCTTTCAATGCTTTCAGGTTGAAACTTGACAGAAAACTTACTTTGAACAAAAGTTATGGCTGTTTTGTATCACAGGTCACAAATAGCGTTTTCTCAGCAAGAGAAGGCCAAAATGAACACTTCATGCATAACTCCTGTATTTTGAGGGAAACTGTGTGAAATCCACCTGTAAATCCAAATTTATGCATCTTTCTACGCTTTCAGGGTGAAACTTCACTGAAAACCCACTTTCAACAAAAGTTATGGCTGTTTTGTATCACAGGTCAAAAATAGTGTTATCTCAGCGAGAAAAGGCCAAAAAGAACACTTCATGCATAACTCCTGTATTTTGAGGAAAATTAAGTTAAATCCACCTGTAACTTCACGTTTATGCATCTTTCTATGCTTTCAGGTTTAAACTTGACTGAAAACTCACTTTGAACAAAAGTTATGGCTGTTTTGTATCACAGGTCACAAAAAGTGTTTTCTCAGCGAGAGAAGGCCAAAATGAACACTTCATGCATAACTCCTGTATTTTGAGGAAAACTAACTGAAATCAAGCTGTAACTTCTCTTTTATGCATCTTTCAATGCTTTCCGGTTGAATCTTGATTGAAAACTCACTTTGAACAAAAGTTATGGCTGTTTTGTATCACAGGTCAAAAAAAGTGTTTTCTCAGCGAGAGAAGGCCAAAATGAACACTTCATGCAGAACTCCTGTATTTTTTGGAAAACTGCATGAAATCTACCTGTAACTTAAAGTTTATTCATCTTTCTATGCTTTCAGGTTGAAACCTGACTGAAAACTCACTTTGAACAAAAGTTATGGCTGTTTTGTAACACAGGTCACAAATAGTGTTTTCTCAGCGAGAGAAGGCCAAAATGAACACTTCATGCATAACTCCTGTATTTTGAGGAAAACTGAGTGAAATCCACCTGTAATTTCAAATTTATGCATCTTTCTATGCTTTCAGGTTGAAACTTGACTGAAAACTCACTTTTAACAAAAGTTATGGCTTTTTTGTATCACAGGTCACAAATAGCATTTTCTCAGCGAGAGAAGGCCAAAATGAACACTTCTTGCTGAACTCCCTTATTTTCAGGAAAACTGACTGAAATCCACCTGTAACTTCTCTTTTATGCATCTTTCTATGCTTTCAGGTTGAAACTTGACTGAAAACTCACTTTGAACAAAAGTTATGGCTGTTTTTTATCACAGGTCACAAATAGCTTTTTCTCAGCGAGAGAAGGCAAAAATGAACACTTCATGCATAACTCCTGTATTTTGAAGAAAACTGCATGAAATCCACCTGTAACTTCTCTTTTATGCATCTTTCTATGCTTTCAGGTTGAAATTTGACTGAAAACTCACTTTGAACAAAAGTTATGGCATTTTTGTATCACAGGTCCCAAATAGCGTTTCCTCAGCGAGAGAAGGCCAAAATGAACACTTCATTCAGAACCACTGTATTTTTTTTAAAACTGCATGAAATCCATCCGTAACTTCAAGTTTCTGCATCTTTCTATGCTTTCAGGTTGAAACTTGACTGAAAACTCACTTTGACAAAAAGTTATGGCTGTTTTGTATCACAGGTCACAAATAGCGTTTTCTCAGCGAGAGAAGGCAATAATGAACACTTCATGCATAACTCCTGTATTTTTCGCAAAACTGAGTGAAATCCACCTGTAACTTCAAGTTTATGCATCTTTCAATGCTTTCAGGTTGAAACTTGACAGAAAACTTACTTTGAACAAAAGAAAGGTCAGTGTGATCAAGATTTCCAGCATTTGTAATCACAGGTCACACAAAGCCTTTTACTAGCGAGAGTCCTCTGGAGTAAACACTTCTTGCTAAACTCCCTTATTTTCAGGAAAACTAAGTGAAATCCACCTGTAACTTCTCTTTTATGCATCTTTCTATGCTTTCAGGTTGAAACTTGAAGAAGGCCAAAATGAACACTTCATTCAGAACTTCAAGTTTCAAGTTTATGCATCTTTCTCTGATTTTAGGTGGAAACTTGATTGAAAACTCACTTTGAACAAAAGTTCTGGCTGTTTTGTATCACAGGTCACAAATAGCATTTTCTCATCAAGAGAAGGCCAAAATGAACACTTTATGCATAACTCCTGTATTTTGAGGAAAACTGTGTGAAATCCACCTGTAACTTCAAGTTTATGCATCTTTCTTTGCTTTCAAGTTGAAACTTGACTGAAAACTCACTTTGAACAAAAGTTATGGCTTTTTTGTATCACAGGTCACAAATAGTGTTTCCTCAGCGAGAGAAGGCAAAAATGAACACTTCATGCAGAACTGCTGTATTTTGATGAAAACTGAGTGAAATCCACCTGTAACTTGTCTTTTATGCATCTTTCTATGCTTTAAGGTCGAACTTTCATTTCGAAGTCATTTTGAAAAAAAATTATGTCTTTGATGATCAAGGTTCACTAAGACTGTTTTCAAAACAAAAGAAGACTTTTTAATCATTTCATGCAGAACTCCATTAGTTTGAGCAAAGCTGGCTTAAAAGCACCTGTTACTTCAAAGGTTTTCATCATTCTGTGTTTTCAGATTTGAAGTTCACTGAAAGATCAGTGTGATCAAGAGTTCCAGCATTTGTGATCACAGGTCACACAATGCCTTTTACCAGCGAGAGTCTTCTGGAGTGAACACTTCTTGCTGAACTCCCTTATTTTCAGGAAAACTGACTGAAATCCACGTTTCATGTCAAGATAATGTAATTTTCAGTGTATTCAGGTTGAAACTTGACTGAAAACAAACTTTGAACAAAAGTTTTGGCTGTTTTGTATCATGGGTCACAAATAGCGTTTTCACAGCAAGAGAAGGACAAAATGAACACTTCATGCAGAACTCCTTTATTTTTTGCAAAACTTCATGAAATCCAACTCTAACTTCAAGTTTATGCATCTTTCAATGCTTTCAGTTTGAAACTTGACTGAAATTTCACTTGGAACAGAAGTTATTGCTGTTTTGTATCACAGGTCACAAATAGTGTTTTCTCAGCGAGAGAAGGCCTAAATGAACACTTCATGCATAACTCCTGTATTTTGAGGAAAACTGAGTGAAATCCACCTGTAACTTAAAGTTTTATGCATCTTTCTATGCTTTCAGGTTGACACTTGACTGAAAACTCACTTTGAAAAAAAGTTATGATTGTTTTGTATCATAGGTCACAAATAGTGTTTTCTCAGTGAGAGAAGGCCAAAATGAACACTTCATGCATGACTAATTTTTTTTTTGAAAACTAAGTGAAATCCACCTGTAACTTTAAGTGTATGCATCTTTCTATGCTTTCCGTTTGAAACGTCACTGAAAACTCACTTTGAACAAAAGTTATGGCTGTTTTGTATCACAGGTCACAAATAGTGTTTTCTCAGTGAGAGAAGGCCAAAATGAACACTTCATGCATAACTCCTGTATTTTGAGGAAAACTGACTGAAATTCACCTATAACTTCTCTTTTACGCATCTTTCTATGATTTAAGGTCGAACTTTCACTTCAAAGTCATTTTGAAAAAAAATTATGTCTTTGATGATCGAGGTTCACGAAGACTGTTCTCAAAACAAAAGAAGACTTTTTAATCATTTCATGCAGAACTCCATTAGTTTGAGTAAAGCTGGCTTAAAAGCACTTGTAACTTCAAAAGTTTTCATCATTCTGTGTTTTCAGATTTGAAGTTCACTGAAAGGTCAGTGTGATCAAGAGTTTCCAGCATTTGTGATCACAGGTCACACAATGCCTTTTACCTGCGAGAGTCCTCTGGAGTGAACACTTCTTGCTGAACTCCCTTATTTTCAGGAAAACTGACTGAAATCCACGTTTCATGTCGAGGTAATGTCATTTTCAGTGTATTCAGGTTGAAACTTGTCGGAAAACTGACTTTGAACAAAAGTTATGGCTGTTTTGTATCACAGGTCACAAGTAGTGTTTTCTCAGCGAGAGAAAGCCAAAATGAACATTTCATGCATAACATCTGTATTTTGAGGAAAACTGAGTGAAATCCACCTGTAACTTCAAGTTAGTGAATCTTTCTTTGCTTTCAGGCTGAAACTTGACTGAAAACTCACTTTCAACAAATGTTATGGCTGTTTTGTATCACAGATCACAAATAGTGTTTTCTCAGCGATAGAAGGTCAAAATGAAAACTTCATGCATAACTGCTGTATTTTGAGGAAAACTGCATGAAATCCACCTGTAACTTCAAGTTTATGCATCTTTCTATGCTTTCAAGTTGAAACTTGACTGAAAACTCACTTTGAACAAAAGTTATGGCTGTTTTGTATCACAGGTCACATATAGCGTTTTCTCAGGGAGAGAAGGCCAAAATTAACACTTCATGCATAACTCCTGTATTTTGAGGAAAACTGCATGAAATCCACCTCTAACTTCTCTTTTACGCATCTTTCTATGATTTAAGGTCGAACTTTCACTTCAAAGTCATTTTGAAAAAAAATTATGTCTTTGATGATCGAGGTTCACGAAGACTGTTCTCAAAACAAAAGAAGACTTTTTAATCATTTCATGCAGAACTCCATTAGTTTGAGCAAAGCTGGCTTAAAAGCACTTGTTACTTCAAAAGTTTTCATCATTCTGTGTTTTCAGATTTGAAGTTCACTGAAAGGTCAGTGTGATCAAGAGTTCCAGCATTTGTGATCACAGGTCACACAATGCCTTTTACCTGCGAGAGTCCTCTGGAGTGAACACTTCTTGCTGAACTCCCTTATTTTCAGGAAAACTGACTGAAATCCACGTTTCATGTCGAGGTAATGTAATTTTCAGTGTATTCAGGTTGAAACTTGTCGGAAAACTGACTTTGAACAAAAGTTATGGCTGTTTTGTATCACAGGTCACAAGTAGTGTTTTCTCAGCGAGAGAAGGCCAAAATGAACACTTTATGCATAACTCCTGCATTTTGAGGAAAACTGAGTGAAATCTACCTGCAACTTCTTTTTTATGCATCTTTCTATGTTTTCAGGTTGAAACTTGACTGAAAACTCACTTTGAACAAAAGTTATGGCTGTTTTGTATCACAGTTCACAAATAGCTTTTTCTCAGCGATAGAAGGTCAAAATGAAAACTTCATGCATAACTCCTGTAATTTGAGGAAAACTGCATGAAATCCAACTGTAACTTCAAGTTTATGCATCTTTCTATGCTTTCAGGTTGAACTTTCACTTCGAAGTCATTTTGAAAAAAAATTACGTCTTTGATGTCACGGTTCACGAAGACTGTTTTCAAAACAAAAGAAGACATTTTAAACATTTCATGCAGAACTCTATTAGTTTGACCAAAGCTGGCTTAAAAGCACCTGTTACTTCAAAGGTTTTCATCATTCTGTGTTTTCAGATTTGAAGTTCACTGAAAGGTCAGTGTGATCAAGAGTTCCAGCATTTGTGATCACAGGTCACACAATGCATTTTACCAGCGAGAGTCCTCTGGAGTGAACACTTCTTGCTGAACTCCCTTATTTTGAGGAAAACTGACTGAAATCCACGTGTCATGTCAAGGTAATGTAATTTTCATTGTATTCAGGTTGAAACTTGTCTGAAAACTCACTTTGAACAAAAGTTATGGCTGTTTTGTATCACAGGTCACAAATAGCGTTTTCACAGCGAGAGAAGGCCAAAATGAAAACTTTATGCATAACTCCTTTATTTTGAGGAAAACTGTGTGAAATCCACCTGTAACTTCAAGTTTATGTATCTTTCTATGCTTTCAGGTTGAAACTTGACTGAAAACTCACTTTGAACAAAAGTTATGGCTGTTTTGTATCACAGGTCACAAGTAGTGTTTTCTCAGCGAGAGAAGGCCAAAATGAACATTTCATGTATAACATCTGTATTTTGAGGAAAACTGAGTGAAATCTACCTGCAACTTCTTTTTTATGCATCTTTCTATGTTTTCAGGTTGAAACTTGACAGAAAACTCACTTTGAACAAAAGTTATGGCTGTTTTGTATCACAGTTCACAAATAGCGTTTTCTCAGCGATAGAAGACCAAATTGAACACTTCATGCATAACTCCTGTATTTTGAGGAAAACTGAGTGAAATCCACCTGTAACTTCAAGTTAATGAATCTTTCTTTGCTTTCAGGCTGAAACTTGACTGAAAACTCACTTTCAACAAATGTTATGGCTGTTTTGTATCACAGATCACAAATACTGTTTTCTCAGCGATAGAAGGTCAAAATGAAAACTTCATGCATAATTCCTGTATTTTGAGGAAAACTGCATGAAATCCACCTGTAACTTCAAGTTTATGCATCTTTCTATGCTTTCAGGTTGAACTTTCACTTCGAAGTCATTTTGAAAAAAAATTACGTCTTTGATGTCACGGTTCACGAAGACTGTTTTCAAAACAAAAGAAGACATTTTAAACATTTCATGCAGAACTCTATTAGTTTGAGCAAAGCTGGCTTAAAATCACCTGTTACTTCAAAGGTTTTCATCATTCTGTGTTTTCAGATTTGAAGTTCACTGAAAGGTCAGTGTGATCAAGAGTTCCAGCATTTGTGATCACAGGTCACACAATGCCTTTTACCAGCGAGAGTCCTCTGGAGTGAACACTTCTTGCTGAACTCCCTTATTTTGAGGAAAACTGACTGAAATCCACGTGTCATGTCAAGGTAATGTAATTTTCATTGTATTCAGGTTGAAACTTGTCTGAAAACTCACTTTGAACAAAAGTTATGGCTGTTTTGTATCACAGGTCACAAATAGTGTCTTCTCAGCGAGAGTAGGCCAAAATGAACACTTTATGCATAACTCCTGTATTTTGAGGAAAACTGCATGAAATCCACCTGTAACTTCAAGTTTATGTATCTTTCTATGCTTTCAGGTTGAAACTTGATTGAAAACTCACTTTGAACAAAAGTTATGTCTGTTTTGTATCACAGATTCAAAATAGTGTTTTCTCTGCGAGAGAAGGCCAAAATGAATACTTCATGCATAACTCCTGTATTTTGAGGAAAACTGAGTGAAATTCACCTGTAACTTAAAGTCCATGCATCTTTCTCTGCTTTCAGGTTGAAACTTGACTGAAAACTCACTTTTAAACAAAAGTTATGGCTGTTTTGTATCACAGGTCACAAATAGTGTCTTCTCAGCGAGAGTAGGCCAAAATGAACACTTCATGCATAACTCCTGTATTTTGAGGAAAACTGCATGAAATCCACCTCTAACTTCAAGTTTGTGCATCTTTCTATGCTTTCAGGTTGAAACTTGATTGAAAACTCACTTTGAAATTAAGTTATGGCTGTTTTGTATCACAGGTCACAAATTGTGTATTCTCAGCGAGAGAAGGTCAAAATGAATACTTCATGCATTACTCCTGTATTTTCAGGAAAACTGAGTGAAATCCTCCTGTAACTTCTCTTTTATGCATCTTTCTATACTTTCAGTTTGAAACTTGACTGAAAATTCACTTTGAACAAAAGTTATGGCTGTTTTGTATCACAGGTCACAAATAGAGTTTTCTCAGCGAGAGAAGGCCAAAATGAACACTTCATGCATAACTCCTGTATTTTGAGGAAAATTGCGTGAAATTCATCTGTAACTTCAAGTTTATACATCTTTCTATGCTTTCAGGTTGAGACTTGACTGAAAACTCACTCTGAACAAAAGTTATGGCTGTTTTGTATCTCAGGTCACAAATATCGTTTTCACCGTGAGAGAAGGCCAAAATGAACACATCATGCATAACTCCTGTATTTTCAGGAAAACTGAGTTAAATCCACCTCTAACTTAAAGACTATGCATCTTTCTATGCTTTCAGGTTGAAACTTTCACTTTGAAGTCATTTTGAAAAAAAATTACGTCTTTGATGATCACTGTTCATGAAGACTGTTTTCAAAACAAAAGAAGACATTTTAAACATTTCATGCAGAACTCCATTAGTTTGAGCAAAGCTGGCTTAAAAGCACCTGTTACTTCAAAGGTTTTCATCATTCTGTGTTTTCCTTTTTTAAGTTCACTGAAAGGTCGGTGTGATCAAGAGTTCCAGCATTTGTGATCACAGGTCACACAATGCCTTTTACCAGCGAGAGTCCTCTGGAGTGAACACTTCATGCTGAACTCCCTTATTTAGAAGAAAACTGACTGAAATCCACGTGTCATGTCAAGGTAATGTAATTTTCATTGTATCCAGGTTGAAACTTGTCTGAAAACTCACTTTGAACAAACCTTATGGCTGTTTTGTATCACAGGTCACAAATAGTGTTTTCTCAGCGAGAGAAGGCCAAAATGAACACTTCATGCATAACTCCTGTATTTTCAAGAAAACTGAGTGAAATCCACCTATAACTTCTCTTTCATGCATCTTTCTATGCTTTCAGGTTGAAACTTGACTGAAAATTCACTTTGAAAAAAGTTATGGCTGTTTTGTATCACAGGCCACAAATAGCGTTTTCTCAGCGAGCGAAGGCCAAAATGAAAACTTCATGCATAACTCCTGTATTTTGAGGAAAACTAAGTTAAATCCACCTTTAACTTCTCTTTTACGCATCTTTCTATGCTTTCAGGTTGAAACTTGACTGAAAACTCACTTTGAACAAAAGTTATGGTTGTTTTGTATCACAGGTCACAAACAGTGTTTTCTCAGCGAGAGAAGGCCAAAATGAACACTTCATGCATAACTCCTGTATTTTGAGTAAAATTGCCTGAAATCCACCTATAACTTCAAGTTTATGCATCTTTCTATGCTTTCAGGTTGAACTTTCACTTCGAAGTCATTTTGAAAAAAAATTACGTCTTTGATGTCACGGTTCACGAAGACTGTTTTCAAAACAAAAGAAGACATTTTAATCATTTCATGCAGAACTCCATTAGTTTAACCAAAGCTGGCTTTAAAGCACCTGTTACTTCAAAGGTTTTCATCATTCTGTGTGTTCAGATTTGAAGTTCACTGAAAGGTCAGTGTGATCAAGAGTTCCAGCATTTATGATCAAAGGTCACACAATGCCTTTTACCAGTGAGAGTCTTCTGGAGTGAACACTTCATGCTGAACTCCCTTATTTAGAGGAAAACTGACTGAAATCCACGTTTAATGTCAAGGTAATGTAATTTTCATTGTATCCAGGTTTAAACTTGTCTGAAAACTCACTTTGAACAAAAGTTATGGCTGTTTTGTATCACAGGTCAAAAAGCGTTTTCTCAGCAAGAGAAGGCCAAAATGAACATTTCATGCATAACTCCTGTATTTTGAGGTAAACTGAGTGAAATCCACCTCTAACTTCTCTTTTATGCATCTTTCTATGCTTTCAGGTTGAAACTTGACAGAAAATTCACTTTGAAAAAAGTTATGGCTGTTTTGTATCACAGGTCACAAATAGTGTTATCTCAGCAAGAGAAGGCCAAAATGAATGCTTCATGCATAACTCCTGTATTTTGAGGAAAACTGAGTGAAATCCACCTCTAACGTCGCTTTTATGCATCTTTCTATGCTTTCAGGTTGAAACTTGACTGAAAACTCACTTTGAACAAAAGTTTTGGCTGTTTTGTATCACAGGTCACAAATAGCGTTTTCTCAGCAAGAGAAGGCCAAAATGAACACTTCATGCATAACTCCTGTATTTTGAGGAAAACTGCCTGAAATCCACCTGTAACTTCAAGTTTATGCATCTTTCTATGCTTTCAGACTGAAACTTGACTGAAAACTCACTTTGACAAAAAGTTATGGCTGTTTTGTATCACAGGTTACAAATAGTGTTTTCTCAGCGAGAGAAGGCCAAAATGAAAACTTCATGCATAACTCCTGTATTTTTTGGAAAACTGCGTGAAATACACCTCTAACTTCAAGTTTATGAATCTCTCTATGCTTTCAGGTTTAAGGTCGAATGAAAATTCACTATGAACAAAAGTTATGGCTGTTTTGTATCTCAGGTCACAAATAGCGTTTTCTCAGCGAGAGAAGGCCAAAATGAACACTTCATGCAGAACTCCTGTATTTTGATGAAAACTCACTGAAATCCACCTGTAACTTCAAGCTTATGCATCTTTCTATGCTTTCAGGTTGAAACTTGAAACAAAACTCACTTTGAACAAAAGTTATGGCTGTTTTGTATCACTGGTCACAAATAGCGTTTTCTCAGCGAGAGAAGGCCAAAATGAACACTTCATGCATAACTCCTGTATTTTCAAGAAAACTGAGTGAAATCCACCTATAACTTCTCTTTCATGCATCTTTCAATGCTTTCAGGTTGAAACTTGACTGAAAATTCACTTTGAAAAAAGTTATGGCTGTTTTGTATCACAGGTCACAAATAGCGTTTTCTCAGCGAGAGAAGGCAATAATTAACACTTCATGCATAACTCCTGTATTTTTCGCAAAACTGAGTGAAATCCACCTGTAACTTCAAGTTTATGCATCTTTCTATGCTTTCAGGTTGAAACTTGACAGAAAACTTACTTTGAACAAAAGTTATGGCTGTTTTGTATCACAGGTCACAAATAGTGTTTTCTCAGCGAGAGAAGGCCAAAATGAACACTTCATGCATAACTCCTGTATTTTTAGTAAAACTGCCTGAAATCCACCTGTAACTTCAAGTTTATGCATCTTTAAATGCTTTCAGGTTGAAACTTGACGGAAAACTCACTTTGAACAAAAGTTATGGCTGTTTTGTATCACTGGTCACAAACAGTGTTTTCTCAGGGAGAGAAGGCCAAAATGAACACTTCATGCATAACTCCTGTATTTTGAGTAAAACTGCCTGAAATCCACCTATAACTTCAAGTTCATGCATCTTTCTATGCTTTCAGGTTGAAACTTGACTAAAAACTCACTTTGAACAATAGTTATGGCTGTTTTGTATCACAGGTCAAAAAGCGTTTTCTCAGCAAGAGAAGGCCAAAATGAACACTTCATGCATAACTCCTGTATTTTTCGTAAAACTGCCTGAAATCCACCTGTAACTTCAAGTTTATGCATCTTTAAATGCTTTCAGGTTGAAACTTGACTGAAAACTCACTTTGAAAAAAAGTTATGGCTGTTTTGTATCACTGGTCACAAATAGCGTTTTCTCAGCAAGAGAAGGCCAAAACAAACACTTCATGCATAACTCCTGTATTTTCAAGAAAACTGAGTGAAATCCACCTATAACTTCTCTTTCATGCATCTTTCTATGCTTTCAGGTTGAAACTTGACTGAAAATTCACTTTGAAAAAAGTTATGGCTGTTTTGTATCACAGGCCACAAATAGCGTTTTCTCAGCGAGCGAAGGCCAAAATGAAAACTTCATGCATAACTCCTGTATTTTGAGGAAAACTAAGTTAAATCCACCTTTAACTTCTCTTTTACGCATCTTTCTATGCTTTCAGGTTGAAACTTGACTGAAAACTCACTTTGAACAAAAGTTATGGTTGTTTTGTATCACAGGTCACAAACAGTGTTTTCTCAGCGAGAGAAGGCCAAAATGAACACTTCATGCATAACTCCTGTATTTTGAGTAAAATTGCCTGAAATCCACCTATAACTTCAAGTTTATGCATCTTTCTATGCTTTCAGGTTGAAACTTGACTAAAAACTCACTTTTAACAAAAGTTATGGCTGTTTTGTATCACAGGTCAAAAAGCGTTTTCTCAGCAAGAGAAGGCCAAAATGAACATTTCATGCATAACTCCTGTATTTTGATGTAAACTGAGTGAAATCCACCTCTAACTTCTCTTTTATGCATCTTTCTATGCTTTCAGGTTGAAACTTGAAAGAAAATTCACTTTGAAAAAAGTTATGGCTGTTTTGTATCAAAGGTCACAAATAGTGTTATCTCAGCAAGAGAAGGCCAAAATGAATGCTTCATGCATAACTCTTGTATTTTGAGGAAAACTGAGTGAAATCCACCTCTAACGTCGCTTTTATGCATCTTTCTATGCTTTCAGGTTGAAACTTGACTGAAAACTCACTTTGAACAAAAGTTTTGGCTGTTTTGTATCACAGGTCACAAATAGCGTTTTCTCAGCAAGAGAAGGCCAAAATGAACACTTCATGCATAACTCCTGTATTTTGAGGAAAACTGCATGAAATCCACCTGTAACTTCAAGTTTATGCATCTTTCTATGCTTTCAGACTGAAACTTGACTGAAAACTCACTTTGACAAAAAGTTATGGCTGTTTTGTATCACAGGTTACAAATAGTGTTTTCTCAGCGAGAGAAGGCCAAAATGAAAACTTCATGCATAACTCCTGTATTTTTTGGAAAACTGCGTGAAATCCACCTCTTACTTCAAGTTTATGTATCTCTCTATGCTTTCAGGTTGAAGGTCGAATGAAAATTCACGATGAACAAAAGTTATGGCTGTTTTGTATCTCAGGTCACAAATAGCGTTTTCTCAGCGAGAGAAGGCCAAAATGAACACTTCATGCATAACTCCTGTATTTTTTGGAAAACTGCCTGAAATCCACGTCTAACTTCAAGTTTATGCATCTTTCTATGCTTTCAGGTTGAAACTTGACTGAAAACTCACTTTGAACAAAAGTTATGGCTGTTTTGTATCACAGGTCACAAATAGTGTTTTCTCAGCGAGAGAAGGCCAAAATGAACACTTCATTCATAACTCCTGTATTTTGAGGAAAACTGCCTTAAATCCACCTGTAACTTCAAGTTTATTCATCTTTCTATGCTTTCAGGTTGAAACTTGATGAAAACTAACTTTGAACAAAAGTTATGGCTGTTTTGTATCACAGGTCAGAAATAGCGTTTTCTCAGCGAGAGAAAGCCAAAATGAACACTTCATGCATAACTCCTGTATTTTGAGGAAAACTGCCTGAAATCCACCTCTAACTTCAAGATTATGCATCTTTCTATGCTTTCAGGTTGAAACTTGACTGAAAACTCACTTTGAACAAAAGTTATGGCTGTGTTGTATCACAGGTCACAAATAGGGTTTTCTCAGCGAGAGAAGGCCAAAATGAAAATTTCATGTATAACTCCTGTATTTTGAGGAAAACTGCATAAAATCCACCTGTAACTTCACTTTTATACATATTTCTATGCTTTCAGGTTGAAACTCGACTGAAAATTCACTTTGAACAAAAGTTATGGCTTTTTTGTATCACAGGTCACAAAAAGCGTTTTCTCAGTGAGAGAAGGCCAAAATGAACACTTCATGTATAACTCCTGTATTTTGAGGAAAACTGCATGAAATCAACCTCTAATTTCTATTTTATGCATCTTTCTATGCTTTCAGGTTGAAACTTGACTGAAAACTCACTTTTAACAAAAGTTATGGCTGTGTTGTATCACAGGTGACAAATACTGTTTTCTCAGCGAACGAAGGCCTAAATGAACACTTCATGCATAACTCCTGTATTTTGAGGAAAACTGCCTGAAATCCACCTCTAACTTCAAGTTTATGCATCTTTCTATGCTTTCAGGTTGAAACTTGACTGAAAACTCACTTTGAACAAAAGTTATGGCTGTTTTGTATCACAGGTCACAAATAGTGTTTTCTC
Organism: Aulostomus chinensis; assembly: GCF_037954235.1. Taxonomy (NCBI): domain Eukaryota; kingdom Metazoa; phylum Chordata; class Actinopteri; order Syngnathiformes; family Aulostomidae; genus Aulostomus; species Aulostomus chinensis. The sequence continues at coordinate 514,643 of NW_028234167.1, forward strand.
AGCGAGAGAAGGCCAAAATGAACACTTCATGCATAACTCCTGTATTTTGAGGAAAACTGCCTGAAATCCACCTCGAACTTCTCTTTTATGCATCTTTCTATGCTTTCAGGTTGAAACTTGACTGAAAACTCACTTTGAACAAAAGTAATGTTTTTTTTGTGTCACAGGTCACAAATAGTGTTTTCACAGCGAAATGAGTCCAAAATGAAAACTTCATCCATACCTATTGTATTTTTTGGAAAACTGAGTTAAATCCATCCTCTGACTTAAAGTTTATGCATCTTTCTATGCTTTCAGGTTCAAACTTGACTGAAAACTCACTTTGAACAAAAGTTATGGCTTTTTTGTATCACAGGTCACAAAAAGCGTTTTCTCAGTGAGAGAAGGCAAAAATGAACACTTCATGTATAACTCCTGTATTTTGAGGAAAACTGCATGAAATCAACCTCTAACTTTTACGCATCTTTCTACGATTTAAGGTCGAACTTTCACTTCGAAGTCATTTTGAAAAAAAATTTCGTCTTTGATGTCACGGTTCACGAAGACTGTTTTCAAAACAAACGAAGACATTTTAAACATTTCATGCAGAACTCCATTAGTTTGAGCAAAGCTGGCTTAAAAGCACCTGTTACTTCAAAGGTTTTCATCATTCTGTGTTTTCACTTTTGAAGTTCACTGAAAGGTCAGTGTGATCAAGAGTTCCAGCATTTGTGATCACAGGTCACACAATGCCTTTTACCAGCGAGAGTCCTCTGGAGTGAACACTTCTTGCTGAACTCCCTTATTTAGAGGAAAACTGACTGAAATCCACCTGTAACTTCTCTTTTATGCATCTTTTTATGCTTTCAGGTTGAAACTTGACTGAAAACTCACTCTGACAAAAAGTTATGGCTGTTTTTTATTATCACAGGTTACAAATAGTGTTTTCTCAGCGAGAGAAGGCCAAAATGAACACTTCATGCATAACTCCTGTATTTTGAGGACAACTGCATGAAATTCACCTATAACTTCTCTTTCATGCATCTTTTCATGATTTAAGGTTGAAACTTGACTTAAAAGTCACTTTGAAAAAAAGTTATGGCTGTTTTTTATTATTACACGTCACAAATAGCGTTTTCTCAACGAGAGCAGGTGAAAATGCACACTTCATGCATAACTCCTCTATTTTTTGGAAAATTGCATGAAATCCACCTGTAACTTCAACTTTATGCATCTTTCTATTCTTTCAGGTTGAAACTTGACTTAAAACTCATTTTGAACAAAAGTTATGGCTGCTTTTAATTACAGGTCACAAATAGTGTTTTCTCAGCGAGAGAAGGCCAACATTAACAATTCATGCATAACTCCTGTATTTTGAGGAAAACTGAGTGAAATCCACCTGTAAATTCAAGTTCATGCATCTTTCTATGCTTTCAGGTTGAAACTTGACTGAAAACTCACTTTGAACAAAAGTTATGGCTGTTTTGTATCACAGGTCACAAATAGTGTTTTCTCAGCGAGAGAAGGCAAGAATGAACACTTTATGCATAACTCCTGTATTTTTTGTAAAACTGCTTGAAATCCACCTCTAACTTAAAGTTTATACATCTTTCTATGATTTCAGGTTGAAACTTGACTGAAAACTCACTTTGAACAAAAGTTATGGCTGTTTTGTATCACAGGTCACAAAAAGCGTTTTCTCAGCGAGAGAAGGCCAAAATGAACACTTCATGCATAACTCCTGTATTTTGAGGAAAACTGCCTGAAATTGACCTCTTACTTAAAGATTATGCATCTTTCTGTGCTTTCAGGTTGAAACTTGACTGAAAACTCACTTTGAAGAAAAGTTATGGCTGTTTTGTATCACAGGTCACAAATATTTTTTTCCCAGCGAGAGAAGGCAAAAATGAAAACTTCATGCATAACTCCTGTATTTTTAGGAAAACTGCCTGAAATCCACGTCTAACTTCAAGTTTATGCATCTTTCTATGCTTTCAGGTTGAAACTTGACTGAAAACTCACTTTGAACAAAAGTTATGGCTGTTTTGTATCACAGGTCACAAATAGTGTTTTCTCAGCGAGAGAAGGCCAAAATGAACACTTCATTCATAACTCCTGTATTTTGAGGAAAACTACCTGAAATCCACCTCTAACTTAAAGATTATGCATCTTTCTATGCTTTCAGGTTGAAACTTGACTGAAATCTCACTTTGAACAAACGTTATGGCTGTTTTTATCACAGGTCACAAATAGCGTTTTCTCATCGAGAGAAGGCCAAAATGAACACTTCATGCATAACTCCTGTATTTTGAGGAAAACTGCCTGAAATCCACCTCTAACTTCAAGTTTATGCATCTTTCTATGCTTTCAGGTTGAAACTTGACTGAAAACTCACTTTGAACAAAAGTTATGGCTGTTTTGTATCACAGGTCACAAATAGTGTTTTCTCAGCGAGAGAAGGCCAAAATGAACACTTCATACATAACTCCTGTATTTTGAGGAAAACTGCCTGAAATCCACCTCGAACTTCTCTTTTATGCATCTTTCTATGCTTTCAGGTTGAAACTTGACTGAAAACTCACTTTGAACAAAAGTTATGGCTTTTTTTTGTGTCATAAGTCATGAATAGTGTTTTCACAGTGACAGAAGACCAAAATTAACACTTCATGCATAACTCCTGTATTTTGAGGAAAACTGCCTGAAATCCACAGCTAACTTTTCTTTTATGCATCTTACTATGCTTTCAGGTTGAAACTTGACTGAAAACTCACTTTGAACAAAAGTAATGTTTTTTTTGTGTCACAGGTCACAAATAGTGTTTTCACAGCGAAATGAGTCCAAAATGAAAGCTTCATCCATACCTATTGTATTTTTTGGAACACTGAGTTAAATCCATCCTCTGACTTAAAGTTTATGCATCTTTCTATGCTTTCAGGTTGAAACTTGACTGAAAACTCACTTTGAAGAAAAGTTATGGCTGTTTTGTATCACAGGTCACAAATATTTTTTTCTCAGCCAGAGAAGGCCAAAATGAACAATTCATGCAGAACTCCTGTATTTTGATGAAAACTCACTGAAATCCACCTGTAACTTCAAGTTTATGCATCTTTCTATGCTTTCAAGTTGAAACTTGACTGAAAACTCACTTCGAAGAAAAATTATGGCATTTTATTATCACAGGTCACAAATAGTTTTTTCTCAGCAACAGAAGGCCAAAATGAACACTTCATGCATAACCCCTGTATTTTGAGGAAAACTCACTGAAATCAAGCAGTACCTTCAAGTTTATGCATCTTTCTATGCTTTCAGGTTGAAACTTGACTGAAAACTCACTTTGAACAAAAGTTATGGCTGTTTTGTGTCAAAGGTCACAAATAGCGTTTTCTCAGCGAGAGAAGGCCAAAATGAACACTTCATGCGGAACTCCTGTATTTTAATGAAAACTCACTGAAATCCACCTGTTACTTCAAGTTTATGCATCTTTCTATGCTTTCAGGTGGAAACTTGACTGAAAACTCACTTTGAACAAAAGTTATGGCTGTTTTTTTTCACAGGTCACAAATAGTGTTTTCTCAGGGAGATAAGGCGAAAAAGAACACTTCATGCATAACTCCTGTATTTTTTGTAAAACTGCGTGAAATCTACCTGTAACTTCAAGTTTATGCATCTTTCTATGCTTTCAGGTTGAAACTTGACTGAAAACTCACTTTGAAAAAAAGTTATGGCTGTCTTGTATCACAGGTGACAAATACTGTTTTCTCAGCGAACGAAGGCCTAAATGAACACTTCATGCATAACTCCTGTATTTTTTGGAAAAGTGACTGAAATCCACCTATAACTTCTCTTTTACGCATCTTTCTACGATTTAAGGTCGAACTTTCACTTCGAAGTCATTTTGAAAAAAAATTTCGTCTTTGATGTCACGGTTCACGAAGACTGTTTTCAAAACAAAAGAAGACATTTTAAACATTTCATGCAGAACTCCATTAGTTTGAGCAAAGCTGGCTTAAAAGCACCTGTTACTTCAAAGGTTTTCATCATTCTGTGTTTTCACTTTTGAAGTTCACTGAAAGGTCAGTGTGATCAAGAGTTACAGCATTTGTGATCACAGGTCACACAATGCCTTTTACCAGCGAGAGTCCTCTGGAGTGAACACTTCTTGCTGAACTCCCTTATTTAGAGGAAAACTGACTGAAATCCACCTGTAACTTCTCTTTTATGCATCTTTTTATGCTTTCAGGTTGAAACTTGACTGAAAACTCACTCTGAAAAAAAGTTATGGCTATTTTTTATTATCACAGGTTACAAATAGCGTTTTCTCAGCGAGAGAAGGCCAAAATGAACACTTCATGCATAACTCCTGTATTTTGAGGACAACTGCATGAAATTCACCTATAACTTCTCTTTCATGCATCTTTTCATGATTTAAGGTTGAAACTTGACTTAAAAGTCACTTTGAACAAAAGTTATGGCTGTTTTTTATTATTACACGTCACAAATAGCGTTTTCTCAACGAGAGCAGGTGAAAATGCACACTTCATGCATAACTCCTCTATTTTTTTGAAAATTGCATGAAATCCACCTTTAACTTCAACTTTATGCATCTTTCTATTCCTTCAGGTTGAAACTTGACTTAAAACTCATTTTGAACAAAAGTTATGGCTGTTTTGTATCACAGGTCACAAATAGTGTTTTCTCAGCGGGAGAAGGCTAAAATGAACACTTCATGCATAACTCCTGTATTTTGAGGAAAACTGCCTGAAATCCACCTCTAACTTCAAGTTTATGCATCTTTCTATGCTTTCAGGTTGAAACTTGACTTAAAACTCACTTTGAACAAAAGTTATGGCTGTTTTGTATCACAGGTCACAAATATTTTTTTCCCAGCGAGAGAAGGCCAAAATGAACACTTCATGCATAACTCCTGTATTTTGAGGAAAACTACCTGAAATACACCTCTAACTTCTCTTTTATGCATCTTTCTATGCTTTCAGGTTGAAACTTGACTGAAAACTCACTTTGTTTTTTATCAGAGGTCAAAACTAGTGTTTTCACAGCGAGAGAAGGCCAAAATGTACTCTTCATGTATAACTCCTTTATTTTTTGGAAAAAGGCCTAAAATCTACCCATAACTAAAAGTTTATGCATCTTTCTATGCTTTCAATTTGAAACTTGTCTGAAAACTCACTTTGAACAAAAGTTATGGCTGTTTTTTATCACAGGTCACAAATAGTGTTTTCTCAGGGAGAGAAGGCCAAAATGAACACTTCATGCATAACTCCTGTATTTTGTGGAAAACTGAGTGAAATCCACCTCTAACTTCTCTTTTATGCATCTTTCTATGCTTTCAGGTATAAAATTTACTGAAAACTCACTTTGAAGAAAAGTTATGGCTGTTTTGTATGACAGGTCACAAATAGCGTTTTCTCAGCGAGAGAAGGCCAAAATAAACACTTCATGAATAACTCATGTATTTTTTTTTAAAACTGCATGAAATCCACCTGTAACTTCTCTTTTATGCATCTTTCTATGCTTTCAGGTCAAAAATTTACTGAAAACTCACTTTGTTTTGTATCACAGGTCAAAACTAGTGTTTTCACAGCGAGAGAAGGCCAAAATGAACACTTCCTGCATAACTCCTGTATTTTGAGGAAAACTGTATGAAATCCACCTCTGACTTCAAGTTTATGCATCTTTCTATGCTTTCAGGTTGAAACCTGACTGAAAACTCACTTTGAACAAAAGTTATGGCTGTTTTGTATCACAGGTCACAAATAGCATTTTCTCAGTGAGAGAAGGCAAGAATGAACACTTTATGCATAACTCGTTTATTTTTTGGAAAACTGCCTGAAATCCACCTATAACTTCTCTTTTATGCATCTTTCTATGCTTTCAGGTTGAAATTTGACTGAAAACTCACTTTGAACAAAAGTTATGGCTGTTTTGTATCACAGGTCACAAATAGCGTTTTCTCAGCGAGAGAAGGCCAAAATGAACACTTCCTGCATAACTCCTGTATTTTGAGGAAAACTGTATGAAATCCACCTCTGACTTCAAGTTTATGCATCTTTCTATGCTTTCAGGTTGAAACTTGACTGAAAACTCACTTTGAACAAAGGTTATGGCTATTTTGTATCACAGGTCACAAATAGTGTTTTCTCAGCGAGAGAAGGCATACATGAACACTTCATGCATAACTCCTGTATTTTGAGGAAAACTGAGTGAAATTCACCTGTAACTTCAAGTTCATGCATCTTTCTATGGTCTCAGGTTTAAACTTTACTGAAAACTCACTATAAAAAAAAGTTATGGCTGTTTTGTATCACAGGTCACAAATAGTGTTTTCTAAGCAAGAGATGGCCAATATGACCACTTCATGCATAACTCCTGTATTTTGTGGAAAACTGAGTGAAATCCACCTCTAACTTCTCTTTTATGCATCTTTCTATGCTTTCAGGTATAAAATTTACTGAAAACTCACTTTTAAGAAAAGTTATGGCTGTTTTGTATGACAGGTCACAAATAGCGTTTTCTCAGCGAGAGAAGGCCAAAATAAACACTTCATGAATAACTCATGTATTTTTTTTTAAAACTGCATGAAATCCACCTGTAACTTCTCTTTTATGCATCTTTCTATGCTTTCAGGTTGAAAATTTACTGAAAACTCACTTTGTTTTATATCACATGTCAAAACTAGTGTTTTCACAGCGAGAGAAGGCCAAAATGAACACTTCATGCATAACTCCTGTATTTTGAGGACAACTGCATGAAAGTCACCTATAACTTCTCTTTCATGCATCTTTTCATGATTTAAGGTTGAAACTTGACTTAAAAGTCACTTTGAAAAAAAGTGATGGCTGTTTTTTATTATTACACGTCACAAATAGCGTTTTCTCAACGAGAGCAGGTGAAAATGCACACTTCATGCATAACTCCTCTATTTTTTGGAAAACTTCCTGAAATCCACCTGTAACTTCAAGTTTATGCATCTTTCTATGCTTTCAGGTGGAAACTTGACTGAAAACTCACTTTGAAAAAAGGTATGATTGTTTTGTATCATAGGTCACAAATAGTGTTTTCTCAGTGAGAGAAGGCCAAAACGAACACTTCATGCATGACTAATTTTTTTTTTGAAAACTAAGTGAAATCCACCTGTAACTTTAAGTGTATGCATCTTTCTATGCTTTCCGTTTGAAACGTCACTGAAAACTCACTTTGAACAAAAGTTATGGCTGTTTTGTATCACATTTCAAAAAGCGTTTTCTCAGGGAGAGAAGGCCAAAATGAACACTTCATGCATAACTCCTGTATTTTGAGGAAAATTAAGTTAAATCCACCTGTAACTTCACGTTTATGCATCTTTCTATGCTTTCAGGTTGAAACTTGACTGAAAACTCACTTTGAAAAAAGTTTAGGGCTGTTTTGTATCACAGGTCACAAATAGCGTTTTCTCAGCTAGAGAAGGCCAAAATGAACACTTCATGCATAACTCCTGTATTTTGAGGAAAACTGTGTGAAATCCACCTGTAACTCCAAATTTATGCATCTTTCTATGCTTTCAGGGTGAAACTTTACTGAAAACCCACTTTAAACAAAAGTTATGGCTGTTTTGTATCAAAGGTCACAAATAAGGTTTTCACAGCGAGAGAAGGCCAAAATGAACACTTCATGCATAACTCCTGTATTTTGAGGAAAACTGTGTGAAATCCAACTGTAACTTCAAGTTTATGTATCTTTCTTTGCTGTCAAGTTGAAATTTGACTGAAAACTCACTTTGAACAAAAGTTATGGCTGTTTTGTATCACAGTTCACAAATAGTGTTTTCTCAGCGAGAGAAGGCCAAAATGAACACTTCATGCTTAACTCCTGCATTTTTTGGAAAAATGCATAAAATCCACCTGTAACTTAAAGTTTTTGCATCTTTCTATGCTTTCAGGTTGAAACTTGACTGAAAACTCACTTTGAAAAAAAGTTATGGCTGTTTTGAATCACAGGTCACAAATAGTGTTTTCTCAGCGAGAGAAGGCCAAAATGAACACTTCATGCTTAACTCCTGTATTTTGAGGAAATCTGCGTGAAATCCACCTGTAACTTCTCTTTTATGCATCTTTCTTTGCTTTCAGGTTGAAACTTGACTGAAAACTCACTTTGAACAAAAGTTTTGGCTGTTTTGTATCACAGATCACAAATAGTGTTTTCTCAGCGATAGAAGGCCAAAATGAACACTTCATGCATCACTCCTGTATTTTGAGGAAAACTGTGTGAATCCAACTGTAACTTCAAGTTTATGCATCTTTCTTTGCTGTCAAGTTGAAACTTGTCTGAAAACTCACTTTGAACAAAAGTTATGGCTGTTTTGTATCACAGGTCACAAATAGCGTTTTCACAGCGAGAGAAGAGCAAAATGTACACTTCATGCATAACTCCTGTATTTTGAGGAAAATTAAGTTAAATCCACCTGTAACTTCTCTTTTATGCATCTTTCTTTGCTTTCAGGTTGAAAGTTGACTGAAAACTCACTTTGAACAAAAGTTGTGGCTGTTTTGTATCACAGATCACAAATAGTGTTTTCTCAGCGATAGAAGGCCAAAATGAACACTTCATGCATCACTCCTGTATTTTGAGGAAAACTGCTTGAAATCCACCTGTAACTTCTCTTTTATGCATCTTTCTATGCTTTCAGGTTGAAACTTGACTGAAAACTAACTTTGAACAAAAGTTATCGCTGTTGTGTATCACAGGTCACAAATAGCGTTTTCACAGCGAGAGAAGGCCAAAATGAACACTTTATGCATAACTCCTGTATTTTGAGGAAAACTGACTGAAATCCACCTGTAACTTCAAGTTTATGCATCTTTCTATGCTTTCAGGTTGAACTTTCACTTCGAAGTCATTTTGAAAAAAAATTACGTCTTTGATGTCACGGTTCACGAAGACTGTTTTCAAAACAAAAGAAGACATTTTAAACATTTCATGCAGAACTCTATTAGTTTGAGCAAAGCTGGCTTAAAAGCACCTGTTACTTCAAAGGTTTTCATCATTCTGTGTTTTCAGATTTGAAGTTCACTGAAAGGTCAGTGTGATCAAGAGTTCCAGCATTTGTGATCACAGGTCACACAATGCCTTTTACCAGCGAGAGTCCTCTGGAGTGAACACTTCTTGCTGAACTCCCTTATTTAGAGGAAAACTGACTGAAATCCACGTGTCATGTCAAGGTAATGTAATTTTCATTGTATTCAGGTTGAAACTTGTCTGAAAACTCACTTTGAACAAAAGTTATGGCTGTTTTTTATCACAGGTCACAAATAGCGTTTTCAATGCGAGAGAAGGCCAAAATGAACACTTTATGCATAACTCCTGTATTTTGAGGAAAACTGTGTGAAATCCACCTGTAACTTCAAGTTTATGTATCTTTCTTTGCTTTCAAGTTGAAACTTGACTGAAAACTCACTTTGAACAAAAGTTATGGCTTTTTTGTATCACAGGTCACAAATAGTGTTTCCTCAGCGAGAGAAGGCAAAAATGAACACTTCATGCATAACTCCTGTATTTTGAGGAAAACTGAGTGAAATCCACCTGTAACTTGTCTTTTATGCATCTTTCTATGCTTTTAGGTTGAAACTTGACTGAAAACTCACTTTGAAGAAAAGTTATGGCTGTTTTGTATCACAGGTCCCAAATAGCTTTTTCTCAGGGAGAGAAGGCCAAAATGAACACTTCATGCATAACTCCTGTATTTTGAGGACAACTGCGTGAAATCCACCTGTAACGTCTGTTTTATTCATCTTTCTATGCTTTCAGATTGAAACTTGACTTAAAACTCACTCTGAACAAAAGTTATGTTTTTTTTTTTTTACAGGTCACAAATAGTGTTGTCTCAGCGAGAGAAGGCCAAAATGAACACTTCATGCATAACTCCTGTATTTTTAGGTAAACATAGTGAAATCCACCTCAGTTGAAACTTGACTGAAAACTCACTTTTAACAAAAGTTATGGCTGTTTTGTATCACAGGTCACAAATAGCGTTTTCTCAGCGAGAGAAGGCCAAAACGAACACTTTATGCATAACTCCTGTATTTTGAGGAAAACTGAGTGAAATCCACCTATAACTTCTCTTTTATGCATCTTTCTATTCTTTCAGAATGAAACTTGACTGAAAACTCACTTTGAACAAAAGTTATGGCTGTTTTGTATCACAGGTCACAAATAGTGTTTTCACCGATAGAGAACGCCAAAATGAACACTTCATGCCTAACTCCTGTATTTTTTGGAAAATTGAGTGAAATCCACATGTAACTTCAAGTTTATGCATCTTTCTATGCTTTCAGGTTGAAACTTGACTTAAAACTCAATTTCAACAAAAGTTATGGCTGTTTTTTTATCACAGGTCACAAATAGTGTTTTCACAAAGAGAGAAGGTCAAAATGAAGGCAAGGCAAGTTTATTTGTAGAGCACAATTCATACACATGGCAACTCAAATGCTTTACAGTTGCAGAAAAATCTTAAAATCACAAAAAGGCAGATAAAATCATAAAACATAAATAGAATCATTAATTTAAAGAAAAGGAGAAGAGTGCAGATAAAATACTTTCAGCTGTCGTATGCACGACTGAACAGAGTAATTTTCAGCCTGGTCTTAAACATTGTCACAGTTGATTCCTGTCTCACTTTTTCTGGAAGACTGTTCCAGATTTTAGTTGCAGAAAACTGGAAAGTAGCTTCACCATGTTTAGTCCTGATTCTGGGCCCCTGTAGGAGACCTCTACCTGAGGTTCTCAGAGACCTGGAGGGTTCATATGGGTCTAACATGTCAGAGATGTACTTCGGTGCTTGACCATGAAGAGACTTGTATACAAGCAGAGCTGTCTTAAAGTCTATTCTCTGAGCAACAGGAAGCCAGTGCAGAGATCTGAGCACTGGACTAATATGGTCGTATTTCCTGGTTGTAGTCAGGACTCGAGCTGTAGCGTTCTGAATGTATTGTAGTTGTTTAACAGCTTGTTTAGAGATACCAGTGAGCAGGCCGTTACAATAGTCTAACCTACTGGAGACAAATGCATGGATTCGTCTGTCCAAGTCTGGTTCAGACACTATACCTCTGATTTTGGCAATGTTTTTTAGATGGTAAAAGGCTGCTGATTTTACTGACTTTATGTGGCTGTTAAAGTTCAGATCTGAGTCCAATATTACCCCCAGATTTCTAACCTGTTGTTTTGGTTTTAGAGAAAGGGATTCAAGGTGACTGATCACACTTTCTCTTTGCTTCTGTGGCCCAAAAACGATTAATTCCGTTTTTTCTGAGTTTAGCTGGAGAAAGTTGTTTTGCATCCACATGCTTATATGTTGGATGCAGTGGAAGAGTGAATCCACAGGTCCATGTTCACCTGCTGTCAGAGACACATAGATCTGAGTGTCGTCTGCATAGTTATGGTAGGACACATTATGGCTGCTTATTAGTTGGCCTAGTGGAAGCATGTATAGGTTGAACAAGAGGGGCCCCAAGATTGAACCTTGGGGGACACCACAGGTCATGGCCATTTTGTCTGAGCTGCAATTTCCAATTTCAACAAAGTATGTTCTCTCCTCAAGATAGGACTTGAACCACTTTAGAGCAGAACCAGATATTCCTAGCCAATTCTCTAGCCTCTGTAAAAGGATCTCATGGTCAACTGTGTCAAAGGCAGCACTCAAGTCAAGCAGGACTAAGACTGAGACTTTGCCTTTGCCTGTGTTTAGGCGGATGTCATTTATCACCTAGATCAGAGCTGTCTCAGTGCTGTGGTGGGGCCTAAAGCCAGACTGGAAAGTATCAAAAGCATTGTTGGACAGGAGAAAGTCAGTGAGTTGTTGATAAACAACTTTTTCGAGGACTTTTCCTAGGAATGGCAGGTTTGATATGGGCCGGTAGTTGTTCAGAACCATGGCATCAAGACTGCTCTTCTTTAAAAGAGGCTTAATGACCGCAGTTTTCAGGGCCCTTGGAAATGTTCCAGTCTCTAGTGAAATCTTAACTAAATGAGTAACTTTTGGTAACAGGCTGCTCAGCACAGTCTTTACAAATCTAGTGGGTAACTCATCAAGGCAGCATGTAGATGAACTCAGACCTGAAATAATCTCTTCGACTGTTTTGTCACTGACAGGAGTGAAATGTGCCAGCTCTAGGTGTTCAGGTGGATGCTGGGCTATCATTTGTGTCTTAGAAATAATAGCTTTTTTAATATCTTGAACTTTATCACTAAAGAATTTTGCAAATTCATTGCATTTTGATATAGAAATGAATTCTAAGGGCAGTGGAACCGAAGGGTTTGTTAATCTGTTTACAGTAGCAAACAGAACTCGAGAATTACCATTCGAGTTTGTAATCACTTCAGAGAAATACCTCTCCCTAGCTCTTCGTAAAGTCTGGTTAAACATGGATAATTTTTGTCTATAAATGTCATAGTCAACCTGTAGCTTTGACTTGCGCCATTTCCGTTTGGCTCTCCGGCACCCTCTTTTTTGTGCCCTGACAGAGTCTTCATTTCTCCATGGTGCTTTTTGTCTGTCTTTAACTATTCTAACCTTAACAGGAGCAATGGTGTCCAAGACATTCAAAACACTTGATGTATACGAGTTTAACAGATCATTAACATTAGAACCAGAGGTGTTTTCAAAAGCAACCATTTCCATAAACTGTGTCCTTGTTTTGTCATTTATGAGTCTTCTCCGAACCATTGACGACCCATGTGCTGGCTTGGGTATAACAGACAGATTAAAGAAAACACAAAAATGATCTGATAATGCAATATCCATGACATTAACACCTGAAACAATAACCCCTTTTGTAATGAGCACGTCCAGTGTGTGCCTTCTGTTGTGAGTGGGTTCGTTCACATACTGAGTTAGACCAAACGTTTCAAGGACAGCACTGAGTTCTTTAGCATGTCTGTCACTGGCTACATCCACATGCACATTTAAATCACCTGTAATAACCAAACAGTCAAATTCAGTGCACACAGCTGAAAGTAATTCAGTAAAATCATCAATAAAACAGTTCTGTGGTGGCCTATAAATAGTGATATAAAGTATGGGGACTTGTTTTAACTCCAATTTGAATGACAAATACTCAAATGATGAAAAAACTCCAAACGACAATTTTTGTATAACTATATTTTCTCTGAATATGCTACACACCCCTCCACCTCTCTTGCTCTGTCTTGTTTCAGATTCAAAGGTGTAGTGAGGTGGAGTAGACTCAATCAGGACTGCATTACCTGTATTTTTGTCAAGCCACGTCTCAGTTAAAAACATTAAATCAAGATCACGAGAAGAAATAAAATTATTAATTAAAAATGATTTGTTATTTAAAGATCTGACATTAAGCACAACATGTTTGAGATTAGACTGAGTTTCAAAGGACTCCAAGTTCTTACAAGAGATATGGATTAGATTTCTCTGCTCATCTGTCTGTCTCTCTCTTATCTAATCTTCGTGATATTACAGTAGGTATTGTTTTTGCAGAGAAGTTCTCCTCCCTGGACCTCCAGTTGGGTATACTATGAGTGGTAGCAACGCAGAGGCCCTTTACATCCTAGACAGCAGTGGTGACACTGTTGGAGATTACAGCTGGGCCTGGTGGTGAAGACTGAGCTGGGGGGACTCTGGGGGGAGGGGATGGGGCACGATACTTCTTTGGGGCTAGAACCCTCGATCTAATCATGTCTGGAGTGAGAGGAACCATTTTCGTGCCTGATTTTATCAAGCTTTCAAGATGGTTTGGAAATCTCAAAGGTGACTGTGGAGATGGGAATGAGAGTGAAGAGAGGGCGTAGACACAGCAGGTGGTGCCCAGGACGGCGGTGAGGGAGAAGGTGACAGGGATGCTGCATCCCTAACCTTCCCTAATGGCTGTTTTGTGTCACAGGTCACAAATAGTGTTTTCTCAGCGAGAGAAGGCTAAAATGAACACTTCATATATAACTCCTGTATTTTCAAGAAAACTGAGTGAAATCCACCTGTCACTTCAAATTTATGCATCTTTCTGTGCTTTCAGGTTGAAACTTGACTGAAAACTCACTTTGAACAAAAGTTATGGCTCTTTAATATCACAGGTCACGAATAACGTTTTCTCAGCGAGAGAAGGCCAAAATGAACACTTCATGCATAACTCTTGCATTTTTTGGAAAACTGCATGAAATCCACCTGTAACTTCTCTTTTATGCATCTTTCTATGCTTTCAGGTTGAAACTTGACTGAAAACTCACTTTGAACAAAAGTTATGGCTGTTTTGTATCACAGGTCACAAATAGCGTTTTCTCAGCGAGAGAAGGCCAAAATGAACATTTCATGCATAACTCCTGTATTTTGAGGAAAACTGCGTGAAATCCACCTGTAACTTCTCTTTTATGCATTTTTCTATGCTTTCAGGTTGAAACTTGATTGAAAACTCACTGTGAAAAAAAGTTATGCATGTTTTGTATCACAGGTCACAATAGCGTTTTCTCAGCGAGAGAAGGCCACAATGAACACTTCATTCATAACTCCTGTGATTTGAGGAAAACTGCCTGAAATCCACCTATAACTTCACGTTTATGCATATTTCTATGCTTTCAGGTTGAAAATTTACTGAAAACTCACTTTTAACAAAAGTTATGGCTGTTTTGTGTCACAGGTCACAAATCGTGTTTTCTCAGCGAGAGAAGGCCAAAATGAAAGCTTCATGCATAACTCCTGTATTTTGAGGAAAACTGCCTGAAATCCACCTGTAACTTCAAGTTTATGCATCTTTCTATGCTTTCAGGTTGAAACTTGACTGAAAACTCACTTTGAACAAAAATTATGGCTGTTTTGTATCACAGGTCACAAATAGCGTTTTCTCAGCGAGAGAAGGCCAAAATGAAAACTTCATGCAGAACTCCTGTATTTTTTGTAAAACTGCATAAAATCCACCTGTAACTTCAAATTTAAGATTTTTCCATGATTTCAGGTTGAACCTTGACTGAAAACTTACTTTGAACAAAAGTTACGGCTGTTTTGTATCACAGGTCACAAATAGCGTTTTCTCATTGAAAGAAGGCCAAAATAAACACTTCATGCATAACTCCTGTATTTTGAGGGAAACTGCCTGAAATCCACCTAAAATTTCAAGTTTATGCATCTTTCTATGCTTCCAGGTTGAAACTTGACTCAAAACTCACTTTGAACAAAAGTCATGGCTGTTTTGTATCACAGGTCACAAATAGGGTTTTCTCAGCGAGAGAAGGCCAAAATGAACACTTCATGCATAACTCCTTTATTGTTTGGAAAACAGCATGAAATCCACCTGTAACTTCTCTTTTACGCATCTTTCTATGCGTTTAGGTTGAAACTTGACTGAAAACTCACTTTGAACAAAAGTTATGGCTGTTTTGTATCACAGGTCACAAATAGCGTTTTCTCAGCGAGAGAAGGCCAAAATGAACACTTCATGCATAACTCCTGTATTTTGAGGAAAACTGCCTGAAATCCACCTCTAACTTCTCTTTTATGCATCTTTCTATGCTTTCAGGTTGAAACTTGACTGAAAACTCACTTTGAACAAAAGTTATGCCTGTTTTGTATCACAGGTCACAAATAGCGTTTTCTCAGCGAGAGAAGGCAGAAAGGAACACTTCATGCATAACTCCTGTATTTTGAGGAAAACTGAGTGAAATCCACCTTTAACTTCTCTTTTATGCATCTTTCTATGCTTTCAGGTTGAAACTTGACTGAAAACTCACTTTGAAGAAAAGTTAAGGCTGTTTTGTATCACAGGTCACAAATAGTGTTTTCTCAGCGAGAGAAGGCCAAAATGAACACTTCATGCATAACTCCTGTATTTTGAGGAAAACTGCCTGAAATCCAACTATAACTTCTCTTTTATGCATCTTTCTATGCTTTCATTTTGAAACTTGACTGAAAACTCACTTTGAACAAAAGTTATGGCTGTTTTTTATCACAGATCACAAATAGTGTTTTCACAGCGAGAGAAGGCCAAAAAGCACAATTCATGCATAACTCCTGTAATTTGAGGAATACTTCGTGAAATCCACCTGTAACTTCTCTTTTTTGCATCTTTCTATGCTTTCAGGTTTTAACTTGACTGAAAACTCACTTTGAAAAACAATTATTGCTGTTTTGTGTCACAGGTCACAAATAGTGTTTTCTCAGCGAGAGAAGGCCAAAAAGAACACTTCATGCATAACTCCTGTATTATGATGAAAACTCACTGAAATCAAGCTGTAACTTCAAGTATATGCATCTTTCTATGCTTTCAGGTTGAAACTTGACTGAAAACTCACTTTGAACAAAAGTTATGGCATTTTTGTATCACAGGTCACAAATAGTGTTTTCTCAGTGAGAGAAGGCCAAAATGATCACTTCATGCATAACTTCTGTATCTATTGGAAAACTGCATCAAATCCACCTGTAACTTGAAGTTTATTCATCTTTCTATGCTTTCAGGTTGAAACTTGACTGAAAACTCAGTTTGAGCAAAAGTTATGGCTCTTTTGTATCACAGGACAAAAGTAGCGTTTTCTCAGCGAGAGAAGGCCAAAATGATCACTTCATGCATAACTCCTGTATTTTGAGGAAAACTGCCTGAAATCCACCTGTAACTTCAAGTTTATGCATCTTTCTTTGCTTTCAGGTTGAAACTTGACGGAAAACTCACTTTGAACAAAAGTTATGGTTGTTTTTTATCGGAGGTCACAAATAGTGTTTTCTCAGCGAGAGAAGGCCAAAATGAACACTTCATGCATAACTCCTGTATTTTCAAGAAAACTGAGTGAAATCCAAATGTCACTTCAAATTTATGCATCTTTCTGTGCTTTCAGGTTGAAACTTGACTGAAAACTCACTTTGAACAAAAGTTATGGCTGTTTTGTGTCGCAGGTCACAAATAGCGTTTTCTCAGCGAGAGAAGGCCAAAATGAACACTTCATGCATAACTCCTGTATTTTGAGGAAAACTGCGTGAAATCCACCTGTAACTTCCCTTTTAATGCATCTTTCTATGCTTTCAGGTTGAAACTTGATTGAAAACTCACTGTGAACAAAAGTTATGTCTGTTTTGTATCACAGGTCACAAATAGGGTTTTCTAAGCGAGAGAAGGCCAAAATGAACACTTCATGCATAACTCCTGTATTTTGTCGAAAACTCCCTGAAATCCACCTCTAACTTCAAGTATATGCATCTTTCTATGCTGTCAGGTTGAAACTTGACTGAAAACTCACTTCGAACAAAAGTTATGGCTGTTTTGCATCACAGGTCACAAATAGTGTTTTCTCAGCGAGAGAAGGCCAAAATGAACACTTCATGCATAACTCCTGTATTTTGAGGAAAACTGCCTGAAATCAACCTCTAACTTCAAGTTTATGCATCTTTCTATGCTTTCAGGTTGAAACATGACTGAAAACTCACTTTGAAAAAAAGTTATGGCTGTTTTGTATCACAGGTCACAAATTGTGTTTTCTCAGCGAGAGAAGGCCAAAATGAAAACTTCATGTATACCTCCTGTATTTTGAGGAAAACTGCCTGAAATCCACCTCTAACTTCAAGTATATGCATCTTTCTATGCTGTCAGGTTGAAACTTGACTGAAAACTCACTTCGAACAAAAGTTATGGCTGTTTTGTATCACAGGTCACAAATAGTGTTTTCTCAGCGAGAGAAGGCCAAAATGAACACTTCATGCATAACTCCTGTATTTTGAGGAAAACTGAGTGAAATCAACCTCTAACTTCAAGGATATGCATCTTTCTATGCTTTCAGGTTGAAACTTGACTAAAAACTCACTTTGAACAAAAGTTACGGCTGTTTTGTATCACAGGTCACAAATAGCATTTTCTCAGCGAGAGAAGGCCAAAATGAACACTTCATGCATAACTCCTGTATTTTCTGGAAAACTGCTTGAAATCCACCTGTAACTTCTCTTTTATGCATCTTGCTATGCTTTCAGGTTGAAACTTGACTGAAAACTCACTTTGAACAAAAGTTAAGGCTGTTTTGTATCACAGGTCACAAATAGCGTTTTCTCAGCGAGAGAAGGCCAAAATGAACTCTTCATGCATAACTCCTGTATTTTGATGAAAACTCACTGAAATCAAGCTGTAACTTCAAGTTTATGCATCTTTCTATGCTTTCACATTGAAACTTGACTGAAAACTCACTTTGAACAAAAGTTATGGCTGTTTTGTGTCACAGGTCACAAATAGCGTTTTCTCAACGGGAGAAGGCCAAAATGAACACTTCATGCATAACTCCTGTATTTTGAGGAAAACTGCATGAAATCCACCTCTAACTTCAAGTTTATGCAACTTTCTATGCTTTCAGGTTGAAACTTGACTGAAAACTCACTTTGATAAAAAGATGAGGCTGTTTTGTATCACAGGTCACAAATAGCGTTTTCTCAGCGAGAAAAGGCCAAAATGAACACTTCATGCATAACTCCTGTATTTTTTGGAAAACTCAGTGAAATCCACCTGTAACTTCAAGTTTATGTGACTTTTCATGCTTTCAGGTTGAAACTTGACTGAAAACTCACTTTGAACAAAAGTTATGGCTGTCTTGTATCACAGGTCACAAATAGCGTTTTCTCAGCGAGAAAAGGCCAAAATGAACACTTCATGCATAACTCCTGTATTTTAAGGAAAACTGTGTGGAATCCACCTGTAACTTCTCTTTTATGCATCTTTCTATGCTTTCAGGTTGAAACTTGACTGAAAATTCACATTGAACAAAGTTTATGGCTGTTTTGTATCACAGGTCAGAAATAGCGTTTTCTCAGAGAGAGAAGGCCAAAATGAATACTTCATGCATAACTCCTGTATTTTGAGGAAAACTGCCTGAAATCCACCTCTAACTTAAAGATTAAACATCTTTCTTTGCTTTCAGGTTGAAACTTGACTGAAAACCCACTTTGAAAAAAAGTTATGGCCGTTTTGTGTCACAGGTCACAAATAGTGTTTTCTCAGCGAGAGAAGGCCAAAATGAACACTTCATGCATAACTCCTGTATTTTGATGAAAACTCACTGAAATCCACCTGTAACTTCAAGTTTATGCATCTTTCTATGTTTTCAGGTTGAAACTTGACTGAAAAACTACTTTGAAAAAAAGTTATGGCTGTTTTGTGTCGCAGGTCACAAATAGCGTTTTCTCAGTGAGAGAAGATCAAAATGAACACTTCATGCAGAACTCCTTTATTTTGAGGAAAACTCACTGAAATCCACCTGTAACTTCAAGTTTATGCATCATTCTTTGATTTCAGGTTGAAACTTGACTGAAAACTCACTTTGAACAAAAGTTATGGCTGTTTTGTATCACAGGTCACAAATAGCGTTTTCTCAGCGAGAGAAGGCCAAAATGAACACTTCATGCAGAACTCCTGTATTTTGATGAAAACTCACTGAAATCCACCTTTAACTTCAAGTTTATGCATCATTCTATCCTTTCAGGTTGAAACTTGACTGAAAACTCACTTTGAACAAAACTTATGGCATTTTTGTATCACAGGTCAAAAATAGTGTTTTCTCAGCGAGAGAAGGCCAAAATGAACACTTCATGAAGAACTCCTGTATTTTGATGAAAACTCACTTAAATCAAGCTGTAACTTCAAGTTTATGCATCTTTCTATGCTTTCAGAATGAAACTTGACTAAAAACTCACTTTGAACAAAAGTTATGGCTGTTTTGTGTCACAGGTCACGAATAGCGTTTTCTCAGCGAGAGAAGGCCAAAATGAACACTTCATGCATAACTCCTGTATTTTGATGAAAACTCACTGAAATCAAGCTGTAACTTCAAGTTTATGCATCTTTCTATGCTTTCACATTGAAACTTGACTGAAAACTCACTTTGAACAAAGGTTATGGCTGTTTTGTATCACAGGTCACAAATAGCGTTTTCTAAGCGAGAGAAGGCCAAAATGAACTCTTCATGCATAACTCCTGTATTTTGAGGAAAACTGCATGAAAACCACCTGTAACTTCAAGTTTATGCATCTTTCTATGCTTTCAGGTTGAAACTTGACTGAAATCTCACTTTGATAAAAAGATGAGGCTGTTTTGTATCACAGGTCACAAATAGCGTTTTCTCAGCGAGAAAAGGCCAAAATGAACACTTCATGCATAACTCCTGTATTTTTTGGAAAACTCAGTGAAATCCACCTGTAACTTCAAGTTTATGTGACTTTTCATGCTTTCAGGTTGAAACTTGACTGAAAACTCACTTTGAACAAAAGTTATGGCTGTTTTGTATCACAGGTCACAAATAGCCTTTTCTCAGCGAGAAAAGGCCAAAATGAACACTTCATGCATAACTCCTGTATTTTAAGGAAAACTGTGTGGAATCCACCTTTAACTTCTCTTTTATGCATCTTTCTGTGCTTTCAGGTTGAAACTTGACTGAAAATTCACATTGAACAAAGTTTATGGCTGTTTTGTATCACAGGTCAGAAATAGCGTTTTCTCAGAGAGAGAAGGCCAAAATGAATACTTCATGCATAACTCCTGTATTTTGAGGAAAACTGCCTGAAATCCACCTCTAACTTAAAGATTAAACATCTTTCTTTGCTTTCAGGTTGAAACTTGACTGAAAACCCACTTTGAAAAAAAGTTATGGCCGTTTTGTGTCACAGGTCACAAATAGTGTTTTCTCAGCGAGAGAAGGCCAAAATGAACACTTCATGCATAACTCCTGTATTTTGATGAAAACTCACTGAAATCCACCTGTAACTTCAAGTTTATGCATCTTTCTATGCTTTCAGGTTGAAACTTGACTGAAAAACTACTTTGAAAAAAAGTTATGGCTGTTTTGTGTCGCAGGTCACAAATAGTGTTTTCTCAGCGAGAGAAGGCCAAAATGAACACTTCATGCAGAACTCCTGTATTTTGAGGAAAACTGAGTGAAATTCACTTATAACTTCTCTTTTATGCATCTTTCTATGCTTTCAGGTTGAACTTTCACTTCGAAGACATTTTGAAAAAAAATTACGTCTTTGATGATCACTGTTCATGAAGACTGTTTTCAAAACAAAAGAAGACATTTTAAACATTTCATGCAGAACTCCATTAGTTTGAGCAAAGCTGGCTTAAAACCACCTGTTACTTCAAAAGTTTTCATCATTCTGTGTTTTCAGATTTGAAGTTCACTGAAAGGTCAGTGTTATCAAGAGTTCCAGCATTTGTGATCACAGGTCACACAATGCCTTTTACCAGCGAGAGTCCTCTGGCGTGAACACTTCTTGCTGAACTCCCTTATTTAGAGGAAAACTGACTGAAATCCACGTGTCATGTCAAGGTAATTTAATTTTCATTGTATCCAGGTTGAAACTTGTCTGAAAACTCACTTTGAACAAAGGTTATTGCTGTTTTATATCAAAGGTCACAAATCGTGTTTTCTCAGCGAGAGAAGGCCAAAATGAACACTTCATGCAGAACTCCAGTATTTTTTGGAAAACTCAGTGAAATCCACCTGTAACTTCAAGTTTATGCATCTTTCTATGATTTCTGGTTGAAACTTGACTGAAAACTAACTTTGAACAAAAGATATGGTTGTTTTGTATCACAGGTCATAATAGTGTTTTCTCAGCGAAAGAAGACCAAAATGAACACTTCATGCATAACTCCTGTATTTTGATGAAAACTCAGTGAAATCCACCTGTAACTTTAAGTTTATGCATCTTTCTATGATTTCTGGTTGAAACTTGACTGAAAACTCACTTTGAACAAAAGTTATGGCTGTTTTGTATCACAGGTCACAAATAGTGTTTTCTCAGCGAGAGAAGGCCAAAATGAACACTTCATGCATAACTCCTGTATTTTATGGAAAAATGAGTGAATTCATCTGTAACTTCAAGTTTATGCATCTTTCTTAGCTTTCAGGTTGAAACTTGACTGAAAACTCACTTTGAAAAAAAGTTATGGCTGTTTTGTATCACAAGTCAAAAATAGTGTTTTCTCAGCGAGAGAAGGCCAAAATGAACACTTCATGCAGAACTCCTGTATTTTTTGGAAAACTGCCTGAAATCCACCTGTAACTTCAAGTTTATTCATCTTTCTATGCTTTCAGGTTGAAACTTGACTGAAAACTCACTTTGAAAAAAAGTTATGGCTGTTTTGTATCACAGGTCACAAATAGTGTTTTCACAGCGAGAGAAGGCCAAAATGAAAACTTCATGCATAACTCTCGTATTTTAAGGAAAACTGAGTGAATACACCTGTAACTTGTCTTTTATGCATCTTTCTATGCTTTCCGGTTGAAACTTGACTGAAAACTCACTTTGAACAAAAGTTACGGCGGTTTTGTATCACATGTAAAAATAGTGTTTTCTCAGCGAGAGAAGGCCAAAATGAACACTTCATGCACAACTCCTGTATTTTATTGGAAAACTGCATGAAATCCACGTGTAACTTCAAGTTTATGCATCTTTCTATGCTTTCAGGTTGAAACTTGACTGAAAACTGACTTTGAACAAAAGTTATGGCTGTTTTGTATCACAGGTCACAAATAGTGTTTTCACAGCGAAACAATGCCAAAATGAACACTTCATCCATACCTACTGTATTTTTTGGAAAAATGCATGAAATCTACCTGTAACTTCAAATTGATGCGTCTTTCTATACTTTCAGGTTGAAACTTGACTGAAAACTCACTTTGAACAAAAGTTATGGCTGTTTTGTATCACAGGTCACAAAAAGTGTTTTCTCAGCGAGAGTAGGCAAAAATGAACACTTCATCCATACTCCTTTATTTTTTAGGAAAACTGCGTGAAATCCACCTGTAACTTCTCTTGAATTCATCTTTCTATACTTTCAGGTTGAAACTTGACTGAAAACCCACTTTGGAAAAAAGTTATGGCAGTTTTTTATCACAGGTCACAAATAGCGTTTTCTCAGCGAGAGAAGGCCAAAATGAACACTTCATGCATAACTCCTGTATTTTGAGGAAAACTGAGTGAAATCCACCTGTAACTTCTAGTTTATGCATCTTTCTATGCTTTCAAGTTGAAACTTGACTGAAAACTCACTTTGAACAAAAGTTATGGCTGTTTTGTATCACAGGTCACAAATAGTGTTTTCTCAGCGAGAGAAGGCCAAAATGAACACTTCATGCAGAACTCCTGTATTTATTGGAAAACTTCATGAAATCCACCTGTAACTTCAAGTTTATGCATCTTTCTATGCTTTAAGGTTGAAACTTGACTGAAAACTCACTTTGAACAAAAGTTATGGCTGTTTTCTATTATAGGTGACAAATAGTATTTTCTCACACGGGAGAAGGCCAAAATGAACAATTCATGTATAAGTCCTGTACTTTTTGGAAAACTGCCTGAAATCCACCTGTAAATTCAAGTTTATGCATCTTTCCATGCTATCAGGTTGAAACTTGACTGAAAACTCACTTTGAAAAAAAGTTATGGGTTTTTTGTATCACAGGTCACAAATAGAGTTTTCTCAGCGAGAGAAGGCCAAAATGAACACTTCATGCAGAACTCCTGTATTGTGAGGAAAACTCCATGAAATCCTCCTCTAACTTCAATTTTATTCATCTTTCTATGCTTTCAGGTTGAAACTTGACTGAAAACTCACTTTGAACAAAAGTTATGGCTTTTTTTTTGTATCACAAGTCATGAATAGTGTTTTCACAGTGACAGAAGACCAAAATTAACACTTCATGCATAACTCCTGTATTTTGAGGAAAACTGCCTGAAATCCACAGCTAACTGTTCTTTTATGCATCTTTCTATGCTTTCAGGTTGAAACTTGACTGAAAACTCACTTTGAACAAAAGTAATGTTTTTTTTGTGTCACAGGTCACAAACACTGTTTTCAAAGCGAGAGAAGGCCAAAATGAACACTTCATGCATAACTCCTGTATTTATTGGAAAACTTCATGAAATCCACCTGTAACTTCAAGTTTATTCATCTTTCTGTGCTTTAAGGTTGAAACTTGACTGAAAACTGACTTTGAACAAGTTATTGCTGTTTTGTATCACAGGTCACAAGTAGTTTTTTCTCAGCGAGAGAAGGCCAAAATGAACCCTTCATGCATAACTCCTGTATTTTGAGGGAAACTGTGTGAAATCCACCTGTAACTTCTCTTTTATGCATCTTTCTATGCTTTCAGGTTGAAACTTGACTGAAAACTCAGTTTGAAATAAATGATGACTGTTTTGTATCACAGGTCACAAATAGCGTTTTCTCAGCGAGAGAAGCTCAAAATGAACACTTCATGCATAACTCCTGTATTTTGAGGAAAACTGCATGAAATCCAACTGTAACTTCAAGTTTTTGCATATTTCTATGCTTTCAGGTTGAAACTTGACTTAAAACTCACTTTGAACAAAAGTTATGGCTGTTTTGTATGACAGGTCACAAATAGTGTTTTCACAGCGAAATAAGTCCAAAATGAAAACTTCATCCATACCTATTGTATTTTTTTGCAAAACTGAGTTAAATCCATCCTCTGACTTAAAGTTTATTCATCTTTCTATGCTTTCATGTTGAAACTTGACTGAAAATTCACTTTGAACAAAAGTTATGGCTGTGTTGTATTATAGGTGACAAATAGTATTTTCTCACACGGGAGAAGGCCAAAATGAACACTTCATGCATAACTCCTGTATTTTTTTGAAAACTGCCTGAAATCCACCTGTAACTTCAAGTTTATGCATCTTTCTATGGTTTCAGGTTGAAACTTGACTGAAAACCCACTTTGAACAGAAGTTATGGCTGTTTTGTATCACAGGTCACAAATAGTGTTTTTTCAGCGAGAAAAGGCCAAAATGAACACTTCATGCATAACTCCTGTATTTTTTGGAAAACTGTGTGAAATCCACCTGTAAATTCAAGTTTATGCATCTTTCCATGCTATCAGGTTGAAATTTGACTGAAAACTCACTTTGAACAAAAGTTATGGGTTTTTTGTATCACAGGTCACAAATAGCGTTTTCTCAGCGAGAGAAGGCCAAAATGAACACTTCATGCATCACTCCTGTATTTTGAGGAAAACTGCGTGAAATCCACCTGTAACTTCTCTTTTATGCATCTTTCTATGCTTTCAGGTGGAAACTTGACTGAAAACTCACTTTGAACAAAAGTTATGGCTTTTTTTTGTATCACAAGTCATGAGTAGTGTTTTCACAGTGACAGAAGACCAAAATTAACACTTCATGCATAACTCCTGTATTTTGAGGAAAACTGTGTGAAATCCACCTGTTACTTCTCTTTTATGCATATTTCTATGCTTTCAGGTTGAAACTTGACTGAAAACTCAGTTTGAAATAAATGATGACTGTTTTGTATCACAGGTCACAAATAGCGTTTTCTCAGCGAGAGAAGCTCAAAATGAACACTTCATGCAGAACTCCTGTATTTTGAGGAAAACTGCATGAAATCCAACTGTAACTTCAAGTTTTTTCATCTTTCTATGCTTTCAGGTTGAAACTTGACTGAAAACTCACTTTGAACAAAAGTTATGGCTGTTTTGTATGACAGGTCACAAATAGTGTTTTCACAGCGAAATAAGTCCAAAATGAAAACTTCATCCATACCTATTGTATTTATTGGAAAACTTCATGAAATCCACCTGTAACTTCAAGTTTATGCATCTTTCTATGCTTTAAGGTTGAAACTTGACTGAAAACTCAGTTTGAAATAAATGATGACTGTTTTGTATCACAGGTCACAAATAGCGTTTTCTCAGCGAGAGAAGGCCAAAATGAACACTTCATGCATAACTTCTGTATTTTTAGGAAAACTAAGTGAAATCCACCTCTAACTTGAAGTTTATGCATTTTTCTATGCTTTCAGGTTGAAACTTGACCGAAAACTCACTTTAAAAAAAAGTTATGGCTTTTTTGTATCACAGGTCACAAATAACGTTTTCTAAGCGAGAGAAGGCCAAAATGAACACTTCATGCATAACTCCTGTATTTTGAGGAGAACTGCATGAAATCCACTGCTAACTTCTCTTTTATGCGTCTTCCTATGCTTTCAGGTTGAAACTTGACTGAAAACTCACTTTGAAAAAACGTTATGGCTGTTTTTTATGACAGGTCACAAATAGTGTTTTCTCAGCGAGAGAAGGCCAAAATGAACACTTCATGCATAACTCCTGTATTTTTTGGAAAACTTCATGAAATCCACTTCTAACTTAAAATTTATGCATCTTTCTATGCTTTCAGGTTCAAACTAGAATGAAAACTCACTTTGAAAAAAAGGTTATGGCTGTTTTGTATCACAGGTCACAAATAGTGTTTTCTCAGCTAGAGAAGGCCAAAATGAAAACTTCATCCATACTCCTGTATTTCTTAGGAAAACTGCGTGAAATCCACCTCTAACTTCTCTTGAATGCATCTTTCTATGCTTTCAGGTTGAAACTTGACTAAAAACTCACTTTGAACAAAAGTTATGGCTGTTTTGTATCACAGGTCACAAATAGCGTTTTCTCAGCGAGACAAGACCAAAATGAACACTTCATGCATAACTCCTGTATTTTGATGAAAACTGCGTAAAATCCACCTGTAACGTCTGTTTTATTCATCTTTCTATGCTTTCAGATTGAAACTTGTCTTAAAACTCACTCTGAACAAAAGTTATTGCTGTTTTTTTTTTACAGGTCACAAATAGCGTTGTCTCAGCGAGAGAAGGCCAAAATGAACACTTCATGCATAACTCCTGTATTTTTAGGTAAACATAGTGAAATGCACCTGTAACTTCAAGTTTATGCATCTTTCTATGCTTTCAGGTTGAAACTTGACGGAAAACTCACTTTGAACAAAAGTTATGGCTGTTTTGTATCACGGGTCACAAATAGCGTTGTCTCAGCGAGAGAATGCCAAAATGAAAACTTCATGCATAAGTCCTGTATTTTTTGGAAAACTACATGAAATCCACCTGTCACTTCAAGTTTATGCATCTTTCTATGCTTTCAGGTGAAACTTTCACTTTGAAGTCATTTTGAAAAAAAATTACGTCTTTGATGATCACTGTTCATGAAGACTGTTTTCAAAACAAAAGAAGACAATTTAAACATTTCATGCAGAACTCCATTAGTTTGAGCAAAGCTGGCTTAAAAGCACCTGTTACTTCAAAGGTTTTCATCATTCTGTGTTTTCAGTTTTGAAGTTCACATAAAGGTCAGTTTGATCAAGAGTTCCAGCATTTGTGATCAAAGGTCACACAATGCCTTTTACCAGTGAGAGTCTTCTGGAGTGAACACTTCATGCTGAACTCCTTTATTTAGAAGAAAACTGACTGAAATCCACATGTCATGTCAAGGTAATGTAATTTTCATTGTATCCAGGTTGAAACTTGTCTGAAAACTCACTTTGAACAAAAGTTATGGCTGTTTTGTATCACAGGTCACAAATAGCGTTTTCTCAGCGAGAGAAGGCCAAAATGAACACTTCATGCATGACTCCTGTCTTTTCAGGAAAACTGCCTGAAATCCACCTCTAACTTCAAGTATATGCATCTTTCTATACTTTCAGGTTGAAACTTGACTGAAAACTCACTTTGAACGAAAGTTATGGCTTTTTTGTATCACAGGTCACAAATAGTGTTTTCTCAGCGAGAGAAGGCCAAAATGAACACTTCATGCAGAACTCTTGTATTTTGATGAAAACTCACTGAAATCCACCTGTAACTTCAAGTTTATGCATCTTTCTATGCTTTCAGGTTTAAATTTGACTGAAAACTCTATTTGAACAAAAGTTATGGCTGTTTTGTATCACAGGTCACAAAAAGCGTTTTCTCAGCTAGAGAAGGCCAAAATGAAAACTTCATCCATACTCCTGTATTTCTTAGGAAAACTGCGTGAAATCCACCTCTAACTTCTCTTGAATGCATCTTTCTATGCTTTCAGGTTGAAACTTGACTAAAAACTCACTTTGAACAAAAGTTATGGCTGTTTTGTATCACAGGTCACAAATAGCGTTTTCTCAGCGAGACAAGACCAAAATGAACACTTCATGCATAACTCCTGTATTTTGATGAAAACTGCGTAAAATCCACCTGTAACGTCTGTTTTATTCATCTTTCTATGCTTTCAGATTGAAACTTGTCTTAAAACTCACTCTGAACAAAAGTTATTGCTGTTTTTTTTTTACAGGTCACAAATAGCGTTGTCTCAGCGAGAGAAGGCCAAAATGAACACTTCATGCATAACTCCTGTATTTTTAGGTAAACATAGTGAAATGCACCTGTAACTTCAAGTTTATGCATCTTTCTATGCTTTCAGGTTGAAACTTGACGGAAAACTCACTTTGAACAAAAGTTATGGCTGTTTTGTATCACGGGTCACAAATAGCGTTGTCTCAGCGAGAGAATGCCAAAATGAAAACTTCATGCATAAGTCCTGTATTTTTTGGAAAACTACATGAAATCCACCTGTCACTTCAAGTTTATGCATCTTTCTATGCTTTCAGGTGAAACTTTCACTTTGAAGTCATTTTGAAAAAAAATTACGTCTTTGATGATCACTGTTCATGAAGACTGTTTTCAAAACAAAAGAAGACAATTTAAACATTTCATGCAGAACTCCATTAGTTTGAGCAAAGCTGGCTTAAAAGCACCTGTTACTTCAAAGGTTTTCATCATTCTGTGTTTTCAGTTTTGAAGTTCACATAAAGGTCAGTTTGATCAAGAGTTCCAGCATTTGTGATCAAAGGTCACACAATGCCTTTTACCAGTGAGAGTCTTCTGGAGTGAACACTTCATGCTGAACTCCTTTATTTAGAAGAAAACTGACTGAAATCCACATGTCATGTCAAGGTAATGTAATTTTCATTGTATCCAGGTTGAAACTTGTCTGAAAACTCACTTTGAACAAAAGTTATGGCTGTTTTGTATCACAGGTCACAAATAGCGTTTTCTCAGCGAGAGAAGGCCAAAATGAACACTTCATGCATGACTCCTGTCTTTTCAGGAAAACTGCCTGAAATCCACCTCTAATTTCAAGTATATGCATCTTTCTATACTTTCAGGTTGAAACTTGACTGAAAACTCACTTTGAACGAAAGTTATGGCTTTTTTGTATCACAGGTCACAAATAGTGTTTTCTCAGCGAGAGAAGGCCAAAATGAACACTTCATGCAGAACTCTTGTATTTTGATGAAAACTCACTGAAATCCACCTGTAACTTCAAGTTTATGCATCTTTCTATGCTTTCAGGTTTAAATTTGACTGAAAACTCTATTTGAACAAAAGTTATGGCTGTTTTGTATCACAGGTCACAAAAAGCGTTTTCTCAGCTAGAGAAGGCCAAAATGAAAACTTCATCCATACTCCTGTATTTCTTAGGAAAACTGCGTGAAATCCACCTCTAACTTCTCTTGAATGCATCTTTCTATGCTTTCAGGTTGAAACTTGACTAAAAACTCACTTTGAACAAAAGTTATGGCTGTTTTGTATCACAGGTCACAAATAGCGTTTTCTCAGCGAGACAAGACCAAAATGAACACTTCATGCATAACTCCTGTATTTTGATGAAAACTGCGTAAAATCCACCTGTAACGTCTGTTTTATTCATCTTTCTATGCTTTCAGATTGAAACTTGTCTTAAAACTCACTCTGAACAAAAGTTATTGCTGTTTTTTTTTTACAGGTCACAAATAGCGTTGTCTCAGCGAGAGAAGGCCAAAATGAACACTTCATGCATAACTCCTGTATTTTTAGGTAAACATAGTGAAATGCACCTGTAACTTCAAGTTTATGCATCTTTCTATGCTTTCAGGTTGAAACTTGACGGAAAACTCACTTTGAACAAAAGTTATGGCTGTTTTGTATCACGGGTCACAAATAGCGTTGTCTCAGCGAGAGAATGCCAAAATGAAAACTTCATGCATAAGTCCTGTATTTTTTGGAAAACTACATGAAATCCACCTGTCACTTCAAGTTTATGCATCTTTCTATGCTTTCAGGTGAAACTTTCACTTTGAAGTCATTTTGAAAAAAAATTACGTCTTTGATGATCACTGTTCATGAAGACTGTTTTCAAAACAAAAGAAGACAATTTAAACATTTCATGCAGAACTCCATTAGTTTGAGCAAAGCTGGCTTAAAAGCACCTGTTACTTCAAAGGTTTTCATCATTCTGTGTTTTCAGTTTTGAAGTTCACTTAAAGGTCAGTTTGATCAAGAGTTCCAGCATTTGTGATCAAAGGTCACACAATGCCTTTTACCAGTGAGAGTCTTCTGGAGTGAACACTTCATGCTGAACTCCTTTATTTAGAAGAAAACTGACTGAAATCCACATGTCATGTCAAGGTAATGTAATTTTCATTGTATCCAGGTTGAAACTTGTCTGAAAACTCACTTTGAACAAAAGTTATGGCTGTTTTGTATCACAGGTCACAAATAGCGTTTTCTCAGCGAGAGAAGGCCAAAATGAACACTTCATGCATGACTCCTGTCTTTTCAGGAAAACTGCCTGAAATCCACCTCTAACTTCAAGTATATGCATCTTTCTATACTTTCAGGTTGAAACTTGACTGAAAACTCACTTTGAACGAAAGTTATGGCTTTTTTGTATCACAGGTCACAAATAGTGTTTTCTCAGCGAGAGAAGGCCAAAATGAACACTTCATGCAGAACTCTTGTATTTTGATGAAAACTCACTGAAATCCACCTGTAACTTCAAGTTTATGCATCTTTCTATGCTTTCAGGTTTAAATTTGACTGAAAACTCTATTTGAACAAAAGTTATGGCTGTTTTGTATCACAGGTCACAAAAAGCGTTTTCTCAGCGAGAGAAGGCCAAAATGAAAAACCTCATGCATAACTCCTGTATTTTGAGGAAAATTTCCTGAAATCCACCTGTAACTTCAAGTTTATGCATCTTTCTATGCTTTCAGATTAAAACTTATCTGAAAACTCACTCTGAAAAAAAGTTATGGCTGTTTTATATCTCAGGTCACAAATAGCGTTTTCTCAGCAAGAGAAGGCCAAAATGAACACTTCATGCATAACTCCTGTATTTTGAGGAAAACTGCATTAAATCCACCTGTAACTTCTCTTTTATGCATCTTTCAATGCTTTCAGGTTGAAACTTGATTGAAAACTCACTTTGAACAAAAGTTATTGCTGTTTTGTATCACAGGTCACAAAAAGTGTTTTCTCAGCGAGAGAAGGCCAAAATGAACAGTCCATTCATAACTCCTGTATTTTGAGGAAAACTGCGTGAAATCCACCTGTAACTTCAAGTTAATGCATCTTTCAATGATTTCAGGTTGAAACTTGAATGAAAACTCACTTTGAACAAAAGTTATGGCTGTTTTGTATCACAGGTCACAAAAAGTGTTTTCTCAGCGAGAGAAGGCCAAAATGAACACTTCAAGCATAACTCCTGTATTTTCAGGAAAACTGAGTGAAATCCACATATTACTTCTCTTTTATGCATTTTTCTATGATTTCAGGTTGAAATTTGACTGAAAACTCACTTTGAACAAAAGTTATGGCTGTTTTTTTTTATCACAGGTCACAAATAGTGTTTTCTCAGCGAGAGAAGGCCAAAATGAACACTTCATGCATAACTCCTGTATTTTGAGGAAAACTTCCTGAAATCCACCCGTAAGTTCAAGTTTATGCATCTTTTTATTCTTTCAGATTAAAACTTATCTGAAAACTCACTCTGAACAAAAGTTATGGCTGTTTTGTTTCACAGGTCACTAATAGCGTTTTCTCAGCGAGAGAAGGTCAAAATGAATACTTCATGCAAAACTCCTGTATTTTCAGGAAAACTGAGTGAAATCCTCCTGTAACTTCTCTTTTATGCATCTTTCTATGCTTTCAGTTTGAAACTTGACTGAAAATTCACTTTGAACAAAAGTTATGGCTGTTTTGTATCACAGGTCACAAATAGCGTTTTCTCAGCGAGAGAAGGCCAAAATGAACACTTCATGCATAACCCTGTATTTTGAGGAAAATTGCGTGAAATTCATCTGTAACTTCAAGTTTATACATCTTTCTATGCTTTCAGGTTGAAACTTGACTGAAAACTACCTCTGAACAAATGTTATGGCTGTTTTGTATCTCAGGTCACAAATAGCGTTTTCACAGCGAGAGAAGGCAAAAATGAACACTTCATGCATAACTCCTGTATTTTTTGGAAAAATTCTTAAAATCTACGTGTAACTTCAAGTTTATTCATCTTTCTATGCTTTCAGGTTGAAACTTGACTGAAAACTCACTTTGAACAAAAGTTATGGCTTTTTTGTATCACAGGTCACAAATAGTGTTTTCTCAGCAGGAGAAGGCCAAAATGAAAACTTCATGCAGAACTCCTGTATTTTCCAGGAAAACTGCATGAAATACCCCTGTAACTTCAAGTTTATGCATCTTTCTATGCTTTCAGGTGAAACTTTCACTTTGAAGTCATTTTGAAAAAAAATTACGTCTTTGATGATCACTGTTCATGAAGACGGTTTTAAAAACAAAAGAAGACAATTTAAACATTTCATGCAGAACTCCATTAGTTTGAGCAAAGTTGGCTTAAAAGCACGTGTTACTTCAAAGGTTTTCATCATTCTGTGTTTTCAGTTTTGAAGTTCACTGAAAGGTCAGTGTGATCAAGAGTTCCAGCATTTGTGATCACAGGTCACACAATGCCTTTTACCAGCGAGAGTCCTCTGGAGTGAACACTTCTTGCTGAACTCCCTTATTTTCAGGAAAACTGACTGAAATCCACCTGTAACTTCTCTTTTATGCATCTTTCTATGCTTTCAGGTTGAAACCTGACTGAAAACTCGCTCTGAACAAAAGTTATGGCTGTTTTGTATCACAGGTCCTAAATAGTGTTTTCT
Source organism: Aulostomus chinensis (assembly GCF_037954235.1). Classification (NCBI taxonomy): domain Eukaryota; kingdom Metazoa; phylum Chordata; class Actinopteri; order Syngnathiformes; family Aulostomidae; genus Aulostomus; species Aulostomus chinensis. The sequence goes on from NW_028234167.1 coordinate 547,425, forward strand.
CAGCGAGAGAAGGCCAAAATAAACACTTTATGCATAACTCCTGTATTTTGAGGAAAAAGTCAGTGAAATTCACCTATAACTTCTGTTTCATGCATCTTTCTATGCTTTCAGGTTGAAACTTAACTGAAAACTCACTTTGAACAAAAGTTATGGATGTTATGTATCACAGGTCACAAATAGTGTTTTCTCAGCGAGAGAAGGCCAAAATGAAAACTTCATTCATAACTCCTGTATTTTTTGGAAAACTGCCTGAAATCCACCTGTAACTTCAAGTTTATGCATCTTTCTATGCTTTCAGGTTGAAACTTGACTGAAAACTCACTTTGAACAAAAGTTATGGCTGTTTTGTATCACAGGTCACAAATAATGTTTTCTCAGCGAGAGAAGGCCAAAATGAACACTTCATGCATAACTACTGTATTTTGAGGAAAACTGCATAAAATCCACCTGTAACTTCACTTTTATGCATCTTTCTATGCTTTCAGGTTGAAACTTGTTTGGAAACTCACTTCGAACAAAAGTTATGGCTTTTTTATCATCACAGGTCACAAATAGCGTTTTCTCAGCGAGAGAAGGCCAAAATGAACACTTCATGCATAACTCCTGTATTTTGAGGAAAAATGCCTGAAATCCACCTCTAACTTAAAGACCATTCATCTTTTTATGCTTTCAGGTTGAAACTTGACTGAAAATTCACTTTGAAAAAAAGTTATGGCTGTTTTGTTTCACAGGACACAAATAGTGTATTCTCAGCGAGAGAAGGCCAAAATGAACATTTCATGCATAACTCCTGTATTTTTAGGAAAACTGAGTGAAATCCACCTGTAACTTCTCTTTTATGCATTTTTCTATGATTTCAGGTTGAAACTTGACTGAAAACTCACTTTGAACAAAAGTTATGGTTGTTTTTTGTCACAGGTCACAAATAGCGTTTTCTCAGCGAGAGAAGGCCAAAATGTAAACTTCAAGCAGAACTCCTGTATTTTTAGGAAAACTCACTGAAATCCACCTGTAACTTCAAGTTTATGCATCTTTTATGCTTTCAGGTTGAAACTTATCTGAAATCTACCTCTGAACAAAAGTTATGGCTGTTTTGTTTCACAGGTCACAAATAACGTTTTCTCAGCGAGAGAAGGCAAAAGTGAACACTTCATGCATAACTCCTGTATTTTGAGGAAACTGAGTGAAATCTACCTGCAACTTCAAGTTTATGCATCTTTCTATGCTTTCAGGTTGAAACTTGACTGAAAACTCACTTTGAAAAAAAGTTATGGCTGTTTTGTATCACAGGTCACAAATAGTGTTTTCTCAGCGAGAGAAGGCCAAAATGAACACTTCATGCATAACTCCTGTATTTTGATGAAAACTCACTGAAATCAAGCTGTAACTTCAAGTTTATGCATCTTTCTTTGCTTTCAGGTTGAAACTTGACTGAAAACTCACTTTGAACAAAAGTTATGGCTGTTTTGTGTCACAGGTCACAAATAGCGTTTTCTCAACGAGAGAAGGCCAAAATGAACACTTCATGCAGAACTCCTGTATTTTGAGGAAAACTCACTGAAATCCACCTCTAACTTCAAGTTTATGCATCTTTCTATGCTTTCAGGTTGAAACTTGACTGAAAACTCACTTTGAAGAAAAGTTATGGCATTTTTGTATCACAGGTCACAAATAGTGTTTTCTCAGCGAGAGCAGGCCAAAATGAACATTTCATGCAGAACTCCTATATTTTGAGGAAAACTCACTGAAATCAAGCTGTAACTTCAAGTTTATGCATCTTTCTATGCTTTCAGGTTGAAACTTGACTGAAAACTCACTTTGAACAAAAGTTATGGTTGTTTTTTGTCACAGGTCACAAATAGCGTTTTCTCAGCGAGAGAAGGCCAAAATGAACACTTCAAGCAGAACTCCTGTATTTTTAGGAAAACTCACTGAAATCCACCTGTAACTTCAAGTTTATGCATCTTTTATGCTTTCAGGTTGAAACTTATCTGAAAACTACCTGTGAACAAAAGTTATGGCTGTTTTGTATCACAGGTCACAAATAGTGTTTTCTCAGCGAGAGAAGGCCAAAATGAACACTTCATGCATAACTCCTGTATTTTTATGTAAACTCAGTGAAATCCACCTGTGACTTCAAGTTTATGCATCTTTCTATGCTGTCAGATTAAAACTTATCTGAAAACTACCTCTGAACAAAAGTTATGGCTGTTTTGTTTCACAGGTCTCTAATGGCGTTTTCTCAGCGAGAGAAGGTCAAAATGAATACTTCATGCATAACTCCTGTATTTTGAGGAAAACTCACTGAAATCAAGCTGTACCTTCAAGTTTATGCATCTTTCTATGCTTTCAGGTTGAAACTTGACTGAAAACTCACTTTGAACAAAAGTTATGGCATTTTTGTATCACAGGTCACAAATAGTGTTTTCTCAGCGAGGGAAGGCCAACATGAACACTTCATGCATAACTCCTGTATTTTGATTAAAACTCACTGAAATCAAGCTGTAACTTCAAGTTTATGCATCTTTCTATGATTTCAGGTTGAAACTTGACTGAAAACTAACTTTGAAAAAAAGTTATGGCTGTTTTGTATCACACATCAAAAATAGTGTTTTCTCAAACAGAGAAGGCCAAAATGAAAACTTCATGCATAACTCCTGGTTTTTTTAAAAACTGCATGAAATCCACCTGTAACTTCAAGTTTTTGCATCTTTCTATGCTTTCAGTTTGAAACTTGAATGAAAACCCATTTTGAACAAAAGTTATGGCTGTTTTTTATCACAGGTCACAAATAGAGATTTCTCAGCGAGAGAAGGCCAAAATGAAAACTTCATTCATAACTCGTGTATTTTGAGGAAAACTGCATGAAATCCACCTGTAACTTCTCTTTTATGCATCTTTCTATGCTTTCAGGTTGAACCTTGACTGAAAACTCACTTTGAACAAAAGTTTTGGATGTTTTGTATCACAGGTCACAAATAGTGTTTTCTCAGCGAGAGAAGGCCAAAATGAACACTTCATGCATAACTCCTGTATTTTGAGGAAAACTGAGTGAAATCCACCTGTAACTTAAAGTTTTATGCATCTTTCTATGCTTTCAGGTTGACACTTGAATGAAAACTCACTTTGAAAAAAAGTTATGATTGTTTTGCATCATAGGTCACAAATAGTGTTTTCTCAGTGAGAGAAGGCCAAAATGAACACTTCATGTATAACCCCTGTATTTTGAGGAAAACTCACTGAAATCAAGCTGTACCTTCAAGTTTATGCATCTTTCTATGCTTTCAGGTTGAAACTTGACTGAAAACTCACTTTGAACAAAAGTTATGGCTGTTTTGTATCACAGGTCACAAATAGCGTTTTCTCAGCGAGAAAAGGCCAAAATGAACACTTCATGCATAACTCCTGTATTTTGATGAAAACTCACTGAAATCAAGCTGTAACTTCAAGTTTATGCATCTTTCTTTGCTTTCAGGTTGAAACTTGACTGAAAACTCACTTTGAACAAAAGTTATGGCTGTTTTGTGTCACAGGTCACAAATAGCGTTTTCTCAACGAGAGAAGGCCAAAATGAACACTTCATGCAGAACTCCTTTATTTTGAGGAAAACTCACTGAAATCCACCTCTAACTTCAAGTTTATGCATCTTTCTTTGCTTTCAGGTTGAAACTTGACTGAAAACTCACTTTGAACAAAAGTTATGGCTGTTTTGTATCACAGGTCAAAAATAGTGTTTTCTCAGCGAGAGAAGGCCAAAATGAACACTTCATGCATAATTCCTGTATTTTGATGAAAACTCACTGAAATCCACCTCTAACTTCAAGTTTATGCATCTTTCTATGCTTTCAGGTTTAAACTTGACTGAAAACTCACTTTGAACAAAAGTTATGGCTGTTTTGTATCACAGGTCACAAATAGCGTTTTCTCAGCGAGAGATGGCCAAAATGAACACTTCATCCATAACCCCTGTATTTTGAGGAAAACTCACTGAAATCAAGCTGTACCTTCAAGTTTATGCATCTTTCTATGCTTTCAGGTTGAAACTTGACTGAAAACTCACTTTGAACAAAAGTTATGGCTGTTTTGTGTCACAGGTCACAAATAGCGTTTTCTCAACGAGAGAAGGCCAAAATGAACACTTCATGCAGAACTCCTGTATTTTGAGGAAAACTCACTGAAATCCACCTCTAACTTCAAGTTTATGCATCTTTCTATGCTTTCAGGTTGAAACTTGACTGAAAACTCACTTTGAAGAAAAGTTATGGCATTTTTGTATCACAGGTCACAAATAGTGTTTTCTCAGCGAGAGAAGGCCAAAATGAACACTTCATGCAGAACTCCTGTATTTTGATGAAAGCTCACTGAAATCAAGCTGTAACTTCAAGTTTATGCATCTTTCTATGCTTTCAGGTTGAAACTTGACTGAAAACTCACTTTGAACAAAAGTTATGGCATTTTTGTATCACAGGTCACAAATAGTGTTTTCTCAGCGAGGGAAGGCCAACATGAACACTTCATGCATAACTCCTGTATTTTGATTAAAACTCACTGAAATCAAGCTGTAACTTCAAGTTTATGCATCTTTCTATGATTTCAGGTTGAAACTTGACTGAAAACTCACTTTGAACAAAAGTTATAGCTGTTTTGTATCACAGGTCACAAATAGCATTTTCTCAGCGTGAGAAGGCAAAAATGATCACTTCATAAAGAACTCCTGTATTTTGAGGAAAACTGCGTGAAATCCACCTGTAACATCAAGATTATGCATCTTTCTTTGCTTTCAGGTTGAAACTTGACTGAAAACTAACTTTGAAAAAAAGTTATGGCTGTTTTGTATCACACATCAAAAATAGTGTTTTCTCAAACAGAGAAGGCCAAAATGAAAACTTCATGCATAACTCCTGGTTTTTTTAAAAACTGCATGAAATCCACCTGTAACTTCAAGTTTTTGCATCTTTCTATGCTTTCAGTTTGAAACTTGAATGAAAACCCATTTTGAACAAAAGTTATGGCTGTTTTTTATCACAGGTCACAAATAGAGATTTCTCAGCGAGAGAAGGCCAAAATGAAAACTTCATTCATAACTCGTGTATTTTGAGGAAAACTGCATGAAATCCACCTGTAACTTCTCTTTTATGCATCTTTCTATGCTTTCAGGTTGACACTTGAATGAAAACTCACTTTGAAAAAAAGTTATGATTGTTTTGCATCATAGGTCACAAATAGTGTTTTCTCAGTGAGAGAAGGCCAAAATGAACACTTCATGTATAACCCCTGTATTTTGAGGAAAACTCACTGAAATCAAGCTGTACCTTCAAGTTTATGCATCTTTCTATGCTTTCAGGTTGAAACTTGACTGAAAACTCACTTTGAACAAAAGTTATGGCTGTTTTGTATCACAGGTCACAAATAGCGTTTTCTCAGCGAGAAAAGGCCAAAATGAACACTTCATGCATAACTCCTGTATTTTGATGAAAACTCACTGAAATCAAGCTGTAACTTCAAGTTTATGCATCTTTCTTTGCTTTCAGGTTGAAACTTGACTGAAAACTCACTTTGAACAAAAGTTATGGCTGTTTTGTGTCACAGGTCACAAATAGCGTTTTCTCAGCGAGAGAAGGCCAAAATGAACACTTCATGCAGAACTCCTTTATTTTGAGGAAAACTCACTGAAATCCACCTCTAACTTCAAGTTTATGCATCTTTCTTTGCTTTCAGGTTGAAACTTGACTGAAAACTCACTTTGAACAAAAGTTATGGCTGTTTTGTATCACAGGTCAAAAATAGTGTTTTCTCAGCGAGAGAAGGCCAAAATGAACACTTCATGCATAATTCCTGTATTTTGATGAAAACTCACTGAAATCCACCTCTAACTTCAAGTTTATGCATCTTTCTATGCTTTCAGGTTGAAACTTGACTGAAAACTCACTTTGAACAAAAGTTATGGCTGTTTTGTATCACAGGTCACAAATAGCGTTTTCTCAGCGAGAGAAGGCCAAAATGAACACTTCATTCATAACTCCTGTATTTTGAGGAAAACTGCCTGAAATCCACTTCTAACTTCAAGTATATGCATCTTTCTATGCTTTCATGTTGAAACTTGACTGAAAACTCACTTTGAACAAAAGTTATGGCTGTTTTGTATCACAGGTCACAAATAGCGTTTTCTCAGCGAGAGATGGCCAAAATGAACACTTCATCCATAACCCCTGTATTTTGAGGAAAACTCACTGAAATCAAGCTGTACCTTCAAGTTTATGCATCTTTCTATGCTTTCAGGTTGAAACTTGACTGAAAACTCACTTTGAACAAAAGTTATGGCTGTTTTGTGTCACAGGTCACAAATAGCGTTTTCTCAACGAGAGAAGGCCAAAATGAACACTTCATGCAGAACTCCTGTATTTTGAGGAAAACTCACTGAAATCCACCTCTAACTTCAAGTTTATGCATCTTTCTATGCTTTCAGGTTGAAACTTGACTGAAAACTCACTTTGAAGAAAAGTTATGGCATTTTTGTATCACAGGTCACAAATAGTGTTTTCTCAGCGAGAGAAGGCCAAAATGAACACTTCATGCAGAACTCCTGTATTTTGATGAAAGCTCACTGAAATCAAGCTGTAACTTCAAGTTTATGCATCTTTCTATGCTTTCAGGTTGAAACTTGACTGAAAACTCACTTTGAAGAAAAGTTATGGCATTTTTGTATCACAGGTCACAAATAGTGTTTTCTCAGCGAGAGAAGGCCAAAATGAACACTTCATGCAGAACTCCTGTATTTTGATGAAAACTCACTGAAATCAAGCTGTAACTTCAAGTTTATGCATCTTTCTATGCTTTCAGGTTGAAACTTGACTGAAAACTCACTTTGAACAAAAGTTATGGCTGTTTTGTGTCGCAAGTCACAAATAGCTTTTTCTCAGCGAGAGAAGGCCAAAATGAACATTTCATGCATAACTCCTGTATTTTGAGGAAAACTCACTGAAATCAAGCTTTAACTTCAAGTTTATGCATCTTTCTATGCATTCAGGTTTAAACCTGACTGATAACTCACTTTGAACAAAAGTTATGGCTGTTTTGTGTCACAGGTCACAAATAGCGTTTTCTCAGCGAAAGAAGGCAAAAATGAACAATTCATGCAGAACTCCTGTATTTTGAGGAAAACTCACTAAAATCCACCTGTACATTCAAGTTTATGCATCTTTTTATGCTTTCAGGTTGAAACTTGACTGAAAACTCACTTTGAAGAAAAGTTATGGCATTTTGTATCACAGGTCACAAATAGTGTTTTCTCAGCGAGAGAAGGCCAAAATGAACACTTCATGCATAACTCCTGTATTTTGAGGAAAACTCACTGAAATCAAGCTATACCTTCAAGTTTATGCATCTTTCTATGCTTTCAGGTTGAAACTTGCCTGAAAACTCACTTTGAAGAAAAGTTATGGCTGTTTTGTATCACAGGTCACAAATAGTGTTTTCTCAGCGAGAGAAGGCCAAAATGAACACTTCATGTAGAACTCCTGTATTTTGAGGAAAACTCACTGAAATCAAGCTGTAACTTCAAGTTTATGCATCTTTCTATGCTTTCAGGTTGAAACTTTACTGAAAACTCACTTTGAACAAAAGTTATGGTTGTTTTTTGTCACAGGTCAAAAATAGCGTTTTCTCAGCGAGAGAAGGCCAAAATGAACACTTCATGCAGAACTCCTGTATTTTTAGGAAAACTCACTGAAATCCACCTGTAACTTCAAGTTTATGCATCTTTTATGCTTTCAGGTTGAAACTTGACTGAAAACTCACTTTGAAGAAAAGTTATGGCTGTTTTGTGTCACAGGTCACAAATAGCATTTTCTCAGCGAGAGAAGGCAAAAGTGAACACTTCATGCATAACTCCTGTATTTTGATGAAAACTCACTGAAATCAAGCTGTAACTTCAAGTTTATGCATCTTTCTATGCTTTCAGGTTGAAACTTGACTGAAAACTCACTTTAAGAAAAGTTATGGCATTTTTGTATCACACGTCACAAATAGTGTTTTCTCAGCGAGAGAAGGCCAAAATGAACACTTCATGCATAACTCCAGTATTTTGAGGAAAACTGTGTGAAATCCACCTGTTACTTCTCTTTTATGCATCTTTCTATCCTTTCAGGTTGAAACTTGACTGAAAACTCATTTTGAACAAAAGTTATGGCTGTTTTGTGTCGCAGGTCACAAATAGTGTTTTCTCAGCGAAAGAAGGCCAAAATGAACACTTCATGCATAACTCCTGTATTTTGAGGAAAACTCACTTCAATCAAGCTGTAACTTCAAGTTTATGCATCTTTCTATGCTTTCAGGTTGAAACTTGACAGAAAACTCACTTTGAACAAAAGTTATGGCTGTTTTTTGTTGCAGGTCACAAATAGCATTTTCTCAGCGAGAGAAGGCCAAAATGAACACTTCATGCAGAACTCCTGTATTTTGATGAAAACTCACTGAAATACACCTGTTAAGGTCTCAGTAGACTATTGAAATTTTGTTGTTTAGAGCCCCCTTGTGGGTGTTATTAGTTTTTAAAGTTAATGCTACATCTTTTCCGGTTTAGACAGGAAGTTGTCAGAAGCAGCAAATGAAGGACATGTGCAGCTAGCGTAACAGTGTTAGCTCCTTTCATCTGTCCGCATCCTTTCATAGCCATTGTTTAGACGCAATGTCTGTAAGTATTATTTTTTATAAGGTTTATATTAATGCTTAGAGAGTGGTATTTGCGAGATTATTCTGTAATTTATGTTATTTGGAAACGCTTTAAGTGACATGAAGGCTGATAGAGAAAATGCTTTATACTCATCCTGTTGCTTACATTTGTATTGGACACATGTATAATATCCGTATTTGTAATATTTGTGTTACAGTTTCACACTAATGTTCAGTAAACGGCCAAAACAAGTTCCGACTTCTACTGGTGTTATTGGACTCTGTGTTTATCTGACTGGGTAACCTAACTGGTGGTGAGACCAGTACAGTGAAAAGACAGCCACACGATAGGCTGTGAAGAAAGGAGAGCCGTGAGGATTCTTCGCCCAACACATGGTTAGCAAGCATACTGCCTCTGCTGTCTCAATCCCACTACTCAAGCTAAGTATTTGCTTCGATATACAACACCATCATGTCTTCGCGTGAGGAAGCATCTCAGCATGGAGATAATCATTCTATGTCATCTAAATGGAGAAAATCAAAAGGCTCTTCAATCTCCAGTTCCAACATGATGGTCGTTCAAGCAAGGGCTAGAGCAGAAGCAGCAAAAGCCAGAGCTGCCTTCGCAGATAGAGAAATAGAGTTAAAGGTTGAAACAGCTCGCATTAAAGCCACCTTAGAAGCTATGCAAGACCAAAAGGAAGCCGATGCTGCCTTAGCTAAAGCGGAGATTCTGGAAGCAGGCTTGCTCGAGACAGGCTTGATGGAAGCAGAAAGTGTTTCTACACCAGTTCCTCTCGAGCAACGACTTCAGCGCACAGCTAACTACGTGTACGATCAAACTAGGGTCAAATCCATTCTTCAGCCAGCTAGATCAGATGACAAAGAGTCAGGTTTCCTTCCGCTTCCAGCCGCTGGTCGAGCACCATTCCAAGCTGGTGCTGTTCAACGTAGTCAACAGTCCAAGGTTCAAGGTGAATTTCTCCCTCAGCGACTAACCACTCCACAACAGCAGGGGTGCGACAGCCAGTATTCAGGACACAGCTCTCAGCCTGTGGTTCCTCAGCCTGGTCCCCAGCCGCAGCCTGGAGACAGACCACAGGAGCGATATAGGCGACAGCCTGACACCTACCAACCCTACTACAACCCCTTTGTGCCAGCTAGTCCAAGCACCCAAACCACCACTCTTGACCTTGTCAAATGTATGACCCGTTCCCAGCTGGTAACTACAGGGTTAACGGCCTTCGATGATAAGCCAGAAAACTATTGGGCCTGGAAATCATCCTTCCAGGGTGCCATTGCCAAACTAGACCTCTCACCAAGAGAAGAGCTCGACATACTCATCAAGTGGCTTGGGAAACAATCGTCCGAGCATGCGCGCAGGATAAAGGCTGTCAATATGAGAGACCCGTTTAGAGGCTTAGTAATGATTTGGGAAAGACTGGAAGAAACGTACGGCTCACCTGAGGCAATTGAAAGTGCTCTCTTCTCTAGGCTGGAAACCTTTCCTAAGGTCTCGTACAAAGACCCACATAAACTCCAAGAATTAGCAGATCTATTGATGGAAGTTGAAGCTGCTAAGGGGGATGGCATCCTGACTGGGCTTTCATACCTAGATACTTCCAGAGGTGTCTGCCCAATCGTGGAGAAGCTCCCATTTGGCATACAGGAAAAGTGGAAGTCAGTGGGTTCTACATACAAGTCGCGAAACAAGGTTCCTTTTCCACCTTTTAGTGTGTTTGTGGACTTCATCCGGACTGAAGCTAGAACACAAACAGACCCCAGCTTTAACACCACGTCCTTCCAATCCGCAAAAAGAGACAAGCCAGACAAGTCTGTTCGGACGCCCATCACAGTCCACAAGACCCAAGTTTCACCTCCAGAGAAAAAAGGAGATCAGAAAAGAGAGATGAATCTTGCCAAACATTGTCCAATTCATGATAAGCCCCATACACTGCGGAAGCGCCGCACCTTCAGAGAGAAGAGTTACGAAGATCGCAAACAGTTTCTGAAAGAGCGTTCTATATGTTTTAGATGCTGCTCATCCACAAGTCACTTTGCCAAGGATTGCCAAGTGGAAATACAGTGCAAGGAATGTGAAAGTACTCAGCACATTTCAGCACTTCATCCAGGCCCAGTACCTTCGAGGTCAAGGTCAGATCCTACTGTTTCAGAGAACGGTGGGGAGTCTGACAAAGGTGATGACGAGGAGGTGACCTCTAAGTGCACTGAAGTGTGTGGAGACGGAGTGAGCGAGAGAGCATGCTCAAAGATATGCCTCGTCAACGTGTTTCCCAAGGGACATCATGAAAGGTCGAAACGTATGTATGCCATTCTAGACGACCAGAGCAATCGTTCCTTGGTAAGGTCCGAATTCTTTAAGCTCTTTGACATTACAGGAGACAAACAACCTTACACGCTGAAGACGTGCGCAGGACGCAAGCAAACAGCCGGCAGAAGGGCCTGTGGGTTCATGGTTGAGTCAGTGGATGAGAAGATTAGTCTACCACTTCCAACACTTCTGGAATGTAACCAGGTCCCAAAAAACCGTTCTGAGATCCCCACTTCAAACGCAGCTCTTCACCACAGCCACCTGAAACGTATCGCCGGAGAAATTCCTCCCCTCGATCCAGAAGCCGACATCCTCCTGCTATTGGGAAGAGACATTTTACGAGTGCATAAGGTGAGGGAGCAAATTAATGGTCCACATGATGCCCCCTTTGCTCAAAGACTGGACTTAGGGTGGGTCATCATCGGTGACGTGTGCCTTAGAGGTGCACACAGACCATCTCAAGTGAAAGCCTTCAAGACCTGCATCCTGGAAAATGGTCGTCCCACTTACCTCGAGCCATGCACTAGTAAGGTCCACATAAAGGAGAATTTCATCTGCCGGCCCCTCAGCACAAACCTTACTACATGTCACTCACTGATAGACACCAGTGAGAGTCTGGGCCAGTCAGTCTTCCACCACTCAGCCAAGGACCACCAACTTGCGCCATCGATGGAGGATTTGAGTTTCCTTCAGTTGATGGAGGATGAGTGCTATCAGGACAGCTCTAAAAGCTGGGTTGCACCTCTGCCTTTCCGTTCTCCAAGGCGACGGCTACCCAACAACAGAGACTATGCCTACCAGCGCCTCTCTTCACTTCGCCGGACTCTAGAAAAACGGCCAAAGATGAAGGCACAGTACCTAGAGTTTATGGAGAAGCTGCTCATCAACCAGCATGCTGAAGTCGCTCCACCGCTTCCTGAAGGCCAAGAGTGCTGGTTCCTCCCATCATTTGGGGTCTATCATCCCAGGAAACCGGAGCAGATTCGCGTGGTCTTTGATTCAAGCGCTCCTTTCGAAGGGATATCTCTGAATGACGTGCTGCTTACTGGACCTGATCTCAACAACAGCCGACTGGGGGTACTGTTGAGGTTCCGGAAGGAACTTGTGGCTGTTACCGCAGACATTCAGCACATGTTTCATTGTTTCGTGGTACGGGAGGACCATAGGGATTATCTCCGCTTCTTGTGGTACCGTGACAACAATCCAAACAATGACATTATAGATTACCGCATGCGTGTGCACGTTTTCGGCAACAGCCCATCCCCCGCAGTTGCGATCTACGGCCTCAGAAGAGCAGCCAAGCAAGGAGAGGCAGAGTTTGGCAGCGATGCCAGACAGTATGTAGAGCGAGACTTCTACGTTGATGACGGACTGAAGTCCTTCTCTACAGAAGCAGAAGCCATCTGTGTCATCAAGCGAGCTCAGCAAATGCTTGCAGCATCTAACGTTCGGCTACACAAGATAGCTTCCAACAGACCTGCAGTCATCACGGCTTTTCCTCCTGAAGACCGTGCAAAAGAAATCCAAGACTTAAACCTGTTCTCTGATGATCTACCTCTGCAGCGAAGTCTTGGAGTATCTTGGAACATCGCCACAGACACATTCACTTTTCAGATCTCGGACAACGAGAAGCCATACACGCGAAGAGGAGTTTTGTCGACGGTCAACCGCCTGTACGATCCTCTCGGCTTTCTGGCACCCGTCACTATACGAGGCAGACTTCTACTCCGCGACCTCTCTAAGCAAGCTGAGGACTGGGACACACCGCTTCCGGATGACATGAAAGGGGAATGGACGGCGTGGAAAACCTCCCTTCAAGATCTTCAAGCACTCCGGATACCACGGGCTTACTCATCATTCTCGTTCTCTGATGCTCGAGATAAAGAGCTATTTGTCTTCTCAGATGCTTCTGTTCAGGCCATTTCAGCAGTGGCTTATTTGAAACTAACTAGGGAGGATGGCAAAAGCGAAGTCAGTTTCGTCTTTGGGAAGGCTAAATTGGCACCTCAACCAGAGATTACAGTTCCTAGGTTGGAGTTATGCGCAGCAGTTCTTGCAGTTGAAGTTGCAGAGCTGGTGGTTGAAGAAATGGCCCTGAGGTTCGACCACACCACTTATTATACTGACAGCAAAGTGGTGCTGGGATATATTCACAACCAAGCAAGGCGGTTCTACGTCTATGTGAATAACCGAGTCCAGCGGATCCGACAGTCTTCTTCTCCAGAACAGTGGCGATACGTTCCCACAGAACATAACCCAGCCGACCATGGGTCCAGGTCAGTCGCTGCTGTCTCCCTTAGTGCCATGACTTGGTTGTCTGGACCAGCCTTTCTCCAGAACTCATCTCTGCACTTCTCTGAACCTGAAGAAACTTTTGACCTCATCAACTCTGACGCTGATGCCGAAGTTCGTCCACTGATCACAGCTAGCCCCACAGAAGTTTCAAAGGGTTTAATGAATAATAGGAAGTTTGAGCGTTTCTCTGCATGGAGCACACTCATGACAGCAATTGCCCGTCTGATACACATAGCTCTTTCCTTTGCTCAGTCTGCACCAGACAACACCTGCCATGGATGGCACATCTGTCGTGCAGGCCCTACTGAAGAAGAGCTTAAGAAAGCGAAGATCCTCGTGATCAAAAGTGTGCAGCATGAGTGTTTCCGGAAAGAACTGGACTGCATTGCAAGGGGACTGAATCTTCCATCTCAAAGCAGCTTAAGAAAGCTACGTCCCATCATTGACAGTAGTGGATTGCTGAGAGTGGGAGGCCGCATATCCCAGTCTGACTTTGGAATGGATGAAACCAACCCCATCATTATTCCTGGTCAACATCACGTGGCGACCCTGCTTGTGCGTCAACACCATGATGCTGTGAAGCATCAGGGTAGACATTTTACAGAGGGCGCCATCCGTGCTGCTGGATTCTGGATTGTTGGAGCAAAAGGGTGCATCAGAAGTATCCTCTTCAAATGTGTCACATGCAGAAAGCTTCGCGGTAAAACAGAACACCAACAGATGGCTGATCTGCCAGCGGAGCGTCTTCAAGCAGCACCACCCTTTACCTACGTAGGGGTGGACATCTTCGGGCCATGGGGAGTAGTCTCACGCCGCACCAGAGGTGGACACGCCAACAGCAAACGGTGGGCTGCATTGTTCTGCTGCATGTGTACAAGGGCTGTGCACATAGAGGTCATTGAGAGCATGACTGCTAGCAGCTTCATAAACGCCCTGAGAAGATTCTTCGCAATCCGAGGTCCTGCGAAGCAGATCCACTCTGACCGTGGCACTAATTTCATTGGTGCTTGCCATGAGCTGAACATGGATGCCTCAAGTTGCAGTTCGGACATTGTGGGGAAGTATCTTCAGAAGCAGCAGTGCAAATGGGTTTTCAACCCGCCCCATTCATCCCATATGGGCGGCGTATGGGAGCGGATGATCGGGATCGCCCGTCGCATCCTCGACTGTATGCTTCTCCAAAGTGGACAATCTCGCCTTACGCATGAGGTGCTGACAACATTCATGGCTGAGGTCACAGCCGTGATCAGTTCAAGGCCCCTCATTCCTGTGTCTTCGGACCCAGAAGCACCACTTATCTTGACTCCAGCTGTGCTGCTGACGCAAAAAAACGGCGTCCCTCCACCTCCGCCAGGAGACTTTGGGACAGTGAATCTCTTCAAATTGGAATGGAAACGTGTTCAGAACCTGGCAGAGACCTTTTGGAACAGGTGGCGTCGGGAATATTTGAACACACTACAGTGCAGACGCAAGTGGCAAGATAAAAGTCCCAATCTCAAGGAGGGAGATGTGGTCTTGATGAAGGATAACCAGGCCAAAAGGAACGAGTGGCCAATGGCCATCATCGAGAAAGTTTCACCAAGCCAAGATGGAAGAGTAAGGAAAGTGGACATTAGACTCTTCAAAGACGGAGCCCAAAAGGTCTTTTCTCGACCTGTTACAGAAGTGGTCCTTCTTCTGTCTCCTGAGACCGCTTTGAGAAGGGTAAAGTTTGTGGGGTCGTTGAAAGACCCCAGGTGGGGAGTGTTAAGGTCTCAGTAGACTATTGAAATTTTGTTGTTTAGAGCCCCCTTGTGGGTGTTATTAGTTTTTAAAGTTGATGCGACATCTTTTCCGGTTTAGACAGGAAGTTGTCAGAAGCAGCAAATGAAGGACATGTGCAGCTAGCGTAACAGTGTTAGCTCCTTTCATCTGTCCGCATCCTTTCATAGCCATTGTTTAGACGCAATGTCTGTAAGTATTATTTTTATAAGGTTTATATTAATGCTTAGAGAGTGGTATTTGCGAGATTATTCTGTAATTTATGTTATTTGGAAACGCTTTAAGTGACATGAAGGCTGATAGAGAAAATGCTTTATACTCATCCTGTTGCTTACATTTGTATTGGACACATGTATAATATCCGTATTTGTAATATTTGTGTTACAGTTTCACACTGATGTTCAGTAAACGGCCAAAACAAGTTCCGACTTCTACTGGTGTTATTGGACTCTGTGTTTATCTGACTGGGTAACCTAACTGGTGGTGAGACCAGTACACCACCTGTAACTTCAAGTTTATGCATCTTTCTATGCTTTCAGGTTGAAACTTGACTGAAAACTCACTTTGAACAAAACTTATGGCATTTTTTTATCAAAGATCACAAATAGTGTTTTCTCAGCGAGAGAAGGCCAAAATGAACACTTCATGCAGAACTCCTGTATTTTGATGAAAACTCACTGAAATCAAGCTGTAACTTCAAGTTTATGCATCTTTCTATGCTTTCAGGTTGAAACTTGACTGAAAACTCACTTTGAACAAAAGTAATGGCTGTTTTGTGTCGCAAGTCACAAATAGCGTTTTCTCAGCGAGAGAAGGCCAAAATGAACATTTCATGCAGAACTCCTGTATTTTGAGGAAAACTCACTGAAATCAAGCTTTAACTTCAAGTTTATGCATCTTTCTATGCTTTCAGGTTGAAACCTGACTGATAACTCACTTTGAACAAAAGTTATGTCTGTTTTGTGTCACAGGTCACGAATAGCGTTTTTTCAGCGACAGAAGGCCAAAATGAACACTTCATGCGGAACTCCTGTATTTTGATGAAAACTCACTGAAATCCACCTGTTACTTCAAGTTTATGCATCTTTCTATGCTTTCAGGTGGAAACTTGACTGAAAACACACTTTGAACAAAAGTTATGGCTGTTTTGTGTCACAGTTCACAAATAGTGTTTTCTCAGCGAAAGAAGGCAAAAATGAACACTTCATGCAGAACTCCTGTATTTTGAGGAAAACTGTATGAAATCCACCTGTAACTTCTCTTTTGTGCATCTTTCTATGCTTTCAGGTTGAAACTTGACTGAAAACTCACTTTGAACACAAGTTATGGCTGTTTTGTTTCGCAAGTCACAAATAGCGTTTTCTCAGCGAGAGAAGGCCAAAATGAACATTTCATGCAGAACTCCTGTATTTTGAGGAAAACTCACTGAAATCAAGCTTTAACTTCAAGTTTATGCATGTTTCTATGCTTTCAGGTTGAAACCTGACTGATACCTCACTTTGAACAAAACTTATTGCTGTTTTGTGTCACAGGTCACAAATAGCGTTTTCTAAGCGAGAGAAGGCCAAAATTAACACTTCATGCATAACTTCTGTATTTTGATGAAAACTCACTGAAATCAAGCTTTAACTTCAAGTTTATGCATCTTTCTATGCTTTCAGGTTGAAACTTGACTGAAAACTCACTTTGAACAAAAGTTATGGCTGTTTTGTGTCGCAGGTCACAAATAGTGTTTTCTCAGCGAAAGAAGGCCAAAATGAACACTTCATGCAGAACTTCTGTATTTTGATGAAAACTCACTGAAATCCACCTGTAACTTCAAGTTTATGCATCTTTCTATGCTTTCAGGTTGAAACTTGACTGAAAACTCACTTTGAACAAAAGTTATGGCTGTTTTTTGTCGCAGGTCACAAATAGTGTTTTCTCAGCGAAAGAAGGCCAAAATGAACACTTCATGCAGAACTTCTGTATTTTGATGAAAACTCACTGAAATCCACCTGTAACTTCAAGTTTATGCATCTTTCTATGCTTTCAGGTTGAAACTTGACTGAAAACTCACTTTGAAGAAAAGTTATGGCATTTTTGTATCACAGGTCACAAATAGTGTTTTCTCAGCGAGAGAAGGCCAAAATGAACACTTCATGCAGAACTCCTGTATTTTGAGGAAAACTCACTTAAATCAAGTTGTAACTTCAAGTTTATGCATCTTTCTATGCTTTCAGGTTGAAACTTGACTGAAAACTCACTTTGAACAAAAGTGATGGCTGTTTTGTATCACAGGTCACAAATAGCGTTTTCTCAGCGAGAGAAGGCCAAAATGAACACTTCATGCGGAACTCCTGTATTTTGATGAAAACTCACTGAAATCTACCTGTTACTTCAAGTTTATGCATCTTTCTATGCTTTCAGGTTGAAACTTGACTGAAAACTCACTTTGAACAAAAGTTATGGCTGTTTTGTGTCACAGGTCACAAATAGCGTTTTCTCAGCGACAGAAGGCCAAAATGAACACTTCATGCGGAACTCCTGTATTTTGATGAAAACTCACTGAAATCCACCTGTTACTTCAAGTTTATGCATCTTTCTATGCTTTCAGGTTGAAACTTGACTGAAAACTCACTTTGAACAAAAGTTATGGCTGTTTTGTGTCACAGGTCACAAATAGCGTTTTCTCAACGAGAGAAGGCCAAAATGAACACTTCATGCAGAACTCTTGTGTTTTGATGAAAACTCATTGAAATCCACCTGTAACTTCAAGTTTATGCATCTTTCTATGCTTTCAGGTGGAAACTTGACTGAAAACTCACTTTGAACAAAAGTTATGGCTGTTTTGTGTCACAGGTCACAAATAGCGTTTTCTCAGTGAAAGAAGGCCAAAATGAACACTTCATGCAGAACTCCTGTATTTTGAGGAAAACTAACTGAAATCCACCGGTAACTTAAAGTTTATGCATCTTTCTATGCTTTCAGGTTGAAACTTGACTGAAAACTCACTTTGAACAAAAGTTATGGCTGTTTTTTGTCGCAGGTCACAAATAGTGTTTTCTCAGCGAAAGAAGGCAAAAATGAACACTTCATGCATAACTTCTGTATTTTGATGAAAACTCACTGAAATCCACCTGTAACTTCAAGTTTCTGCATCTTTCTATGCTTTAAGGTTGAAACTTGACTGAAAACTTACTTTGAACAAAAGTTAGGTCATTTTTGTATCACAGGTCACAAATAGATTTTTCTCAGCGAGAGAAGGCCAAAATGAACACTTCATGCAGAACTCCTGTATTTTGATGAAAACTCACTGAAATCCACCTGTAACTTCAAGTTTATGCATCTTTCTATGCTTTCAGGTTGAAACTTGACTGAAAACTCACTTTGAACAAAAGTTATGGCTGTTTTGTGTCACAGGTCACAAATAGCGTTTTCTCAGCGAAAGAAGGCCAAAATGAACACTTCATGCAGAACTCCTGTATTTTGATGAAAACTCACTGAAATCCACCTGTAACTTCAAGTTTATGCATCTTTCTATGCTTTCAGGTTGAAACTTGACTGAAAACTCACTTTGAAGAAAAGTTATGGCATTTTTGTATCACAGGTCACAAATAGTGTTTTCTCAGCGAGAGAAGACCAAAATGAACACTTCATGCAGAACTCCTGTATTTTGATGAAAACTCACTGAAATCAAGTTGTAACTTCAAGTTTATGCATCTTTCTATGCTTTCAGGTTGAAACTTGACTGAAAACTCACTTTGAACAAAAGTTATGGCTGTTTTTTGTCGCAGGTCACAAATAGTGTTTTCTCAGCGAAAGAAGGCCAAAATGAACACTTCATGCAGAACTTCTGTATTTTGATGAAAACTCACTGAAATCCACCTGTAACTTCAAGTGTATGCATCTTTCTATGCTTTCAGGTTGAAACTTGACTGAAAACTCACTTTGAACAAAAGTTATGGCATTTTTGTATCACAGGTCACAAATAGTGTTTTCTCAGCGAGAGAAGGCCAAAATGAACACTTCATGCAGAACTCCTGTATTTTGAGGAAAACTCACTGAAATCAAGTAGTAACTTCAAGTTTATGCATCTTTCTATGCTTTCAGGTTGAAACTTGACTGAAAACTCACTTTGAACAAAAGTTATGGCTGTTTTGTATCACAGGTCACAAATAGCGTTTTCTCAGCGAGAGAAGGCCAAAATGAACACTTCATGCGGAACTCCTGTATTTTGATGAAAACTCACTGAAATCTACCTGTTACTTCAAGTTTATGCATCTTTCTATGCTTTCAGGTTGAAACTTGACTGAAAACTCACTTTGAACAAAAGTTATGTCTGTTTTGTGTCACAGGTCACAAATAGCGTTTTCTCAACGAGAGAAGGCCAAAATGAACACTTCATGCAGAACTCCTGTGTTTTGATGAAAACTCACTGAAATCCACCTGTAACTTCAAGTTTATACATCTTTCTATGCTTTCAGGTGGAAACTTGACTGAAAACTCACTTTGAACAAAAGTTATGGCTGTTTTGTGTCACAGGTCACAAATAGCGTTTTCTCAGCGAAAGAAGGCCAAAATGAACACTTCATGCAGAACTCCTGTATTTTGATGAAAACTCACTGAAATCCACCTGTTACTTAAAGTTTATGCATCTTTCTATGCTTTCAGGTTGAAACTTGACTGAAAACTCACTTTGAACAAAAGTTATGGCTGTTTTTTGTCGCAGGTCACAAATAGTGTTTTCTCAGCGAGAGAAGGCCAAAATGAACACTTCATGCAGAACTCCTGTATTTTGATGAAAACTCACGGAAATCCACCTGTAACTTCAAGTTTATGCATCTTTCTATGCTTTCAGGTTGAAACTTGACTGAAAACTCACTTTGAAGAAAAGTTATGGCATTTTTGTATCACAGGTCACAAATAGTGTTTTCTCAGCGAGAGAAGGCCAAAATGAACACTTCATGTAGAACTCCTGTATTTTGATGAAAACTCACTGAAATCCACCTGTAACTTCAAGTTTATGCATCTTTCTATGCTTTCAGGTTGAAACTTGACTGAAAACTCACTTTGAACAAAAGTTATGGCTGTTTTGTGTCACAGTTCACAAATAGCGTTTTCTCAGCGAAAGAAGGCCAAAATGAACACTTCATGCAGAACTCCTGTATTTTGAGGAAAACTAACTGAAATCCACCTGCAACTTAAAGTTTATGCATCTTTCTATGCTTTCAGGTTGAAACTTGACTGAAAACTCACTTTGAACAAAAGTTATGGCTATTTTTTGTCGCAGGTCACAAATAGTGTTTTCTCAGCGAAAGAAGGCCAAAATGAACACTTCATGCAGAACTTCTGTATTTTGATGAAAACTCACTGAAATCCACCTGTAACTTCAAGTTTATGCATCTTTCTATGCTTTCAGGTTGAAACTTGACTGAAAACTCACTTTGAAGAAAAGTTATGGCTGTTTTGTGTCACAGGTCACAAATAGCGTTTTCTCAGCGAAAGAAGGCCAAAATGAACACTTCATGCAGAACTCCTGTATTTTGATGAAAACTCACTGAAATCCACCTGTTACTTAAAGTTTATGCATCTTTCTATGCTTTCAGGTTGAAACTTGACTGAAAACTCACTTTGAACAAAAGTTATGGCTGTTTTTTGTCGCAGGTCACAAATAGTGTTTTCTCAGCGAGAGAAGGCCAAAATGAACACTTCATGCAGAACTCCTGTATTTTGATGAAAACTCACGGAAATCCACCTGTAACTTCAAGTTTATGCATCTTTCTATGCTTTCAGGTTGAAACTTGACTGAAAACTCACTTTGAAGAAAAGTTATGGCATTTTTGTATCACAGGTCACAAATAGTGTTTTCTCAGCGAGAGAAGGCCAAAATGAACACTTCATGCAGAACTCCTGTATTTTGATGAAAACTCACTGAAATCCACCTGTAACTTCAAGTTTATGCATCTTTCTATGCTTTCAGGTTGAAACTTGACTGAAAACTCACTTTTAAGAAAAGTTATGGCATTTTTGTATCACAGGTCACAAATAGTGTTTTCTCAGCGAGAGAAGGCAAAAATGAACACTTCATGCAGAACTCCTGTATTTTGAGGAAAACTCACTGAAATCCACCTGTAACTTCAAGTTTATGCATCTTTCTATACTTTCAGGTGGAAACTTGACTGAAAACTCACTTTGAACAAAAGTTATGGCTGTTTTGTGTCGCAGGTCACAAATAGTGTTTTCTCAGCGAGAGAAGGCCAAAATGAACACTTCATGCAGAACTTCTGTATTTTGATGAAAACTCACTGAAATCCACCTGTCACTTCAAGTTTATGCATCTTTCTATGCTTTCAGGTTGAAACTTGACTGAAAACTCACTTTGAACAAAAGTTATGGCTGTTTTGTGTCGCAGGTCACAAATAGATTTTTCTCAGCGAGAGAAGGCCAAAATGAACACTTCATGCAGAAATCCTGTATTTTGATGAAAACTCACTGAAATCCACCTGTAACTTCAAGTTTATTCATCTTTCTATGCTTTCAGGTTGAAACTTGACTGAAAACTCACTTTGAACAAAAGCTATGGCTGTTTTGTGTCACAGGTCACAAATAGCGTTTTCTCAGCGAGAGAAGGCCAAAATGAACACTTCATGCGGAACTCCTGTATTTTGATGAAAACTCACTGAAATCCACCTGTAACTTCAAGTTTATGCTTCTTTCTATGCGTTCAGTTGGAAACTTGACTGAAAACTCACTTTGAAGAAAAATTATGGCATTTTTGTATCACAGGTCAGAAATAGTGTTTTCCTCAGCGAAAGAAGGCCAAAATGAACACTTCATGCAGAACTCCTGTATTTTGATGAAAACTCACTGAAATCCACCTGTAACTTCAAGTTTCTGCATCTTTCTATGCTTTCAGGTTGAAACTTGACTGAAAACTCACTTTGAACAAAAGTTAGGTCATTTTTGTATCACAGGTCACAAATAGATTTTTCTCAGCGAGAGAAGGCCAAAATGAACACTTCATGCAGAACTCCTGTATTTTGATGAAAACTCACGGAAATCCACCTGTAACTTCAAGTTTATGCATCTTTCTATGCTTTCAGGTTGAAACTTGACTGAAAACTCACTTTGAACAAAAGTTATGGCTGTTTTGTGTGACAGATCACAAATAGCGTTTTCTCAGCGAGAGAAGGCCAAAATGAAGACTTCATGCATAACTCCTGTATTTTGATGAAAACTCACTGAAATCCACCTGTAACTTCAAGTTTATGCATCTTTCTATGCTTTCAGGTTGAAACTTGACTGAAAACTCACTTTGAAGAAAAATTATGGCATTTTTGTATCACAGGTCACAAATAGTGTTTTTTCAGCGAGAGAAGGCCAAAATTAACACTTCATGCATAACTCCTGTATTTTGAGGAAAACTCACTGAAATCCACCTGTAACTTCAAGTTTATGCATCTTTCTATGCTTTCAGGTGGAAACTTGACTGAAAACTCACTTTGAACAAAAGTTATGGCTGTTTTGTGTCGCAGGTCACAAATAGTGTTTTCTCAGCGAGAGAAGGCCAAAATGAACACTTCATGCAGAACTTCTGTATTTTGATGAAAACTCACTGAAATCCACCTGTAACTTCAAGTTTATGCATCTTTCTATGCTTTCAGGTTGAAACTTGACTGAAAACTCACTTTGAACAAAAGTTATGGCTGTTTTGTGTCGCAGGTCACAAATAGATTTTTCTCAGCGAGAGAAGGCCAAAATGAACACTTCATGCAGAAATCCTGTATTTTGATGAAAACTCACTGAAATCCACCTGTAACTTCAAGTTTATTCATCTTTCTATGCTTTCAGGTTGAAACTTGACTGAAAACTCACTTTGAACAAAAGCTATGGCTGTTTTGTGTCACAGGTCACAAATAGCGTTTTCTCAGCGAGAGAAGGCCAAAATGAACACTTCATGCGGAACTCCTGTATTTTGATGAAAACTCACTGAAATCCACCTGTAACTTCAAGTTTATGCTTCTTTCTATGCGTTCAGTTGGAAACTTGACTGAAAACTCACTTTGAAGAAAAATTATGGCATTTTTGTATCACAGGTCAGAAATAGTGTTTTCCTCAGCGAAAGAAGGCCAAAATGAACACTTCATGCAGAACTCCTGTATTTTGATGAAAACTCACTGAAATCCACCTGTAACTTCAAGTTTCTGCATCTTTCTATGCTTTCAGGTTGAAACTTGACTGAAAACTCACTTTGAACAAAAGTTAGGTCATTTTTGTATCACAGGTCACAAATAGATTTTTCTCAGCGAGAGAAGGCCAAAATGAACACTTCATGCATAACTCCTGTATTTTGATGAAAAATCACTGAAATCCACCTGTAACTTCAAGTTTATGCATCTTTCTATGCTTTCAGGTTGAAACTTGACTGAAAACTCACTTTGAAGAAAAATTATGGCATTTTTGTATCACAGGTCACAAATAGTGTTTTTTCAGCGAGAGAAGGCCAAAATGAACACTTCATGCATAACTCCTGTATTTTGAGGAAAACTCATTGAAATCCACCTGTAACTTAAAGTTTCTGCATCTTTCTATGCTTTCAGGTTGAAACTTGACTGAAAACTCACTTTGAACAAAAGTTATGGCTGTTTTTTGTCGCAGGTCACAAATAGTGTTTTCTCAGTGAAAGAAGGCCAAAATGAACACTTCATGCATAACTCCTGTATTTTGAGGAAAACTCATTGAAATCAAGCAGTACCTTCAAGTTTATGCATCTTTCTATGCTTTCAGGTGTAAACTTGACTGAAAACTCACTTTGAACAAAAGTTATGGCTGTTTTGTGTCACACGTCACAAATAGCGTTTTCTCAGCGAGAGAAGGCCAAAATGAACACTTCATGCAGAACTCCTGTATTTTGAGGAAAACTCATTGAAATCCACATGTAACTTCAAGTTTATTCATCTTTCTATGCTTTCAGGTTGAAACTTGACTGAAAACTCACTTTGAACAAAAGTTATGGCTGTTTTGTGTCAAAGGTCACAAATAGCGTTTTCTCAGCGAGAGAAGGCCAAAATGAACACTTCATGCGGAACTCCTGTATTTTGATGAAAACTCACTGAAATCAAGTTGTAACTTCAAGTTTATGCATCTTTCTATGCTTTCAGGTTGAAACTTGCCTGAAAACTCACTTTGAACAAAAGCTATGGCTGTTTTGTGTCACAGGTCACAAATAGCGTTTTCTCAACGAGAGAAGGCCAAAATGAACACTTCATGCATAACTCCTGTATTTTGATGAAAACTCACTGAAATCAAGTTGTAACTTCAAGTTTATGCATCTTTATATGCTTTCAGGTTGAAACTTGACTGAAAACTCACTTTGAACAAAAGTTATGGCTGTTTTGTGTCACAGGTCACAAATAGCGTTTTCTCAGCGAGAGAAAGCCAAAATGAACACTTCATGCGGAACTCCTGTATTTTGATGAAAACTCACTGAAATCCACCTGTAACTTCAAGTTTATGCTTCTTTCTATGCGTTCAGTTGGAAACTTGACTGAAAACTCACTTTGAAGAAAAATTATGGCATTTTTTTATCACAGGTCAGAAATAGTGTTTTCTCAGCGAAAGAAGGCCAAAATGAACACTTCATGCAGGACTCCTGTATTTTGATGAAAACTCACTGAAATCCACCTGTAACTTCAAGTTTATGCATCTTTCTATGCTTTCAGGTTGAAACTTGACTGAAAACTCACTTTGAACAAAAGTTATGGCTGTTTTGTGTCACACGTCACGAATAGCGTTTTCTCAGCGAGAGAAGGCCAAAATGAACACTTCATGCAGGACTCCTGTATTTTGATGAAAACTCACTGAAATCCACCTGTAACTTCAAGTTTATGCATCTTTCTATGCTTTCAAGTTGAAACTTGACTGAAAACTCACTTTGAACAAAAATTATGGCATTTTTGTATCACAGGTCACAAATAGTGTTTTTTCAGCGAGAGAAGGCCAAAATGAACACTTCATGCAGAACTCCTGTATTTTGAGGAAAACTCACTTAAACCCACCTGTAACTTAAAGTTTCTGCATCTTTCTATGCTTTCAGGTTGAAACTTGCCTGAAACCTCACTTTGAACAAAAGTTATGGCTGTTTTTTGTCGCAGGTCACAAATAGCGTTTTCTCAGCGAAAGAAGGCCAAAATGAACACTTCATGCAGGACTCCTGTATTTTGATGAAAACTCACTGAAATCCACCTGTAACTTCAAGTTTATGCATCTTTCTATGCTTTCAGGTTGAAACTTGACTGAAAACTCACTTTGAACAAAAGCTATGGCTGTTTTGTGTCACAGGTCACAAATAGCGTTTTCTCAACGAGAGAAGGCCAAAATGAACACTTCATGCATAACTCCTGTATTTTGATGAAAACTCACTGAAATCAAGTTGTAACTTCAAGTTTATGCATCTTTCTATGCTTTCAGGTTGAAACTTGACTGAAAACTCACTTTGAACAAAAGTTATGGCTGTTTTGTGTCACAGGTCACAAATAGCGTTTTCTCAGCGAGAGAAAGCCAAAATGAACACTTCATGCATAACTCCTGTATTTTGATGAAAACTCACTGAAATCAAGCAGTACCTTCAAGTTTATGCATCTTTCTATGCTTTCAGGTGTAAACTTGACTGAAAACTCACTTTGAACAAAAGTTATGGCTGTTTTGTGTCACACGTCACAAATAGCGTTTTCTCTGCGAGAGAAGGCCAAAATGAACCCTTCATGCAGAACTCCTGTATTTTGATGAAAACTCACTGAAATCAAGTTGTAACTTCAAGTTTATGCATCTTTCTATGCTTTCAGGTTGAAACTTGCCTGAAAACTCACTTTGAACAAAAGCTATGGCTGTTTTGTGTCACAGGTCACAAATAGCGTTTTCTCAACGAGAGAAGGCCAAAATGAACACTTCATGCATAACTCCTGTATTTTGATGAAAACTCACTGAAATCAAGTTGTAACTTCAAGTTTATGCATCTTTATATGCTTTCAGGTTGAAACTTGACTGAAAACTCACTTTGAACAAAAGTTATGGCTGTTTTGTGTCACAGGTCACAAATAGCGTTTTCTCAGCGAGAGAAAGCCAAAATGAACACTTCATGCGGAACTCCTGTATTTTGATGAAAACTCACTGAAATCCACCTGTAACTTCAAGTTTATGCTTCTTTCTATGCGTTCAGTTGGAAACTTGACTGAAAACTCACTTTGAAGAAAAATTATGGCATTTTTTTATCACAGGTCAGAAATAGTGTTTTCTCAGCGAAAGAAGGCCAAAATGAACACTTCATGCAGAACTCCTGTATTTTGATGAAAACTCACTGAAATCCACCTGTAACTTCAAGTTTATGCATCTTTCTATGCTTTCAGGTTGAAACTTGACTGAAAACTCACTTTGAACAAAAGTTATGGCTGTTTTGTGTCACACGTCACGAATAGCGTTTTCTCAGCGAGAGAAGGCCAAAATGAACACTTCATGCAGGACTCCTGTATTTTGATGAAAACTCACTGAAATCCACCTGTAACTTCAAGTTTATGCATCTTTCTATGCTTTCAAGTTGAAACTTGACTGAAAACTCACTTTGAAGAAAAATTATGGCATTTTTGTATCACAGGTCACAAATAGTGTTTTTTCAGCGAGAGAAGGCCAAAATGAACACTTCATGCAGAACTCCTGTATTTTGAGGAAAACTCACTTAAACCCACCTGTAACTTAAAGTTTCTGCATCTTTCTATGCTTTCAGGTTGAAACTTGCCTGAAACCTCACTTTGAACAAAAGTTATGGCTGTTTTTTGTCGCAGGTCACAAATAGCGTTTTCTCAGCGAAAGAAGGCCAAAATGAACACTTCATGCAGAACTCCTGTATTTTGATGAAAACTCACTGAAATCCACCTGTAACTTCAAGTTTATGCATCTTTCTATGCTTTCAGGTTGAAACTTGACTGAAAACTCACTTTGAACAAAAGCTATGGCTGTTTTGTGTCACAGGTCACAAATAGCGTTTTCTCAACGAGAGAAGGCCAAAATGAACACTTCATGCATAACTCCTGTATTTTGATGAAAACTCACTGAAATCAAGTTGTAACTTCAAGTTTATGCATCTTTCTATGCTTTCAGGTTGAAACTTGACTGAAAACTCACTTTGAACAAAAGTTATGGCTGTTTTGTGTCACAGGTCACAAATAGCGTTTTCTCAGCGAGAGAAAGCCAAAATGAACACTTCATGCATAACTCCTGTATTTTGATGAAAACTCACTGAAATCAAGCAGTACCTTCAAGTTTATGCATCTTTCTATGCTTTCAGGTGTAAACTTGACTGAAAACTCACTTTGAACAAAAGTTATGGCTGTTTTGTGTCACACGTCACAAATAGCGTTTTCTCTGCGAGAGAAGGCCAAAATGAACCCTTCATGCAGAACTCCTGTATTTTGAGGAAAACTCATTGAAATCCACATGTAACTTCAAGTTTATGCATCTTTCTATGCTTTCAGGTTGAAACTTGACTGAAAACTCACTTTTAACAAAAGTTATGGCTGTTTTGTGTCAAAGGTCACAAATAGCGTTTTCTCAGCGAGAGAAGGCCAAAATGAACACTTCATGCGGAACTCCTGTATTTTGATGAAAACTCACTGAAATCCACCTGTTACTTCAAGTTTATGCATCTTTCTATGCTTTCAGGTGGAAACTTGACTGAAAACTCACTTTGAACAAAAGTTATGGCTGTTTCATGTCACAGGTCACAAATAGCGTTTTCTCAGCGAGAGAAGGCCAAAATGAACACTTCATGCAGAACTCCTGTATTTTGATGAAAACTCACTGAAATCCACCTGTAACTTCAAGTTTATGCATCTTTCTATGCTTTCAGGTTGAAACTTGACTGAAAACTCACTTTGAACAAAAGCTATGGCTGTTTTGTGTCACAGGTCACAAATAGCGTTTTCTCAACGAGAGAAGGCCAAAATGAACACTTCATGCATAACTCCTGTATTTTGATGAAAACTCACTGAAATCAAGCAGTACCTTCAAGTTTATGCATCTTTCTATGCTTTCAGGTGTAAACTTGACTGAAAACTCACTTTTAACAAAAGTTATGGCTGTTTTGTGTCAAAGGTCACAAATAGCGTTTTCTCAGCGAGAGAAGGCCAAAATGAACACTTCATGCGGAACTCCTGTATTTTGATGAAAACTCACTGAAATCCACCTGTTACTTCAAGTTTATGCATCTTTCTATGCTTTCAGGTGGAAACTTGACTGAAAACTCACTTTGAACAAAAGTTATGGCTTTTTCGTGTCACAGGTCACAAATAGCGTTTTCTCAGCGAGAGAAGGCCAAAATGAACACTTCATGCGGAACTCCTGTATTTTGATGAAAACTCACTGAAATCAAGTTGTAACTTCAAGTTTATGCATCTTTCTATGCTTTCAGGTTGAAACTTGACTGAAAACTCACTTTGAACAAAAGTTATGGCTGTTTTGTGTCACAGGTCACGAATAGCGTTTTCTCAGCGAGAGAATGCCAAAATGAACACTTCATGCGGAACTCCTGTATTTTGATGAAAACTCACTGAAATCCACCTGTAACTTCAAGTTTATGCTTCTTTCTATGCTTTCAGGTGTAAACTTGACTGAAAACTCACTTTGAGCAAAAGTTATGGCTGTTTTGTGTCACACGTCACAAATAGCGTTTTCTCAGCGAGAGAAGGCCAAAATTAACACTTCATGCAGAACTCCTGTATTTTGATGAAAACTCACTGAAATCAAGTTGTAACTTCAAGTTTATGCATCTTTCTATGCTTTCAGGTTGAAACTTGCCTGAAACCTCACTTTGAACAAAAGTTATGGCTGTTTTGTATCACAGGTCACAAATAGATTTTTCTCAGCGAGACAAGGCCAAAATGAACACTTCATGCAGAACTCCTGTATTTTGATGAAAACTCACTGAAATCAAGTTGTAACTTCAAGTTTATGCATCTTTCTATGCTTTCAGGTTGAAACTTGACTGAAAACTCTCTTTGAAAAAAAGTTATGATAGTTTTGTATCATAGGTCACAAATAGTGTTTTCTCAGCGAGACAAGGTCAAAATGAACACTTCATGCATAACTCCTGTATTTTGAAGAAAACTGCATGAAATCCACCTGTAACTTCAAGTTTATGCATCTTTCAATGCTTTCATTTTGAAACTTGACTGCAATTTCACTTGGAACATAAGTTATGGCTGTTTTGTATCACAGGTCACCAATAGTGTTTTCTCAGCGAGAGAAGGCCAAAATGAACACTTCATGCATAACTCCTGTATTTTTGGTATGCTGAGTGAAATCCACCTGTAACTTCAAGTTAATGCAACTTTCTATGCTTTCAGGTTGAACCTTGACTGAAAACTCACTTTGAACAAAAGTTTTGGATGTTTTGTATCACAGGTCACAAATAGTGTTTTCTCAGCGAGAGAAGGCCAAAATGAACACTTCATGCATAACTCCTGTATTTTGAGGAAAACTGAGTTAAATCCACCGATCACTTCTCTTTTATGCATCTTTCTATGCTTTCAGGTTGAAACTTGACTGAAAACTCACTTTGAACAAAAGTTATGGCTGTTTTGTATCACAGGTCACAAATAGTGTTTTCTCAGCGAGAGAAGGCCAAAATGAACACTTCATGCATAACTCCTGTATTTTTAGGAAAACTGCCTTAAATCCACCTCTAACTTCAAGTATGTGCATCTGTCTATGTTTTCAGGTTGAAACTTGACTGAAAACTCACTTTGAACAAAAGTTATGGCTTTTTTGTATCACAGGTCACAAATAGCGTTTTCTCAGCGAGAGAAAGCCAAAAAGAACACTTCATGCGGAATTCCTGTATTTTGATGAAAACTCACTGAAATCCACCTGTAACTTCAAGTTTATGCATCTTTCTATGCTTTCAGGTTGAAACTTGACTGAAAACTCACTTTGAACAAAAGTTATGGCTGTTTTGTGTCACATGTCACGAATAGCGTTTTCTCAGCGAGAGAAGGCCAAAATGAACACTTCATGCAGAACTCCTGTATTTTGATGAAAACTCACTGAAATCAAGCTTTAACTTCAAATTTATGCATCTTTCTATTTTTTCAGGTTGAAACTTGACTGAAAACTCACTTTGAACAAAAGTTATGGCTGTTTTGTGTCGCAGGTCACAAATAGCGTTTTCTCAGCGAGAGAAGGCCAAAATGAACACTTCATGCATAACTCCTGTATTTTGATGAAAACTCACTGAAATCCACCTTTATCTTCAAGTTTGTGCATTTTTCTATGCTTTCAGGTTGAAACTTGACTGAAAACTCACTTTGAACAAAAGTTATGGCTGTTTTGTATCACAGGTCACAAATAGTGTTTTCTCAGCGAGAGAAGGTCAAAATTAACACTTCATGCATAACTCCTGTATTTTGATGAGAACTTACTGAAATCAAGCTGTAACTTCAAGTTTATGCATCTTTCTATGCTTTCAGGTTGAAACTTGACTGAAAACCCACTTTGAAGAAAAGTTATGGCTGTTTTGTGTCGCAGGTCACAAATAGCGTTTTCTCAGAGAGAGAAGGCCAAAATTAACACTTCATGCATAACTCCTGTATTTTGATGAAAACTAACTGAAATCAAGCTGTAACTTCAAGTTGATGCATCTTTCTATGCTTTCAGGTTGAAACTTGACTGAAAACCCACTTTGAAGAAAAGTTATGGCATTTTTGTATCACAGGTCACAAATAGTGTTTTCTCTGCGAGAGAAGGCCAAAATGAACACTTCATGCATAACTCCTGTATTTTGATGAAAACTCACTGAAATCAAGCTTTAACTTCAAGTTTATGCATCTTTCTATGCTTTCAGGTTGAAACTTGACTGAAAACTCACTTTGAACAAAAGTTATGGCATTTTTGTATAACAGGTCACAAATAGTGTTTTCTCAGCGAGAGCAGGCCAAAATGAACACTTCATGCATAACTCCTGTATTTTGATGAAAACTCACTGAAATCAAGCTTTAACTTCAAGTTTATGCATCTTTCTATGCTTTCAGGTTGAAACTTGACTGAAAACTCACTTTGAACAAAAGTTATGGCTGTTTTGTGTCACAGGTCACAAATAGCGTTTTCTCAGCGAGAGAAGGCCAAAATGAACACTTCATGCATAACTCCTGTATTTTGAGGAAAACTCACTGAAATCAACCTGTAACTTCAAGGTTATGCATCTTTCTATGCTTTCAGGTATAAACTTGACTGAAAACTCACTTTGAACAAAAGTTATGGCTGTTTTGTGTCGCAGGTCACAAATAGCGTTTTCTCAGCGAGAGAAGGCCAAAATGAACACTTCATGCATAACTCCTGTATTTTGATGAAAAATCACTGAAATCCACCTGTAACTTCAAGTTTATGCATCTTTCTATGCTTTCAGGTTGAAACTTGATTGAAAACTCACTTTGAACAAAAGTTATGGCTGTTTGGTGTCGCAGGTCACAAATAGCGTTTTCTCAGCGAGAGAAGGCCAAAATGAAGACTTCATGCATAACTCCTGTATTTTGATGAAAAATCACTGAAATCAAGCTGTAACTTCAAGTTTATGCATCTTTCTATGCTTTATGGTTGAAACTTGACTGAAAACTCACTTTGAACAAAAGTTATGGCTGTTTTGTATCACAGTTCAGAAATAGCGTTTTGTCAGCGAGAGAAGGCCAAAATGAACACTTCATGCATAACTCCTGTATTTTGAGGAAAACTGCATGAAATCCACCTCTAACTTCAAGTTTATGCATCTTTCTATGCTCTCAGGTTGAAACTTGATGAAAACTAACTTTGAACAAAAGTTATGGCTGTTTTGTATCACAGGTCACAAATAGTGTTTTCTCAGCGAGAGAAGGCCAAAATGAACACTTCATGCATAACTCCTGTATTTTGATGAAAACTCACTGAAATCCACCTGTAACTTCAAGTTTATGCATCTTTCTATGCTTTCAGGTTGAAACTTGACTGAAAACTCACTTTGAAGAAAAGTTATGGCATTTTTGTATCACAGGTCACAAATAGCGTTTTCTCAGCTAGAGAAGGCCAAAATGAACACTTCATGCAGAACTCCTGTATTTTGAGGAAAACTGTGTGAAATCCACCAGTAACTTCTCTTTTATGCATCTTTCTATGCTTTCAGGTTGAAACTTGACTGAAAACTCACTTTGAACAAAAGTTATGGCTGTTTTGTATCACAGGTCACAAATAGTGTTTTCTCAGACAGAGATGGCCAAAATGACCACTTCATGCATAACTCCTCTATTTTGAGGAAAACTATATGAAATCCACCTCTAACTTAAAGGTTATGCATTTTTCTATGCTTTCAGGTTGAAACTTGACTGAAAACGCAGTTTGAAAAAAGTTATGGCTGTTTTGTATCACAGGTCAAATATCGTGTTTTCTCAGCGAGACCAGGCCAAAATGAACACTTCATGCAGAACTCCTGTATTTTGAGGAAAACTGCATGAAATCCACCTGGTAACTTAAAGTTTATGCATCTTTCTGTGCTTTCAGGTTGAAAATTGTCTGAAAACTCTCTTTGAAAAAAACTTATGGCTGTTTTGTATCAAAGGTCACAAATAGCGTTTTCTCAGTGAGAGAATGCCAAAATGAACACTTCATGCATAACTCCTGTATTTTGAGGAAAACTGAGTGAAATCCACCTGTAACTTCAAGTTTATGCATCTTTCGATGCTTTAAGTTTGACACTTGACTTAAAACTCACTTTGAACAAAAGTTATGGCTGTTTTGTATCACAGTTCACAACTAGTGTTTTCTCAGCGAGAGAAGGCCAAAATGAACACTTCATGCATAACTCCTGTATTTTGAGGAAAACTGCCTGAAATCGACCTCTAACTTCTCTTTCATGCATCTTTCTATGCTTTCAGGTTGAAACTTGAAACAAAACTCACTTTTAACAAAAGTTATGGCTGTTTTGTATCACAGGTCACAAATAGTGTTTTCTCAGCGAGAGAAGGCCAAAATCAACACTTCATGCATAACTCCTGTATTCTTTGGAAAACTGCATGAAATCCACCTGTAACTTCTCTTTAATGCATCTTTCTATAATTTCAGTATAAAACTTATCTGAAAACTCACTTTGAACAAAAGTTATGGCTGTTTTGTATCACAGGTCACAAATAGCGTTTTCTCAGCGAGAGAAGGCCAAAATGAACACTTCATGCATAACTCCTGTATTTTGAGGAAAACTGCGTGAAATCAACCTGTAACTTCTCTTTTATGCATCTTTCTATGCTTTCAGTTTGAAACTTGACTGAAAACTCACTTTGAACAAAAGTTATGGCTGTTTTTTATCACAGGTCAAAAATAGTGTTTTCACAGTGAGAGAAGGCCAAAATGAACACTTCATGAAGAACTCCTGTATTTTTTGGAAAACTGCATGAAATCTACCTGTAACTTAAAGTTTATTCATCTTTCTATGCTTTCAGGTTGAAACCTGACTGAAAACTCACTTTGAAAAAAAGTTCTGGCATTTTTGTATCACAGGTCACAAATAGTGTTTTCTCAGTGAGAGAAGGCCAAAATGAACACTTCATGCATAACTCCTGTATTTTGAGGAAAACTCACTGAAATCAAGCTGTAACTTCAAGTTTATGCATCTTTCTATGCTTTCAGGTTGAACTTTCACTTCGAAGTCATTTAAAAAAAAATTACGTCTTTGATGATCACGGTTCACGAAGACTGTTTTCAAAACAAAAGAAGACATTTTAAACATTTCATGCAGAACTCTATTAGTTTGACCAAAGCTGGCTTAAAACCACCTGTTACTTCAAAGGTTTTCATCATTCTGTGTTTTCAGATTTGAAGTTCACTGAAAGGTCAGTGTGATCAAGAGTTCCAGCATTTGTGATCACAGGTCACACAATGCCTTTTACCAGCGAGAGTCCTCTGGAGTGAATACTTAATGCTGAACTCCCTTATTTAGTAGAAAACTGACTGAAATCCACGTGTCATGTCAAGGTAATGTAATTTTCATTGTATCCAGGTTTAAACATGTCTGAAATCTCACTTTGAACAAAAGTTATGGCTGTTTTGTATCACAGGTCACAAATAGCGTTTTCTAAGCGAGAGAAGGCCAAAATGAACACTTCAAGCATAACTCCTGTAATTTTTGGAAAAATTCCTAAAATCTACGTGTAACTTCAAGTTTATTCATGTTTCTATGCTTTCAGGTTGAAACTTGACTGAAAACTCACTTTGAACAAAAGTTATGGCTGTTTTGTATCACAGGTCACAAATAGTGTTTACTCAGCGAGAGAAGGCCAAAATGAACACTTCATGCATAACTCCTGTATTTTTATGTAAACTGAGTGAAATCCACCTGTAGTTTCAAGTTTATGCATCTTTCTATGCTTTCAGGTTTAAATTTGACTGAAAACTCAATTTGAACAAAAGTTATGGCTGTTTTGTATCACAGGTCACAAATAGCGTTTTCTCAGCGAGAGAAGGCCAAAATGAACACTTCATGCATAACTCCTGTATTTTGAGGAAAACTGCATGAAATCCACCTGTAACTTCAAGTTTATGCATCTTTCTATGCTTTCTGGTGGAAACTTGACTGACAACTCACTTTGAACAAAAGTTGTGGCTGTTTTGTATCACAGGTCACAAATAGTGTTTTCTCTGCGAGAGAAGGCCAAAATGAATACTTCATGCATAACTCCTGTATTTTGAGGAAAAATGCCTGAAATCCACCTCTAACTTGAAGTCCATTCATCATTTTATGCTTTCAGGTTGAAACTTGACTGAAAATTCACTTTGAAAAAAAGTTATGGCTGTTTTGTATCACGGGTCACAAATAGTGTTTTCTCAGCGAGAGAAGGCCAAAATGAACACTTCATGCATAACTCCTGTATTTTGAGAAAAAATGCCTGAAATCCACCTGTAACTTCAAATTTAAGCATTTTTCTATGCTTTCAGGTTGAAACTTGACTGAAAACTCACTTTGAACAAAAGTTATGGCTGTTTCGTATCACAGGTCACGAATAACGTTTTCTCAGCGAGAGAAGGCCAAAATGAACACTTCATGCATAACTCCTGTATTTTGAGGAAAACTGAGTGAAATCTACGTGTAACTTCATGTTTATGAACACTTCATGTATAACTCCTGTATTTTGAGGAAAACTGCCTGAAATTCACCTCTAACTTAAAGTCCATGCATCTTTCTATGCTTTCAGGTTGAAACTTGTCTGAAAACTCACTTTGAACAAAAGTTATGGCTGTCTTGTATCACAGGTCACAAATGGTGTTTTCTCAGCGAGAGAAGGCCTAAATGAACACTTCATGCATAACTCCTGTATTCTTTAGAAAACTGCATGAAATCCACCTGTAACTTCTCTTTTATGCATCTTTCTATGCTTTCAGATTGAAACTTGACTTGAAACTCACTCTAAACAAAAGTTATGGCTGTTTTTTTTTACAGGTCACAAATCGTGTTGTCTCAGCGAGAGAAGGCCAAAATGAACACTTCATGCATAACTCCTGTATTTTTAGGTAAACATAGTGAAATCCACCTCTAACTTCAAGTTTAAGCATCTTTCTATGCTTTCAGGTTGAAACTTGACTGAAAACTCACTTTTAACAAAAGTTATGGCTGTTTTGTATCACAGGTCACAAATAGCGTTTTCTCAGCGAGAGACGGCCAAAACGAACACTTCATGCATAACTCCTGTATTTTGAGGAAAACTGAATGAAATCCACTTATAACTTTTCTTTTGTGTATCTTTCTATTCTTTCAGATTGAAACTTGACTGAAAACTCACTTTGAACAAAAGTTATGGCTGTTTTGTATCACAGGTCACAAATAGGGTTTTCACAGAAAGAGAACGCCAAAATGAACACTTCATGCATAACTCCTGTATTTTTTGGAAAATTGAGTGAAATCCACATGTAACTTCAAGTTTATGCGTCTTTCTTTACTTTCAGGTTGAAACTTGACTGAAAACTCACTTTGAACAAAAGTTATGGCTGTTTTGTGTCACAGGTCACAAATAGCGTTTTCTCAGCGAGAGAAGGCCAAAATGAACACTTCATGCATAACTCCTGTATTTTGAGGAAAACTCACTGAAATCGACCTCTAACTTCTCTTTCATGCATCTTTCTATGCTTTCAGGTTGAAACTTGAAACAAAACTCACTTTTAACAAAAGTTATGGCTGTTTTGTATCACAGGTCACAAATAGTGTTTTCTCAGCGAGAGAAGGCCAAAATCAACACTTCATGCATAACTCCTGTATTCTTTGGAAAACTGCATGAAATCCACCTGTAACTTCAAGTTTGTGCATTTTTCAATACTTTCAGGTTGAAACTTGACTGAAAACTCACTTTGAAAAATTTATTTGGCTGTTTTGTATCACAGGTCACAAATAGTGTTTTCTCAGCAAGAGAAGGCAAAAATGAACACTTCATGCATAACTCCTGTATTTTTTTGAAAACTGTGTGAAATCCACCTGTAACTTCTCTTTAATGCATCTTTCTATAATTTCAGTATAAAACTTATCTGAAAACTCACTTTGAACAAAAGTTATGGCTGCCTGTATTTTTTGGAAAATTGAGTGAAATCCACATGTAACTTCAAGTTTATGCGTCTTTCTTTACTTTCAGGTTGAAACTTGACTGAAAACTCACTTTGAACAAAAGTTATGGCTGTTTTGTATCACAGGTCACAAATAGTGTTTTCTTAGCCAGAGAAGGCAGAAAGGAAAACTTCATGCATAACTCCTGTATTTTGAGGAAAACTGCCTGAAATCCACCTTTAACTTCTCTTTTATGCATCTTTCTATGCTTTCAAGTTCAAACTTGACTGAAAACTCACTTTGAAAAAAAGTTATGGCTGTTTTGTATCACAGGTCACAAATAGCGTTTTCTCAGCGAGAGAAGGCCAAAATGAACACTTCATGCATAACTCCTGTATTTTTGGAAAACTCCATGAAATCCACCTGTAACTTCAAGTTTATGCATCTTTCTATGCTTTCAGGTTGAAACTTGACTTAAAACTCAATTTCAACAAAAGCTATGGCTGTTTTTTTTATCACAGGTCACAAATAGTGTTTTCACAAAGAGAGAAGGCCAAAATGAAGGCAAGGCAAGTTTATTTGTCGAGCACAATTCATACACATGGCAACTCAAAGTGCTTTACAGTTGCAGAAAAATCTTACAATCACAAAAAGGCAGATAAAATCATAAAACATAAATAGAATCATTAATTTAAAGAAAAGGAGAAGAGTGCAGATAAAATACTTTCAGCTGTCGTATGCACGACTGAACAGAGTAGTTTTCAGCCTGGTCTTCAACATTGTCACAGTTGATTCCTGTCTCACTTTTTCTGGAAGACTGTTCCAGATTTTAGTTGCAGAAAACTGGAAAGTAGCTTCACCATGTTTAGTCCTGATTCTGGGCCCCTGTAGGAGACCTCTACCTGAGGTTCTCAGAGACCTGGAGGGTTCATATGGGTCTAACATGTCAGAGATGTACTTCGGTGCTTGACCATGAAGAGACTTGTATACAAGCAGAGCTGTCTTAAAGTCTATTCTCTGAGCAACACGAAGCCAGTGCAGAGATCTGAGCACTGGACTAATATGGTCGTATTTCCTGGTTGTAGTCAGGACTCGAGCTGTAGCGTTCTGAATGTATTGTAGTTGTTTAACAGCTTGTTTAGAGATACCAGTGAGCAGGCCGTTACAGTAGTCTAATCTACTGGAGACAAATGCATGGATTAGTCTGTCCAAGTCTGGTTCAGACACTATACCTCTGATTTTGGCAATGTTTTTTAGATGGTAAAAGGCTGCTGATTTTACTGACTTTATGTGGCTGTTACAGTTCAGATCTGAGTCCAATATTACCCCCAGATTTCGAACCTGTTGTTTTGGTTTTAGAGAAAGGGATTCAAGGTGACTGATCACACTTTCTCTTTGCTTCTGTGGCCCAAAAACGATTAATTCCGTTTTTTCTGAGTTTAGCTGGAGAAAGTTGTTTTGCATCCACATGCTTATATGTTGGATGCAGTGGAAGAGTGAATCCACAGGTCCATGTTCACCTGCTGTCAGAGACACATAGATCTGAGTGTCGTCTGCATAGTTATGGTAGGACACATTATGGCTGCTTATTAGTTGGCCTAGTGGAAGCACGTATAGGTTGAACAAGAGGGGCCCCAAGATTGAACCTTAGGGGACACCACAGGTCATGGCCATTTTGTCTGAGCTGCAATTTCCAATTTCAACAAAGTATGTTCTCTCCTCAAGATAGGACTTGAACCAGTTTAGAGCAGAACCAGAGATTCCTAGCTAATTCTCTAGCCTCTGTAAAAGGATCTCATGGTCAACTGTGTCAAAGGCAGCACTCAAGTCAAGCAGGACTAAGACTGAGACTTTGCCTTTGTCTGTGTTTAGGCGGATGTCATTTATCACCGAGATCAGAGCTGTCTCAGTGCTGTGGTGGGGCCTAAAGCCAGACTGGAAAGTATCAAAAGCATTGTTGGACAGGAGAAAGTCAGTGAGTTGTTGATAAACAACTTTTTCGAGGACTTTTCCTAGGAATGGCAGGTTTGATAAGGGCCGGTAGTTGTTCAGAACCATGGCATCAAGACTGCTCTTCTTTAAAAGAGGCTTAATGACCGCAGTTTTCAGGGCCCTTGGAAATGTTCCAGTCTCGAGTGAAATCTTAACTAAATGAGTAACTTTTGGTAACAGGCTGCTCAGCACAGTCTTTACAAATCTAGTGGGTAACTCATCAAGGCAGCATGTAGATGAACTCAGACCTGAAATAATCTCTTCGACTGTTTTGTCACTGACAGGAGTGAAATGTGCCAGCTCTAGGTGTTCAGGTGGATGCTAGGCTATCATTTGTGTCTTAGAAATGATAGCTTTTTTAATATCTTGAACTTTATCACTAAAGAATTTTGCAAATTCATTGCATTTTGATATAGAAATGAATTCTAAGGGCAGTGGAACCGAAGGGTTTGTTAATCTGTTTACAGTAGCAAACAGAACTCGAGAATTACCATTCGAGTTTGTAATCACTTCAGAGAAATACCTCTCCCTAGCTCTTCGTAAAGTCTGGTTAAACATGGATAATTTTTGTCTATAAATGTCATAGTCAACCTGTAGCTTTGACTTGCGCCATTTCCGTTCGGCTCTCCGGCACCCTCTTTTTTGTGCCCTGACAGAGTCTTCATTTCTCCATGGTGCTTTTTGTCTGTCTTTAACTATTCTAACCTCAACAGGAGCAATGGTGTCCAAGACATTCAAAACACTTGATGTATACGAGTTTAACAGATCATTAACATTAGAACCAGAGGTGTTTTCAAAAGCAACCATTTCCATAAACTGTGTCCTTGTTTTGTCATTTATGAGTCTTCTCCGAACCATTGACGACCCATGTGCTGGCTTGGGTATAACAGACAGATTAAAGAAAACACAAAAATGATCTGATAATGCAATATCCATGACATTAACACCTGAAACAATAACCCCTTTTGTAATGAGCACGTCCAGTGTGTGCCCTCTGTTGTGAGTGGGTTCGTTCACATACTGAGTTAGACCAAACGTTTCAAGGACAGCACTGAGTTCTTTAGCATGTCTGTCACTGGCTACATCCACATGCACATTTAAATCACCTGTAATAACCAAACAGTCAAATTCGGTGCACACAGCTGAAAGTAATTCAGTAAAATCATCAATAAAACAGTTCTGTGGTGGCCTATAAATAGTGATAAAAAGTATGGTGACTTGTTTTAACTCCAATTTGAATGACAAATACTCAAATGATGAAAAAACTCCAAACGACAATTTTTGTATAACTATATTTTCTCTGAATATGCTACACACCCCTCCACCTCTCTTGCTCTGTCTTGTTTCAGATTCAAAGGTGTAGTGAGGTGGAGTAGACTCAATCAGGACTGCATTACCTGTATTTTTGTCAAGCCACGTCCCAGTTAAAAACATTAAATCAAGATCACGAGAAGAAATAAAATTATTAATTAAAAATGATTTGTTATTTAAAGATCTGACATTAAGCACAGCATGTTTGAGATTAGACTGAGTTTCAAAGGACTCCAAGTTCTTCCAAGAGATATGGATTAGATTTCTCTGCTCATCTGTCTGTCTCTCTCTTATCTAATCTTCGTGATATTACAGTAGGTATTGTTTTTGCAGAGAAGTTCTCCTCCCTGGACCTCCAGTTGGGTATACTATGAGTGGTAGCAACGCAGAGGCCCTTTACATCCTAGACAGCAGTGGTGACACTGTTGGAGATTACAGCTGGGCCCGGTGGTGAAGACTGAGCTGGGGGGACTCTGGGGGGAGGGGAAGGGGCACGATACTTCTTTGGGGCTAGAACCCTCGATCTAATCATGTCTGGAGTGAGAGGAACCATTTTCGTGCCTGATTTTATCAAGCTTTCAAGATGGTTTGGAAATCTCAAAGGTGACTGTGGAGATGGGAATGAGAGTGAAGAGTCTCCGGAGGGCGTAGACACAGCAGGTGGTGCCCAGGACGGCGGTGAGGGAGAAGGTGACAGGGATGCTGCATCCCTAACCTTCTCCGGAGATGCAGGTTTTGTCCTTGCAGCTGCAGCAGAGTTGTTTTCTGAAGATGCTGATGTTGTTGTTGTGGGAGCTGGACCTGATGCCTTCGCTGGGGATGCAGGTTTTGTTGTTGAGGCTGCTGTGGCTGAGTCCTTTCCAGTGGTTGCAGAAGGTGCTGTTTTGGGTACATCCTTTGCCGGATCCTTGGGTGGGGAAGAGGGAGCTCCTCTCCCTCTCCTCTTTTCTCTCATCGGTTGCCCGCAAGCCTGGTTCAGTTCAGGCCGGTTCTGATGCCTCAGAGCATGGAGGAGGTTATCCGTCAGCCTCTTTACTCCACCTCCATTCAGGTGTGGCCCTTTTCCTCTGAAAAGGTCACCTCGATGCCAAAACAGGTTAAAGTTCTCGATGTAATGCAATCCTCTGGACTCGCAGATGTTGGGTAGCCACGTGTTCAACTGAAGCAGTCGGCTGAATTTATTCACTTTGCTGTCCGTGATTGGGGGGGGTCCACTAATAAACGTGGGTAACCCCACTTTATGGAGTCTCTCAAAGAGTGCAAGAAAGTCTTCTTTCAAGATTTCAGACTGTTGATTTCTGATGTCCACTGCACCCACGTGAACGATCAGCTGTTTCACTCCCTGGTTCGTAGCCAGCTCCCTAGGTAGCGCCTGAGTGATGTCAGACACTGTAGCACTGGGGTAGCTGCTTGTTATTATCTGCTTACAGTTTATGTTAGATACGGCCCCGTCTCCTAGCAGCAGCGTATCTTTGACCTTGACGCTTGGCACAGTTTTTCGGCCAGGCTGCTGCCCTGCTTTGACGTCATCCCCATTTTTATGTGACAGTGGTAAGAATCTGTTGGTTAACTTTATTCCGGGTGATGTAATTAGTCTTTCATTCCGAACATTTTGACGTCTCTTTGGTTTAGCACCAAGACTACGGTCAAGCCTCGGAGAAGACACAGTGTCATTTAGCTTTAGGTTGTGAGGAGCAGTCTTTTCACCCCTTTCTTTGGAAGTAAAAGTGGATTTCTTACCACTGGAGATCACTGGAAGAGTATCATGAAGTCCTTTTTCTGTTTCTAGGGTGAAAATCCGCTCTTGTAGTGCACAAATTTGTTGTTTGTAAATCCGACAGTTTTCGCAGGGAGACTCTGTTTGGGTTACTCCTTCGGTCATGTTGAAAACTTGTCGCTGAGTCGTCAGATACGTTTTTAAAAAAGCATAAAAATGATTAAGAAGTCTTGGTTTACTTAAAAGAAAGAAAAAAAATCATATCCAAGACTGGCAGAAAAAAAGTCAAATGAAAGTAAAATGATTAAAAGGCAGATAAAAGCATAAGCAGCAGGAGAGAGCAAAGAGACGTCTGCACTCTTCAGAAGCAGGAATGAGCCTGAAAATGAACACTTCATGCATAACTCCTTTATTTTTTGGAAAACTGCCTGAAATCCACGTCTAACTTCAAGTTTATGCATCTTTCTTTGCTTTCAGGCTGAAACTTGACTGAAAACTCACTTTGAACAAAAGTTATGGCTTTTTTGTATCACAGGTCACAAATAGTGTTTTCTCAACAAGAGAAGGCTAAAATGAACACTTTGTGCATAACTCCTGTATTTTGAGGAAAAATGCCTGAAATTCACCTCTAACTTAAAGTCTATGCATCTTTCTATGCTTTCAGGTTGAAACTT
Source organism: Aulostomus chinensis (assembly GCF_037954235.1). NCBI lineage: Eukaryota > Metazoa > Chordata > Actinopteri > Syngnathiformes > Aulostomidae > Aulostomus > Aulostomus chinensis. Next base: position 589,754 of record NW_028234167.1, read on the forward strand.
GACAGAAAACTCACTTTGAAAAAAAGTTATGGCTGTTTTGTATCAAAGGTCACAAATCGTGTTTTCTCAGCGAGAGAAGGCAAAAATGAACACTTCATGCATAACTCCTGTATTTTGAGGAAAACTGCCTGAAATCCACCGGTAACTTCTCTTTTTAATGCATCTTTCTAATCTTTCAGGTTGAAACTTGACTGAAAACTCACTTTGAACAAAAGTTATGTCTGTTTTGTATCACAATTCACGAATAGTGTTTTCTCTGTGAGAGAAGGCCAAAATGAACTCTTTATGCATAACTCCTTAAATTTGGGAAAATTGAGTGAAATCCACATGTAACTTCTCTTTTATGCATCTCTCTATGCTTTCAGGATGAAACTTGACAGAAAACTCACTTTGAACAAAAGTTATGGCTGTTTTGTATCACAGGTCACAAATAGCGTTTTCTCAGCGAGAGAAGGCCAAAATGAACACTTCATGCATAACTCCTGTATTTTGAGGAAAACTGCCTGAAATCCACCTCTAACTTCAACGTCATGCATCTTTCTATGCTTTCAGGTTGAAACTTGACTGAAAACTCACTTTGAACAAAAGTTATGGCATTTTTGTATCACAGGTCACAAATAGTGTTTTCTCAGCGAGAGAAGGCCAAAATGAACACTTCATGCAGAACTCCTGTATTTTGATGAAAACTCACTGAAATCAAGCTGTAACTTCAAGTTTATGCATCTTTCTATGCTTTCAGGTTGAAACTTGACTGAAAAGTCACTTTGAACAAAAGTTATGGCTGTTCTGTGTCGCAGGTCACAAATAGCGTTTTCTCAGCGAGAGAAGGCCAAAATGAAAACTTCATGCAGAACTCCTGTATTTTGATGAAAACTCACTGAAATCAAGCTGTAACTTCAAGTTTATGCATCTTTCTATGTTTTCAGGTTGAAACTTGACTGAAAACTCACTTTCAACAAAAGTTATGGCTGTTTTGTGTCGCAGGTCACAAATAGCGTTTTCTCAGCGAGAGAAGGCCAAAATGAACACTTCATGCAGAACTCCTGTATTTTGATGAAAACTCACTGAAATCAAGCTGTAACTTCAAGTTTATGCATCTTTCTATGCTTTCAGGTGCAAACTTGACTGAAAACTCACTTTGAACAAAAGTTATGGCTGTTTTGTATCACAGGTCACAAATAGCGTTTTCTCAGCGAGAGAAGGCCAAAATGAACACTTCATGCATAACTCCTGTATTTTGAGGAAAACTGCCTGAAATCCACCTCTAACTTAAAGATTATGCATCTTTCTATGCTTTCAGGTTGAAACTTGACTGAAAACTCACTTTGAACAAAAGTTCAGGCTGTTTTGTATCACAGGTCACAAATAGTGTTTTCTCAGCGAGAGAAGGCCAAAATGAACACTTCATGCAGAACTCCTGTATTTTGATGAAAACTTACTGAAATCAAGCTGTAACTTCAAGTTTATGCATTTTTCGATGCTTTCAGGTTGAAACTTGACTGAAAACCCACTTTTAAAAAAAGTAATGGCATTTTTGTATCACAGGTCACAAATAGTGTTTTCTCAGCGAGAGAAGGCCAAAATGAACACTTCATGCAGAACTCCTGTATTTTGATGAAAACTCACTGAAATCAAGCTGTAACTTCAGGTTTATGCATCTTTCTATGCTTTCAGGTTGAAACTTGACTGAAAACTCACTTTGAAGAAAAGTTATGGCATTTTTGTATCACAGGTCACAAATAGCGTTCTCTCAGCGAGAGAAGGCCAAAATGAACACTTCATGCATAACTCCTGTATTTTGATGAAAACTCACTGAAATCCACCTATAACTTAAAGTTCATGCATCTTTCTATGCTTTCAGGTTGAAACTTGACTGAAAACTCACTTTGAACAAAAGTTATGGCTGTTTTGTATCACAGGTCACAAATAGTGCTTTCTCAGCGAGAGAAGGCCAAAATGAACACTTCATGCATAACTCCTGTATTTTGAGGAAAACTGCCTGAAATCCACCTGTAACTTATCTTTTATGCATCTTTCTATGCTTTCAGGTTCAAACTTGACAGAAAACTCACTTTGAACAAAAGTTTTGGCTGTTTTGTATGACAGGTCAGAAATCGATTTTTTACAGCGAGAGAAGGCCAAAATAAACACTTCATGCATAACTCCTGTATTTTTAAGAAAACTGAGTGAAATCCACCTGTAACTTCTCTTTAATGCATCTTTCTATGCTTTCAGGTTGAAACTTGACTGAAAACGCAGTTTGAAAAAAGTTATGGCTGTTTTGTATCACAGGTCACAAATAGTGTTTTCTCAGCGAGAGAAGGCCAAAATGAACACTTCATGCATAACTCCTGTATTTTGAGGAAAACTGAGTGAAATCCACCTATGACTTCTCTTTCATGCATCTTTCTATGCTTTCAGGTTGAAACTTGATTGAAAATTCACTTTTAAAAAAGTTTTGGCTGTTTTGTATCACTGGTCACAAATAGCGTTTTCTCAGCGAGAGAAGGCAAGAATGAACACTTCATGCATAACTCCTGTATTTTGAGTAAAACTGCCTGAAATCCACCAATAACTTCAAGTTCATGCATCTTTCTATGCTTTCAGGTTGAAACTTGACTGAAAACTCACTTTGAACAAAAGTCATGGCTGTTTTGTTTCACAGGTCACAAATAGTGTTTTCTCAGCGAGAGAAGGCCAAAATGAACACTTCATGCATAACTCCTGTATTTTGAGGAAAACTGCCTGAAATCCACCTGTAACTTATCTTTTATGCATCTTTCTATGCTTTCAGGTTCAAACTTGACAGAAAACTCACTTTGAACAAAAGTTTTGGCTGTTTTGTATGACAGGTCAGAAATCGATTTTTTACAGCGAGAGAAGGCCAAAATAAACACTTCATGCATAACTCCTCTATTTTTAAGAAAACTGAGTGAAATCCACCTGTAACTTCTCTTTAATGCATCTTTCTATGCTTTCAGGTTGAAACTTGACTGAAAACGCAGTTTGAAAAAAGTTATGGCTGTTTTGTATCACAGGTCACAAATAGTGTTTTCTCAGCGAGAGAAGGCCAACATGAACACTTCATGCATAACTCTTTTATTTTCAGGAAAACTGAGTGAAATCCACCTATAACTTCTCTTTTATGCATCTTTCTATGATTTCGGGTTGAAATTTGACTGAAAATTCACTTTGAAAAAGTTTTTGCTGTTTTGTATCTGTTAAGGGAAAACAGGTCGAAACCTAAATTCCCGTTATTAGGAAAAACACAACACGAACTAATTCAGCTTTGTACAAAGGGCACCCTGTCTCAGTGGCTTCCCGAGAGAGAGTCCGCCGAGACAGTTCCTTGCTTCTTTATTATACTGATATTCCAGATACATGGGAGTGTGGATGGATGCTCATATCAAGGCAGGTGCGTTTTCATGATGATAACAGTGTGACCTTGAATGAACTTCTATTTGAACATAGTGTGACAATAAAACATTGAAACATTATTTTCTTTTATCATTCCCTCCTGTTTGTCATACTTTGTTTAAATCCATCAATAACCACTTCTCTCGATTTTCTGTCAAGACTTCATACGAATGACAAGACAGTGAGAGTACATTGTGAATATATGAGGAGTTTGCAAAACATGAAATTACACAAGTTATTATTTCAAGCAAGTAACATGTATATACATGGGGATGGGGTCAGAGGTTACTAGCACATGGCCCACCGGTGGAGCTAGAGTCCTCAGCACTCTGCTCTTGTTGTCTAACCATCATAGTCGCCAGGATCTGGGAACAGGTCAGGTATGTCTCGGAGAACGATGTCATCTGAGGATCCGTCTTCGTCATCCATGCATGATTCAATGAGTGATTGTGCGTGTTCTTCTTTTTGATTCAGTCTCATGTACGTCTCAACTTGTACAGCAACTAGTTTGGTGACCAGGCTCTTCACACATGGGACAATACAGGTTATAATTACACAGAGCAATTTTGAATGTGCCTGTAAGCAAGTTCGACCTGCTATTGTAGTAGAGTCCCTCTAAGTCTATATCTATGTCTGACGCGCCGCCTACAGCGATATGGCTGAGAAGGATAATACTGGTTATTATGATGTTCATGGCTATTCAAATGTGAGCCGTAACATGAGAAGTATTGACCAGTAGCTAAGGAACAGGACCGTCGTAGGTGTGACACCTCCGTGTTCACACTTCCACAGAATCAATAACAGGCAGGCGACAAGGATTATGTCAACTAAATACATTTATTCCCTAGGGAGACACGTAGGGTGGCCTCAGGGTGATTGACCCTTTCCACGATGTTTACTTCACCAGCTCCAGGTGCCAGGAGGTCCCTCCTGTTGTCCCCCTTCCTTGGACCCTTGTGGTCTCAGTTCAGAGTAGACTGCCCTGGAGGTGTTCTGGCCTTCACACTAAGTGTCTCCAGCGCTCTCGTAATCGAGGAGCAACTTACAATGACTCTGATGTATCCACGTTTGTCGCTCTGCTATTTTAACAGCTGTGGGTGTACTTAATAGTACCTGATATGGTCCGTCCCACCTTGGTGTTTTCCAATTTGTTCTTTGTAGGACTTTAACGAGGATCCAGTCACCAGGTTGTGGCTGTCTGTTGGGAGAAGATACAGGTGCGTCTGGTACGCTATTAGCGTTCACAACGTCTTGTTGTTTTAACATGTGTCTCATCCAATCTGCTAACGACGTTTCTTTTTCTGATTTCTCTATGTTACCATTTAGGATAGGTAGGGGGAACTGTCTACCGTACACAATCTCAAAAGGTGTAAGTCCATTGCTTGATGTTATTCTCATCCACATTTTGACAAGCGAGAGACAGTCAGGCCACGGCCTTTGTGTCTCAGCGACAGTTTTTCTTAGTCTCTGTTTTATTGTTCCGTTTGTTCGTTCCACCAATCCTGCACTTTGGGGATGATAGGAACAATGTGTTTTTGGTATGAATCCTAAGCGAATCCTCTGCGATGCCGGTCATAAGTTGATTTACAAAATGTGTACCATTGTCTGATCTGATAATTTCTGGGATACCGTATGTGGGAAAAAAGTGATTACATAGGCATTTTACAACAGTCGGGGCATCTGCTTTTTTGGTTGAGTATATTTCGACCCATTTAGAGAATGCACAAATGATCACTAGCGCATATTTAGTACCTCCTTCACATGTTAATTCAATGAAATCCATGTGTATTGTATGAAATGGGCGAGGAGGCGTCGGGAATGCCCCTCGTTTAGGTCGCAGTCGGCCTTGTGCATTATTCTTTTGACATATCATACATTTTGCAACATGAATTTTTGCTTGAGTTTCGAAATTTATAGTGTAGAATTGGTTATTCACCAATGTTACCATCCCTCCTGTTGAGACATGGGTATTTCCATGGCTCACCAACGCTGCGGCTGCGTGTAGGGATTTTGGTAAAATAGGTTTGTTATTAACACGGTAGATATCATTAGATAGGACAGTACCTCTGGCTATCCACGTCTTTACCTCAGAGACCGGTGCTCTTTTCTGTTCATCTGTTAGTAGTTCTGGGGTTAATTGTGAACCAACTGTGGCAGCGTATAATTGTAACACGTCATCGGTTCTTGCAGCTTTTTTGGCTGTAGCATCGGCAAAGGCGTTGCCTTTTGATATAGGGGAATCATCATTTTGATGTGCTGCACATTTGCATACAGCTAGGCGTTTTGGTAACTGTACTGCATCAAGTAGTTGTTGTAGTAATGAGGCATGTGTCAATGTTTTTCCTGCAGAGGTCTTGAAACCCCTCAGTTCCCATATACGTGCATGGTGGTGTATGGAACTGAAAATGTATTGAGTGTCAGAGTAGACAGTGAGATGTTTCCCTGCATAGAGTTCACATGCTCGCATAACTGCAACTAGTTCCGCTGTTTGTGCAGAATAGGAGGGAGCGAGAGCGCGAGCTTCAATCACAGAGTCGGCTGTGACGACAGCATAACCCACACGTTTACTCCCTTCTCGTCCTTTGAAGCGGAACCATCGACGAAAACAACTTCTCCATCTGTCAATGCAGATGTGGAAATGTCAGCGCGTGGTTGCGATGTGTTTTGATGTCTGCAATACAACTATGTGGTGCTCCATCTAGCGGTGTTGCAACGTTGTCTGCAACATTGACGGCTCTGCATCTAGTAACGGCTACATTTTCTTTTGACAACAATGCTTTGATTAAATGTAGATGTCTAGCGTGCGTTACAAATAGTAGATGCGCGTGTAATAGGACTTCATGTACTGCGTGTTCAGTGTAGATGGTGACTTGGTGTCCTAATATAATGTCTGCACATGATTGTAAAGCTTCATAAGCCGCGCAACAACCTTTAACACAATCAGGAAAACCACTAATGATGTTGTCCATTTGTCTAGAATAGTAGGCTAATGGTCTTTTCGCGCTGCCGAATTCTTGTAAGAGTACTGCCGTCATAAATGGGCCTTTATGAGAAACCATGAGATGACATGGTTTATCATAGTTTGGTAGACTCAACATGACGTCAGTTTGCAGTAGCGATTTTAATTTGTCAAATGCAGCGTTCATATCTTCCGTCCAGATAACAGGATCGTTCATGGCCATGGCGTGACCATGTATTGCTGTCATCAGAGGTTGGGCAGTGACTGCAAATTCAGCTATCCATTGCCTACAGAAATTGCAGAGTCCTAAAAAGGACATCATCTGTTGTTTCATTTGTGGTTTAGGAGCTTCCTGTATAGTTGTTTTTCTGCTTTCTAATAGCTGTTTCCCATTTGCTGATAGATGGTGACCGAGATAGATCACTTGTTGTTGGACATATTGCAGCTTATCTTTTGACACTTTGTGACCTTCATTACTTAAATGTTTAAGGACGGTGAGTGTGTTTGACTCACAATCTTTTTGTGTGCGTCCAGTTATCAGAATATCATCCACGTACAGCAAATATTTACCATGTATCAGAGGTGGACATGTAGACATTGATTGTTTTAGAGCTTCTGTGTATCTTGTAGGACTATTACAGAATCCTTGAGGGAGCCTGTTGTATGTGTAATATTGTCCTTTAAATTGGAATCCAAAATATTGCTTAGCATTTGCTGTAAGTGGTACAGAGAAAAATGCATTTGATAAATCGATTACGGAGAACCACGTAGCATCAGGTTCCACACTATTCATGATTGTATGTGGATTTGCTACGTTGACGTCATCTTTTTTACAGATCTCATTTACTGCGCGGAGATCTTGGATCATTCTCCAAGCGTTCTTGTTTGCTTTCTTTACAGGAAATATTGGGGTATAACACTCCAATTGTGATTTATTTACAGGACATAGAATTCCTGATTTGCACATATCTTCAATTACAGGTGTAATACCGTTAGTTGCTTCTTTTGAGATTGGATATTGGCGTATCTGTGGTCTTAATGATGTAAGTGGGATAAAATCTACCGGTGTGACGTTTCTGATTAGTCCTACGTCAGTTGGTCCAGTTGACCATAATTTCTGTGGTAGGGCATTTAAACTTGCCTCTTGAGTAGCTGTCAGTGCTAGTTGATATCATTCTTCATCTGTGTCATTTAAATGTGTTGTCGGTTTGGCTCTCAGAGTCCAGCCTAACGCTAATCGACTCATTCCTGTTTTGTCATCGGTGGCCCACCGTCCGATTGGGACATATGGCCACGTTGTGCGATTTCCTACATCAACTATCTTACCTAGGTCCTTCCATGAGGACTCAGGAAGTTTGCGCAATGAGCAATGTGGTGGATATCTGCCTCTGAATAATAGTTGTTGCTCTGGGGTGAGGGAAACAGATGCAGCTGCTTCGCCCATGCAGGAGACATACAGAGCAGTGAGGCGGATAGTTTGTGGTTTGCTCAGTTTCTGAATTTGTTTGTCGTAGTCTGGGTCTGGACCTGGGTCCTGATTGTATCACAATGTAGTTGGTCAGTCGGCATGTCTTCTAACTTAGCGGGCGGTTTTTGTGGTAATTGCACCTTAAGTTGAGTACCTCCTCCTATTTCTATATCTAATGTCCAATAGAAATGTGGTTCGCACGCACCTTGAACGACACCTACTGTGTCCATTGGAACACAAATCATTTTGTTGTCATGTGGCACGATGGCAAATTGTAGTCTGCAAAGTATGTCCCTTCCTAATAGATTGATAGGACATGATGGATCAACTAAGATTCGTGCCGTGGTTGATCGTCCTGTTTCGATGTCGGTCACAGATAGTGGTTCTGAGAAATTGTTTTTACATGTGTGACCTGATGCACTGCGAACGAAAACAGTCTTTTTGCTTCTTTTGTATTCAGGAGGAGAGGTTCTCACTACAGTTGTACAAGCTCCGGAGTCGCAGAGGAAATCGAACTCTGCTCCTCCAACTTTTAATCGTCTGATTGGCATCTTGCTTTGATTAGCTACACAAGCTTGTATGTCTAGCATATTTTCGTCTTCATCATCAGTCGGTTGTGATGTAGATGAAGCTAGTCATGATGATTGGTTACGTTTTTCAGGACAGTCTCTGGCTTGATGTCCTGGTTGGTGACAATGGAAGCATGCTCTGTTAATTCTGTCCCTTTCTCTTTGTTCTTCATCTCTGTTATTTTGAGGACGGGAAGTTTGAGGACGTTTCCATCCACTTTGTTCCTGTCCTTTATCTTTTCCTCGGTTAAAATCAACTTTCCCTTTCCATGGTGTTTTCCCTCCTTGAGGGTGGAACACAAATACTCCTGCTGGATCATTTCTTGAGTCTCTGGCCTGTTTTTCTGCCAGGACTTTTTCGGCATGTCTTGCTTGTAATATGCCATCAGCCACTGTTCCAGTTCCCATGAGAACCCAATTCTTTTTTTACAATTCGTTGTATGTCCGGTTGTAGACCGTTCACCATTGCTAGTTTTAGCTGATGTTGGAATGGGGATGCTGGATCAGCGCTGTGTGGTATGCCAGAGTGTTTCCGCACAACCTTGGACAGGCGGCCCACGTATTCACTTGGGTCTTCGCCTGATTTTTGTGTACATGATCCAATTTTGGTGTAATCAGGTTGTGTCTGATATTCATTTCTCATTCTCTCCCATACTTCTCGCAACTGTATGGTTAGATTGAGGTCATCTGGGTGAAATGGTCTTCTTTGGGGGTCGGTTCCAGTAAATGGGCCTTGTACACTGGACCAACGATGTCTACATACTAGTAGTAGAAGTCTGACTATTTCTTGACCATTTAGTCTGAAACTTGGAATAAGTTCCTGTAATTGGTTTATGCTTTCATTTGTATCTTCACTGGGAGGTGTGATTCCATCTGCGGCTCTCCGGAGGTCTCCGGGACTCCATGGACGGAATACTTCGAGAGTAGGTCGCATGTCAGCACCATCTCCATCTGTGTCTGTGCCGTATCTCAGGTTTGCGACTTCCACTAGAGGAGCTAGAGTTCCTCCAACTGCCCTTTCTTCCTCACTTTCGTCTGAGGAATGTTCTGGTTTTCCGTCCCTGTAAGCACGGACTGTGTCTTTCACATCTTGCCAGGGGTATTTACTTTTCCCTTTATTCTTTTCATGTGGGCTCGTGCTGTGTGGGCGTGTTGACTTCGCAGTTGAAGTACACTCAGTTTTGATTTGTCGGCCCCTAGTTGTAGGGCCGGTGTAACTTACTTCCTCATCTGATCCTGACTGGCTCTCTATTTCTCCTTTCTTCGTATTTCTCTTTGACCTGTCTCTTACTCTCATACATGTCTCCTCATCTTCTCCTATCATACTACACAGCTTTTTCTCCAACTTCTGCTTCTCCTTATCTTTCCATACTCTGTCTCTTCTCTTGCATTCATTCAACCATTCATCCGACCATTCACACATTTTGTCCAGTTTCTGTCTTTTCTTACTTCCCTTTTTCTGCTTCTGTCTATCAGCTGCTAACTGTGATCAGAGCGACAGGATGTCTGTTAGTGATAGGTTTCTGGAAAACCCATATTTGGACATCCATTTTGAACAAATTTTCCTGCACCTGGGTACAGTTTTTCCATGTACAGGGCATCGCCTGTTAACTCTTTGCTTTGACCTTTTCCCATCGTGGTTTATTAACACATTAAATTGAAAGTTTCAACCTTGACTATTAATTCTTCAGCGAGTTCGAGGTCAATGAACCTTTGTCTTATTTGGATTCTATTGTCATAGAATGTGACTCGACTATATTTTACACTTGGAATATCGCGATCACTGAATATATAATCAACTTTTGTTTGACGTCCCTGTGGGTCGACCCAAACT